>NC_072431.2:73950000-74575000 GCF_028878055.3 Symphalangus syndactylus
ATGTTTCTTTTTCCCTGCCCTCCTCTGTCAGACACCAGCAATCTTCTTTACAGTAATGGGAGCATGAACCACACTGACTTTTTCCTACCAAACTGAAACAGGGTACGCAGTGCAGCCTTCCTTTGATGGAAAGGTTGAACTAAACTCTCTTGAGTATCTTGAACCCCTCAAGTTTATAAATCACTTGATAATCTTGGCCCTGCTTTATGCAAAGTGATTCTGCAGGATCCAAAAGGGTCCAGGAATGGGCTTTTTCAACAAGTCCCCTGTAAATGCTGATTGTGCTTTCCCAGACACATTATTAGCATTAGCGAGAGAAAGCAGGCACAGCAAAGAGTCCCTTACACCCACCACATCTGTCACAAAACAAATACATCCGGTACAAATAAAGACAACCAATCTCCACCCTGAAATATTATATTTTTTGTTGGTTTTTTTAAGTTTACAGGGACAACAGAAGACAGCAATATCTGAGTAGGTCTGCACCTGGGAAACCTGTACACATGTACTCATAAGATGTTTGTTAAGCAGCTATTATGTGCTCTGGAGCATGTCACAGAACACTGTGCTGGGAATAACACATAATGTGATTTAATTTTCATGGCACCCTGGGAGCTGGTACTAAGTGTTGAATAATTTTCAGCATTTAGATTAATAGCACAGAATTTTTATTTATTCTTATGTTTCTCTATACTTAATTTTAAAAAGAAAATATATAGAATAATAATTCAATACAAAAAACATACAAAATGATGCAATTACATAAAAATTGAATAATCAGCTTCCAAATGGCTATTTTGTAAATAATGAAATTAAGGCAGAAATAAAATTTTTGAAACTAATTAGAGATTAAATACAACATACCAGAATCTCAGGGTTACAGCTAAGGCAGTGTTAAGGACAAAATGTATATCACTAAACATCCACATCAAAAAGTTAGAAATATCTCAATTTAAAAATCTAATGTTACAGTTAAAAGAATTTCAAAAAAGCAAACCAACTTCAACGCTCGCAAAAGTCAAGAAATAACCAAAATCAGAACTGAAATGAAGAAGGTTGAGACCTAAATAACTATAAAAAGTTCAACGGGCCGTGCACTGTGGCTCACTCCTGGAATCCCAGCCCTTTCAGAGGCCAAGGCAGGCAAATCACGAGGTCAGGAGTTTGAGACCAGCCTGGCTAACATGGTGAAACCCCATCTCTACTAAAAATACAATAATTAGATGGGCATGGTGGCACATGCCTGTAATCCCAGAAGAATCACTTGAAAATAGAAGGCGAAGGTTGCAGTGAGCCAAGATCACCCCACTGCACTCCAGCCTGGGCGAAAAAGTGAAACTCCGTCTCAAAAAAAAAAAAAGTTCAACAAAACCAGAAGCTGATTCTGTGTAAAAATAATAAGATAGATAAAACACTAGACTAATGAAGAAAAAAGAAATAATTCAAATAAAAACAATTAGACTAAAAAGTCAAAAAAAAAAAAACAAAAACCAAACAGATGCTTGTGAGGTTGTGGAGAAATGGAATGCTTATACGCTGCTGGTGAGGGTATAAATTTGTTTAATCATTGAGAAAAAGAGTTTGGCATTTTTTCAAAAACCCGAAAACACAATTACCATTCCCAGTCCTACAATTGGGAATATACCCAATAAATGTAAGTTATTCTACCATGAAGACACATGCATGCATATGTTTATTACGGAATGATTCACAATAGCAAAAACCAGAAATAATCCTGTATGTCTTCAGCGGTAGACTGGATAAAGAAAACGTGGTATGTAAACACCATGAAATATGATGCAGCTATAAGAAAGAACAACATCATGTCCTTTGCGGCAACGTCAATGGAGCTGGAGACTGTTATTTTTAGAAAACTAGTGCAGGAACAGAAAATCAAAAACTGTATCAACATACAGTTGTAAGCAGGAGCGAAATAATGAGAACACATGGACGCAAATAGAACAATAAACACGGAGGCTCAGTTCAGGGTGGAGGGTCGGAAGATGAAGAAAATCAGAAAACAAATCTGTTGAGTACTATGCTTACTACATGAGTGATAATAAAATCTGTACACAAAAACTTCATGATATGATTTTACCTATATAACAAACTTGCACATGTACTCCTGAACCTAAAATAAAAGGTAAAAGAAAAAATATTCGACTGGGCGCGGTGGCTCATGCCTGTAACCCAAACCCGTTGGGAGGCTGAGGCAGGCAGATCACCTGAGGCCAAAAGTTCGAGACCAACCTGGCCAACATGGTGAAATCCCATCTCTACTAAAAATACAAAAATTAGTTGGGCCTGGTGGCCTGCATCTGTAATTCCAGCTACTAGGGAAGCTGAGGCAGGACAATCATTTGAACTCGGGAGGCAGAGGTTTTATTGGAAATTATTATCTTGAAGAAATTATTATCTTGGAAATTATTATCTTGGAAATTATTATCTTGAAGAAAATATTAAGGCCTAGGCAACCACAATCTGCCAATGAATCTCTGATGATGTAACCAATAAATTTTCACCTGGATCTTACAAATAAAAAAACTAAATAACTGTACTAAACCAATTATTGAATTTGGTTTACTTCATCATGCAACTTATAACAGACTTTTCTTCAAGTCTCTCCCATGGATCACAACCCACAAGCCATAGCTGGGCGCTCTATGATTCTTTTCTTTTTTTTTTTTTTTTGAAGTGGACTCTGGCTCTGTCGCCCAGGCTGGAGTACAATGGCGCGATCTCGGCTCACTGCAACCTCGGCCTCCCGGGTTCAAGTGATTCTCTTGTCTCAGACTACCAAGTAGCTGGGACTACAGGCACGTGCCACCACACCCAGCTAATTTTTGTATTTTTAGTAGAGATGGGGTTTCACCATGTTGGTCAGGCTGGTCTCAAACTCCTGACCTCGTGATCCACCTGCCTCCGCCTCCCAAAGTGCTGAGATTACAGGCGTGAGCCACCGCGCCTGGCCCGCTCTATGATTCTTGAATCACACTTTGATTAAATTCTCTAATATTTTTACAATGACTCCCATACATCTCCAAAAGGAAAAATGAGGAACTAGGGAGCCCAGGGACCACAGCTCTTTCCACTTTTGAATCCTGCACCCTGAGTCAGGATTCTCCCCTGATGACTTTCCCATCCCTGCACAATCTGGGTGGGATGAGGCGCTGGGAGTGCAGAGCTGCCCAGAGAGGGCTCCAGCCTAGGGCAAAGCCACTGCAAAGGGAAAAGGCAGAACTCCCAGTGTCCCAGCCGCTGGCCCAGGCACCATCTTACGGCTCGAGGGGACTAAAAGCCGAACTGGGGCAAGGAGGATTTGGGTCCTCAGACTCCGGAGCTGACTGCGAGGAAGTTTGGGCCCTGCTACAGCCACTTGCAGCCGGTTCCAACCAACCCCCACCCCTCTCTCACGATGCCAGACCCAGCACTCACCATTTCTCGGCTTTAGCCATAAATTTGCAGATACCTGCAGGACCCAAGGCCACAGAGGCTTGACCTCTAGGAGCAGAGGACGGAGAGCAGTGAAGAGAAGAACCGGAGCTCTGGACGCAGAGAAACACAAAAGGACCGATAAAATTACAGAGACGTGTTCTTCTCTCCAGCTGCATGCCTGATTATACAGTTTCTAATATATGGCCCCTGATTGGATAAGATTTCAGGACCCACCCTTCACGCCCTGAGTGACGGAATATTTGATCAGACGCCGGGCTGAATGAAGCAAAAATAACAGCCTAAGCTGCAGCCTTTACAGGCAGGGCTTCTTCCCTGATCTGAGCCAGGCCAACACCAGAGGATATTTGCATTTAACCTTGTGTATAACGTCATATGCATTTATAAATGATATATAATATAGTTATTCACAAATTGAAATAATATAATGACAATTATTTTAAAATTTCGGATTTTATGACCTTCCTTGGTGCCGATCCTTTGCAGTGATATCGTTTGACTCTATGGCTCCACCCAAATCTAATCTCAAATTGTAATTCCCGTCCGTGCGCTGTGGCTCACACCTGTAATCCCAGCACTTTGGGAGGCTGAGATAGGCAGATCACGAGTTCCGGAGTTCCAGACCGGCCTGGCCAATATGGTGACACCCTGTCTGTACTAAAAATACAAAAATTAGCCAGGCATGGCAGCGCACGCCTGTAGTCCCAGCTACTCAGTAGCCTGAGGCAGGAGAATCGCTTGAACCCAGGAGGTGGAGGTTGCAGTGAGCCGAGATGATATCATTGCCCTCCAGCCTGGGCGACAGAGCGAGACTCCATCTCAAAGAAAAACAAAATTGTAATTCCCACGTGTCAGGGCAGAGACCGGGTGGGAGGTGATTGGATTATTAGGGGGGATTATCCTCATGCTGTTCTTGTGATAGTAAGGGAGCTCTCAAGATACCTGATGGTTTAAAAAATGTGGCACGTCCCCCCTCCCACCTTCCCGGTTCTCTCGTTTTCCACCATGTGAGATGTGCCTTGCTTTCCCTTCACCTTTTGTCATGGTCATGATTGTAATTTTCCTGAGGATTTTTCAGCCATGAAGGACTATGATTCAATTAAACCACTTTAAAAAATTACGCAGTGTGAGGTATTTGTTTATAGCAGTATGAAAACGCACTAATACATGCGGGCAGCCTGAGATTGCAAAAAGGAGGCAGTCCTCTGCAGTAAAATATGAGCCACATGTAAATTTTGAATTTTCTAGTAGCCAAATGTTAAAAAGTAAACAGAAAAAGGTGGGGCCGGGCACAGTGGCTCACACCTGTAATCCCAGCACTTTGAGGGGCCTAGGTGGTGAACGACCTGAGGTCAGGAGTTCGAGACCAGCCTGGCTGACAAGGTGAAACCCTGGCTCTACCAAAAATAAAAAAATTAGCTGGGTGTGGTGACAGGCACTTGCAATCCCAGCTACTAGAGAGGCTGAGACAGGAGAATTGTTTGATCCCGGGAGTCAGAGAATGTAGAGAGCTGAAATCGTGCCACAGCACTCCAGCCTAGCGACAGAGCGACTTCGTCTCAAAATAAAAAAGAAAGAAAAAGGTGGAACAACAAGTGGAATTGATTGTAACAATTTAATCAGCTCAATATATCCAAAATATTATTATTTTACTATGTGATTAGTATGTAATGGTTAATAAAGCATATACATTTTTGAAGCTAAATCTTTGAATGTACTCTTGTATTTTACCTTTCCAGCACATTGCAGTTCAGACCAGCCACATTCCAGCACTCTGTGGCCATGTCAGAGGAGTTTGAACCAGAGCAACTGCATCTGGAATAGGTTCTGGGTAAAATGGGGCTGAGACCTACAGGACTGCTTTTCCATGAGGTCAGGCATTGTAAATCACAGGGTAAATAGGAGATTGGCACAAGATACAGTTCACAAAGACCTTGCTGATAAAACAGTTTGCAGTAAAGAAGCCACAAAAATCCACCAAATCCAAGATGGGAATGAAAGTGACCTCTGATTGTCCTCACGGATCATTACACGCTAATTATAATGCGAAAGACATTCCCACCAGCATCAAGACAGTTAACGAATGCCATGGCAACATCAGAAAGTTACCTTACATGGTCTAAAAAGAAGAGAAACACTCAGTTCTGGGAATTGCCCACCCCTTTCTTGTAAAACTCATTAATAATCCACCACTTGGTTAGCATATAATCGATAAATAACTGTAAGTATCCTTAGTTGAGCAGCCCACACTGCTGCTGTGCCTACGGAGAGCTATTCTTTTATTCCTTTACTTTCCTAATGAATTTGCTTTTGCTTTGCACTGCAGACTTACCCAAAATTCTTTCTTTTCCTTTTTTTTTTTCTTTTAGACAGAGTCCCACTCTGTCACCCAGGCTGGAGTGCAGTGGCACCATCTCGGCTCACTGCAACATCCATCTCCTGGGTGCAAGAGATCCTTCTACCCCAGCCTCTAGATTAGCTGGGATTACAGGTGCGCACAACTATGCCCGGCTAACTTTTGTATTTTTAGTAAAGATGGGGTTTCACCATGTTGGCCAGACTGATCTCGAACTCCTGACCTCAAGTGATCCTCCCGCCTCAGCCTCCCAAATTGCCAGAGTTACAGGCTGAAGCCACCACCCCCGGCTCTAAATTCTTTCTTGTATCAGATACAAGAACCCACTCTTTGGTTCTGGATTGGGACCATTTCTGGAAGCTTCTTTTCAGTGAATCACAAAGGGATGAAACCAAGGAAACCCCCAACCCAAAGGAAATAGACTGTATCACCAATTGGCTAACTTTTTGTAAGTGGTGGCACACCCGGGTAAAGAATGGGATTGGGTGGAGTTAGAGTTTCTCCTAAGATAGATAAGATAAAAGGTCCCTTTTAATGAAAGGCAAAAACACTTGACAAAACTTGTGTTTGAGGCACAACTTCAAAAGGTTAGAGTCTTTCCTAAGATTTAGGAGGTTAGAAGCCCCTCTCAGTAAAGTCCCTCTGAGCTAAGATTAGATTTGGCATTATGGAATGTTAACCACTATTGTCTTTGTGTTTTTGTTTGTTTGTTTGTTCGTTTTGAGACACAGTCTCACTCTTGTCGCCCAGGCTGGAGTGCAATGGCGAGAGCTTGGCTCACTGCAACCTCTGCCACCCAGGTTCAAGCGATTCTCCTGCCTCAGCCTCCTGAGCAGCTGGGATTACAGGCGCCCACAACCACACTCAGATAATTTTTGTATTTTTAGTAGAGATGTGATTTCACCATTTTGGCCAGGCTGGTCTCAAACTCCTGACCTCAGCTGATCCACCCACCTCAGCCTCCCAAAGTGGCATGAGCCACTGAACCTGGCCTTGTTTTTGGATTAATCTGCCTTGCACTTTTTGCTAATGGCTTTGGCTGACAGAATTAGGTAAGTACAGGATCATGGAACATGGGGAGCTTTTTCCTCCCTAAAGTGGGAAACTTGAGAGCAGATACGACTGCTGAAAAAGATTCTTTCACAACCAACAAGCAATCACCTAAAATTTTGATTCACTGCAATGCGTGGATCTTTCTCTGGCTTTCCTGAGCTCCTCACCTTTCCTGCTCCACCATAGGCAATGCTTTTCTCTCTCTGTCTTTCTCTCTCTCTCTCTTTCTTATCTTTTCTGTTACTCTGGGCCACCATCTTGCCCAGAGATCACATGTTGAAACTTCTGGTCAGATGTCCCTGAAACAGGCTGGGCATGGTGGCTCATGCCTGTAATATCAGCACCTTGGGAAGCCCAGGCAGGGGGATCACCTGAGGTCAGGAGTTCAAGAACAGCCATGCCAACATGGCAAAACCTCGTCTCTACTAAAAATACAAAAATTAGCCAGGGTGGTGGTGGGTGCCTGTAGTTTCAGCCTCTCAGGAGGCTGAGGCAGGGAGAATTGCTTGAACCTGGGAGGCAAAGGATGCAGTGAGCCGAGATCGTGCCACTGCACTCCAGCCTGAGAGACAGGAGAGACTCCATCTCAAAAAAACAAACAAAAAAACAAAAAAACCAAAGAAACAAAAAAGAAGTCCCTGAAACAAACAACAACAAAATAATGGATAAAGTTTCCCTCTTGTTTTATGTTCTTGGGAGCCTGACCTTGTAGCCATGTGGCAGTACTTTCTCTTGGTTTCTACCATCCAGCATACAGAAATTTTGAAATTTATGTTATAGTTAACCCTAAAAATGATCTTGAGCAGTTAAAAACCTTTGCAAGCTCCAAACTGGTTGCTGGAGGCTTCTTCTGGGAGACTCCAGTGGAGACTGCTCAGTGCTGTAGCTCAGTAGCTGGGCTTTGTTGTCTCATAGTGGCAGCCCGAGTTCAGGGTTCAATTTCTGGCTTAGGAAATGAGTCCTTTCTGATTTGGTATCTGTGTGAACATTTGTGGCTTCTCTTCCCCTCCACGAACCATTTTGGATTTTCCTTTCTCTGAGCTACCTTTGAAGATTGTAGATTTTGTAAAAAGTGCTTGCCACCTTTTTGAAAATACCTTGTACACTTGTGGTTAGGTTAATAACCTTAGTTAAAGCTTATTGGTTTCAGGAGGTGGAGGTTGCAGTGAGCTGAGTTTGGCCACTGCACTCCAGCCTGGGTGACAGAGGGAGACTCCGTCTCAAAAAACGAAACAAAACAAAACAAAAAACAAAAACAAAAAAGCTTATTGGTTTTGCCTGGGAGGTTATGTTAGTAAAGTTCAAAAGTCAGAAACATTGGCAGTTTGGCATGGCTAAAGTCAAGTAATAAGAGAATTAAATAAATTTTTTTTAAAAAAAGAGCATCATGGTTAAAAGTTGGCTTAATTATTATTATTATTATTTATGTATTTATTTTTGAGACAGAGTCTTGCTCTGTTACTCAGGCTGGAGTGTAGTGGTGCAATCTTGGCTCACTGCAACCTCCATCTCCTGGAATCAAGCGATTCTCCCGCCTCAGCCTCCTGAGTAGCAGGGATTACAGACACCCGCCACCATACCCGGCTAATTTTTGTATTTTTAGTAGAGACAGGGTTTCACCATGTTGGCCAGGCTGGTCTTGAATTCTCGACCTCAAGTGATCCGCCCACCTTGGCCCCTCAAAGTGCTGGGATTACAGGCATGAGCCACCGTGCCTGGCCCAAAAGTTGGCTTAATGAATTGCAGATATTCAAGCTCTAACAGCCTGGAAGTCCTTGGAAAAAAAAGAGGAGGTGCCACAATAGGCATTTTGGGAAAAACGTCTGTTTTCTTCCTGAAACCCCAGGAACTGGAAGTGGATAGATCCCTCTTTAAGTCCAAGGCTCTGTTCCGTTTTGCACTGCATTATCTGATGGTTTCTACTTCCCAGGGTATCAGAAATTACTTCACATTATGAGAGAATTTAGATATGTAATAACTGGGTAGGAAATGTACATTTAGGAATGGCGAATGGCAGCTATGGGGGGATACTCGGCTTTTTGCACATTTGAATCAGTGAAGTGTGCTCTTGGCCACCTAGAAGATATGGAAATGTTCCTTCCCGGCACTGAGAGGTAAGATGCCAGTGGGAGATGGGCTGATAGCTAGCCTCTTCTTGGGATCCAGGTTCTAGTATAAAAATAGTAGTCTTAATTTTGGAGGATCTGTTTTGCCTTCCAGCTGTGCCTACTTATTAGGCTGTAGAAACTGCTTGTTTTTTGCTTTCCTGGCTCTGTTTCTCCTAGGGATCCACCCTGAAGCCAGGGTGGTAATCCAATTAAGAAACTGACAAATGAAAAATCTTACAGGTACTTGATCTTCTTGCACTGGAAGAAGACAAGACCAGCTTGGCCAACATGGTGAAACCCTTTCCCTGCTAAAAATACAAAACACATATAAATCTATGTATTTGTATGTGTTGTGTGTGCAATATGAAAGAGCTTTGATTAATTGGTTTAAAAATAATAAGAGCTTAAATCAAATATTTTATTAGAAGAATAAAAACCATGGTGTATTTTAGTTTACATAACTTTAGTAATCATTGGAAAATAAAAACAGTTTTACATGCTGAGTATGTAAAAAAGTAAAATGTGTTTTTGGTAAAACATTACAAGATATCATGGGAATGTGGATTATTTTGGCCTAAATTAAAGGGTTAACAGGATTGTTTTAAGTTAGGTAAAATAGTGCTGAAAGTTTAATCAAGTTGTGAAAAGTTTGTAAAAAATTAAATCTTGTGAAAGAAATTCTGTGTGTTAACATATTGGCTAAAGTTAAAGGGGTATTCAGTTTTTTTATAAATTGAACACTGGAATAAAAGTACAACTGGTTTTCCTTAGAGCACTAACCTGCTCTTTCACAGAAATTGTAAAGTGTTATAAAAGGATTATAGGAATCTTACCTTATGGTCAAACTGATTAAGAATGGATAGATTTGCCTATAAGGTTTTATTAAGAATGAGGTTTGACATCAACTAATGCAAGGGTGAGATTTAGCTTTTTCCCATGAACAAGATTTTTATGTAATATTTTACAAATGAAACATTTTTGTCTGCCCTTTTGAATAAACTGGAGCAAAAGGAAAGGAAAAAAAAAGGTTGTTTGGAAAGTGAAGTCTTCCCTCTATTAATGAGTAAAGGTTTTTTCCTTTTTAAAATTTTTGAGTTATCATTTTGGTTAATGAGTGATTTATGATAATCTGGAATTTGCTATTTGACAAATTTTATAAAATCAAATTATAAATTATTTATTTTTGTTACCCAAATTATTTTAGATATTAGGTCCCCTAAAGTACAAAAATGACATTTGGCTTATTTGGTACAAAAATCATACAGGAAGAATTGTGAGAAAGTACTGTCAGGCTGGGTACAGTGGCTGATACCTGTAATCCCAGCACTTTAGGAGGCCAAGAAGGATGGATCACCTGAAGTTAGGAGTTAGAGACCAGCCTGGCCAACATGGTGAAACCCTGTCTCTACTAAAAATACAAAAAAGAAAAAAAATTGCCAGGTGTGGTGGCTGGCACCTGTAATCCCAGCTACTCAGGAGGCTGAGGCAGGAGAATCACTTGAACCCAGGAGGCACAGGTTGCAGCAAGCCAAGATTGCAGCATTGCACTCCAGTCTAGGCAACAAGAGTGAAACACTATCTCAAAAAAAAAAAAAAAAAGAAAGAAAGAAACCATTGTCAAATATGAAATGGTGTTTGGCTTTCCTTGGGTTGTATTTGTATAAATATGTTATTGGTATGTGTTTCAAAAAATGGAAAACTCCTATAATTCTGATATGACTTATGTATGTTATTAATAGTAATAATTGTTATGTAAAATTGTTGTATGCAACAGAAGTAACCAAAATCTCCCTGTCAATTGTGGCTTTAATAGTGGCTGTCCTAAGACTTCTTTGTCATCGACAGACAATTGTTGTCTTGTTTTAATCCTCTTTGAAAGGTAATGTATAATCAGCTATAGGACGTGGACAGCTGCTCTTAAATGCAGGTTTCTGATAAATTTGGAAATTTTGGCATTAGAATAAAGAAAAAACTTTCAGGACTTTCATGGAGAGCAGAAATGTCCATGAATATCAAGCAGAACAGGACATAACTGCATGGAGTAAACTAATATAAGATTGAAGTTGGCTGGGCGCGGTGGCTCACGCCTGTAATCCCAGCACTTTGGGAGGCCGAAGCGGGCGGATCACGAGGTCAGGAGATCGAGGCCATCCTGGCTAACAAGGTGAAACCCCGTCTCTACTAAAAATACAGAAAATTAGCCGAGCATGGTAGGGGGCGCCTATAGTCCCAGCTACTTGGGAGGCTGAGGCAGGAGAGTGGCATGAACCTAGGAGGCGGAGCTTGCAGTAAGCCAAGATCGGGCCACTGCACTCCAGCCTGGGCAACAGACCGAGCCTCTGTCTCAAAAAAAAAAAAAAAAAAAGATTGAAGTAATCTTTTTTTTTTACTTTGCTTAAAATATTACTGATTCTTTGTTTTGTTTTTCAAAGTCCAGGAAACTTTTATTTTGAGCTGTTTATAGCTTTTAGGAATTGAGTAAAATATACTTCTGTAAACAAAATTTGGAGCACATTTGTTTATCTCTACCTGTTTTCTCCAGAATTTGGAAACTATTTGTGAGTATTCTTAACTTATGGCAATATAATTTGCATAAGTGCAAAAGAATGTTTTCTTCTGTAACAGGACACGATTGGAGAAATTATTTATTTTGCCAAGACTTTGACTAGAATGGCATGCTTTCCTTTAAGGAATCAAACTTGACTTGTAGAGCCAATAAAGGTCCCTTGGGAAAACTGGCTTTATACCTTGTCTACACAGTCCCTGTACAGGGTTCCTAACCTGTGGTAAGTAAATAACGTCACTTCCTGACAGGCTCATGAGCCCCAAGTTATCCTATGATCTCAAAAGAGAAATTTATGCAACTCATATTTGAGGGTATAGACTCATGGCTGGGTTCAGCATTAAAAAGTCTTATCTGAGATTCATTTCATGGAACAAGGTTTCATCAAATCCAATTTTTAAAACCTATGTAAAAATAATTATTCTTGCTGCACTTTATACAAATAATCAGGCCAAGTATAATAAAGCAACTTGGTCGTACCATGATTTGTCTTCAGTAAAATGGGAGACTGGAGAGAGAAAAAAATTATGCTTTAAGAACTGTGGTACATCTGTTATTAAATTCTAGATTTATCTTGTTTTTGAAATTTTTTTTGAAAGAAGTTGAATCTTTGAATAAACCAATAACAAGTTCTAAAATTGAGGCAGTAATAAATAGCCTATTAACCAAAAAAAGCCCAGAACAATATGTTTTCACAGCCAAATTCTGCCAGAGGTACAAAGAGGAGCTGGTACCATTTCTTCTGAAGCTATTCCAAACAATTGAAAAAGAGGGACTCCTCCTAACTCATTTAATGAGGCCTTCACCATCCTGATACCAAAACCTAACCCTGGTGGCACTGGTGGTAGTACAGCATGAGAGGGGGTATGCATGGGGTTTGTCTATGGGCCAGGGGTTAGAGAATTCCCTGGGCAGCGCACTGCCTGGCTCCATTCTCTTCATCTTAGATTTATTGGGAGGGTTTGATACACAGAGAAAGTGGAGACTCATCTCAATAAAGGGTGTGAATAGGGGACTGAAATCAAGAACCAATCATTGGAGGAGGGCTGCTTGTATCTCTAACTCTGAGAATAAATGCTTTCTTTTTTGTTTCTGAGATAGTTTTGCTCTTCATGTCCAGACTGGAGTGCAATGCTGCAATCTCAGCTCGCTCACTGCAACCTCCGTCTCTTGGGTTCAAGAAATTCTCCTGCCTCAGCCTCCTGAGTAGCTGAGATTACAGGTGCCTGCCACCACAACTGGCTAATTTTTTTGTATTTTTTAGTAGAGACAGAGTTTCACCATGTTGCCCACGCTGATCTCTTACTCCTGACCTCGGGTGATCCACCCTCCTCAGCCTCCCATAGTGCTGGGATTTCTGGTGTGAGCCACTGTGCCCGGCCTGACAATGCTTTCTGACAATTCTTTCTGTATGATTTTTATACCAAATAAGCCAAATGTCATTTTTGTCCTTTAAGAGATCTAATGTCTATAAGATATTTAGGTAAGAAAAATACATAATTTATAATTTGATTTTTAAAAGTTTGTCAAATATCAAATCCCATATTATCGTAAGTCACTCATTAACCAAAATGACAACTCAAAAATTTTAAGGCTGGGCATAGTGGCTCAACACCTGCAATCCCAGCACTTTGGGAGGCTGAGGCGGGTGGATCACAAGGTCAGGAGTTCAAGACCACCCTGGCCAAGATGGTGAAAACCTGTCTCTACTAAAAATACAAAATTAGCTGGACGTGGTGGCATGTGCCTGTAATCCCAGCTACTTAGGAGGCTGAGGCAGAGAATTGCTTGAACCCAGGAGGTGGAGGTTGCAGTAAGCCAAGATTGCACCACCACACTCCAGCCTGGGTGACAGAGTAAGACTCCATCTTAAAAAAAAAAAATTTAAACAGGCAAAAACCTTTACTCATTAATAGAGGGAAGATTTCACTTTCCAAATAATCTTTTTTTCTTTTCGTTTTGCTCCAGTTTATTCAAAAGAGCAGACAAAAATCTTTCATTTTTTAAATATCACATGAAAATCTTGTTCATGGTTTGTTAAATCTCACCCTTGCATTAGTGCACTATTGATGTCAAACCTAATTCTTAATAAAATCTTATAGGCAAATCTATCTAGTCTTAATCACTTTGATCATAAGGTAAGATTCCTATAATCCTTTGATAACACTTTATAATTTTTGTGAAAAAGCAGATTAGTGCTCTTGGAAGGAGCACTAAAAGGAAACCAGCTGTTCTTTTATTCTAGTGTTCAATTTATAAAAAAAAAACTGAATACCCCTTTAACTTTAGCCAATATGTTAACACAAAGAATTTCTTTTACAAGATTTAATTTTTTACAAACCTTTCACAACTTGGTTAAACCTTCAGCTCTATAAATTAGGCCAAAAGTAATCCACATTCCCATTACTTCTTGTAATCTTTTACCAAAAACACATTTTACTTTTTTTACATACCTAGCATGTAAAACTGTTTTTATTTCCCAAAGATTACTAAAGTCATATAAACTAAAACATGACTTTAGTAAAATACACCATGGTTTCTATTTTTCTGATAAAATACTTGCTTTAAGCTCTTATTATTTTTAAACCAATTATTCAAAGCTCTTTCATATTGCACACACAACACATATAAACATACAGATGGAAGAAGAAGATCAAGTACCTTTAAGATTTTTCCTTTGTCAGTTTTTTAATTGCATTACCACCCTGGCTTTAGGGTGGATGCCTCAGAGAAACAGGGCCAGGAAAGCAAAAAACAAGCAGTTTCTACAGCCTAGTAAGTAGGCACAGCTGGAAGGCAAAACACATCCCTCCAAATTAAGACTCCTATTTTTATACTAGAACCTGGATCCCAAAAAGAGAAAATTAACCCATCTCCCATTGGCATCTACTTATCTCTCAGTAGGGGGAGGGGACATTTTCATGTCTTCTAGGTGGCCAAGAGCACACTTCTCTGATTCAAATTTGCAAAAAGCCGAGTATCCCCCTGTAGCTGCCATTAGCCATCACTCAATGTATATTTCCTACATAGTTATTACATATCTAAGTTCTCTCATAATGTGACGTAATTTCTGGTACTCTAGAAAGTCAAAACCATCAGACAATGTAATGCAAAATGCAACAGAGCCTTAGACTTTGAGAGGGATCTATCCACTTCCAATTCCTGGGGTTTCATGAGGAAAACAGACGTTTTTCTCAAAATGCCTATTATGGCACCTCCTCTGTTTTTTCCGAGGACTTCCAGCTGTTAGAGCTTGAATATCTGCAATTAATCAAGCAAACTTTTGGGCCAGGCATGGTGGTTCACGCCTGTAATTCCAGCACTTTGGGAGGCCGAGGCAGGCAGATCACTTGAGGTCAGGAGTTCAAGATCAGCCTGGCCAACATGGTGAAAACCCATCTCTACGAAAAATACAAAAATTAGCAGGGTGTGGTCATGGGTGCCTGTAATCCCAGCTACTCCGGAGGCTGAGGCAGGATGATTGCTTGATCCCAGGAGGCAGAGGTTGCAGTAAGCCAAGATTGCTCCACTGCACTCCAGCCTGAGTGACAGAGCAAGATATCTCAGAAAAAAAAATTACAAAAATAAGCTGAATTTTAACCATGATGCACTTTTTAAAAAAATTTATTTATTTATTTATTTTGAGACAGAGTTTTGCTCTTATTGCCCAGGCTGGAGTGCAATGGTGTGATCTCAGCTCACTGCAACATCCGCCTCTCGGGTTCAAGCAATTCTCCTGCCTCAGCCAATGGAGTAGCTAGGATTAAAGGCATGCACCACCATGCCTGGCTAATTTTGTATTTTGAGTAGAGACAAGGTTTTTCCATATTGGTCAGGTTGGTCTCAAACTTTCAACCTCAGGTGATCTGCCCGCCTTGGCCTCCCAAAGTGCTGGCATTACAGATGTGAGCCACCAAGCCTGGCAAAAAATTTATTTCATTCTCTTATTACTTGACTTAGGCCATGCCAAAGTGTCAATATTTCTGACTTTTGAATTTTACTAACATAACCTCCCAGGCAAAACCAGTAAGCTTCTTTTTTTTTTTTTTTTTTTTTTTTTTTGAGACGGAGTCTTGCTCTGTCACCCAGGCTGGAGTGCAATGGCCAAACTCGGCTCACTGCAACCTCCGCCTCCTGAAATCAATAAGCTTTAACTAAGGTTATTAACCTAACCACAAGTGTACAAGGTATTTTCAAAAAGGTGGCAAGCACTTTTTACAAAATACAAAATCTTTAAAAGTAGTTCAGAGAAAGGAAAATCCAAGATGGTTCATGGAGGGGAAGAGAATCCACAAATGTTCACACAGATATCAAATCAGAAAGGACTCATTTCCTAAGCCAGAAATTGAACCCTGAACTCGGGCTGCCACTGTGAGACAGCAAAGCCCAGCTACTGAGCTACAGCACTGAGCAGTCTCCACTGCAGTCGACTCCAGCAGCCAATTTTGAGCTTGCAAAGGTTTTTAACTGCTCAAGATCATTTTTAGGGTTAACTATAACATAAATTTTAAAACTTCTGTATGCTGGGTGGTAGAAACCAAGAGAACATATTGCCATATGGCTACAAGGTCAAGCTCCCAAGAACATAAAACAAGAGGGAAACTTCAACCATTTTGTTGTTGTTTGTTTCAAGGACTTCTTTTTTGTATCTTTGAGAGGGAGTCTTGCTCTGTCTCCCAGGCTGGAGTGCAGTGATGCGATGTTGGCTTACTGCAGACTCTGCCTCCCAGGTTCAAGCAGTTCTCCCTGCCCCAGCATCCTGAGTAGCTGGGACTACAGGTGCCTACCACCACCCTGGCTAATTTTTGTATTTTTAGTAGAAATGAGGTTTCACTATGTTGGCCAGGCTGGTCTTGAACTCCTGACCTCAGGTGATCCACCTGCCTCGGCCTCCCAAAGTGCTGGGATTACAGGCATAAGCCACCTTGCCAGGCCTGTTTCAGGAACTTCTGACCAGAAGTTTCAACATGTGGTCTCTGGGAAAGATGGTGGCCCAGAATAACAGAAAAGATAGGAAACGGAAATACATATATATATATATGCATATATATGAAGGCAAACAGATCCCTCTCCAAATTAAGATTACTATTTTATACTAGAGCCTGTATCCCAAAAAGAGAAAATTAGCTCATCTTCCATTGGTGTATCTCTCTTTCTGAGAGAGAGAGAAAGAGAGAGAGAGAGAGACAAGCATTGCCTATGGCAGGGTGGGAAAGGTGAGGAGCTCAGAAAAGCCAGAGAAAGACCCATGCATTGCACTGAATCAAAAGTTTAGGTGGCCGCTTGTTGGTTGTGAAATAATCTTTTTTGGCAGCCCCATCTGCTCTCAAGTTTCCCAGTTTAGGGAGGAAAAAGCTCCACTTGTTCCATGATCTGGTACTCGCCTAATTCTATCAGCCACAGTCATCAGCGAAAAGTGCAAGGCAGATTAATCCAAAGACAGGGATGGGCGCGGTGGCTCATGCCTGTAATCCCAGCACTTTGGGAGGCTGAGGTGGGTGGATCATGAGGTCAGGAGTTTGAGACCAGCCTGACCAACATGGGGAAACCCCATCTCTACTAAAAATACAAAACTTAGCTGGGCTTGGTGGCTTGTGGCTGTAATCCCAGCTACTTGGGAGGCTGAGCAGGAGAATTGCTTGAACCTGGGAGGCAGAGGTTGCAGTGAGCTGAGATCTCGCCATTGGACTCCGGCCTGAGCGACAAGAGCGAGACTCCATCTCAAAACAAACAAACAAACAAACAAACACAAAGACAATCGTGGTTAACATTCCATAATGCCAAATCTAATCTTAGCTCAGAGGGACTTTACTGAGAGGGGACTCTAACCTCCTAAATCTTAGGAAAGACTAATCTTTTGAAGTTGCGCCTCAACCACAAGGTTTGTCAAGTGTTCTTGCCTTTTCTCAAAGGGGACCTTTTGTCTTATCTGCCTTAGGAGACACTCTAACTCCCTTAAATTGGGCTACTAACCCAATCCAATTCCATACCCGGATATGCCACCACTTACAAAAAGTTAGCCAGTTGGCAATTCACTCACCCGGTGACTCTGATAGCTTTCTCACCCCGGCCTGGGTCCTCCTTTGTTAGATGGGGGTCCCAGGCTTCCTGCAGACAGAAGCCAACCACCAGCCCCACTTTGTGGGCCAGATCCCCAGCTCATTCACTTGGAAATTACTCAGGTTGGCTGGGCCATTGCCCCTCTTCAAACCCTCCCCTTCCACTTATCAGGCAACAGCCTTCCTGCAAAGCTACCAGGCTAGGGATGAGGAAGCCTCGGTCCGCCTAGAATGGCTGTCCCAAGGGGGCAGGTGCCTGGCAGCCGCCCACCAGGCCACTGCTCTCTGCTTACTGCATGGAGCCTGGGGCGCATGTAAGGAGCAGGTGGCATGCACAGCACTTAGCCCGGCTCGGCTGGGGACTGTAGGTGCTGCACTTCGGGGACTGTGCTATACCTGCAGGTTGGGATGGGCGCAACCTTCCCCCTGCTGGCCCCACAAACCCTTCTAGAAGACCCACCACGTTCTTCCTGACCTTGTCAGCCAGTGGTCCCACAGCCCTGGGACATCTGCCCGCACCCCTATTAGCCCACCAGGTATGAAAGCAGGGTGGGGGCAGTGGTGACGCTAGAGGGTGTCACCTTGTCCTGCCCAGCACTGGGGGGCTGGACATGAGCTCGTGCACTCATACCCACACTCCAAAGTCCAGCCTCTCACTTTGGCCAAAGCTGGCCAGGAACTGGGACCTTGGGACGGAGAGAGGACAGACGTCTCCGTGCCGACTCCCTGCAGCGTCCTCACGGTTGGGTGTCTCTTCGGCCACTGCAGGTGCCACATCAAACGCTGTGCCCAGGTGGCTCCAGCTGCGATCTTCAGGAAGCGGGGGCAGCAAAACTGGGCATTGGCCCCATGGTGACACTCACACCTGGTGACCACTTTCCACCCAGGCACCCATTCCGTGTCCTCAAAACCTTAACCCGCTGAACCTTTGCCTTGTGCCGGCTGAGTCTTTCTTCGCCTCGCTCTCCAGGAGTTCTGGGGAGGTGTCGGCCACAGCAGCTGCAGCCAGGCAGAACGCAATGACACAGGCTGAGGTGCCCAAGGCGGGGAGGGGACCTTAGCGTCTTCAACTAGTGCCCTTGACTACCGGCAGGCATGCTCCCTGCCAGGCCTGTGTATGACACCCGCAGAAGGAGGGTTATGAGAAGCAGGCTGCTTATCATAACTCCAGTTCTGGGCCCCCTAGATGTGGGATAGAAGGGGACAGGCAGAGCTGGGATGTGACTGTAATGGGGATGGGTCTGTAAAGGGCTTGCTGGGAGCTCCAGCCTCCTCTCTTCTTGGTAGGGGGCCTGAGGCCCATCCGCATCTCTCTTTGACTCCTTTTATTCTGCAGAACACCCAGACCCCAGCCTTCTCATGGGATCATAAGATGCATGAGGCCCAGGGTTCTTTTGGCCTCTTCCCAACCATGTTCTTTGTATTTCCCACATATATTTGGGCTACAGGAGGCACTTATTATGAATTCAAATTCCACCCACCTTATAGTTAGTCCTGGGATCTGTCATCTTGGTCAGAATCTGAGAGACTGCCTCCCTACCTAGAAAAGGGCATCGGGCATCTTATCCCACATTCTGTGGACATGACCTGCTATGATGTCTGTCTACTTTGAAGGAATGTCTAACTTGTTGAATAGAATTGAGGCCCAGAGATCTATATGCTGTAGTCATTGAATTATGCCAAGGTTCTAGAAAAGTAACTACACAAAGTTAAGTGCTTAGTATTTCTGTGTTAAATGAAAGAATCCCAACCAGAACCTTCTTGGATATCTAAGTGGGCATGAGACCCCTTTTCCAGCACCCGGGGACCCCTAATCTGTCTATATAAAGGATGATGACAGCCAGGCATGGTGGCTCATGTCTGTAATCCCAGCACTTTGGGAAGCCAAGATGGGCAGATCACCTAAGGTCAGGAGTTCGAGGCCAGCCTGACCAACATGGAGAAACCCCATATCTACTAAAAATACAAAATTAGCCAGGCGTGGTGGTGCATGCCTGTAATCCCAGCTACCCAGAAGGCTGAGGCAGGAGAATCGCTTGAATCCAGGAAGCAGAGATTGCGGTGAGCCGAGATTACACCATTGCTCTCCAGCCTGGGCAACAAGAGTGAAACTCCATCTCAAAAAAATAAATAAATAAAAATAAATAAAGGATGATGACTAGCTAAAAAAAAATCCCTCACACTCTCTTTAAAATAGAAAACAGATTATTAATTTATCTTAATGAATAAAACAGATTTGCTTTCTATGTGCTCTTTTGCCTTTTAACTATAGTTCACACTTTACTCAACATCAGATAATTCATACTACAGAAATACTGTACATGTAATGGACGTAGAAAGAGTTTTATCTAAAGTATAAACCTTAGAAATAACCAGGATTCATAGAGAATTCTTCCATAGGGGAAACTTTTCAAATGCAATAAATGTGAAGAAGTATTCAAAAATCAAGTCTAAATAAACATCAGAGAATTTCCACGATAAAGTACAAATACACTAACATTTTCTTTTTTTTTTTTTTTTTTTTTTTTTTTTTTTTTTTTTTTTTTTTTTTTGAGACGGAGTCTCGCTCTGTCGCCCAGGCTAGAGTGCAGTGGCGCGATCTCGGCTCACTGCAAGCTCCGCCTCCCGGGTTCACGCCATTCTCCTGCCTCAGCCTCTCCGAGTAGCTGGGACTACAGGCGCCCGCCACCGCGCCCGGCTAATTTTTTGTATTTTTAGTAGAGACGGGGTTTCACCGTGGTCTCGATCTCCTGACCTCGTGATCCGCCCGCCTCGGCCTCCCAAAGTGCTGGGATTACAAGCGTGAGCCACCGCGCCCGGCCACTAACATTTTCAAACTTTACGTTAATCAAGAATGTTTAATATAGAGAATCTAAAGTCAAAACAATGAGATAATTTGTTTGTATGGTTTTTTTTTGTTTTTTTTTTTTTTTTGAGATGGAGTCTTGCTCTGTCACCCAGGCTGAAGTGCCGTGGCGTGATCTCGGCTCACTGCAAGCTCCACCTCCTGGGTTAAAGCGATCCTCCTGCCTCAGCCTCCTGAGTAGCTGGGATTACAGGCACCTGCCACCATGCCCGGCTAATTTTTGTATTTTTAGTAGAGACGGGGTTTCACCATGTTGGTCAGGCTGATCTCAAACTCCTGACCTCAGGTGATCCACCTGCTTCAGCCTCCCAAAGTGCTGGGATTACAGGCTTGAGCCACCGTGCCTAGCCACATGTGGAATTTTATCACTGTGCTTTTTCATATGAAGCAGTATAGTATTTTCACATAGTATACTACTCTGGATATAAAAGCTCAAAAATTGTGATTCCTTGGACAGTCACTAAATCTTCAAGCAAAAACACATTTTTACATTCTTTTTTTTTTTTTTTTTTTTTTTTTGAGACGGAGTCTCACGCTGTCGCCCAGGCTGGAGTGCAGTGGCGCAATCTCAGCTCACTGCAAGCTCCGCCTCCCGGGTTCACGCCATTCTCCTGCCTCAGCCTCTCCGAGTAGCTGGGACTACAGGAGCCCGACACCACGCCCGGCTAATTTTTTGTATTTTTAGTAAAGACGGGGTTTCACCGTGGTCTCGATCTCCTGACCTCGTGATCCGCCCGCCTCGGCCTCCCAAAGTGCTGGGATTACAAGCGTGAGCCACCGCGCCTGGCCCACATTCTTTTTACATTGATTACAAAAGACCATATGAAGAATTTTTGTAATATTTACTTGTTACATACTTTGATACAGTTTACATCATTTTTATGTTCTTGAGGGAGGGAAATTAGGGTTCAGTTTATCACTAGACATTCAGGAGGCAAGTCAATCTTTTTTATTTCCTTATAAAATTAACATCTTCATAAGCTGTTAAACAGAAGGTTATCTTAATTTTTCTTGTAGTAGAAGGAAATATATTTAAAATCTTTGTAGATTTGTAGCAAATAGAGGCTCATTATTTAAAGGATAAATAACAATTTTTTCTTTTGTTATTTTTGCCAGTTTAAGGCAGTAGCTGCGTATGTCATATAAATGTCTTCCTACCACATCAAAAATGTTGCTTTTAAAATTTTTGTTTATAAATTGAGAAGGAATTTTATCTCTATAAGTTTCTATCATTGAACACATCAACATCAAAAAGAATATTAGAATCCAGCATGAAGATAATGACTAATAAAAACGAGGTACATATTTTATAAAACCATTAATCAGATTTGAATGAGGAATGCTTTCCATATCCTTGAAAGAAAAACTGTGGCTTGGGTTTTAAAGTTTTCTGAGAACAAAGTATTAAGATCCTATGTCTATAAGCAAGATCAGACTTAGTATGCCACAACTAAGAGCTCATTCATTCATTCTATGTGTGCCACTAAATAAAGAGATTGAGCGAGTAAAAAATATATACAGAAATTGGAACTGAAATAAACAGTGGCAGAACTGAAAAAATGTAATAGAGATGTTTAACAGGAGACTCAATCATAAAGAAGAAAAATTCAGCAAACTCAAAGACAGGCTATTTAAAAGTAACCAATCATAAAGTGAACGAATATACACATTTCAGAAATTTCAGAAAAAGGGAGAGAGAGGAAGAGATTTAAATATATAATGTCTTAAAACTTTCCAAATCTAGAAAAGAATATGAACATCCAGTTTTATGAAGCTCAAAATACCTTCAGCAAGAAGAACCTAATAAAGATTGCCCTTAGACACATGATTGTCAAAATACAAAGATAAAGCACAAATCTTGAAAGCAGCACGAGATAAATTCTTCACATAGAAGGAAACCTTTATAATGATATCAGTGGATTTTTCAGCAGAAACTTTGTAAGAAAACTGGGAGAACATATATTCAAAATGCTGAAAGAAGGAAAAAAACTGACAATTAAGAGTTTATCCAACAAGGCTGCTCTTTAGAAATAATAGAGGTCAAGACATTCCAACATTCCAAGACAAAAAAGAAAGTGAGGGAATTTATCACACCTCAACCTGTCCTGCAAGAAATGCTAAAAGGAAGTCTCCATATTGATATGATCGAATGCAAATAATATGAAAAATATTAAAGTATATATGTCAGTGAAAATGGTAAATGCATAGTGAAATTTAGAATACTCTAACACTGTAGTGGTTTTGCATAAGTCACTTTGAACTTTAGTATAAGATCTCTAAAAAATATTAAAAATGAAATAACTACAATAATCTGCTAATGGACACACAACATAAAAAGTTGTAAAGTGTGACATATATAGTACAAAATGTGTGAAAGGGAGACAATTTATGAAGTTTTTCTACACATAGAAGTTAAATTGTCATCATCTCCAACAAGATTAAGATACGAGATGTTTTATGTAAGTCTCATGATAACCACTAGGAAGAAAAAACCATAGTAGATACACAGAATAAAAAGAGAAAGTAATTAAAGCATATACAAACAAAAAAAAAGGAAACAAATTTAAGTTTGGGTGGTAGCTCATGCCTATAATCCCCGCACTTTGGGAGCAAGGTGGGAGAATCATGTGGGAGCCACAGCTAACGGCTCTGTTGGGTGTCTGCCATAGAATCTCTATACGTCAACTGCCTAATAAGTGCTAAGGCAGGTGAGGCTCCTGGGCAGACGAGTGGGTGACCTATAGACCTGCTTGCACCTCAGTGAGCACCTCCACCAACAAATGGGCCAGGCCTCTACTTTTCTTCCTATCTGTCCCATCTCATTTGATGTGCCCAGTCACTCTTTGCAGTTGGCACTGTTTCTGTCCCATGCCCACCGTCTGCATGTGGACAGGGAATGCTGGTGGGTGAAGAAACTCATCCAGGTCACACAGTTGGTGAAACGTGGAGCTGGGATAAGACCCAGATCACTAGACTCTAGTCAGGGAATGGCTGGTCTGAGATAGCTGGTGCCAGAGGCATGGCCTGACTCTGCTCTGCCCTGAAGAGCAGAGCTGCTCACCCCTTCCATCAGAGTCAACTGCTCTGCCAGCAGCTGGGGAGGGAACTCCATGTCAGGCAGCACTGCACAGGGCTGGTTTTTGCAGTTGCAATGCCTCAGAAGAGTGTGAGAGCCCCAGGGTGGTCCACTGGCCTCTGGGGCCAGGCTCTCAGAAGAATGCGGGCCACAGCTGAAATGCTCAGGCAGGAGCAGGTCAGCTGCACTGTGGACTCGACACTGGGGAAGGCAGGCCTTGTGTAGTAGGATTCAGTCATCTCACAGATCTGTAAGGCTCTTTTCATTTTTCTTCAATCATTCATCTGAAACGTCTTCAGATTGGTTAATTTCTAGGGCTATGTCTTTAAGTTTATTTCTTCTGTTTCTAATCAGCTGATCTTCTCAACAGTACTTTTTTATTAACATATTTCTATTTGGTTCTTTTATAATTTCCATTTCTCTGCTGAGATCCCACATCTGCTCAATCATTATGAGAATATTTTTCTTTACCTCCATGACCATATTTATAATAGCTGCTTTCCAATTCTTGTTATCTTATTACAACACCTTGAACATCTTGGAGATAGCTTCTAATGGCTGTTTTAGTTTTAGTCTTATATATGAATTACATTATCCTGCTTTTTTCACACATCTCATGAATTTTAAAGTTATGTGCTAGAAACTATAAATGACAATTATAGAGACTCTGGATTCTATTATGTTTCTCGAGGATTATTATTTTTCTAGAAGAAACTTAATTTGAACTCAACTCCAATCCCTATCTCCCCTACAGTGGACAAAGCTGAAATTCTCATTCACTTCTTACCCACCCATGTATTATGCCATATGTATTACATATAAATATATTTCTATATAATTACATACCATATTTTATCAAAAATGTATTATTTTTCCTGTGAGAGTCTTGTTAAACAAGCTACTTCACTCTTACCTGAAGCCAGAAACTCAGTTTTGTTTGCTTTTTATTTTTTTCATGAATGGAATTAGATACTATGCATGCTCTTTAATCTGGTTTCTTGTATGCAACATTGTGATATTCATTCATCCCACTGTATGTATGTATATTTTTTTTTCAGTAAGGAAACATTTGGTAATCTGACAGGAAAATCTAAAGACGGCTTGAAGTTAGAGTTATTTTTTAACATCTGTTTTGTTGACAAGGACTAAGAGGAGGCAATTCACCTGTGCAAGGTTACCTAAGAAAATGAGCGCACTCATTCTAAACTTCAGAACCCAGCTGTTTTCAGGAATTAGGTACATTTAGTTTTCTCCTTGGTGGCTCCCTTTCTAACAATCCCAGGGCCAGTGCCATCCTGCTTCTACAGGTGACATGACAATTATGGGCCTGAGGGAGATGAACTCACAGTATCCCTTCCTTTTAACCATGGCTCAGGGACCACAATTCACACACAGACTCACTCCAAGACTCAGCCGGGTGAGCGTCTGTTTCTCAGCTTCATTACCAGTTAGTGATTAAGACTCAGGTGGGATGATGTCTGTAATTCTCTCACAATTTGTTCTTACATCTCACTGAATTATAACTAGTCAGTAAGTATTCCTAGATGAAATATTAATATTATGAATATATAAATATATGGATTGGTGGAAGAAAATTTGAAATTATGTAATCAAGCTAGAAACCATCATTCTGTGCAAACTATTGCAAGGACAGAAAACCAAACGCCACATGTTCTCACTCAAAGATGGGACTTGAACCATGAGAACACTTGGACACAGGGTGGGGAACATCACACATCAGGGCCTGTCATGGGGTGGGGGTAAGGGGGAGGGGTAGCATTAGGAGATATACCTAATGTAAATGACAATTTAACGGGTGCAGCACACCAACATGGCACATGTACACATATGTAACAAACCTGCAGGTTGTGCACATGTACCCTAGAACTTAAAGTATAATAATAATAATAAAGAAATTATGTAATCATATTTGAATTTGAATTTTGTTTGACTATTTTCCATTTTAATAAATTAGTACAACAAATTATTTTATGCATTTATGCAAATCTTTACATTTGAAGACACTACAAATCTGCACTAATTCAGAATGATGTAATTATACTACTTTGGGCTTATTTAAGTTTGGAAATGCTGTAGTACATTTCTAATACTTAAGGATGGTTTGAGTGATCATGTGATAAAACAAGATTTTTTTTCATGTTTCCAGAAATCTCTTTTATTCTTTTAGATATATAAAACACTGTTACTTTATATTCTCTCTGATAATTCCAGTATCTGTGTCTACAGTCTACCTGTTGTTTCTGCTGGGTCTCATAGTGTATTGTTTTCTTGTGTTTATGAATTTTTAAACTGGAGATCTCATTTTTTTTCCTTCCTTCCTTCCTTCCTTTCTTTTTTTTTTTTTTTTTTTTTGTAGAGATAGGGTCTCTCACTACGTTACCCAGGCTGGTCTCAAACTCCTGGCCTCAAGTGCTGGGACTCCAGGCGTGAACCACTGTGGTCGGCCACGATAGTCGTTTTCCTTGGAATTTGATCAACACAAAATCCTGAGGCCTGGTGTGGTTGTGTTCCTCTGGGGCAGATTCTCAACCAGGGACACTTCTGCCCCCAGGGACACATTTTGACATCCTGAGACAGTTCTGGGTGTCACAACTGTGTGTGCACGCACTTGTATGTACCTGCGCAAGCTATGGCATGTCGTGGATAGAGGCCAGGGATGCTGCTCACATCCTGCCAGGAGACTGACCCACGCAGCATCACTAGGGCGGGCTCCAGACAGGGTCTGCATGTGCCTCTGCCAGCCACCTAGACCCTGACCGCAGGGGCCACTTTATATTCTCCCCTCGTGGTCTGCAGGGCCACACACTAGCCTGATGCAAGCTGTAAACTTGGAGGACTTATTTTTTTTTTCACCTTGCATGGAACACCAAGGCTGAGAGGCAGTTTTTCCGGAGGTGCCAGCCTGTCTCACATTTCCGCTTTAGCTGCGGGGTCCAGCTTTACGTGGGCGGTCTTCTGATGAAATCACCCCGGGACAGACACTGTTCTGTCTCCTGCTTCCAGTCCTGTAAAGATGCCAGGATCCCCCAGCACATGGCAGGCACCCTCAAAGGCAGACGTGGGGAGACCCTGGCGGGCAGACCCCAGCCTGCTGATGGGGGGGCTTCTCCCCGGCTGCCACCGGCCCACCCACTGCTCTGCAGTCCACCTGGTGCTGGGGCTGTGGGGCACAGGCCTTCAGGACCCGCTCCTTTTCCCGCCCAGGAGGTCCAGGCCTGGCGTCTTTATGTCCCCTGGAAAGCCCACTCCCATCCTCAGGGTAGGAGGGCAGCTGCACTCTGGGCTCTCTTGGGCCTGTCCTGGAACACCCCTGCAGCCCGGGTGCAGCAGGGGATGTGGCTCTGTGGGGTTGCTGTGGGAAGGTTAGCTTGGAGCTGGGTTCCAGAAGGAGTTGCTGCGCTGCCTGCCAGGACCCCTCCTCTGAGACAGGGTGCCTTGTGGGACAGTGTACCAAAGTGCCCTAGCCATGAGGGGTCCCTGCTTCCCCCACACACTGACCCTGCATCGGGGGCCCTGTGCCCCACACATACTGACCCCGCATCGGGGGCTCTGTGCCCCACACACTGACCGTGCATCGGGGGCCCTGGGCTGCAGAACCCACCCATGATGTTGCCGTGCCCCTAGCTCTGGTGGCACTGGGGCCCTCCAGGCTGGGCTGAGTAGGGGGTCCCCACCAGTGCGTATCCCAGCACCAGCGGGAGTGGGCCTGGGCAGGGGGGCAGGGAGTGACACCAAAGGGGAACTGCCCCAGCCTCCTTCTGTACCCTGGGGGGTTCTCCTTTTCCTTGGCTGAGGGAAGTGGCCTCTCCCCATAGAAACCTGGGGTCAGGCTGGGCGTGGGAGGAAAGGAGGGTGAGCAGGACCCCAGACCTTGGGAATCCTGAGTGGGGGGTGACAGACTCTCCTTATGACGTGCCAGGGAACTGTCTGGAGGCCCAGGCTGACCCCCCTCCTGGGGACAGGGCCCTCCTAGGGAGTCAGGCTCACAGGTTGTTTTGTGGGACTCAACGTGGGGCAGCGTCCTGGCCAGGATGAGGAAGGCCATCACCTCGCGGTCTGCGGGAGGCACACGCAGGCCCAGCTCTCGCCCACCCGGCTCCCTGATCTGCTGCAGTCAGAGGCCCTCAGGCTTGGCCGGGACCTGAAACCCGACCGCCATCCCTGGGGCTCCCTTGCCAGGCGGGCATCCCCCGCTTAGATGCCATCCCCACCCCCTCCATCTGCTCCCGTCTGAGCGACAGCCACTTTGTCCTGGTGCCCTGGTTGAGGCGGGGGGCTGGGAAGCTGCCCTTCGACCCGCAGGTCTCGGGCGCAGCCTCAGCGCCGCATCCGAGCCTCCATGCGCCCTCTGCTGGCCTTTGTTGGAAGTGCAGCCTGGCGTGAGCAGTTCTTTTCCCTGGAGATGGGACCCAGGGCAGCACCGCTGGAAACCAGGTATCTGGTAACTCGTGGAGGGGTCCCCCACTGTCCGCTGACAGCGGCAGTAGTAGCTGCGGACTATGCGGACTCAAGAGAGCCCCAGCCTGTGTCAGCACCGGAAGCCAAAACCGAGTCAAGGGCTCGATGTGGGGACAGCCGGGGACAGGCCGAGGGAGCCCGGATGGCAAGGCGGGCAGGAAGGCGCCCACTCCTGAACTGCCTGGGCCTGCCGGGGGTCTCCAGCCAGAGAGGTTGGGTGCGACGAGGCGCCCGCCCTCGAAGGGCTGAGTGCCAGGCGGGCCCTGGGGGCCGGCTCAGCCCACACGGGAAAGATGAAGGTGGAGTCCAGAGGCCCCCCCATCCTGCTGGCTCAGGGCGCGGGCCTCAAACAGCTGCTTAACGAGCACCGACTTCTCCTGCTCCAGCTGCGTGATGCGCTCACTCTTCTCGGTCATCTCCTGGGTGAGGAGTCGGTTCTGCTCCTTCAGCATGAGGATGATCTGCTGCTGCCAGCCCGGGGACGAGGTGGACGTCAGGGCAGGGCAGGGGGGCCCGGAGGAGGATGTGGGCAGGGCCCGGCTGGCACAGGCCTCAGCCAGCAGCTCCCCCAGCCACCGGGCCACCTCCCGTACCTTGGGCAGTAGCCGTCCCAGTAGGCGAGGGCTCCCCACGTCCCCAAAGTCGGCGCTGGCTCTGCTCTGGCCCAGGCGGCACTGGCGCTCCTGCACTCGTTGCAGCTGCTGCTACCAATCGCAGCCCCGCGCCATAATCTCCAAACCCTGTAGCAGCACCTCCTTCTCCTGCTCCATCCAGCTCCTTCATCTGCTTCGGCAGGCCGCAGTCCACGCCGCTGGTGATGGTGTGCCTCCGGTGTTCCCCTCGGGCACGGGGGCCGCCGGGAATCCCCTGAATCCGCCTCCAAGGCGCTGCAGGCCGCTGCACCTGCGTCCGCGCCCGGGATCCGTTCCAGCGCAGCGCTCTGGAACCGCTCGGGCTCCGCGGGGCACTGCGCCACCTCGGCGGAAGGGTACAGCTGCTACCGGCTGCGGGCCGCGAACGCCCAGGGCCAGGGGCTTCCTCTCCAGGACCGTCAGCGGATCGTCGGCCGGTGCAAACACCAGGCGCGGCGGCGGCGGCGGCGGCTTGTCCGAGGTGCCGCCCTCGGCTCTCAGCAGCGAGGTGCGCAGGCCGGCCACGAAGCGCTGGAAGGTCAGGTAGCCGCTGGCTGGGGCCACCTGGCTCAGGCCCTCCAGCACCTCGCTTGGCAGCTCCCGCGCTACGACCCAGCGGGATTAGATCTCTCGCAGGTGCACGCAGCCGCGCTGCCGGTCGTCCGGGATGTCTAACAGGGTGCGCAGGCTCTGCAGGAAGGCGTGCGGCAGGCCCCCCTGCTGCGTGCGGGCGAGGCGGGAGACACGCGGCCCGGCTCGGCTGTCGCGGCCCGGGCCTTGGGCGCCCGGGCTCGGTCTTCTAGTCCACCCGCGTACGTCCCCGAGCGACCCCACCGCGGGGCCAGCCCGGCGCGCTCCCAAGACTTTCAATATACTTCACATTAAGAAGATTTTAGTAGATGCCCATAATAAAATTATGTTTAATCCTATTATACTAATTGCTAATAGGGAGATTTTTTTTGTTTTTTGCGATCACGAAACTATCTGAAAAAAACACCTTCTGCTATGTGTCTGTTATATAATTTTTATAGGATGCATGAAACGTTGCATGCATGAATGTGATATTCAGCATGTCAGAGTGATGTGATATGACAGCCACTCAGTGCATTATTATTTTTTTCCAAAATACTTCTGGTGATTGCTTTTTCCATTAGCACAAAATATACTTTAGTTCAGTTCTACAAACACCCATGATTCATACCCATGTCACCCATGATTCACCATGTCACAGTTCTGAGTGGTGAAAACTAAATGAAGGAATGCAAAAAGTGGAAACCAAATGCTTACTAAAAAAGTGTGTCCTTGGTACTATAGGAGTACAGATAATGTGCGCCCTCTACAGGTGTGACTGTGCACGTGTGCATGTTCGCTCAACTGTGTTCATAATTTGGTTGATCATATAACAATCAGGCTGTATGTTCAAGAATTTATATGTGTGGGGGTGGAGCCAAGATGGCCGATTAGGAACAGCTCCGGTCTACAGCTCCCAGCGCGAGCAACACAGAAGACGGGTGATTTCTGCGTTTCCATCTGAGGTACTGGGTTCATCTCACTAGGGAGTGCCAGACAGTGGGTGCAGGACAGTGGGTGCAGCGCACCATGCGCGAGCCAAAGCAGGGCGAGGCATTGCCTCACTCGGGAAGTGCAAGGGGTCAGGGAGTTCCCTTTCCTAGTCAAAGAAAGGGGTGACAGACGGCACCTGGAAAATCAGGTCACTCCCACCCTAATACTGCGCTTTTCCAATGGGCTTAAAAAACAGCACACCAGGAGATTATATCCCGCACCTGGCTCGGAGGGTCGTATGCCCACGGAGTCTCGCTGATTGCTAGCACAGCAGTCTGAGATCACACTGCAAGGCAGCAGTGAGGCTGGGGGAGGGGCGCCTGCCATTGCCCAGGCTTGATTAGGTAAACAAAGCAGCAAGGAAGCACGAACTGGGTGGAGCCCACCACAGCTCAAGGAGGCCTGCCTGCCGCTGTAGGCTCCACCTCTGGGGGCAGGGCACAGACAAACCAAAAGACAGCAGGAACCTCCGCAGACTTAAATGTTCCTCTCTGACAGCTTTGAAGAGAGTAGTGGTTCTCCCAGCATGCAGCTGGAGATCTGAGAACAGGCAGATTGCCTCCTCAAGTGGGTCCCTGACCCCCAAGCAGCCTAACTGGGAGGCACCCCCCAGTAGGGGCAGACTGACACCTCACACGGCCGGGTACTCCTCTGAGAAAAAACTTCTAGAGGAATGATCAGACAGCAGCATTTGTGGTTCACCAAGATCCACTGTTCTACAGCTACCGCTGTTCTGCAGCCACCGCTGCAGATACCCAGGCAAACAAGGTCTGGAGTGGACCTCTAGCAAACTCCAACAGACCTGCTGCTGAGGGTCCTGTCTGTTAGAAGGAAAACTAACAAACAGGAAGGACATCCACACCAAAAACCCTTCTGTACGACACCATCATCAAAGACCAAAAGTAGATAAAACCACAAAGATGGGGAAAAAACAGAGCAGAAAAACTGGAAACTCTAAAAAGCAGAGGGCCTCTCCTCCTCCAAAGGAATGCAGCTCCTCACCAGCAACAGAACAAAGCTGAATGGAGAATGACTGACAAGTTGAGAGAAGAAGGCTTCAGAGGATCAAACTACTCCGAGCTACAGGAGGAAATTCAAACCAATGGCAAAGAAGTTAAAAACTGTGAAAAAAAATTAGATGAATGGATAACTAGAATAACCAACGCAGAGAAGTCCATAAAGGAGCTGATGGAGCTGAAAGCCAAGGCTCGAGAACTACGTGAAGAATGCAGAAGCCTCAGGAGCCGATGCAATCAACTGGAAGAAAGGGTATCAGTGATGGAAAACGAAATGAATGCAATGAGGCGAGAAGGGAAGTTTAGGCAAAAAACAATAAAAATAAATGAACAAAGCCTCCAAGAAATATGGGACTATGGGATAAGACCAAATCTACATCTGATTGGTATACCTGAAAGTGATGGGGAGAATGGAACCAAGTTGGAAAACACTCTGCAGGATATTATCCAGGAGAACTTCCACAACCTAGTAAGGCAGGCCAACATTCAAATTCAGGAAATACAGAGAACACCACGAAGATACTCCTCAAGAAGAGCAACTCCAAGACACATAATTGTCAGATTCACCAAAGTTGAAATGAAGGAAAATATGTTAAGGGCAGCCAGAGAGAAAGGTCGGGTTACCCACAAAGGGAAACCCATCAGACTAACAGCTGATCTCTCGGCAGAAACTCTACAAGCCAGAAGAGTGGGGGCCAATATTCAACATTCTTAAAGAAAAGAATTTTCAACCCAGAATTACATATCCAGCCAAACTAAGCTTCATAAGTGGAGGAGAAATAAAATCCTTTACAGAAAAGCAAACGCTGAGAGATTTTGTCACCACCAGGCCTGCCCTGAAAGAGCTGCTGAAAGAAGCACTAAATATGGAAAGGAACAACTGGTACCAGCCACTGCAAAAACATGCCAAAATGTAAAGACCATCAAGGCAAGGAAGAAACTGCATCAACTAACGAGCAAAATAACCATCTAACATCATAATGACAGGATCAAATTCACACATAACAATATTAACTTTAAATGTAAATGGGCTAAATGCTCCAATTAAAAGACACAGAGTGGCAAATTGGATAAAGAGTCAAGACCCATCAGTGTGCTGTATTCAGGAAACCATCTCACGTGCAGAGACACACATAGGCTCAAAATAAAGGGATGGAGGAAAATCTACCAAGTAAATGGAAAACAAAAAAAGGCAGGGGTTGCAATCCTAGTCTCTGATAAAACAGACTTTAAGCCAACAAAGATCAAAAGAGACAAAGAAGGCCATTACATAATGGTAAAAGGATCAATTCAACAAGAAGAGCTAACTATCCTAAATATATATGCACCCAATACAGGAGCACCCAGATTCATAAAGCAAGTACTTAGTGACCTACAAAGAGACTTAGACTCCCACACAATAATAATGGGAGACTTTAACACCCCACGGTCAAGATTAGACAGATCAATGAGACAGAAAGTTAACAAGGATACCCAGGAATTGAACTCAGCTCTGCAGCAAGCAGACCTAAAAGACATCTACAGAACTCTCCACCCCAAATCAACAGAATACACATTTTTTTCAGCACCACACCACACCTATTCCAAAATTGACCACATAGTTGGAAGTAAAGCTCTCGTTGGCAAATGTAAAAGAACAGGAATTATAACAAACTGTCTCTCAGACAACAGTGCAATCAAACTAGAACTCAGGATTAAGAAACTCACTCAAAACCATTCAACTACATGGAAACTGAACAACCTTCTCCTGAATGACTACTGGGTACATAACGAAATGAAGGCAGAAATAAAGATGTTCTTTGAAAACAACCAGAACAAAGACACAACATACCAGAATCTCTGGGACACATTCAAAGCAGTGTGTAGAGGGAAATTTATAGCACTAAATGCCCACAAGAGAAAGCAGGAAAGATCCAAAATTGACACCCTAACATCACAATTAAAATAACTAGAAAAGCAAGAGCAAACACATTCCAAAGCTAGCAGAAGGCAAGAAATAACGAAGATCAGAGTAGAACTGAAGGAGATAGAGACACAAAAAACCCATCAAAAAATTAATGAATCCAGGAGCTGGTGTTTTGAAAAGATCAACAAAATTGATAGACCATAGCAAGACTAATAAAGAAGAAAAGAGAGAAGAATGAAATAGACGCAATAAAAAATGATAAAGGGGATATCACCACTGAATACAGTGGTGATAAATAAAAAATGATCAATAAAAAATGATAAAGGGGATATCACCACAGGAATACAAACTGCCATCAGAGAATACTACAAACACCTCTACGCAAATAAACTAGAAAATCTAGAAGAAATGGATAAATTCCTCAACACATACACCCTCCCAAGACTAAACCAGGAAGAAGTTGAATCTCTGAATAGACCAATAACAGGTTCTGAAATTGTGGCAATAATCAATAGCTTACCAACCAAAAGAAGTCCAGGACTAGATGGAGTCACAGCCGAATTCTACCAGAGGTGCAAGGAGGAGCTGGTACCATTCCTTCTGAAACTATTCCAATCAATAGAAAAAGAGGGAATCCTCCCTAACTCATTTTATGAGGCCAGCATCATCCTGATACCAAAGCCTGGCAGAGACACAACCAAAAAAGAGAATTTTAGACCAATATCCTTGATGAACATTGATGCAAAAATCCTCAATAAAATACTGGCAAACCGAATCCAGCAGCACATCAAAAAGCTTATCCACCATGATCAAGTGGGCTTCATCCCTGGGATGCAAGGCTGGTTCAACATACGCAAATCAATAAATGTAATCCAGCATATAAACAGAACCAAAGACAAAAACCACATGATTGTCTCAATAGATGCAGAAAAGGCCTTTGACAAAATTCAACAACCCTTCATGCTAAAAACTCTCAACAAATTAGGTATTGATGGGATGTATCTCAAAATAATAAGCGCTATCTATGACAAACCCACAGCCAATATCATACTGAATGGGCAAAAACTGGAAGCATTCCCTTTGAAAACTGGCACAAGACAGAGATGCCCTCTCTCACCACTCCTATTCAACATAGTGTTGGAAGTTCTGGCCAGGGCAATTAGGCAGGAGAAGGAAATAAAGGGTATTCGATTAGGAAAAGAGGAAGTCAAATTGTCCCTGTTTGCAGATGACATGATTGTACATCCAGAAAACCCCATTGTCTCAGCCCAAAACCTCCTTAAGCTGATAAGCAACTTCAGCAAAGTCTCAGGATACAAAATCAATGTACAAAAATCAGAAGCATTCTTATACACCAATAACAGACAAACAGAGAGCCAAATCGTGAGTCAACTCCCATTCACAATTGCTTCAAAGAGAATGAAATACCTAGGAATCCAACTTACAAGGGATGTGAAGGACCTCTTCAAGGAGAACTACAAACCACTGCTCAACGAAATAAAAGAGGATACAAACAAATGGAAGAACATTCCATGCTCATGGGTAGGAAGAATCAATATCATGAAAATGGCCATACAGCCCAAGGTAATTTATAGATTCAATGCCATCCCCATCAAGCTACCAATGACTTTCTTCACAGAATTAGAAAAAACTACTTTAAAGTTCATATGGAACCAAAAAAGAGCCCACATCGCCAAGTCAATCCTAAGCGAAAAGAACAAAGCCGGAGGCATCACGCTACCTGACTTCAAACTATACTACAAGGCTACCGTAACCAAAACAGCATGATACTGGTACCAGAACAGAGATATAGATCAATGGAACAGAGCAGAGCTCTCAGAAATAATGCCGCATATCTACAACCATCTGATCTTTGACAAACCTGACAAAAACAAGCAATGGGGAAAGGATTCCCTATTTAATAAATGGTGCTGGGAAAACTGGCTAGCCATATGTAGAAAGCTGAAACTGGATCCCTTCCTTACACCTTATACAAAAATTAATTCAAGATGGACTAAAGACTTACATGTTAGACCTAAAACCATAAAAACCCTAGAAGAAAACCTAGGCAATACCATTCGGGACATAGGCATGGGCAAGGACTTCATGTCTAAAAAACCAAAAGCAATGGCAACAAAAGCCAAAATTGACAGATGGGATCTAATTAAACTAAAGAGATTCTGCACAGCAAAGAAAACTACCATCAGAGTGAACAGGCAACCTACAAAATGGGAGAAAATTTTTCAACCTGCTCATCTGACAAAGGGCTAATATCCAGAATCTACAATGAACTCAAACAAATTTACAAGAAAAAAACAAACAACCCCATCAACAAGTGGGCAAAGGATATGAACAGACACTTCAAAAGAAGACAGTTATGCAGCCAAAAAACACATGAAAAAATGCTCATCATCACTGGCCATCAGAGAAATGCAAATCAAAACCACAATGAGATACCATCTCACACCAGTTAGAATGGCCATCATTAAAAAGTCAGGAAACAACAGGTGCTGGAGAGGATGTGGAGAAATAGGAACACTTTTACACTGTTGGTGGGACTGTAAACTAGTTCAACCATTGTGGAAGTCAGTGTGGCGATTCCTCAGGGATCTAGAACTAGAAATACCATTTGACCCAGCCATCCCATTACTGGGTATATACCCAAAGGATTATAAATCATGCTGCTATAAAGACACATGCACACGTATGTTTATTGTGGCACTATTCACAATAGCAAAGACTTGGAACCAACCCAAATGTCCAAAAACGATAGACTGGATTAAGAAAATGTGGCATATATACTCCATGGAATACTATGCAGCCATAAAAAATGATGAGTTCATGTCCTTTGTAGGGACATGGATGAAACTGGAAACCATCATTCTCAGCAAACTATTGCAAGCACAAAAAACCAAACACCGCATCTTCTCACTCATAGGTGGGAATTGAACAATGAGAACACATGGACACAGGAAGGGGAACATCACACTCTGGGGACTGTTGTGGGATGGGGGGAGGGGGGAGGGATAGCATTAGGAGATATACCTAATGCTAAATGACGAGTTAATGAGTGCAGCACACCAATATGGCACATGTATACATCTGTAACAAACCTGCACATTATGCACATGTACCCTAAAACTTAAAGTATAATAATAATAAAAAAAGAATTTATATGTGATGATCAACACTAATCAAAATGAATGGATGGATTTAAAATCATAATGACGGTGATAATTTTGAATTTGAAGTAACATTGATGATGGAAGTTCTATTGGTTGTTTTTTTCAGGTACATAAAATATTTCCTATTTTCCATTAAAATGAACAGTTTCCTCTTACGTTATCATTCAAGAGTGCCTTCTTTGCCCAAGCTGGTGTTGGAGTCTCCACCAACGTCCTCCTCTTTTTCTCTTGTATCATGACGCTCCTTCTGGATCCTGAGCTCACTGACCTGACCACCAGTCACTTGGCCCTCGTCCACATCATGATGCTGCTCACCATTGTGTTCTTGGTGTCTTGAGACCTTTTTGAGTCCCTTCATTTTCAAGATGACTTCAAGTGTAAGATGCTTTTGTAGCTGAGCAGGGTGATGAGGGACCTCTCCATCTGCATCACCTGCCTCCTGAGCACGCTCCAGGCCATCACCATCAGCCCCAGAACTTCCTGGTTGGTGAGGTTTAAACATAAATTCACAAATCACATTTCACATGTGCTCGTCTTCTTATGGTCCTTCAGTTTGTCCTGCAGTAGTTACATAATCTTCTCCACTGTGGTTTCTTCCAATACGACTCACACCAGTTTTCTGACACTCAATAAATACTGCCTCATTTCCCCAAGGAAGTCCATCATCAGCCACCTTATTTTTCTTACTCTCTCGTTATCCAGAGATGTGTCCTCTGTGGGAATTATGCTGCTCTCAAGTGCATACATGGTGACTCTCTTGTGCAGGCATCAGTGGTGATCCCAGCACCTTCACAGCACCAGACTCTCCCCAAGAGTTTCTCCAGAAAAAGGCCACAGAGACTATCTTGCTGTTGGTGAGTTTCTTTGTGGTCATGTACCAGATGGATTTGAGTCTCTCATCCTACTCGACCCTGATACCAACATATGACCCAATCGTCCTGAGTGTCCGGAGGTGTGTGACCAGTGTCTATGCCACTGTGAGCCCTTTGGTGCTAATAAGGTCTGAAAAAAAGATAATTGATATTCTGCAAATGATGAGACATAAGTATTGTATATTTTTTCTATGAAAATAATTATCTGAAATGGAGATTCTAATATCAGTTAAATTATTCAAGTATCAGAGGATTTGATATTTTATTTCATTGCAAACACTGTTATTTTATGTAAATCATTTGGAAGCTGATGCTGCCAAAGACTTGATGGATCCTTTAGTTCATTGTCCACCATGATTTCGTAGCGCAATATGTTTGCAGTTTCTTGCATTTCATTTTGATTTCTTGAACTTCATTTTAATTTTTTTCTTTTTGAAGTATATTCTTAATAACCTCATATTGGTAATAAGGTTTCTCTTTTTTTTGCTTTTGGAAATCATTTAGTGCATCCTTACTTATTCAAAATATGTTAGTGAAGTATCTAATTATTGGTTGAACAGTAACTTCTCTCAGCACTCTTACTTATTTCTCTGTTTTCTGGCTGAACACAGGCTGTGGAGACTTTGCTCTCACTTTCATTGGTTCTCTCTTCTTTTCTCTCTCATGGCTTTAAAGATTTTTTTCTTTTTTGTTTTGGTGTTATGCAGTTTGACTATTATTTCTGTTGAGTATTTTTTTGTTGGTGGTCACTTTTAATCACAATACACTTCTGCATTCAAGAGTTCCTGATATTCAGTTTCAGAAATTTATAAATATTTGTTATTAGTATGATTTGTTACTTGCATGTAAGCTAGTGAAACCAATGTGTTTGATTTCATCTCATTTTATTCTTTGTACATGTATAATCATATTTGTATTGTGATCATTTTGTTTTTCTGTAGTTCTTTTATTTCTTCATTTCAGTATTCTAGTTCATTAATCCTGTTGTTATTAACTTGGTCTAATTTAATAATTAAACCATACATTGCATATTGTTTATTTAAGTTTCAGTTGTTCAATTTCTATTTGAGTCTTTGTAAAACATGCCTGCTTAGTGTGTGTGTGTGTGTGTGTGTGTGTGTGTGTGTGTGTGTGTGTGTGTGTGTATTTGAGAAGAATCTGTCACCCAGGCTTGAGTTTAGTGGTGGTCATAGCTCACTGTAACCTCAAATTCCTGGTCTCAAGAGACCCTCTCACCTCCACCTCCCCAGTAGCTGACACTACAAGCACATGCCACTGTGCCTGGATTATTTTTTCATATCTATTTATTGTAGAGACAGCTTTTGCTTTGTTGCCCAGGCTGGTCTCAAACTCCCGGCCTCAAGTGATCCTCCTGCCTTGGCCCCCGCAAAGTGCTGGGAGTACAGGCATGAGCCACCGCCCCTAATGCCCACTTTAAAACTTCATGTGTTTTCCAAATTATTTTGATATTCTCTTTCCCCATTTGTGTTACTGAATTATTTTAAATATGTTTCCAATCTGTGAAGTTTATGTGATGTATAATTTCTTCTTTCCCTTTTTTGGGTAGCTTATTTTGTGTGCTTCATTACTTACAATTATAGAGATCTCACATTTGGGATGGCCCCGTTTAGTAATTTTCTCTGTTTATTCCAAGGGGCAGAGTGGACGATTTTCACAGGCTTGAGGTCTGTGTAATCAGCCCTGCAATCAGAGCTGTACCTGAAGGCAGCTCTAACTTCTCACTATCGTGACTCCTATGAATTTGCCTCTTGATTCACTTCTGGTCCTGGGAAGTTCCCATATTTTTCTACCAGCTCTGCTGGGCAGTTTTAGAATTCTTATAAACTTTAAATATTTTTAACTTACTACATTAAATGACCGTTGAAAATATGTTATTCTGTACTAAAACAGCAAATGTTCACATGCATATATGAGTAAAAAATGTTAAATAAATATTTTGTGTAGAACAGTGAGAAATTGCAATTTTTCTCATTTAAAACATCTCAATGCCCATGTATTATACACTAACATTATCTGTGAAGTATAAATATTTTCTTAATACTTGGAAAAATGTTTATGTTTTGGACAAATATCTGAAGTGATCATGCTCCACTTTAATGCATAACTCCTGCATGTGGGCAGGATTGCTGTTTTTCTATAAAATTAAGAATCTTAATTAGTAGAGTTAAATATATAAATTCGGGTCTTTTGGTTTCAGTTACAAAGCTTCCTCCTTAGCATTTCTCTGGTCCTGTAAAAGTAATCTCAGTTTGAATTTTCCATTTAACCTAGATGTCATTTAAAACAATTTTAGGGATAAAAGACTACCCATTGAGCACAGTGTATACTGCTCAGGTGATGGGTGCACAAAATCTCAGAAATCACCACGAAAAAACTTATCCCTGTAACCAAACACAACCTCTTCCCCAAAAACCTATTGAAATAAAAAATTCACATAAAATTAAAAAATAGGGGATGGGCGTGGTGGCTCGCGCCTATAATCCCAGCACTTTGGGAGGCCTAGGCAGGTGGATCACGAGGTCAGGAGATCGAGACCATCTGGCTAACACGGTGAAACCCTGTCTCCACTAAAAACACAAAAAATTCTCCGGGTGTGGTGGTGGGCGTCTGTAGTCCCAGCTACTCTAGAGGCTGAGGCAGGAGAATGGTGTGAACCCGGGAAGCAGAGCTTGCAGTGAGCCGAGATCATGCCACTGCACTCCAGCCTGGGTGACAGAGTAAGACTTCATCTCAAAAAAATAATAATAACAATTAAAAAATAATAAAACAATCTGAAAGGAAATATGCATGTGGCTACACATTACTTGTTGGTTACACTTTAATTTTTACTGTCATTTTACAGTGTTCAAGAAATACTGCTTATAGGATTTGTGACTTTGTGAAGTTAAAGACACTAATTTAGGTTTAAAACCTTGCAACATTAAATGATTTTCTTGGTATCGGAAAATTATGTCCACCCTCTTTTTAGTGCTCAAAAATGCTGATCCCTTTTCCACTTAATTAACTTTCTAATAAAGTTTCAAACTTTCTAATACTTAACACTCTTTATTTTTTCTTTTTTTTCTTTTTTTTTTTTTTTTTTTTGAGTCAGAGTCTGGCTCTGTCCCCCAGGCTGGAGTGCAGTGGCACGATCTCGGCTCACTGCAAGCTCTGCCTCCCAGGTTCACGCCATTCTCCTGTCTCAGCCTCCTGAGTAGCTGGGACTACAGGCGCCCGCCACCATGCCCTGCTAATTTTTTTGTATTTTTAGTAGAGACAGGGTTTCACTATGTTGGCCAGGATGGTCTCGAACTCCTGACCTCGTGATCCGCCCACCTCAGCCTCCCAAAGTGCTAGGATTACAGGCTTGAGCCACCGCGCCCAGCTAACACTCTATTTTTTCTATACCAGACAGTTGATTTCCATGATCATTTTAATATCAATTAATGTCATTGTAAATGTATCAATTTTTCATTTAATTAATCTCTGTGTATACATTAAACTCTTTGGTATTAAATCTACGTGTAAATGGCTTGAAATTGCACCTAACACATCATTAATTATATCTAAGCATTAATCTCTCTGATTAATCCAATTTTCATCTCTTTTTACTGTTTTGCATTTACTGTGTCATTTTTTGTTTATTAAAATTTATAATTCCTTTCCTTCAAACATATTTCCAATATATGAAGTTTATATGATGTACAAATAGTAATATTTAGGAGGTAGTTTCAGTTTCTCATTTAGGCAAAATCAAGTTTAATGACCCAGTTTTCTAATTAATTTTATTATTTGTTACCTATTTATAATATTTCAATTTAATGAGCCCATAATTATATATATATATGCATATCAGTGATGATTACAGTAAAACAATTTAACATATGCATGAACTCATGTAGTTTCCTTTTGGTGTCAAAGCACCTAAAGTTTACCCTGTTCAAAAATTACCAGTATATCATATAAAAATAGTAACTATAACTTTTAACTGTACTTTAGTCCTCCAGATTCATTTATTTTATAAACTGAAACGTTGACTTGTGTTTTTTCTCCCCCTAGTTATCATTCCATCCTGTAACTATGTATTTAATCTTTTTAAAGATTTCATATATAACAGAAATTATGCAGTATTTTTCTCTCTCCCTAAGCTATTTCACTTAGCTTAATATCCTCCAGGTTCATTTATGTTATCACAAATGGCAGTATCTTCTCCTTTTTCTCCTTTTTAAAAGCTGAAAAATTTATATTATATAATGTATTATACACACACACACAAACACCTCCCCCACATTTTTTTTCTCCACTTGTCCATCAATGCACAGTAACTTGATCCCATGTCTTGGCTGTTGGGAACGATGCTGCAGTGGGGCATGGAGAAGAGGGGAGTGCAGACATCTCTACAAGATGCTGATTTCATTTCCTGTTGATATATAATTTATAAGAGGGATTGCTGAGCCATATGGTAATTCTACTTTTAGATTTTCAGGAACCTTCATACTGTTTTCCATAAGGCTATACTAACTTACATTTCAACCAGCAGTGTACAAAGTTTCCCTTCTCTCCACACCATCACCAACACTTGTTATCTCTTGTCCTTTTTATAACAGCCATCCTAACAGATGGGAGGTGATATCCCATTGTTATTTAACCAGAAACTGAAATTTCCTAGAAGAATACATAGGGCAAAACTCCTTGACATTGGTTCAGATAATAATTTATTAAATACAACATTAAAAGCACAATCAACAAAAACCAAAAATACAAGTAGGAGTACATCTAACCCTAAAGCTTCTGCACAGGAGAAATCAATCAATGAAATTTAAAAGCAGCTTATGAACTCGTAGAAAATATTTGCTAACAATATATCTCATAAGGGGTTAATATTAAAATACATAAGAAACCCACATAACTGAATAGAAAAAAAGAGAGACAACTCACCAAAATCTAATAACCTGATTTAAAAACAAGCAAAGAACTGGAATAGACATTTATCTTTTAAAAAAGATATAAAAATGTCTAAGAAGTGCTCAACATCAGTAATCGTCAGGAAAATGCAAATCAAAGTCCTCATTTACCTTAGATTCTATACTTTATTTCACACAATAAATATGAATGTGTACCGCAGGTACAGTAGTCTCCATCCTACAACAGAGGACCCTGAGACTGGTGACTCAGGAATGCATCTGCATGGAGCCGGCCTAGGGTGGGGCGGGGGGGATGGTGCTGAAGAGGACAGCAGATGACATAGAACCAGGGGCAGCGACTCACCTGGGATGCCCTCAGCAGAGGAGTCTTGGTTGGTCCCCAAAGCTCAGCAGCACCCTCTGGGGACCTGTTCCCTGCTGGCTTGGTCAGCACCATGGACAGAGGACAGGTGGGCGAGGCTGAGTCAGAAAAATACAATGGGAGGACAGCCAGGTGCCCTAATCCAGAGCTGCTGGCTGACAGCCTTAAGAACCCCCCTGAGGCTAGGGATGAGGTAAAGGGCCAAGCTGGCCACCTGTGGGGCCCTCAGACAACCTCATTGCCTCTGGTGCCACCCCAGCAGTGCACAGCAGCGCAAGTGGACAAAGCAGGCATGTGGATGGATCTGGGGAGTCTTGCTTAGGAGCTCTGACAGGACAAGGGTAAAAGAAGGGCCACTGTGGCTGGAGAGAGGGTCACAGCCTCTGGGTCAGACACGATGGAGAAATGAGGAAAAGGGAAGGGGTGGTGGCCGATATGCAGGAGAGGCAAGTGGATGCAGGATGGTCAGAGTCCATTACACAGGATGGGCTCCAGATGCATCCTCGGTGTACTGGGCACTTCTCAGCCTTCCTGGAACTGAGCCTGGTGATGTGGTCACTTTTGGGGAGACTGCTATCAGGGCCCAGCCACACACCCCTGGGCAGCACTGTCCCATCTCAGGACTAGACTTTCTCAGGTCCCATAGGGGATGCTGCCTGTAGCCCAGGAGGGGCAGCCCCATTGTGCAGCCTGAGCCCCCATGGATCCTGAGCAGCCCCTGCCTGGCGCTATGCTCCCTCTGCTCTCTTGCCCCAGCCCCTCCTGAGTGTCAGCCGCATGGAGGCCCTGTCTGTCCTTTCTTCCCTATGCAGGCTCCTGGGCCGAGACCTGGGTCAGATGGGGATGGGGCTGGTTCTTCCCTGAGACCTGCTCAGGAAAGGGGCCAGCCCCCAGGCTTTTTTGGACTATTTGTGGATACTTTGTTTACATTTTGAATATTAAATGTGCATCATCTTGTTGGCCATGCAGTCCTGCAGGCATCAGTGCCCTAGCTGTCCTGTGAGTCCTCATGCAGAGCAGTGCCATTATGGTCAGCCCTTGTGAATAAATGAGTATAACCTGAAGCTGACTTCCATCTGTGTCCTGCACTCTCATCCAGCACTCTCTACGGAAATAGTTGTCATTTCCTCAGTGATAGTGTGTCTTATAGTGATGCTTGTAATGGTGAATGGCTAGTGTCATTGTTTAATTTTGTTTTGCTTTTTCATGGTGGATAAGATGAAATTTTAGTTGTTTCTGCACCAATCCAACTTAAAAGCATCTTGGACTTTGTTTTCCCTTCCAAACTAAAAGATCAAGGCATGTATTAGACACAAGCATATTTGCTGCCTCAACTCCTCTGACACCCATATAAGGAAAAGGCCTGCCACCAAAGCAGGAAGCTGCACACTCCTAACCCTTCTCCCAGGGCGTGGGGTATCTTGACACCATAAAGAGCTATTGCAAGGCTCTTCTGTACTTTTTCAGCCTGGAAATGGAGGGTGAATGGCGCTGGCTCCTGCTATGAGAAGAAAACCAGCCTCATTTTCTCAGTGCCCCAGAGATCTAGGCAAGATTTCTAAATTGGAATCATCCTTCATCAGCTTGAAGATCCCCCAAGAGGCATTTGACTGGTGCTGCCATCTGTGTCCTCAAAGCAATGCTGGTGGCAGCATCCTGTGTACACATGCAGAGCTAATACCCAGACTAAAATACCGGGTAACTGGCCCTGAAGTGCTTCCCAATCAGTAAGCCCACAGGAAACTGTTTGATTTTTATGTTTTGTTGGATTTTGGTTTGCTTGACATATCTAAAGGTGCCTTTTCTTTTTCTTTTTTTGTTCTTTTTATTTTTATTTTTTTGTTTTCTGCTTTCTTTTATAGGACTTGTTCTAAACATGGAAAACAAGTCCAGAAGACTCTCCGATTGTTACTTTTGCCCCAAGCCACCCCAAACTTTTATGCTCATATTTTATTAAAGCAGGTGCTCCCTGGAATCTCTGGGACCATTTTGAGGCATTTGAAAGCAGAATACAGAGTGGTCTCATCTCCTTCCTTAATCTTCCTGGTGGTTGGGATGTTCCACTTGTATCATACATTTTTTTATTACTGATGTGCTCCGCTGTATTTAAACGTGAACTTGCTTGCAAATGTGCGGAGTCAATGATCTTGTTACAGATTAAATAAATTTTTATTTTGAAAAACAATTGAAAACTGATAAGCTTCTTGAGACAAATGAAAATAAAAATACCACATATCAAAAAAATTTGAGATACAGCAAAAGCAATTATAAAAGTTTATAACAATAAACACCCACATGAAAAAGAAGAGATATTTCAAATAAATAACCTAATATTACACCTCAAAGAACCAGCAAAACAAGAAGAAACAAATGTCAAAAAGTAGTAGAAGGGAAGAAATAACAAAAATCCAAGTAAAAATAAATAAAATGGAGAATTAAAAATAGAAAATATGAATGATGAAGTTGGTTTATTGAAATAATAAAATCAACACTTCCTAGTAGACTAAGAGAGTAACAGAGAAGAGTCAAATAAATAAAAGTAGAAATAAAAAGGGAGAAATCACAACTGCTACCACAGACATACAAAGGATCACAAGAGACTATTAAGATAAACTGTATGTCAATAAAATGAAAAACTGGGGAAAAAATAGACAAATCTGTGGAAACATGCAACCTACCAAGATTAAATCATGAAAAAATAGCAAATATAAAAAGACAAATAATTAGTAACAAGATCAAACTAGAAATAAAAACTCTCCTCTCAAAGAAAAGCCCAGGGACTAATGGCTTTACTGTTAACGTCTGAAAACATTTAAAGAAGAATTAATACCAATACTTCTCAAATCTTTACAAAACATGAAAGAGGAAGAAATTACTGCAAACTCATTCTACAAGGCCAGTATTACCATGATACCAAAATCACAACGAAAAGTAAAACGACGGACCAATATCTCTCATGAACACAGATGCAAAAATATTTGAAAAAATGCCAAGAATTTGAACTCAACATTTTAAAAAGAATATTTACCATGAGAAAGTGGAGTTTATCCCAAAGATGCAAAATGGTTCAATATAGTCATATCAATAAACAAGATTCATCATAACATAATCAAAGTCAAAAACTATATAGTCATTTCAACACATCCAAAAACATGTATTCGGTAAAATTTAGCACCGTTCATAAAGAGTTTTATAGATAAAAACTCTCTAAAATTTCGATATTGGAGGAACATACCTCCACAAAATAAAAAGCCACATATGAAAAACCAATAGCTAACATCATACTAAATGGGGGAAAATTAAAAGCCCTTCCCCAATACATGTAACCAGGCAAGTATGCCCACCTCTACCATTTTTTTTCAACATAGTACTTGAAGTCCCAGCCAGAGCAACTATGCAAGAGAAAGAAAAAAAGGACATCTGAATTGGTAAAAATGAAGTGAAATTGTTTTTGTTCACTGATGGCATGATTATGTATATAGAAAATCTTGATTCCATTAAGAAACTATTAGAACTAATACATTAACTTAGTAAAGTGGCAGGATACCAAATCAACATACAAAATAAGTAGCATTTCTATATGTCAATAACAAAGTATTTGAAAAAGAAATTAAGAAAGCAATCTTATAAATAGTTGCTACAGAATAAAATAAAATACTTAGGAATAAATTTAACCAAGGAGGTGTAAGAGATCTACAATAATTATTAGGTTGGTGCAGAAGTAATTGCTGTTTTTGCCATTAAAAGTAATGTAAACAGTAATATAAAACACTGATGAAAAAAATTAACTATACCAAAAAAGCATATTCTGCCTTCATATTTGAAGAATAATATAATTAATATGTTTGCACTTTCCAAAATGCTCTACATATTTATGACAATTTTCATCAAAATGTCAATGAAATTCTAGAAATCTAGAAATAGAAAAAAAATAAAATTCAAATGAAATAAAAAAATACCAAAAATAGCCAGAGTAATCTTGAGAGAAAGAACACACACAAAGCTGGACATATCACATCACGTGACTTCAAGACACACTACAAATCTATGGTAACAAAAACAACATGGTACTGTCAATAACAACAGACACTTAGACCAGTGGAACAGATTAGAAAACCCAGAAATAAATCTACACTAAAAAGACAGATGATTTTTTGACAAAGGTGACAAGAACTCACACATTGGAGAAAAATAGTCTCTTCAATAAATGATGCTGAAAAAAACTGTATATCTACATGCAGGCTAGCAAAACCAGATCCTTATTTCTTACCATATTAAAAAATCCACTTAAATGCATTAAGAACTTAAGTATACAACCCAAAACTATAATACTACTTGAAGAAAACAAATGGGGAATTCTGTATGACATTGATCTTCAAATGAAACTTTTGCATAGGACCTCCAGAGCATAGGCAACAATAAAAAATAAGGCAAGTAGATTATATCAAACTAAAAGGGTGCAAAGCAAACAAAGCAATCAACATAGTGAAGAGACAAGGCACAGAATGGGAACAAACACTTGCAAACTATACAAATATTCTGAGTATATAAAGGATTCAAACAACTAACCAGCAAGCCAACAAACAACACAACAAAACAAATAATCCAACTTAAAAATAACAAAATACCTTAATAGACAGTTTTCCAAAAAAAAGTGTACAAATGACTGGCAGGTTTATAACAAAATGCTCAACATTACTAACTATAAGGGAAATGAAAATTGAAGCTATAATGAGATACCCTCCCGCCCTAACAATGGTTAGTACCAAGAAGACACAATATAACAAATACATGAGGCTGTAGTGAGAGGAAAACTCTTTGACACTGTTGGTGGGGATGTAGCTTAGTACAATCATTATAAAAAGTAGTATGGTGAGTTCTCAAAAAGTTAAAAATAGAGCTAACATATGGTTCATTATTGAACTATTGTTATACAGCCAAAGTAATTAAAATCAGTATGTCAAAAAGATATTTGCACGATCAGTTTATTCCAGCACTATTCACGGTAGCCAAGAGATGAAATCAAAACATGTCAATCAATAAATAAATATATAAAGAAAACGTGGTATATAGACACAATGGAATGCTATTTGACCTTGGAAAGGAACAAAATACTGTCATTTGTGGCAATATGTGTGAACCTAGATAATATAATGTTCAATGAAATAAACCATAGACTGAAAGACAAATATTGCATGAGCTCACTAATAAGTGGAATATAGGAAAGCTGATCTTGCAGAAGTTAAGCACAGACTGGTGTTGGCCCGGCGCAGTGGCTCACATCTGTAATCCCAGCACTTTGGGAGGCCAAGGCAGGCAGATCACGAGGTCAGGAGATCGAGATCATCCTGGCTAACACGGTGAAACCCCGTCTCTACTAAAAATACAAAAAATTAGCCGGGTGTGGTGGCAGGCGCCTGTAGTCCCAGCTACTCAGGAGGCTGAGGCAGGAGAATGGCATGAACCCGGGAGGCAGAGCTTGCAGTGAGCCGAGATCGCGCCACTGCACTCCAGCCTGGGCGACAGAGCAAGACTCCGTTTCAAAAAAAAAAAAAAAAAAGCATACACTGGTGGTTACCAGAGTCTGGGGAAGGGTCTGGGAAGAAAAAGATTAAGGGGGGTCATTCATTGGGTGCAAAGTTACAGTCAGATAGAAAAAATAAGTTCTGATGTTCTATTACACAGTTGGGTGACTATAACAACTATGGTATAACAGCAACATATATTTTACAATAGCTAGAAAACAGTAACTTGAAAGTTATCACTATAAAGAAATGGTAATGGCTTGAGATGATGAACATGCTGATTACCCTAATTTTATTATAACACAATGTACATATGTTTTAAAACATTACACTATACCATATAAATATTTGAAATTAGGGCCTGGTGTGGTGGCTTACGCTTGTAATCCCAGCACTTTGGGAGGCTGAGGCGGGCGGATCACGAGGTCAGGAGATCCAGACCGTCCTGGCCAGCATGGTGAAACCCTGTCTCTACTAAAAATACAAAAACTAGCTGGGCGGAGTGGCACACGCCTGTAGTCCCAGCTACTCGGGAGGCTGAGGCAGGAGAATGGCTTGAACCCATGAGGCGGAGGTTGCAGTGAGCCGAGATCGCACCACTGCACTCCAGCCTGGAGACAGAGCAAGACTCTGTCTCAAAAAAAAAAAAAAAAAATTGAAATTATGTGTCAGTTATAGAATAACTTACTAACTTAAATAAACACATTTACCAATGCAAAAAATTCCAAGTTCTTGAAGCTGTGTTCTGTGTCTCTTGTAGAATACCTTTTCCAGTTTACCAGAATGTTTTCAACTTGGCCTTTCCCTGTATTTTCTGTCTGTCCGGAGACTGAAGATCAAATAGACGTCAGAAATTAGGGTCTTTCTAGGTCTTTTCTGAGTCGGCACCTGGCCTTAATCCTGTACATTGCCTGCTAGATTGCCTTAACTATGTGGGCAATTCTCAAAGATCTTACTCCCAAAGCATTGACTCTCCATTCTTTCCTGTTAGGCATTTCAGTGTGATTACTTTTTGTCCTAAAGAAATCCCTTTGACCAGGGTTATTGATTTGAAATCTTTTTTTCGTGAAGAAATTGACTGCTATAAATTTGCTTATCTTCCATGCTTTGTTGTGTTGAGTAAACATTTTTATTCATGTGAAATATTTTCCAATACTTAAATTTTTCTTTGACACATTGGCTATTTAGAATTTCATTGCTTAATTTTCACAGAACTATGACTTACCAAAATTTCTTGATGTCATTAATTTTTAATTTTATTCCATTGCAGTCAGAGAAAATACTTTGCATTTACACAATTCTTTTAATTTTATTATGTATTTAATCACCTAGAATATAGTTTATTCCGAAGAACAGTCCATGTGCACTTACTCAAAATGCCTAGCCTATTCCTGTTATGTGGATCCAACTACACATGTCTGCTAGATCTCAGTGGTTTTGTTTTTTTTTTTTTTTTTTTTTTTTTATAAGTTAGAGGCATGGAGCTCTGCCTCTTTGTTCACCTTTTTTTTTTTTTTTTCTTTTTTTTTTGCATACAAAAACAATAAACATTTTCTAAAAATACATACAAACAAAAAGATGCGTATCAAACATACTAGGAAGGTTGCACATGGGAAGTCGGGGAATAGAAATGGGGGTGGGAGTTAAAATAAATGAGAGAGGGACTTTATATGGATCAGTGATAATAACTCAATCCTCTATTTGACAAAGAAGAGGGAGAAGGAAGAGGAAGAAAAAGAAAGTGGGATAAAGGATCAGAAAGGGAGGAAAATAGAAAAAATTAGAGTATGACTCCAGGGTAGACCTGTTTTGTTGTCATTGAGTTGGTTGGTTGGTTTGTCTGTTGTATTCTTCATGTTTCGCCAAGTTGGCCAGACTGGTCTCGAACTCCTAGCCCGAAGTGATCAACCCGCCTCGCCCCCCAGAGTGCCGGGACCACAGGCGTGAGCCACCACGTCCAGCCCCCACATTGCTTTTGGCCTCCGTGGTAGACCTCCCAGACGGAGCGGCCAGGCAGAGGAGCTCCTCACTTCTACCCAGACACGGGGCGGCCGGGCAGAGGGGCTCCTCACTTCCCAGATGGGGCGGCCAGGCAGAGACGCTCCTCACTTCTTCCCAGACGATAGGTGGCCGGGCAGAGGCGCTCCTCACTTCCCAGACGATGGGTGGTCGGGCAGAGGCGCTCCCCACTTCCCAGACGATGGGCGGCCGGGCAGAGGCGCTCCTCACCTCCCAGACGATGGGTGTCTGGGCAGAGGCACTCCTCACTTCCCAGATGGGGCAGCCGGGCAGAGGCGCTCCTCACTTTCCAGACGATGGGTGGCCGGGCAGAGGCGCTCCTCACCTCCCAGACGATGGGTGGCCGGGCAGAGGCGCTCCTCACCTCCCAGACGGGGCGGCCGGGCAGAGGCACTCCTCACTTCTTCCCGGATGGGGCAGCCGGGCAGAGGCGCTCCTCACTTCTTCCCGACGGGGCGGCCGGGCAGAGGCGCTCCTCACTTCTTCCCGGACGGGGCGGCCGGGCAGAGGCGCTCCTCACTTCTTCCCGGACGGGGCGGCCGGGCAGAGGCGCTCCTCACTTCCTCCCAGACGGGGCAGCCGGGCAGAGGCGCTCCTCACTTCCCAGATGGTGGGTGGCCGGGCAGAGGCGCTCCTCACTTCCCAGACGGGGTGGCCGGGCAGAGGCGCTCCTCACTTCCCAGACGGTGGGTGGCCGGGCAGAGGCGCTCCTCACTTCCCAGACGATGGGTGGCCGGGCAGAGGCGCTCCTCACTTCTTCCCGGATGGGGTGGCCGGGCAGAGGCACTCCTCACTTCCTCCCAGACGGGGCAGCCGGGCAGAGGCGCTCCTCACTTCCCAGACGGTGGGTGGCCGGGCAGAGGCGCTCCTCACTTCCCAGACGGGGTGGCCGGGCAGAGGCGCTCCTCACTTCCCAGACGGTGGGTGGCCGGGCAGAGGCGCTCCTCACTTCCCAGACGATGGGTGGCCGGGCAGAGGCGCTCCTCACTTCTTCCCGGATGGGGTGGCCGGGCAGAGGCACTCCTCACTTCTTCCCGGATGGGGCGCCCGGGCAGAGGCGCTCCTCATTTCTTCCCGGACGGGGCGGCCGGGCAGAGGCGCTCCTCACTTCCCAGACGGGGCGGCTGGGCAGAGGCGCTCCTCACTTCTTCCCAGACGGGGCGGCCGGGCAGAGGCGCTCCTCACTTCTTCCCGGACGGGGCGCCCGGGCAGAGGCGCTCCTCATTTCTTCCTGGACGGGGCGGCCGGGCAGAGGCGCTCCTCACTTCCCAGACGGGGCGGCCGGGCAGAGGCGCTCCTCACTTCTTCCCGGACGGGGCGGCCGGGCAGAGGCGCTCCTCACTTCTTCCCGGGCGGGGCGGCCGGGCAGAGGCGCTCCTCACTTCTTCCCGGACGGGGTGGCCTGGCAGAGGCGCTGCTCACTTCCCAGATGGGGCGGCCGGGCAGAGGCGCTCCTCACTTCCCAGACGGGGCGGCCGGGCAGAGGCGCTCCTCACTTCCCAGACGGGGCGGCCGGGCAGAGGCGCTCCTCACTTCCCAGACGGTGGGTGGCCGGGCAGAGGCGCTCCTCACTTCTTCCCGGATGGGGCGGCCGGGCAGAGGCGCTCCTCACTTCTTCCCGGACGGGGCGGCCGGGCAGAGGCGCTCCTCACTTCCCAGACGGGGCGGCTGGGCAGAGGCGCTCCTCACTTCTTCCCAGACGGGGGCGGCCGGGCAGAGGCGCTCCTCACTTCTTCCCGGATGGGGCGGCCGGGCAGAGGCACTCCTCACTTCCTCCTGGACAGGGCGGCCGGGCAGAGGCGCTCCTCACCTCCCAGACGATGGGAGGCCAGGCAGAGGTGCTCCTCACTTCCCAGACGGTGGGTGGCCGGGCAGAGGCGCTCCTCACTTCCCAGATGGGGCAGCCGGGCAGAGGCGCTCCTCACTTCCCAGACAGGGTGGCCGGGCAGAGGCGCTCCTCACTTCCCAGACGATGGGTGGACGGGCAGAGGCGCTCCTCACTTCCCAAACGGGGCAGCCGGGCAGAGGCGCTCCTCACTTCCCAGACGGTGGGTGGCCGGGCAGAGGCGCTCCTCACTTCCCAGACGGGGCGGCCGGGCAGAGGCGCTCCTCACTTCCCAGACGGTGGGTGGCCGGGCAGAGGTGCTCCTCACTTCTTCCCGGACGGGGCGGCCGGGCAGAGGCGCTCCTCACTTCTTCCCGGACGGGGCGGCCGGGCAGAGGCGCTCCTCACTTCCTCCCGGACGGGGCGGCCGGGCAGAGGCGCTCCTCACCTCCCAGACGATGGGAGGCCGGGCAGAGGCGCTCCTCACTTCCCAGACGGGGCGGCCGGGCAGAGGCGCTCCTCACTTCCCAGACAGGGTGGCCGGGCAGAGGCGCTCCTCACTTCCCAGACGATGGGTGGCCGGGCAGAGGCGCTCTTCACTTCCCAGACGATGGGTGGCCGGGCAGAGGTGCTCCTCACTTCCCAGACGGGGCGGCCGGGCAGAGGCACTCCTCACTTCCCAGACGGTGGGTGGCCGGGCAGAGGCGCTCCTCACTTCCCAGACGGTGGGTGGCCGGGCAGAGGCGCTCCTCACTTCCCAGACGGTGGGTGGCCGGGCAGAGGCGCTCCTCACTTCCCAGACGGGGCGGCCGGGCAGAGGCGCTCCTCACTTCCCAGACGGTGGGTGGCCGGGCAGAGGCGCTCCTCACTTCCCAGACGGGGCGGCCAGGCAGAGGTGCTCCTCACCTCCCAGACGGGGCGGCCGGGCAGAGGCGCTCCCCACCTTCCAGATGGGGCGGCGGCCGGGCAGGGGCTGCGATCCCAGCACCCTGGCAGGCCAAGGCAGGCGGCCGGGGGGTAGAGGCTGCCGCGAGGCCAGACCACGCCACCGCCCTCCAGCCCGGGCAACACCGAGCACTGGGTGAGCGAGACTCCGTCTGTAGTCCCAGTACCTCGGGAGGCTGAGGCGGGCAGAGCACTCGGCGTCAGGGGCTGGCGACCAGCGTGGCCAAGATGGCGAACGCGTGCCTGCATCCAAAGGAGAAAAGGCACCAGCGGTGGCGGGCGCCGGCAGTCCCAGGCAGTCCGCGGTGGGGGCAGCAGCAAGCCGAGTAGATTGCAGCCTGGGCCAGAGAGGGAAAGAAAGAAAGAAAGGAAGGAAGGAAGGAAGGAAGGAAGGAAGGAAGGAAGGAAGGAAGGAAGGATCTCAGTGGTTTTGTTTTCTTCAAGTCTGTTTACTCTTTGACCTGTTGACTGTTTTTTAATTCATTATCGAAAATGAAGTATTTAAATCTGTTATTTTTCGACTATTTCTTGCTCGCTTTATTTTTGTCAGTCATGTATTTTGTTTCTCTTTTCTTACTTGCATATTGGCTGATGGTTGTTACATCTTCCTAAGGAATTGACTGTTTTCTGGTCAATATTGAATGTCTCACTTTTCACCTAAACGTGGGTTTTTCTTTTTGTTTGTTTTATATTCTTCTTTTATTTTTTTTAATTTTTTTTTGAGATGGAGTTTCCCTCTTGTTGCCCAGGCTGGAGTGCAATGGCGCAATCTCAGCTCATCTGCAACCTTTGCCTGCCTGGTTCAAGCAGCTCTCCTGTCTCAGCGTCCCAAGCAGCTGGGATTACAGGCATGCACCAAGCCCAGCTAATTTTGTATTTTTAGTAGAGATGGGGTTTCTCCATGTTAGTCAAGTTGGTCTTGAACTCCCGACCTCAGGTGATCTGCCCACCTTGGCCTCCCAAAGTGCTGGGATTACAGGCGTGAGCCACCGTACCCGGCCTAACTTCTTTTTTAATTATGTAATTGCAACTTCAACTTTATTATGGCTGCTTTTGCAAGCTTTTATTCTCTTACTTTTACACAATTTGTTTAATTGGATACAAAGCGATTGTGCTGTAGACAGCATATATTTGTATCATATTTTTATATTCCAACAATCTCAGTTTTCCTTAATATATTATATTTAGTATTATTTATATAGTTGAATTTATTTTTCTGTATTATTTTTGTTTTCTACATATCACGTGTATTTTATTTTGTTCTATTATTTTGCCTTCTTTTGCATTAAGAAAGCATTTTTATGTAACATTGCAATTTTAAAAATAATTTTTAATATATATTTGGAGCTATCTCTTGTTCTTTAGGGCTTCTGATAAACATATTCATTCATCAGAATCTGTTTTACATTTATAATAAAAATGCTAATGAGTTACACAAATGTTAGTTCTATGTATTTCTATTTCTGCTTCTTATTTTGTGACATAAATTTTACACTTATCATATCCATATATGCTATAAACAACATTTTACACTTATTTTATATAATTTTATTTTTTTAAATAAGATGAGAAAAGAAAGAAGAACAAGGATATAGCTACAAATCATTTGACATTAATCTTTTTATTTCCCATTTCTGAATTTTCTCAGTTGTTCCAGAAAGTTCAGCTAATTTTTGTTGCAAAACATGTTATTACTCACCTGTTTTGTTCAGTTATTGGTGAGTATATTACACATATGTGTAATCGGTCCAACAATACAATTGTATTTATATTGTTATGCATTCATTTTTTAAAATAATATCAGAAATAAAAAATGTATGCATGATGTCTTTTATAATGACATGATTATCTTTACTGGTGCTTTTGTCATTTCATGTAGATTCAAATTATTCTCTGGTTATTTGCTTTCTTTATTTCTTTTTCTTTCTTCTTTCTTCCTTTCTTTCCTTCATTCCTTCCTTCCTCTTACTTTTTTTAATATATATATATATATTTTAATTATACTTAAATTCTAGGGTACATGTGCACAATGTGCAGGTTTGTTACATATGTATACATGTGCCATGTTGGTGTGCTGTACCCATTAACTCGTCATTTACATTAGGTAGATCTCCTAATGCTATGCCTCCACCCTCCCCCCACCCCACAACAGGCCCTGATGTGTGATGTTCCCCTTCCTGTGTCCAAGTGGTCTCATTGTTGAACTCCCACCTACCTAAGAGTGAGAACATGTGGTGTTTGGTTTTTTGTCCTTGTGATAGTTTACTGAGAATGATGGTTTCCAGCTTCATCCATGTCCCTACAAAGGACATGAACTCATCATTTTTTATGGCTGCATAGTATTCCATGGTGTATAGGTGCCACATTTCCTAATCCAGTATATCATTGTTGGACATTTGGGTTGGTTTCAAGTCTTTGCTATTGTGAGTAATGCCACAATAAACATATGTGTGCATGTGTTTTTACAGCAGCATGATTTATATCCCTTTGGGTATATACCCAGTAATGGGATGGCTGGGTTCAATGGCTTTTCTAGTTCTAGATCCCTGAGGAATTGCCACACTGTCTTCCACAATGGTTGAACTAGTTTACAGTCCCACCAACAGTGTAAAAGTGTTCCTGTTTCTCCACATCCTCTACAGCACCTGTTTCCTGAGTTTTTAATGATGGCCATTCTAACTGGTGTGAGATGATATCTCATTGTGGTTTTGATTTGCATTTCTCTGATGGCCAGTGATGATGAGCATTTTTTCATGTGTCTGTTGACTGCATAAATGTCTCCTTTTGAGGAGAGTCTGTTTGTATCCTTTGCCCACTTTTTGATGGGGTTGTTTTTTTCTTGTAAATTTGCTTGAGTTCTTTGTAGATTCTGGATATTAGCCCTTTGTCAGGCGAGTAGATTGCAAAAATTTTCTCCCATTCTGTAGGTTGCCTGTTCACTCTGATAGTAGTTTCTTTTGCTGTACAGAAGCTCTTTAGTTTAATTAGATCCCAGTTGTCCATTTTGGCTTTTGTTGCCATTGCTTTTGGTGTTTTAGACATGAAGTCCTTGCCCATGCCTATGTCCTGAATGGTATTGCCTAGATTTTCTTCTAGGGTTTTTGTGGTTTTTGTTCTAACATTTAAGTCTTTAAACCATCTCAAATTAACTTTTGTATAAGGTGTAAGGAAGGGATCCAGTTTCCGCTTTCTACATATGGCTAGCCAGTTTTCCCAGCACCAATTGTTAAATAAAGAATCCTTTCCCCATTGCTTGTTTTTGTCAGGTTTGTCAAAGATCAGATAGTGGTAGATGTGTGGTATTATTTCTGAGGGCTCTGTTCTGTTCCATTGGTCTCTATCTCTGTTTTGGTACCAGTACCATGCTGTTTTGGTTACTGTAGTCTTGTAGTATAGTTTGAAGTCAGGTAGCGTGATGCCTCCAGCTTTGTTCTTTTGGCTTAGGATTGACTTGGTGATGCGGGCTCTTTTTTGGTTCCATATGAACTTTAAAGTAGTTTTTTCCAATTCTGTGAAGAAAGTCATTGGTAGCTTGATGGGGATGGCATTGAATCTATAAATTGCCTTGGGCAGTAGGGCCATTTTCATGATATTGATTCTTCCTCTCCATGAGCATGGAATGTTCTTCCATTTGTTCGTGTCCTCCTTTTTTTCATTGAGCAGTGGTTTGTAGTTCTCCTTGAAGAGGTCCTTCACATCCCTTGTAAGTTGGATTCCCAGGTATTTTATTCTTTGAAGCAATTGTGAATGGGAGTTCACTCATGATTTAGCTGTCCGTTATTGGTGTATACGAATGCTTCTGATTTTTGTACATTGATTTTGTATCCTGAGACTTTGCTGAAGTTGCTCATCAGCTTAAGGAGATTTTGGGCTGAGACAATGGGGTTTTCTAGATATACAATCATGTCATCTGCAAACAGGGACAATTTGACTTCCTCTTTTCCTCATTGAATACCCTTTATTTCCTTCTCCTGCCTAATTGCCCTGGTCAGAACTTCCAACACTATGTTGAATAGGAATGGTGAGAGAGGGCATCCCTGTCTTGTGCCAGTTTTCAAAGGGAATGCTTCCAGTTTTTGCCCATTCAGTATGATATTGGCGATGGGTCTGTCATAAATAGCTCTTATTATTTTGAGATACATCCCATCAATACCTAATTTATTGAGAGTTTTTAGCCTGAAGGGCTGTTGAATTTTGTCAAAGGCCTTTCCTGCATCTATTGAGATAATCATGTGGTTTTTTTGTCTTTGGTTCTGTTTATATGCTGGATTACATTTATTGATTTGCACATGTTAAACCAGTCTTGCATCCCAGGGATAAAGTCCACTTGATTATGGTGGATAAGCTTTTTGATGTGTTGTTGGATTCAGTTTGCCAGTATTTTATTGAGGATTTTTGCATCAATGTTCATCAGGGATATTGGTCTAAAATTCTTTTTTTGTTGTGTCTCTTCCAGGCTTTGGTATCAGGATGATGCTGGCCTCATAAAATGAGTTAGGGAGGATTCCCTCTTTTTCTATTGATTGGAATAGTTTCAGAAGGAATGGTACCAGCTCCTCCTTGTACCTCTGGTAGACTTTGGCTGTGAATCTGTCTGGTCCTGGACTTTTTTTGGTTGGTAAGCTATTAATTACTGCCTCAATTTTGGAGCCTGTTATTGGTCTATTAAGAGATTCAACTTCTTCCTCATTTAGTCTTGGGAGGGTGTATGTGTCGAGGAATTTATCCATTTCTTCTGGATTTTCTAGTTTATTTGCGTAGAGGTGTTTATAGTATTCTCTGATGGTAGTTTGTATTTCTGTGGGATCATTGGTGATATCCCCTTTATCATTTTTTATTGTGTCTGTTTGATTCTTCCCTCTTTTCTTCTTTATTAGTCTTGCTAGAGGTCTATCAATTTTATTGATCTTTTCAAAAAACCAGCTCCAGGATTCATTGATTTTTTGAAGGGTTTTTTGTGTCTCTATGTCCTTCAGTTCTGCTCTGATCTTCGTTATTTCTTGCCTTCTGCTAGCTTTTGAATGTGTTTGCTCTTGCTTCTCTAGTTCTTTTAATTGTGATGTTAGGGTGTCAATTTAGATCTTTCCTGCTTTCTCTTGTGGGCATTTAGTGCTATAAATTTCCCTCTACACACTGCTTTAAATGTGTCCCAGAGATTCTGGTATGTTGTGTCTTTGTTCTCATTGGTTTCAAAGAACATCTTTATTTCTGCCTTCGTTTCATTATGTATCCAGTAGTCATTCAGGAGCAGGTTGTTCAGTTTCCATGTAGTTGAGCAGTTTTGAGTGAGTTTCTAATCCTCAGTTCTTGTTTCATTGCACTGTGGCCTGAGAGACAGTTTGTTATAATTTCTGTTCTTTTACATTTGCTGAGGAGTGCTTTACTTCCAACTATATGGTCAATTTTGGAATAGGTGTGATGTGGTGCTGAGAAGAATGTATATTCTGTTGATTTGGGATGGAGAGTTCTGTAGATATCTATTAGGTCTGCTTGGTGCAGAGCTGAATTCAATTCCTGGATATCCTTTTTAACTTTCTGTCTCATTGATCTGTCTAATGTTGACAGTGGGGTGTTAACGTCTCTCGTTATTATTGTGTGGGAGTCTAAGTCTCTTTGTAGGTCTCTAAGTACTTGCTTTATGAATCTCGGTGCTCCTGTATTGGGTGCATATATATTTAGGATAGTTAGCTCTTCTTGTTAAATTGATCCTTTTACCATTATGTAATGGCCTTCTTTGTCTCTTTTGATCTTTGTTGGTCTAAAGTCTGTTTTATCAGAGACTAGGATTGCAACCCCTGCCTTTTTTGTTTTCCATGTGCTTGGTAGATCTTCCTCCATCCCTTTATTTTGAGCCTATGTGTGTCTCTGCATGTGAGATGGGTTTCCTGAATACAGCACATTAACGGGTCTTGACTGTTTATCCAATTTGCCAGTCTGTGTTTTTTAATTGGAGCATTTAACCCATTTTTATTTAAAGTTAATATTGTTATGTGTGAATTTAATCCAGTCATTATGATGTTAGCTGGTTATTTTGCTCGTTAGTTGATGCAGTTTCTTCCTAGCATCGATGGTCTTTACAATTTGGCATGTTTTTGCAGTGGCTGGTACCGGTTGTTCTTTTGCATGTTTAGTGCTTCCTTCAGGAGCTCTTGTAGGGCAGGCCTGGTGGTGACAAAATCTCTCAGCATTTTCTTGTCTGTAAAGTATTTTATTTCTCCTTCACTTATGAAGCCTAGTTTGGCTGGATATGAAATTCTGGGTTGAAAATTCTTTTCTTTAAGAATGTTGAATATCGGCCCCCACTCTCTTCCGGCTTATAGAGTTTCTGCTGAGAGGTCCACTGTTAGTCTGATGGGCTTCCCTTTGTGGGTAACCCGACCTTTCTCTCTGGCTGCCCTTAACATTTTTTCCTTCATTTCAACTTTGGTGAATCTGACGATTATGTGTCTTGGAGTTGCACTTCTCGAGGAGTATCTTTGTGGCATTCTCTCTATTTCCTGAATTTGAATGTTGGCCTGCCTTGCTAGGTTGGGGATGTTCTCCTGGATAATATCCTGCAGAGTGTTTTCCAGGTTGCTTCCATTCTCCCCGTCACTTTCAGGTACACCCATCAGACGTAGATTTGGTCTTTTCACATAGTCCCATATTTCTTGGAAGTTTTGTTTCTTTTTATGCCTTTTTCTCTAAACTTCTCACTTCATTTCATTGATTTGATCTTCGATCACTGATACCCTTTCTTCCAGTTGATCAAATCGGCGACTGAAGCTCGTGCATTTGTCACGTAGTTCTCATGCCATGGTTTTCAGCTCCATCAGGTCCTTTAAGGACTTCTCTGCATTGGTTATTCTAGTTAGCCATCCATCTAATCTTTTTTCAAGGTTTTTAACTTGTGATGGGTTTGAACCTTCTCCTTTAGCTCGGAGAAGTTTGTTATTACCAATCTTCTGAAGCCTACTTCTGTCAACTCATCATTCTCCATCCAGCTTTGTTCCTTTGTTCTGTTGCTGACAAGGAGTTGCAGTCCTTTGGAGGAGAAAAGCCACTCTGATTTTTAGAATTTTCAGCTTTTCTGCTCTGGTTTCTCTCCATCTTTGTGGTCTTATCTACCTTTTGTCTTTGATGATGGTGACGTACAGATAGGGTTTTGGTGTGGATGTCCTTTCTGTTTGTTAGTTTTCCTTCTAACAGTCAGGACCCTCGGCTGTTGGTCTGTTGGAGTTTGCTGGAGATCCACTCCAGACCCTGTTTTCCTGGGTATCAGCAGCGGAGGCTGCAGAACAGCGAATTTGCTGAACAGCAAATCTTGCTGTCTGATCGTTCCTCTGGACATTTCCTCTCAGAGGGGTACCTGGCCGTGTGAGGTGTCAGTCTGCCCCTACTGGGGGGTGCCTCCCAGTTAGGCCACTCGGGGGTCAGGGACTCTCTTGAGGAGGCAGTCTCTCCGTTCTCAGATCTCAAACTCCATGCTGGGAGAACCACTATTCTCTTCAAAGCTGTCAGACAGGGACATTTAAGTCTGCAGGGGTTTCTGCTGCCTTTTGTTCGGCTATGCCCTGCCCCCAGAGGTGGAGTCTACAGAGGCAGGCAGGCCTCCTTGAGCTGCGGTGGGCTCCACCCAGTTCGAGCTTCCTGGCCACTTTGTTTACCTAATCAAGCCTCAGCAATGGCGGGCACCCCTCCCCCAGCCTCACTGCCCCTTGCAGTTCGATCTCAGACTGCTGTGCCAACAATGAGCGAGGCTTCGTGTGCGTGGGACCCTCCAAGCCAGGTGCGGGATATAATCTCCTGGTGTGCTGTTTGCTAAGACCATTGGAAAAGCACAGTATTAAGGTGGGAGTGACCCGATTTTCCAGGTGCAGTCTGTCACAACTTTTCTTGGCTGTGAAAGGGAATTCCCTGTCCCCTTGTGCTTACCGGATGAGGTGATGCCTCGCCCTGCTTGGGCTCACACTCGGTGCGCTGCACCCACTGTCCTGCACCCACTGTCTGACAAGCCCCAGTGAGATGAACCCAGTACCCCAGTTGGAAATGCAGAAATCACCTGTCTTCTTTGTTGCTCATGCTGGGAGCTGTCGACTGGAGCTGTTCCTATTCGGCCATCTTGGAACCGCCCCTACTCTTTCTTCCTTTTTTGAAACGGAGTCTCCCTCTGTCACCCAGGCTGGAGTGCGGTGGCATGATCTCGGCTCACTGCAATCTCTGCCTCCCAGATTCAAGCGATTCTCCTGCCTCAGCCTCCTGAGTAGCTGGAACTACAGGCGCCCACCACCACACCCAGCTTATTTTTGTATTTTTACCTAGTTGAAATCAATTCAGTTTTTGTTTACCTGGAAGGACTTATATTGCCTTTATTTTTTATTGATAGCTTTCACATTCAGATAATTACTTCTTGACAGTTTTTCTATGATAAGTAGGCACAAAGATTTAAATAGAGTTGAAAGGCTTAGAAAAGGCAACTAAATTACGATCTAAAAAAAGGAAATGAAATTGTTTTTAAATTGAATTGAAAATAAAATTATATTTATGACAACTGATGATATGTTGGACTGGGATGCAGAGACCAGGAAGAATTAAACTTGTGGACAATAAAAGTCTATGAGTTGTTTGGTCCTGACTTAGGCCAAATGAAGGGCATGCTTTTTAGAGAATTAAAGATGTTGCATGAGAGCACAGCCATGCTGAAACTAAAAAGGCTGAGTGCCTTATAGAAATAGAAGTCACTATTTTAACATACAACAATTTAACATACAATATTAGACTAAGAAAGCAAATAGGCAGTGATAATTATGATTAATGTTAACTTTAGTTTTAATAGAATCGTGTTTGGTGTCACAGAAGCCAAAAAACCAAAATGGCCTTTGCTATAAAATCTACTACTGAGTGTGTAAAGCACTCCTGTGAGTGGAAGCCACAAAGAAACCTGAGGGTCAGGGTGGTAGAATAACCCTTTGATACTTCATATCTAAAAAAAAAAAAAAAAAAAAAAAAAAAAAAAAAAAAAAAATCTTGGCATGACCAGTTTGTATCCAAACACTCATTGCTCTAAATAGATGTGCATTTCTATACTCTATAAATGTACCTGGACAAAGTAGTGAGAGGTATAAAGCAGCCTATATTTTGCTCCCATGTCCCATTTTGCTCCCTGACTCAGAACTGTGTCCTCAGGAAAATGGAGCACTTTGCCCATTTAGGTCTGATAGAAGTGGGATTTTCCTGATTCTCACAAAGGTGCTTGTGGTCTGCTTCTTACCATGAAAATCAGAGATTACTGGGGAACATTAGTGAGGGCAACCATGAATTACTTGAACCAGTAGTAATGCAGTGGAAAATCTGACATTGTGTTTTACTAATTTTGAAGGTTGGATAATTGGGAGATCACTGTTTTGTTTATAAGAACATACACCATACAACCCACTGGGCTGAATATGCCTGGGAAAATAAGCTTACACATGGAAAAGTTGGAGCACAGCTGTTTCTAATGTTTTTTCTAGGAATCAAAAAGTTTCATTTCCCCTTGGTGGTTCCCTTTCTTAAAATCACAAAACCAGAGCTTGTGCTATCTTTATAGTTGACATGAAAATTGTAAGCCTGGAGGGAATGGGCTGATGGTGTTGCTTCCTTATAACCACACAGTGTGGGCCTCATCTTATAAACATGGACTCACTCCAAAGACAGCTGGGTGACTGTCTGTCTGTCAGCATTATTAACAGTGAGAGCTCAAGACTCAGGTGAGTGGTGGGATGAGGCAGAATTTTCTCAATGAAGAGCTAGGATCATTGTCTTTTCCTAATTTCAGTCATGTCTCAGTGAATCATATTTAAGTACAATAGATAATTCCAATGAGAAAACCAACTTTATGAATACTGAGGCCATAATATATCGATCTTATACTTTGTTAATTTTGTAATATTGTATTTAAATTGTAATTGTATTTTATTTGTTATTATACTAGTTTTTTCTGTTTAACTTACTGTATATACGTAGCCAAAATTTTATTTTTTGAAACATGAGAAATCTGAATTCATAAGAATTTAGTCATACTTGTTTGTTCTTTTGAAGTTGAAAACACTAAAGTATAATGTTTACAGTCATCTCAAAGCATGATTACTATTTAATATTTTACATTAATTAGCTTTCAGTGAATGACCATAAAATTATTTTGTTTTATTGTGGTGTGGTAGCACATAGAGGATTTGGTTCTGGTTACCATGAAACTGTGAACAAATATCTCCTTTTGTCATTTATCACATTTTGTAGAGTTAATCACAACATTACACATGTAAAACTTGTTACACAAATTTGTAAAACAAATTCAGCTTTAGTGTATTATATTTTATTACTATGAACAGCTAATATAATAAGTTATTTTATTTTATTAAGTGAAAACATAAAATGTTCTATATAGTAGTTTGGGTAACATTTATAATAATGAGAGAATAATAATCTTCAAAATTTGAAGAAAATAGCATCTTATTATAAAAAATTGTCCAAGTTTTGCATTCTTACAGCTTTTTCTGTAAGTTTCAAATTTGCAACATACATATTAAAAATATATTCATGAATGTGGCCAGTATATTTTAATTTTGCAGTTAAAATACATGTTAATTTTGTCTAACTTTATTAGGAAATAATGCTTTCTAGCTCTGTGATTTTTAACATATGAAAGAGAGAAAGGAGAAGTCAAAACAGAAAAGAAAAAGATAATAATAATGGTTGTCTAATTGTGGCTCATATGGGCATCAAGCCCTCAAAGAAATATAATAGTACAAAATCACTATGTCTCTGAACATTAGGGAAATAAAAGCATTTCTAAGTGATTCAAATATCTGCATTTTATGTATTTAGGAAGAAAGGACCTCAACTGCTCATAGTAAGTGTACACAAAGAATAGAAGATGCGGTTTTCCAAATCGCAATTTTCAACTTGGAAAGATTCCTCCAAATTCAGTATCTGACTCATTTGGTAAGACAGGCCTAATCTATAATGTGATTCACAGGTGCATGACTGTACAAGACCCTTCAAATTTTTAGGAAAAAGTGAGTGTTACACTTAGCTGGTATCCCCTCAGTTGAAATAATCAGAAAAAAAAAAAAAAAACTCTTCCAAAAGGATTTTACTTTTTCAAAATTGGTAGCAAACAATTTGTGATCAAGACCCTCCAATTTTTTTATTGCCTACATTTAAAGTAATAATTTTCCTACTTATTTTTTCCTCCGACGAAGCTGAGAATTAAATGTCTTGAAATTATAAATATCCGTGTCAGCAAGCAGCTTCTAGCTGCCGTCTACACTATATTTCAACTTGCAAAGAGTGGCAAATGCATTACAATCATTCGATGCATCTGACACTTACCATATTTATTATTTTAGTCTTGGTGTATTTTATAAAACTTCTTAACAGGCCTAAACTTGGTGGAAACATTTTTCTTTTCTAAATTTGCCAGCTGGATTTTTCAGTTTGCATTTATTGCCACTTAAAAACAAACCCCTTCTCTCTGGCACCTAAATTTCATAGGGCTGATAAGGCTGTTCAATGAATGTTGTAAAATGTATGATAAAAATAGGCTTTTTATTAATAAAATAAAAAAATTTTACATTTATAAAGATCATATTTTAAATCTACACAAGGGACAATGCAAACATCACTATTCAAATACTACTACTAATAAAATAATACTAAAAAACTATTTTATAATAAAGATGAGAAAATATATTTTATCAAACTTTTCTACAAATAACATATCCATCATATGCAAAACAGCTTCTAGATTCCTATAAGTGCCTTTTTCCTTTTATACACCTTTTATCTCTGCTTCAGATGTCTGATCTAAGCTTATGTTTTTTTATGATCAGATTTTCATTCCTGGTCTCTATAATGGTGTTATTCCCCTCTTTTTTTTTTTTTTTTTATTATACTTTAGGGTTTTAGGGTACATGTGCACAATGTGCAGGTTTGTTACATATGTATCCATGTGCCATGTTGATTTCCTGCACCCATTAACTCGTCATTTAGCATTACGTGTATCTCCTAATGCTGTCCCTCCCCCCTCCCCCAACCCCACAACAGTCCCCGGAGTGTGATGTTCCCCTTCCTGTGTCCATGAGTTCTCATTGTTCAATTCCCACCTATGAGTGAGAACATGCGGTGTTTGGTTTTTTGTCCTTGCGATAGTTTACTGAGAATGATGGTTTCCAGTTACATCCATGTCCCTACAAAGGACACGAACTCATCATTTTTTATGGCTGCATAGTATTCCATGGTGTATATGTGCCACATTTTCTTAATCCAGTCTATCGTTGTTGGACATTTGGGTTGGTTCCAACTCTTTGCTATTGTGAATAGTGCCGCAATAAACATACGTGTGCATGTGTCTTTATAGCAGCATGATTTATAGTCCTTTGGGTATATACCCAGTAATGGGATGGCTGGGTCAAATGGTATTTCTACTTCTAGATCCCTGAGGAATCGCCACACTGACTTCCACAATGGTTGAACTAGTTTACAGTCCCACCAACAGTGTAAAAGTGTTCCTATTTCTCCACATCCTCTCCAGCACCTGTTGTTTCCTGATTTTTTAATGATGGCCATTCTAACTGGTGTGAGATGGTATCTCACTGTGGTTTTGATTTGCATTTCTCTGACGGCCAGTGATGAGGAGCATTTCTTCATGTGTTTTTTGGCTGCATAAATGTCTTCTTTTGAGAAGTGTCTGTTCATGTCCTCTGCCCACTTTTTGATGGGGTTGTTTGTTTTTTTCTTGTAAATTTGTTTGAGTTCATTGTAGATTCTGGATATTAGCCCTTTGTCAGATGAGTAGGTTGCAAAAATTTTCTCCCATTGTGTAGGTTGCCTGTTCACTCTGAAGGTAGTTTCTTTTGCTGTGCAGAAGCTCTTTAGTTTAATGAGATCCCATTTGTCCATTTTGGCTTTCGTTGCCATTGCTTTTGGTGTTTTAGACATGAAGTCCTTGCCCACGCCTATGTCCTGAATGGTATTGCCTAGGTTTTCTTGTAGGATTTTAATGGTTTTAGGTCTAACATATAAGTCTTTAATCCATCTTGAATTAATTTTTGTATAAGGCATAAGGAAGGGATCCAGTTGCAGCTTTCTACATATGGCTAGCCAGTTTTCCCAGCACCATTTATTAAATAGGGAATCCTTTCCCCATTTCTTGTTTTTGTCAGGTTTGTCAAAGATCAGATAGTTGTAGCTATGCGGCATCATTTCTGAGGGCTCTGTTCTGTTCCATTGATCTATGTCTCTGTTGTGGTACCAGTACCATGCTGTTTTGGTTACTGTAGCCTTGTAGTATAGTTTAAAGTCAGGTAGCGTGATGCCTCCAGCTTTGTTCTTTTGGCTTAGGATTGACTTGGCGATGCGGGCTCTTTTTTGGTTCCATATGAACTTTAAAGTAGTTTTTTCCAATTCTGTGAAGAAAGTCATTGGTAGCTTGATGGGGATGGCATTGAATCTATAAATTACCTTGGGCAGTATGGCCATTTTCACAATATTGATTCTTCCAACCCATGAGCATGGAATGTTCTTCCATTTGTTTGTATCCTCTTTTATTTCATTGAGCAGTGGTTTGTAGTTCTCCTTGAAGAGGTCCTTCACATCCCTTGTAAGTTGGATTCCTAGGTATTTTATTCCCTTTGAAGCAATTGTGAATGGGAGTTCACTCATGATTTGGCTCTCTGTTTGTCTGTTATTGGTGTACAAGAATGCTTGTGATTTTTGTACATTAGTTTTGTATCCTGAGACTTTGCTGAAGTTGCTAATCAGCTTAAGGAGATTTTGGGCTGAGACCATGGGGTTTTCTAGATATACAATCATATCATCTGCAAACAGGGACAATTTGACTTCCTCTTTTCCTAATTGAATACCCTTTATTTCCTTCTCCTGCCTGATTGCTCTGGCCAGAACTTCCAGCACTATGTTGAATAGGAGCGGTGAGAGAGGGCATCCCTGTCTTGTGCCAGTTTTCAGAGGGAATGCTTCCAGTTTTTGCCCATTCAGTATGATATTGGCTGTGGGTTTGTTGTAGATAGCTCTTATTATTTTGAGATACGTCCCATCAATACCTAATTTATTGAGAGTTTTTAGCATGAAGGGTTGTTGAATTTTGTCAAAGGCCTTTTCTGCATCTATTGAGATAATCATGTGGTTTTTGTCTTTGGTTCTGTTTATATGCTGGATTACATTTACTGATTTGCGTATGTTGAACCAGCCTTGCATCCGAGGGATGAAGCCCACTTGATCATGGTGGATAAGCTTTTTGATGTGCTGCTGGATTCGGTTTGCCAGTATTTTATTGAGGATTTTTGCATCAATGTTCATCAAGGATATTGGCCTGAAATTCTCTTTTTTGGTTATGTCTCTGCCAGGTTTTGGTATCAGGACGATGCTGGCTTCGTAAAATGTGTTAGGGAGGATTCCCTCTTTTTCTATCGATTGGAATAGTTTCAGAAGGAATGGTACCAGTTCCTCCTTGTACCTCTGGTAGAATTCAGCTGTGAATCCATCAGGTCCTGGACTCTTTTTGGTTGGTAAGCTATTGATTATTGCCACAATTTCAGAACCTGTTATTGGTCTATTCAGAGATTCAACTTCTTCCTGGTTTAGTCTTGGGAGGGTGTATTTGTCGAGGAATTTATCCATTTCTTCTAGATTTTCTAGTTTATTTGCATAGAGGTGTTTGTAGTATTCTCTGATGGTAGATTGTATTTCTGTGGGATCGGTGGTGATATCCCCTTTTTCATTTTTTATTGCATCTATTTGATTCTTCTCTCTTTTCTTCTTTATTAGTCTTGCTAGCGGTCCATCAATTTTGTTGATCTTTTCAAAAACCAGCTCCTGGATTCATTAATTTTTTGAAGGGTTTTTTGTGTCTCTATTTCCTTCAGTTCTGCTCTGATTTTAGTTATTTCTAGCCTTCTGCTAGCTTTTGAATGTGTTTGCTCTTGCTTTTCTAGTTCTTTTAATTGTGATGTTAGGGTGTCAATTTTGGATCTTTCCTGCTTTCTCTTGTGGGCATTTAGTGCTATAAATTTCCCTCTACACACTGCTTTGAACGTGTCCCAGAGATTCTGGTATGTTGTGTCTTTGTTCTCGTTGGTTTCAAAGAACATCTTTATTTCTGCCTTCATTTCATTATGTACCCAATAGTCATTCAGGAGCAGGTTGTTCAGTTTCCATGTAGTTGAGCGGTTTTGACTGAGTTTCTTAATCCTGAGTTCTAGTTTGATTGCACTGTGGTCTGAGAGACAGTTTGTTATAATCTCTGTTCTTTTACATTTGCTGAGAAGAGCTTTACTTCCAACTCTGTGGTCAATTTTGGAATAGGTGTGGTGTGGTGCTGAAAAAAATGTATATTCTGTTGATTTGGGGTGGAGAGTTCTGTAGATGTCTATTAGGTCCACTTTATGTAGAGCTGAGTTCAATTCCTGGATATCCTTGTTAACTTTCTGTCTCGTTGATCTGTCTAATGCTGACAGTGAGGTGTTAAAATCTCCCATTATTATTGTGTGGGAGTTTAAGTCCCTTTGTAGGTCACTGAGGCCTTGCTTTATGAATCTGGGTGCTCCTGTGTTCGGTGCATATATATTTAGGATAGTTAGCTCTTCTTGTTGAATTGATCCCTTTACCATTATGTAATGGCCTTCTTTGTCTCTTTTGATCTTTGTTGGTTTAAAGTCTATTTTATCAGAGACTAGGATTGCAACCCCTGCCTTTTTTTGATTTCCAGTTGCTTGATAGATCTTCCTCCATCCCTTTATTTTGAGTCTATGTGTGTCTCTGCACGTGAGATGGGTTTCCTGAATACAGCACACTGATGGGTCCTGACTCCTTATCCAGTTTGCCAGTCTGTGTCTTTTGATTGGAGCATTTAGCCCATTTACATTTAACGTGAATATTGTTATGTGTGAATCTGATCCTGTCATTATGATGTTAGTTGGTTATTTTGCTCGTTAGTTGCTATAGTTTCTTCCTAGCCTCGATGGTCTTTACAATTTGGCATGTTTTTGCAGGGGCTGGTACCGGTTGTTCCTTTCCATGTTTAGTGCTTCCTTCAGGAGCTCTTTTAGGGCAGGCCTGGTGGTGACAAAATCACTCAGCGTTTGCTTGTCTGTAAAGTATTTTATTTCTCCTTCACTTATGAAGCTTAGTTTGGCGGGATAGGAAATTCTGGGTTGAAAATTCTTTTCAAGAATGTTGAATATCGGCCCCCACTCTCTTCTGGCTTGTAGAGTTTCTGCTGAGAGATCAGCTGTTAGTCTGATGGGCTTCCCTTTGTGGGTAACCCGACCTTTCTCTCTGGCTGCCCTTAACATTTTTTCCTTCATTTCAACTTTGGTGAATCTGACAATTATGTGTCTTGGAGTTGCCCTTCTCGAGGAGTATCTTTGTGGCATTCTCTGTATTTCCTGAATCTGAATGCTGGCCTGCCTTGCTAGATTGGGGAAGTTCTCCTGGATAATATCTTGCAGAGTGTTTTCCAACTTGGTTCCATTCTCCCCATCATTTTCAAGTACACCAATCAGACGTAGGTTTGGTCTTTTCACATAGTCCCAAATTTCTTGGAGGCTTTGTTCATTTCTTTTTATTCTTTTTTCTCTAAACTTCCCTTCTCTCTTCATTTCATTCATTTCATCTTCTATCAGCGATACCCTTTCTTCCAGTTGATCGCATCTGCTACTGAGCCTTCTGCATTCTTCGTGTAGTTCTCGAAACTTGGCTTTCAGCTCCATCATCTCCTTTAAGCCCTTCTCTCCATTGGTTATTCTAGTTATCCATTCTTCTAATTTTTTTTCAAAGTTTTTAACTTCTTTGCTATTGTTTTGAATTTCCTCTCGTAGCTCAGAGTAGTTTGATCGTCTGAAGCCTTCTTCTCTCAACTCATCAAAGTCATCCTCCATCCAGCTTTGTTCCGTTGCTGGTGAGGAACTGCGTTCCTTTGGAGGAGGAGAGGTGCTCTGTTTTTTAGAGTTTCCAGTTTTTTTGGTCTGTTTTTTCCCCATCTTTGTGGTTTTGTCTACTTTTTGTCTTCGATGATGGTGATGTACAGATGGGTTTTTGGTGTGGATGTCCTTTCTGTTTGTTAATTTTCCTTCTACCAGACAGGACCCTCAGCTGCAGGTCTGTTGGAGTTTACTAGAGGTCCACTCCAGACCCTGTTTGGCTGGGTGTCAGCACCGGTGGCTGCAGAACAGCGGATTTTCGTGAGACCACAAATTCAGCTGTCTGATAGTTCCTCTGAAAGTTTTGTCTCAGAGGAGTACCCGGTTGAATGAGGTGTCAGTCTGTCCCTACTGGGGGGGTGCCTCCCAGTTAGGCTGCTCAGGGGTGAGGGACCCACTTTAGGAGGCAGTCTGTCCGTTCTCAGATCTCCAGCTGCGTGCTGGGAGAACCACTACTCTCTTCAAAGCTGTCAGTCAGACAGGGACATTTAAGGCTGTGGAGGTTCTCGCTGAGTTTTTGGTTGTCTGTGCCCTGCCTCCAGAGGTGGAGCCTACAGAGGCAGGCAGGCCTCCTTGAGCTGTGGTGGGCTCCACCCAGTTCGAGCTTCCCGGCTGCTTTGTTTACCTAAGCAAGCCTGGGCAATGGCGGGCGCCCCTCCCCCAGCCTCGTTGCCGCCTTGCAGCGTGATCTCAGACTGCTGTGCTAGCAATCAGCAAGACTCTGTGGGCATAGGACCCTCCGAGCCAGGTGCGGGACACAATCTCCCAGTGTGCCGTTTTCCAGGCCCATTGGAAAAGCGCAGTATTGGGACGGGACTGACCCGATATTCCAGGTGCCGTCTGTTTCCCCTTTCTTTGACTAGGAAAGGGAACTCCCTGACCCCTTGCGCTTCCCGAGTGAGGCAATGCCTCGCCCTGCTTCGGCTCGCGCACAGTGCGCTTCACCGACTGTCCTGAACCCACTGTTAGGCACTCCCTAGTGAGATGAAACCGGTACCTCAAGCAGAAATGCAGAAATCACCCGTCTTCTGTGTCGCTGGGGCTGGGAGCTGGAGACCGGAGCTGTTCCTATTCGGCCATCTTGGCTCCACCCTTCTATTCCCCTCTTATATATGATTACTTACACATTTTGGGACTTAAAAATATTGAGAATACACTACAGTGAAAGGCAGTATAATGAGAGTAAACTTGAGCTGCATTATGTGTTTACTCAGAAGCTTCACCCTCAGCCCCAGCAGCCTTAGGCTGTCACTTCTAATGGTGAGAGCTAAGCTGTGCATTTAGATTTTGAAATTTTCAATGGGTCACATAGAACCAATTTTTTTTTTTTTTTTTTTTTTTTGCACTCTGAACAACCTAAAAGCAGCATCTATGGATTTTTCCTCTATTTGGTTTCACCCAGTTTGGCATCACATTAATCCAAATTCCATAATTCTTCCATGGTGTAGTTGCCAGATTTATCAAATAACAATACAGAACACAGCTAAGTTTAATATTTGGATTAATATGTTAAAGGCAATTATCAATTGTTTAGCTCTGGCAGGTGAGAAAAGTTTTTGAAGACACAATCAATTCAATCATACTCTATTTGTACGCTCTAATTTATGACAACCAAGATTGTGACAACCAAGTCTGCTGATCTCATCTGGGATCAGCATCAATGCTCTGAAGAGCCTCAGTGGAAAAATACACCATCTGATCAAGCAGAAGATTATTCTGTTTCAGTGTGTTTAGGTTATTTACAGAGTACAGAGAATGAATTTGAGAGCATAAAATGGATTTTTTTAGGGTGAAAAAATAAAATATTAAAATTCTTATCTATGTTAATCTAATTCTTTGTCCTATATCTTCTTTTGGTGTGTGGTTCATAACATATGGGTTATATTAATAAAACTATACAGATATATAGTTAATAACTCATTATACATATATTATTATCTTATGTTCAAATATATTTTTCTAGTACTGAAATGTGATCCTTAAAATTTGGATACCATTAAGTCTTTAATTTAAAATTACTTTTTTTTTCTGATTTCAACTTGACAGCAGAACTGAACTGCGCTGATGGGGTAGATGTGTGCTGGTGGAAATGTTTCATTGTTTCCAAGATAAATGGATTTACTTATTAAAGTTTTGTAGAAAGAGTAATAACCATTTAATCAACAAGATGTTTCCTTTATAAAATAAAACATATCTGGTGGTTTTAGAGCAACTTTTTCTCAGTCACTGATTTTTTATTATTGTACAAGGATATTCAATGTCAACAATTTTGCATTGTCTCATATATTTTTATTTATGGAATTGTATAATGATGTGACCTTGAATCAGACACACTTTCATTTAAAAAAAATCCAAGTGGGTTTAATGGTGTTTCACTCTTTTAATGTCATGAAGCTAAATTGTTCTTAGTCCTAGACTAAAGTAAAATGATAAATGACGTCTGAATCTTGGCCAAATAACATGAAATGCTAACTGCAAGATTGTTCTGCAAAATTTTACAAGGTGTTATAGTAGTGAAGTTATCCCAAGAAAACTTGAGCGAAATTATCTTTCTTATTGAAGACTATTTTTGATCTTATTGAAGATCTTATTGAAGTATTTTTTATCTTATTGAATAGTAAGTCTTATTGAAGACTTAGTATTTTTTTTTTTATTATTATACTTTAGGGTTTTAGGGTACATGTGCACAATGTGCAGGTTTGTTACATATGTATCCATGTGCCATGTTGATTTCCTGCACCCATTAACTCGTCATTTAGCATTAGGTGTATCTCCTAATGCTGTCCCTCCCCCCTCCCCCCACCCCACAACAGTCCCCCGAGCATGATGTTCCCCTTCCTGTGTCCATGAGTTCTCATTGTTCAATTCCCACCTATGAGTGAGAACATGCGGTGTTTGGTTTTTTGTCCTTGCGATAGTTTACTGAGAATGATGTTTTCCAGTTTCATCCATGTCCCTACAAAGGACACGAACTCATCATTTTTTATGGCTGCATAGTATTCCATGGTGTATATGTGCCACATTTTCTTAATCCAGTCTATCGTTGTTGGACATTTGGGTTGGTTCCAACTCTTTGCTATTGTGAATAGTGCCACAATAAACATACGTGTGCATGTGTCTTTATAGCAGCATGATTTATAGTCCTTTGGGTATATACCCAGTAATGGGATGGCTGGGTCAAATGGTATTTCTACTTCTAGATCCCTGAGGAATCGCCACACTGACTTCCACAATGGTTGAACTAGTTTACAGTCCCACCAACAGTGTAAAAGTGTTCCTATTTCTCCACATCCTCTCCAGCACCTGTTGTTTCCTGACTTTTTAATGATGGCCATTCTAACTGGTGTGAGATGGTATCTCACTGTGGTTTTGATTTGCATTTCTCTGACGGCCAGTGATGAGGAGCATTTCTTCATGTGTTTTTTGGCTGCATAAATGGAAGACTTAGTATTCTTACTGAATATTCAGACTAAGACTTAAGTATTTTCCTAGGCATGGTAGAGTATCTCTGTATTAAGTGAAGTCTCAGGAAGATGACCAACATGTGACTATTTTGATGCAACTTCATGGGGAAACAAAGACTTTTTTTTTTTTTTGAGACAGAGTCTCGCTCTGTCACCCAGGCTGGAGTGCAGTGGCGAGATCTCAGCTCACTGCAAGCTCCGCCTCCTGGGTTCACGCCATTCTCCTGCCTCAGCCTCCCGAGTAGCTGGGACTACAGGAACCCGCCACTACGCCCGACTAATATTTTTGTATTTTTGGTAGAGACGGGGTTTCACCATGTTAGCCGGGATGGTCTCGATCTCCTGACCTCACGATCCGCCCACCTCGGCCTCCCAAAATGCTGGGATTGCAGACGTGAGCCACTGCGCTCGGCCCGAAACAAAGTAATTAAAAGTAATGGCCAGGCTCGATGGCCCACGCCTGTAATCTCAGCACTTTGGAAGGTCAGAAGTTTGAGACCAGCCTGGCCAACATGGTGAAATCTTCTCTACTAAAATAGAAAAATTAGCTGGTGTAGTGGTGAGCGCCACTTGGGAGGCTAAGGCAGGAGAATCGCTTGAACCCAGGAGGCAGAGTTTGCAGTGAGCAGAGATCATGCCACTGCACTCCAGCCTGGGTGACAGAATAACACTGTCTCAAAAAAAAAAAAAAAGGTAGTGTTTATTTTGTTGGTAACTGAGAGGAAAATATTAAAAAATGTGATCTGAGATAAAGAGAAATCACATAATAAATCTCTGGGATGTGAAATAAACTGAGATAGCCAGAACCATTTCTATATTATATACAGTAAATTAGGGTTTGATTAAGCAGAACAATGTCCCCCAGTCCCTCTAAGGATATTGACATTTGAATTCCAAGATATCACATTACACATTATAATTCATGACAAAGAGAATATAAGGGTGCAGATAGGATGAAAATTGCTTTATGCTGATGAAATATCATGAATTTATCATGGTGAGTCCAGTAAAATCACAAGGGTCAAAAATCATGGAAGAATGATGATGAATAAATTGTATCAAAATGATAGATCATGAGAAAGACTCAACCGAATATATTTTTGTTTTATTGAGTCTTTTCACATTAACATACATTTAATTCAACTGTACAAATTCTATTCATTTTATATGCCTGATTGAAGTGCTAAATATAAAATGAGAACATAGAATAAGGATATGATTACTGAGATGAAGGCCAAGGTACATGAGGAATATAGATAGTATGCACCTTAGGCAAAATTGGAAATGTATTTACTATATAGAGAGATTCATAATAATTATATATGTATATATCTATTTGGTTTAGAAAATAGTACAGGAGATTCATTATCAAGAATTTATGTAAGATGGGGTTAATCAAGAAATGAGAGTAAAATAAAAATAATAATGGTAATAATTTTGAACACTGACAAAAGAACATTGATGACACAGATCTACTTTTTTCAGGTCTTCAAAATATGTTTCTTCTACATCATTAGGATGAACACACATTTCACATGTTACCTTTCAAAAGGCCTTTTGTTTTCAAGCTGGCATTGGAATCTCAGCCAACATCTTTCTTCTTCTCTGGCACATTTTTACATTCTTTAAGGATCACAAGCCTAAAAAACCATGACCTGATTGATCATCTGTCACTTGGCTTTTGTCTACATAGTGATGCTAGTCATGGCAGCAGAGTTATTGTCTCTAGACGTGTTTGAGTCAGAGAATTTTCAGAATAATTTCAGATGTAAAGCTGTGTTCTACATATACAAGGTAATGAGGGGCCTCTCGATCTGCACCACCTCTCTCCTGAGCATGCTTCAGATCATCACCATCAGCCCCAGCACCTCCTGGTTAGTGAGATTTAAACATAAAATAACATATCCTGGGTTTACTCTTTTTTTGGTCCCTCAATTTGTCTTTCAACAGTGACATGATAATCTACATTGTAGGTTTTTCCAATGTGACCCAGCTAATTCTGGATGTCAGTAAATACTGCTCACTTTCCCCAATCAATGTCACCATCAGAAGGCTGTTTATTACTCTGTCGTTATCCAGAGATGTCTTCCTTGTAGGAATCATGCTGCTCTCAAGTGCCTACATGGTGATTCTCTTGTCCAGGCATCAGAGGCGCTCCAAGCACCTTCACAGCACTAGCTTTTTATTAAGAACCTCCCCAGAGAAAAGGGCCACCAAGACCATCTTGCTGCTGATGAGTTTCTTCATCGTTATGTACTCATTGGACTTAATTGTCTCATCTTCCACAATGTTGTTATGGGTATTCAGTCCTGTCATCTACAGTGTCCACAAGTTTATGGTCAATGCCTATGCCACTGTCAGTCCTATGGTGCTAATCAGATCTGATAAAAGAATCATCAGTATTCTGCCAAAGGTTCATTGGAAGTGCCATCCATTTTTAACAAGAGTGATAAAATTTTCTAAAAATTATTTTGTCATCATCAATTAAATTATTCAAAAACACAGAATTTGCTATCTGATTTAAGTAAAACATGTGGAATTACACTTTTGTAATATCTAATTTTTTTTTAGATGATGTCTCGCTGTTTCGCCCAGGCTGGAATGCAGTAGTGCGATCGCAGCTCCTTGCAGCCCTCGCCTCCCGGGTTCAAGCAATTCTTCTGCTTCAACTTCTCAAGCAGCTGGGGCATGTGCCACCATGCTCAGCTGATTTTTTTGTGTGTGTGTTTTTAGTAAAGACAGGGTTTCGCCATGTTTTCCAGTCTGGTCTTGAACTCCTGACCTCGTGATCAGCCCACTTCAGCCTCCCAAAGTGCTGGAATTATAGGTGTGAGCCACTGTGCCCAGCCTACCTCAATATTTTTTTTTATTATACTTTAAGTTTTAGGGTACATGTGCACAATGTGCAGGTTTGTTACATATGTCTCCATGTGCCATGTTGGTGTGCTGCACCCATTAACTCATCATTTAGCATTAGGTATATCTAATGCTGTCCCTCCCCCCTCCCACCACCCCACAACAGTCCCCGGAGTGTGATGTTCCCCTTCCTGTGTCCATGAGTTCTCCTTGTTCAATTCCCAGCTATGAGTGAGAACATGCGGTGTTTGGTTTTTTGTCCTTGCGATAGTTTACTGAGAATGATGGTTTCCAGTTTCATCCATGTCCCTACAAAGGACATGAACTCATCATTTTTTATGGCTGCATAGTATTCCATGGTGTATATGTACCACATTTTCTTAATCCAGTCTATCGTTTTTGGACATTTGGGTTGGTTCCAAGTCTTTGCTATTGTGAATAGTGCCGCAATAAACATATGTGTGCATGTGTCTTTATAGCAGCATGATTTATAGTCCTTTGTGTACATACCCAGTAATGGGATGGCTGGGTCAAATGGTATTTCTACTTCTAGATCCCTGAGGAATCGCCACACTGACTTCCACAATGGTTGAACTACTTTACAGTCCCACCAAGAGTGTAAAAGTTTCCTATTTCTCCACATCCTCTCCAGCACCTGTTGTTTCCTGACTTTTTAATGATGGTCATTCTAACTGGTGTGAGATGGTATCTCATTGTGGTTTTGATTTGCATTTCTCTTGTGGCCAGTGATGATGAGCATTTTTTCATGTGTTTTTTGGCTGCATAAATGTCTTCTTTTGAGAAGTGTCTGTTCATGTCCTTCGCCCACTTTTTGATGGGGTTTGTTTCTTGTAAATTTGTTTGAGTTCATTGTAGATTCTGCATATTAGCCCTTTGTCAGATGAGTAGGTTGCAATAATTTTCTCCCAATTTGTAGGTTGCTTGTTCACTCTGATGGTAGTTTCTTTTGCTGTGCAGAAGCTCTTTAGTTTAATTAGATCCCATCTGTCAATTCTGGCTTTTGTTGCCATTGCTTTTGGTGTTTTAGACATGAAGTCCCTGCCCATGCCTATGTCCTGAATGGTATTGCCTAGGTTTTCTTCTAGGGTTTTTATGGTTTTAGGTCTAACATGTAAGTCTTTAATCCATCTTGAATTAATTTTTGTATAAGGTGTAAGGAAGGGATCCAGTTTCAGCTTTCTACATATGGCTAGCCAGTTTTCCCAGCACCATTTATTAAATAGGGAATCCTTTTCCCATTGCTTGTTTTTGTCAGGTTTGTCAAAGATCAGATAGTTGTAGAGATGCAGCATTATTTCTGAGGGCTCTGTTCTGTTCCATTGATCTATATCACTGTTTTGGTACCAGTACCATGCTGTTTTGGTTACTGTAGCCTTGTAGTATACTTTGAAGTCAGGTAGCGTGATGCCTCCAGCTTTGTTCTTTTGGCTTAGGATTGACTTGGCGATGTGGGCTCTTTTTTGGTTCCATATGTAGTTTTTTCCAATTCTGTGAAGAAAGTCATTGGTAGCTTGATGGGCATGGCATTGAATCTATAAATTACCTTGGGCAGTATGGCCATTTTCACGATATTGATTCTTCCAACTCATGAGCATAGAATGTTCTTCATTTGTTTGTATCCTCTTTTATTTCACTGAGCAGTGGTTTGTAGTTCTCCTTGAAGAGGTCCTTCACATCCCTTGTAAGTTGGATTCCTAGGTATTTTATTCTCTTTAAAGCAATTGTGAATGGGAGTTCACTCATGATTTGGCTCTCTGTTTGTCTGTGATTAAGTAACAGGCTCTGAAATTGTGGCAATAATCAATAGCTTACCAACCAAAAAGAGTCCAGGACCTGATGGATTCACAGCCAAATTCTACCAGAAGTACAAGGAGGAACTGGTACCATTCCTTCTGAAACTATTCCAATCAATAGAAAAAGAGGGAATCCTCCCTAACACATTTTATGAGGCCAGCATCATCCTGATACCAAAGCCTGGCAGAGACATAACCAAAAAAGAGAATTTCAGACCAATATCCTTGATGAACATTGATGCAAAAATCTTCAATAAAATACTGGCAAACCGAATCCAGCAGCACATCAAAAAGCTTATCCACCATGATCAAGTGGGCTTCATCCCTGGGATGCAAGGCTGGTTCAACATACGCAAATCAATAAATGTAATCCAGCATATAAACAGAACCAAAGACAAAAACCACATGATTATCTCAATAGATGCAGAAAAGGCCTTTGACAAAATTCAACAACTCTTCATGCTAAAAACTCTCAATACATTAGATATTGATGGGACGTATCTCAAAATAGTAAAATCTATCTATGACAAACCCACAGCCAATATCATACTGAATAGGCAAAAACTGGAAGCATTCCCTTTGAAAACTGGCACAAGACAGGGATGGCCTCTCTCACCACTCCTATTCAACATAGTGCTGGAAGTTCTGGCCAGGGCAATCAGGCAGGAGAAGGAAATAAAGGGTATTCAATGAGGAAAAGAGGAAGTCAAATTGTCCCTGTTTGCAGATGATATGATTGTATATCTAGAAAACCCCATTGTCTCAGCCCAAAATCTCCTTAAGCTGATAAGCAACTTCAGTAAAGTCTCAGGATATAAAATCAATGTACAAAAATCACAAGCATTCTTGTACACCAATCACAGACAAACAGAGAGCCTACCTCAATATTTTTAAAATTTGCTGGTGCTATGAACTATATGGTGTCCTCGGTTGAGTGTCCCCTATGACTGAATATTCCCAAAGCATGTCTCTCACTTCTTAATTTTAATTTTACCTTTACACAGGAAAACATTTATTTTTCCTTTCTTCTCCTTTTTTCTTTTTTTTTTTTTTTTTTGACACGGAGTTTTGCTCTTGTTGCCCAGGCAGGAGTGCAAAGGTATGACTTCTGCTCACTGCAACCTCCACCTCCAGAGTTCAAGCAGTTCACCTGCCTCAGCCTCTCGAGTAGCTGGAATTACAGGCACCTGCCACCACACCCGGCTAATTTTTGTATTTTTAGTAGAGACAGGGTTTCACCATGTTGACCAGGCTGCTCTCAAACTCCAAATCTCAGGTGATCTGCCCGCCTCAGAATCCCAAAGTCTTGGGATTACAGGTGAGCCACAGCACCCGGTTCCCCCTCCCTTTTTTTTTTTAATTCAAATACCATTTAAATGCTCCGTAAGAGTTCAGGAGATTCTTCCTATGACAAATCTTGTTTTCCACTAGGGGTTAGCCAGTATCAAGTTATCCTTCGTGGAATGCTCCCTCATGATCAAAGATAACTTTCAGGGACCTTGCCTAACTCCAAGCAGAAGGCCATCAGATAACTAGTTAATTCATGATGCGACAAGGCACCAATCCATGTTTAGGCTTTTAATTCTTTTCACTACTGCCCCTGTGGTCTTCAGTCTCTACTCAGTTCCTCTAATGTTACCCCTCAAAGAAAAAAGTAATGTCTATTTCTGTCTCAGCTTTCTAAGAACATAAGCTGCAAGAATTTATTTACCATCAGCACTTAGCTGGTGGTAATGTGCACAGAAGTGTTTACACATTCCTAAGAGAAAAATTAGAGAGCTTTCTGGAGCCAAAGTTTGGAGATCTGTAAATCTTCCCCTGCTGTCTCTTTCCCCACAGGCAACAACAAGCAAGTCTTTCCTATCTTAAGAAAACAAAATCTGGGTGGTGGCTCACGCCTGTGATCCTAGCACTTTTGGAGGTTGAAGCGGGTGGATCACGAGATCAGATCGAGACCATCCTGGCTAACATGGCAAAATCGCAGCTCTACTAAAAATGAAAGAAAAGAAAAGAGAAGAGAAAAGAAGAGAAGAGAAAAGCAAGCAAGCAGGCAGGAAGGAGAGAGAGAGGGGGAGGGAAGTGGAGAGAGAGAAGGAAGGAAGGGAAAGAAAAAAGATAGAAAAAAGAAAGAAAAAAGGAAAGAAAGAAAAAGAAGGGAGGGAAGGAAGGAAGGAAGGAAGGAAGGAAAAAGAAAAGAAGAAAGAAAACCAAACCAAACCTTCCAGGGGTAGTTAGTTCCTACCCTAACACACTGCACCATTTTACAACCAAAGTCCTCCAAATAATTGTCTGCAATCACTGTGTCTAAAATGCACTCTTCGATCTACTACAATTTAGGTTTTTGTTTCCACCATTACATTGAAACTATTCAAGATTCACCAACCCAACGTAGTCCCCAATGGCAAATTCAATGGAATTCCAGAATCATATATATATGTGTGTGTGTGTATATATATATAATGTGTACGTATATACGTGTGTATATATATACATACATGTGTATACATATATACATGTACATATATATACATATATACACACACACACGTGTGTGTGTGTGTGTGTGTGTATATTGGAGACAGGGTTTGTTGCCCAGGCTGCAGGTCAGCGGCAGGATCACAACTGACTGCACCACCAAATTCTTGGGTTCAAGCCTCCTCCTTCCTCAGCCTCCAAAGTAGCTGGGAATGCAGGCATGCACCATCATGCCTGGCTAATTTTTAAATTTTTTTATAGAGACAAGGTCTCATTATGTTGCCCATGCCGGTCTCAAACTCCTGGGCTCCAGAGATCCTCCTGGCTCAGCCTCCCAAAGTGTTGGGAGCCCCCACACCTGACTAGAGTATCTTTTGATACTATTACTCACTTCTTTAGGATACTCGCTTCAATTCACCACTCTTTATTTCACTTACCTTTGCTGGTTCCCATGCCCACCTATAAATGATGGTGTTCCCTTTTGTGCTCTGTCCAATCTCTCCACTTGTCCACATGCCTTGGCATCAACCTACACTTATTTGCTGATAACTCCCCTATCAAGACAAGATCTTTCTCCTGAATTCCAAACTCAGTCAACCACCAACTGGATATCTTCACCAGACAAAAGTCAGCCACATCTTGGCCAGGCATGGTGGCTCATGCCTGTAATCCCAGCACTTTGGGAGGCTGAGGTGAACGAATCACCTGAAGTCAGGAGTTTGAGACCAGCCTGGCCAACATGGTGAAACCCCATCACAAAAATGAGCTGGACGTGGTGGCAGGTGCCTATAATCCCAGCTACTCAGGAGGGTGAGGCAGGAGAATATCTTGAACATGGGAGGCGGAAGTTGCAGTGAGCCAAGGCAGCACCACGGCCCTCCAGCCTAGGCAACAGAGCGACACTCAGTGTCAAAAAAAAAAACAACAAAACTCAACCATATCTAAAAGTTATGAGTAACCTCTTCCCCATAGCTGCTTTAATCCCAAAACCCACTTAATAATAACCCAAGACTCCTCTCAAAATATCCCTGTGTTCAAGACCCAAATTCAGCCACCAAGTTCAGCAGAGTCGATCTACTTAGCACCTCTTCCATCCAGCCCATGTCCTCTACTCATACTCCTTCTGCTTCAGTGTCTTCATGCAACAAATACTTATAGAGTACCTAAAACGTGCTCTAGGAATCGTTAAGAAAATAAAAAAGATACCAGATTTATGGAGCTTACACTCTAATTGTTGTTCTGACTAACATTTTCAGAACTAATCTTGTATCAACTCACACCCTTACAGAATTAGTATCAGAATTGAGGGTGGCTTCCTGAGGTCAGGAGTTCAAGACCAGCCTGGATGGTGAAACCTTGTCCCTACTAAAAATACAAAAATTAGCCAGGCATGGTGGCACATGCCTGTAATCTCAGCTACTTGGGAGGCTGAGGCAGAAGAATCACTTGAACCTGGGAGGTAGAGGTTGCAGTGAGCCGAGATTGCACCACTGCACTCCAGCCTGGGTGACAGAGCAAGATTCTGTCTCAAAAAAAAAAAAAAAAAAGAATTGAGGGTGGCTTTAAGTATGTAGCACTTCAAATCTTTCATATTGTTCTAAGTAAGCACTGTCCAACAGAATCAGATGGAATTAATATTAATAATATACTTTTGGCCAGGCATGGTGGTTCATGCCTATAATCCCAGCACTTTGGGAGGCCAAGGCAGGGGATCATGAGGTCAGGAGATCAAGACCATCCTGGCCAACATGGTGAAACCCCGTCTCTACTAAAATATAAAAAATTAGCCGGGCATGGTGGCAGGCACCTGTAGTCCCAGCTACATGGGAGGCTGAGGCAGAAGAATCATATGAACCTGGAAGGCAGAGATTGCAGTGACCTGAGATCACGCCACTGCACTCCAGCCTGGTGACAGAGCGAGACTCTATCTCAAAAAAAAAAAAAGAAAAATAATAATAATAATATAATTTGATTTAAGGCAATATCAAAAATATTATCGCAACTTTCAAAAATATTTACAAACTACTTGATTTTTTAAAATATACCTATGAAATACAAAGCATAAGTTACAATTAATACATCTCAATTTAGATGCTTTTTTTTTTTTTGGCAGGGGTGATGGAGTTTTGCTCTTGTTGCCCAGGCTGGAGTGCAATGGCACAATCTCAGCTCACCACAACCTCTGCCTCCCAGGTTCAAGCGATTCTCCTGCCTCAACTTCCTGAGTAGCTGGGATTACAGGCATGCACCACCATGCCCAGCTAATTCTGTATTTTTTTTTTTTTTTTTTTTTAGTAGAGACAGGGTTTCTCCATGTTGGTCAGGCTGGTCTCAAACTCCCGTCCTCAGGTGATCCACCCACCTCAGCCTCCCAAAGTGCTGGGATTACAGGCATGAGCCACCATGCCTGGCCAGATGCCAAATTTTTATTTATTTAATTTTGGGTTTTTTTTTTTTAAGACAAGGTCTTTCTCTGTCACCCAGGCTGGAGTGCAGTGGTGCTCTCTCAGCTCATTGCAAACTCTGTCTCCCAGGTTCAAGCGATTCTCCTGCTTAAGCCTCCCAGGGAAAAATATTTTGTATTGCTTCAGTTTTCAAATGTAAATTAATTGAAATGAAATCACAAAGTCAGTTTCTTAGATGCCCTACCCAAATTTCAAATATTAGACAGTGCAATTTTAAGGGGCTCCTTCTAATATGAAACTCTCATTCCTTCAGGCTGCATTCTGCACCTGGCTAAACATCAACATCACCTAGGGGGCTTTTAGAAAACCACAGCCTCTACATGATTTCCTTAGGTCTGGAGCCTTGCCAAATGCTATTTCAAGCAGCCTTGCTTCAAGTCCTAGAATGCTCTTGTCATTCCACCCTTCCCACATCCACTAGCCCCAAATCACCCATTCATCTCTCAAGAACTGAACAAAGGTGACAATAAACTACACATTTCTTAACCTGTAGGGAGACCCCCTGAAACTATTGCTACTGAATAAAAGATGAAATGCTCCTGATTATTGTAAATACAAAATTGCATGCAGGATTGTGTAAAGACAATGCCAGGCTGGACTGCCAGAACAAGCCAACAGCACATGATGTGCTTCCCCCTGCAGAGAGCCTATGAACGGACGTGCAGTCAGGGAGGTTTCACATCACCAAGATTCCTAACCCAGAAAAGCAGATGTTCATGGCTCTGGGAATGGAATACGACCCTCGTGGAGAGCCTATAAACGGATGCATGGGGGGGCGCCTGTCCATATGGATAAGATAGGGCTATAAACACCCTCATCTTGCCACGGCTCTTCTAGGCCTCTTTAGGGTTAAGACATACTCCCTTCTGAGAATTTCTGGTCTAACCAGATGTCTAGCTTCACCTCCTGTTTCCATGGATTGTTTGTAACCAGCTTTTGTTGCAATTGTTACTGCTGATTAATATCTTGCTGATCATAGGTTATGGAAAGATTGTGTTTCTGTTTTAAGGCTCTGTTAGAAATTATTGACGCACACACTATATTGTAAATTCTTATCTCTCTATACCGTACCTCTATATACAAATGTACTGTACTTCTACATACAAATGTTATGTTAAAGAATTACTTCATCCCCATGTGACCATCTCACCTCATAATCAAATGACCCTAAATCCCTCACTAACCTACCCCCACCCTCACTAAACTTAATAATAAATGCTGGCATATCCAGTGCATTGTTGGCACCACGGGACCAGAAGGCAGTGACCCCCCTGGACCCAGCTTTCACTATGTTGTGTGTGTCTATTATTTTTCAACCTGCGGATCCACCTGGGAACAAAGAGAGAGGCCTGTTGCATTGCAGGCTGCTGGCCAGATCCTGCAATAATTGTGTTCCTTTTGCTCTTCAATCAAATGACCTCTCTGCTCTAGCCAGCTACAAAATGCCATGTTATCTCTTTCAAATGCAAATATCACCTTGTCATTCTCTGCTTAAAGTACTTAAAAGGCTCCCCATGGTTGCAGAATAAAGCCATATCTATTTGGCATAATATGGGCTGGTTTACCTTCCCAGCTTCACTTTAACCATTCCCTATCCATCCACCTATCTATCCATCCATCCATCCACACACCCATCCAACCAGTCATCCATCCAACCATCCATGCATCCATGCATCCATCCATCCCTCCCTCCCTCCCTGCATCCATCCATCCATCCATCCATCCATTCACCCATCCATCCATCCATCCATCCAACCATCCAGGCAGCCATCCATTCACCCATCCATCCATTCACCCATCCACCCATCTATTCATCCATCCATCCATCCATCCATCCATCCATCCATCCACCCACCTAAGCATCCATCCATCCATTTATTCATCCATCCATCTATCCACGCAATCATCCAGGCAGTTATTTCATGAATCTGCCAATCAGTTACGTCTACATGCCTTCTCCTGAATTCTCAACAATTCCCCATAATATCCATAATATATATTTTGCTATACCTCACAACTGTAGATGGGAAAACTGAGTCTGAGAAGTCTCATGTGTGGTGAACAGCATTGACTTCCTATACTGTATTAATTCCCTCTTTCTTCCTTCTTAATAAAATCCTGATCATGTTAAAATGTCTGCCCCTCATCCACACAGCCCTCATTCCCAGCTTTAGGTATACATGGACAGCAACAAATCTAAACCAAGCATAGACAAACATTTTCTGTAAAGCAACAGACAGCAAATATTTTAATTTGTGAGCCATATGGTCTCTGTTTGCTATGGTTTTAATGTGTATCCTAAAAAGTATGTGTTGGAAAGTTAATCCCCAATGCAACAGTGATGGGAGGTAAGGCCTAATGGGAGGTGTTTAAGTTTTGAAGGCTCTACTCTCATGAATGGATTAATGCTGATTATGAAAGCGCTTGAGGCTCTGAATTGGACCTCTTGCTCTCTCTTACACTTTTTGCCCCTTTGCCATGGGAAGATGCAGCAAGAAGAGCCTCCTTGCCAGATGCCAGCCCCTTGATCTTGGACTTCCCAGTCTCTGGAACTCTGAGCCAATAAATTTCCAGGTGCAGTAACTCATGCCTATAATCCCAGTGACTCAGGAAGTTGAGGCAGGAGAATAATTTGAGGCCAGGATTTTCCAGACCAGTCTGGGCAACAGAGGGAGACCCCACCTCTAAATAAAATTTAAAAATTAGCTTGGTGTGGTGATGCATGCCTGTAGTTCCAGCTACTAGGAAGGCCAAGGTGGGAGGTTCCCTTGCACCTAGGAGTTAGAGGCTGCAATGAGCTGTGATCACGCCACTGCACTTCAGCCTGGGTGACAAAGCAAGAGTCCATCTCTAAATAAAAGAAAAAATATATACATTCATTACAAATTACTCAGTATCAGCACAAAAAGGGACTAAGATGCTCTTTCCCATCTCGCAAGATGGTGGGTGAAAAAGTTGAGAAGCCAGACACTAAAGAGAAGAAACCCGAAGCCAAGAAGGCTGATGCTGGTGGCAAGGTGCAAAAGGGTAACCTTAAAGCTAAAAAGCCCAAGAAGGGAAGCCCTATTGCAGCCACAACCCTGTCCTTGTCAGAGGAATTGGCAGGTATTCCCGATCTGACATGTATCCTAGAAAGGTCATGTACAAGAGGAAGTACTCAGCCGCTAAATCAAAGGTTGAAAAGAAAAAGGAGAAGGTTCTTGCAACTGTTACAAAACCAGTTGGTGGTGACAAGAACGGTGGTACCCGGGTGGTTAAACTTCGCAAAATGCCTAGATGCTATCCTACTGAAGATGTACCTCGAAAGCTGTTGAGCCACAGCAAAAAAAACCCTTCAGTCAGCATGTGAGAAAACTGCGAGCCAGCATTACCCCTGGGACCATTCTGATCATCCTCACTGGATGCCACAGGGGCAAGAGGGTAGTCTTCCTGAAGCAGCTGGCTAGTGGCTTGTTACTTGTGACTGGACCTCTGGTCCTCAATTGAGTTCCTCTATGAGGAACACACCAGAAATTTGTCATTGCCACCTCGAGCAAAATCGATATCAGCAATGTAAAAATCCCAAAACATCTTACTGATGCTTACTTCAAGAAGCAGCAGCTGTGGCAGCCCAGACACCAGGAAGGTGAGACCTTTGACACAGAAAAAGAGAAATATGAGATTACAGAGCAGCGCAAGATTGATCAGAAAGCTGTGGACTCACAAATTTTACCAAAAGTCAAAACTATTTCTCATCTCCAGGGCTACCTGCGATCTGTGTTTGCCCTGACAAATGGAATTTATCCTCACAAATTGGTGTTCTAAATGTCTTAAGAACCTAATTAAATAGCTAGCTACAAAAAAAAAGGGACTAAGACACTGTTGCAACTATTCAACTCTGCCATTGTATCATGAAAGCAGCCACAGAGGATACACAAGCCAATGGGTGTGATTGTGTTCCAATAAAATGTATATATGAGCCCTGAAAATTAATTTGATATAATTTCACATCATAAAATATTATTCTCCTTTCAATTTTTTTCCAACCATTTAAAACGTAAAAACCATTTTTTGCTCACTGGCCATAAAAAAACAGATGGCAAGTTGGATGTTCTCCCACAGGCTATACTTTTCCAATTTCTGATCTAAGCTACTTAGTTGCATGGTGTCCTCCTGGCAAGGTCAGGGAGACATACGACCTAAGGGGACCCAGTCACACTCAAGGGAGAATCTACAGTGTCCACTGTAGGTTAGAGAATAATCCCCCTTCTATTCCCAAGTCAGCAGGCCACTGGCTTTCATTGTCATCTTGACTATATAGTCAAGACTATATATGGATTATGTAGACTATATAATGAAGATGATAATGAAAGCCAGTGGCCTACTGACATAGCAATAGAAGGGATTACTCTACTCTCAAGATGACTATGGAAGCCACTACTCTCAAGACAACTATGAAAGGGATTACTCTCAAGTTGACTATGGAATCCATTGACCTATTGATTAAGGAAGTCATTGACCCAGGCACTACTGTCATTTTTCTTGTAACTGAAAGTGATCTCAGAGTCTCCTCGCTGGTGGCCTCAGGAGATGGAACATCATGGGCCTCCCCTGAGACACAGTGAGGACAAATGAGGGCCCAATATCTTAAGTAGAGTATTAATTAAGGTCTCCCGAGAAACAGAACCAATAGGAGGTTCTATTTCATTCTGTTTCCTTCCTATTTCATTCATACACACACATGTTGGGGGTGGAGGAAAGAAAGAAAGATTTTAAGAAATTGGCTGGAGTCAACTCTATCTGGTACTTGAGTACCCTGGCCTAGCCAATTATATATCAGAGGTGATATATAATACTGATAGAATTATTATAAATAATAATTAACAGAACTAATAGAATTAAGCATCCACAGGATATCTGAGATCAGGATTGATGGGAAGAATGGAGGCAGGTGCTTCCCAGCCACTAATACCACAAAACCTGAGGAACCCCATGGAAAGTCCTGCCTGACTTCAGTCCACAATTGGGTTTCTTTTCTTTTCTTTCTTTTTTTTTAAGACACAGTCTGGCTCTGTCACCAAGGCTGGAGTGCAGTGGTGCGATCTTGACTCACTGCAACCATCCACCTCCTGGGTTCAAGCAATTATCGTGCCTCAGCCTCCCAAGTAGCTGGGACTACAGTCATGAGCCACTCGCCCAGCTAATTTTTGTATTTTTTTTGCCATGTTGGCAGGGCTGGTCTAGAATTCCTGGCCTTGTTGCCTTGTTGGCAGGGCTGGTCTCGAACTCCTGGCCTCAAGTGATTTGCCTGCACTGGCCTCCCAAGGTGCTGGGATTACAGGCATGAGCCACCTCACCCTACCCACAACTGAGGTTCTTAACTTCCCTCCCTAAGCTGAATTTGGTGCAGAATAAGGTTAGCACTCAGATTTTGCAATACATCTCTGGAGAGTTTATTTTAAGAAGATCAAGTGGGGTACTCCTGGGTTTCAGGATTGGTTAGTCACCCTCTCTGCAAGAACAAAGGGTGATCTGACACCCAATCTCCCTCCTGATGCACGGAGTTTGACCCCCAGAAGAAAGGGCTTGAGATTCATGCTAGAAATGATGCAAATATTAAGAGAGGAGGAAATTAATATAATTCTGATGTGCTGTACAATGTTCAATATTGATTTTTGACTCAATGAGACTAATTAAAATGCTCTATTCCAATCAGTTGCCAAACATACCTGCTCAATAATGTGTCTAAATTCATTATTTTAACAATATTTCATTTTTCAGTTTTATTTTATCCACATATTAACTTCATTTTACTTATGCAAATAAGAGCTTGATGGTGATACTACCAATAACTCATTATCATCCTTTGCTAAGCCAGGAAGGAATTTGTTACTCTGCAGAATATCAGTGCTTTTAACAGGAGAGCACGTAAAAGCTACACTGTCTTGAAATAATTTGCACTCACAAATTAAGTGACAAGCATAACTCTAATAGATTAACTGTATGCAGTAAAACATTTACCTTTAGAAGTGCTCCTCTGTCCTCTTCGAGGCTGAGTCTGAGGCTAACTAGGCTTAGCAAACCCTAGTGACAAAAGGAAATAGTTTTTGGAATGTTTTCTTCGGTCCATCACTGACATTTCCTGTTCATCTGGTGGAAAAGTTAAAATATTTAGTGGCAGCCAAGAGCAGTGGCTCACACCTGTAATTCCAGCACTTTGGGAGGCCAAGGCGGGTGGATCACGAGGTCAGGAGCTCGAGACCATCCTGGCTAACACGGTGAAACCCCGTCTCTACTAAAAACACAAAATAATTAGCCGGGCATGGTGGCATGCACCTGTAGTCCCAGCTACTCGGGAGGCTGAGGCAGGAGAATCACTTGAACCCAGGAGTTGGAGGTTGCAGTGAGCTGAGATCACACCACTGCACTCCAGCCTGGCTGACAGAGCGAGACCCTGTCTCAAAAAAAAAAAAAAAAAATTTAGTGGCACCTGAAGGGTGTTCAGGATACATTAAATATTCAACATCTCTAAGGGAGGCCCAGCTACATTTAATATGGCAGGTTCTCTTCCAAGATCCATCCTTAAATCAATCTGAGCACCTCTGCTGAGAACAGTTTTCTGGTGCTTTTTTTTTTTTTTTTTTGAGACAGGGTCTGTCTCTGTTGCCCAAGTTGGAGTGCAGTGGTGCAATCATGGCTCACTGCAACCTCCGCCTCCTGGGTTCAAGCAATCATCCCACCTCAGCCTCCCAAGTAGCTGGGACTACAGGGATAGTCCCAGGCCTTCTGGTGCTTTGGGATTATTTATTGAAAAGATAGTTGTTCCCCACATGCAATGGGATTTGCAAAAATATTCTCAGGTAGAGAGGGATGGGTTGGAAGAGACAATATTTGGGTCATGTATTCTATATGGCGAGACGGACCAACTAAAATAATAATCTCATCTCCCTGAGATTTTCAAAAAGTCTCAGGGAGATGAAGTTCACTCCACTGAAAAGAATGTGTCTAGGCAGCAGGTCTGCCTGTGAGTCACGGGTGGGTCTACGATAAGGTTGTAGAGCCTCTCATTCAAGACTGGGGTTGCGGGGGGTGTCCAGAAATTTTTGGGGTAGCTTCAGGCTGAAGTGGAAAGGTTAACAGCAGAGTTCCTACACAGCAGAAAGCTACTGTGAAAACTTCCCAGTCTGCTGCGGGGCTGCCACTGCCTTTCTAGTAGAAACACTGCACTACCCTCTTGAAGCTTGGCCTAAAGGGCCCTTGTCACTCAGATGCCCTCATTATGAGCTCCCTCTGGGTAGCACTCTATCGGGCAAAATTCACTCCCGATATCTCACATAGGTTCTTTTCTATTTTCCCTAAGTGTCAACAGGTCTGAAAAATAAAGGGACAGAGTACAAAAGAGAGAAATTTTAAAGCTGGGTGTCCAGGGGAGACATCACATGTCGGCAGATTCCATGATGCCCCTGAGCCGTAAAACCAGCAAGTTTTATTAGTGATTTTCAAAAGGGGAGGGAGTGTACGAATAGGGTGTGGGTCACAAAGATCACATGCTTCACAAGGTAATAAGATATCACAAGGTAAATGGAGGCAGGGCGAGATCACAGGACCACAGGACTGGGGCGAAATTAAAATTGCTAATGAAGTTTCGGGCATGCATTGTCGTTGATAACTTCTTATCAGGAGACAGGGTTTGAGAGCAGACAACTGATCTGACCAAAATTTATTAGGTGGGAATTTCCTCATCCTAATAAGCCTGGGAGTGCTACGGGAGACCGGGGCTTATTTCATCCCACAGCTATGACCGTAAAAGACAGCTGCCCCCAAAGTGACCATTTCAGAGGCCGACCCTCAGGGATGCATTCTCTTTCTCAGGGATTTTCCCTGCTGAGAAAAGAATTCAGCAATATTTCTCCTATTTGTTTTTGAAAGAAGAGAAATATGGCTCTGTTCCCCCTGGCTCACTGGTAGTGAGAGTTTAAGGTTATGTCCCTTGTTCCCAGTGAGAATTTAAGGTTATGTCCTTTGTTCCCTGAACACTGCTGTTATCCTGTTCTTTTTTTAAGGTGCCCAGATTTCATACTGTTCAAACACACATGCTCTACAAACAATTTGTGCAGTTAACACAATCATCACAGGGTCCTGAGGTGACATACATCCTCCTCAGCTTATGAAGGTGATGGGATTAAGAGATTAAAGACAGGCATAGGATATCACAAGGGTATTGATTGGGGAAATGATAAGTGTCCATGAAATCTTCACAATTTATGTTCAGAGATTACAGTAAAGACAGGCATAAGAAATTATAAAAGTATTAATTTGGGGAACTAATAAACATCCATGAAATCTTCACAATTTATGTTCTTCTGCCATGGCTTTAGCCGGTCCCTCCATTCGGGGTCCCTGACTTCCCGCAACACTCAAGGAGAGACAGATGTCCACCCTGCAGACTCAGGACCTACTTAGGGGAACTTGATTGCAAATGACAGAAACTCACTGTGAACTAGTGTAGGCAAAGGAAGAAATTCATTGGTCCATGGGGTCCAAGGAACAGTTGTATAAATGGTAACAGCCCTGCAAGATTCATCTTACCCACTGTCCAGAAATCCTAATACACTGAAAACAGCAAAGAAAGAGTTTAATTTCTGCAAGGCAGCTGAGCAGAGTGATGGGAGATGTTTCTCAAATCTGCCTCCCTGAAAGCTCAGCGGCTAGGATTTTTAAGGATAATTTGGTAAGCAAGGGGCTAGGGAATGGAAACTGCTGATTGGCTGGGGATGAAATCATAGGAGTCCAATCAAACTGTCTTCACACACTCATCAATTTCTGGGTGGCAGTTTCTGGTGGGAGTCAGTTCCTGGGTGTGAATCGCAGGCCCCGGTGAAGTCAGTCAGTCTCCAGAAAGCAAAAGTCTGAAAAACATCTCAAAGACTAATTTGAGGGCCAAGCGCAGTGGCTCACACCTGTAATCGCAGCATTTTTGGAGGCCAAGGCAGTGGATCACTTGAGGCCAGGAGTTCGAGACCAGCCTGGCCAGTATGGCGAAACCCCACTCTATTAAAAATACAAAAATTAGCCGGGCATGATGGTATGTGCCTGTAGTCCCAGCTACTTGGGAGGCTGAGGCAGGAGAATGATTTCAGCCCAGGAGGTGGAGGTTGCATAAGCCAAGATGGTGCCACTGCACTCCAGCCTGCCCAACAGAACAAGATTGTCTCAAAAAAAAAAAAAAAAACTAATCTTAGGTTTTGACAGTAGTGATGTTATCTATGGGAGCAATTGGGGAAGTTACAAGTCTTGTGTCTCTGATTAAAAAGACTTGAGCAATACAGGGCTTATAGAAAATCAAACTAAATAACAATGGTTGATTAACGTTAACTATGCCTACATTTTAGCAGAATTCCAGCCCCTTCCATTATCCTAACCTTGCAGCCTTTCATTAGTCTTACAAAGGTGGTTTCAGTCCCCCAGCAAGGAGGGGGTTAGTTTCGGGAATGGACTGTTATCACCTCTGTTTTAAAGCTAACAAAGACAGTCAGATTTCTCTCACTGTCATAATTATTGCAAAGGCAGTTTCAGAAACAGCCTTGAAATAGGCAGGATGGAAATGGACCTCCAAATCCTCCAGAACCAGAGACTGGGCTTCCCCTCTCTTGTCCTTGCTTTTCTCTGCATTTTTACTTCCCCCAGGCTCCCAGCTGCCTGGATTTCCACACGAGGTTAAAATATAGATGCCAACAGCTCCCCAAACATCAAAGTTTTAGTTACTATTAAGGAACTACGGTCAAGTGGTACCATAGTTCCAATGTGGTGGTAAAGGCATCATGCATTCAAGTATTTCAAGGAAGGAAATTATAACCTTGTTTGGGTGAAGTGCTCAGCCCCAGATGAATAAGCTGTAGCATGAGAGAGGGCAGAGGGATGAATAATGTCATAAATGAACATGGCAGCTCCATTAGGGATGGGAGAGGGTAGTTATTGCCCAAGAGGAAATTCTGATAGAGCTCCACTGCAAGGCCCAGTCTCTGCTTCCCTTGCATGGTTGTCATCCTCCAACCCTTAGATAGGGCCAAGCACTTGCTACCTTGGTGTATTAGTCTGTTCTCACGCTGCTAATAAAGACATACTTGAAACTGGGTAATTTATAAAGGAAAGAGGTTTAAAGGGCTCACACATCCACATGGCTGAGGAGACCTCACGATCATGGCAGAAGACAAAGGAGAAGCAAAGGCACATCTTACATGGCAGGAAGCAAGAAAGCATGTGGAGAGGAACTCCCCTTTATAAAACCATCAGATCTCATGAGAATTACTCATTATCATGAGAACAGTATGGAAAAACCTGTCCCCATGATTCAATTACTTCCACTGAGTCCCTCTCATGACACGTGGAAATTATGGGAACTACAATTCATGATGAAATTTGGGTAGGGGCACAGTCAAACCATATCACTTGATGTCCCTTACAAGCCAGAGAGGCAGTATCCTGAGTGTTTGCGTGTCCTGAGTGGAAACAGCTATAACCACCATGGATAAAAAGATAAGAACAAGACATTCTTCAACAAAAATGTCCCTATAAAACCATCCCAATTGTCCCCTAGAAATGATGTTTATAGTTTCTTTTGAATAAAGATAAAAATTGGCCCCCCCAGTCTTAAAACTCAAGAAAGTTATGTTTGTCTTATCTGAGTTCCTTTCTCAGGAAACCAACCATCAGTCCTCCCAGATAGAATCAAGTAGCTGAAACTCATGAGACCACCACATCTGGATAATGAGATGTCAGACCCCTCATCCATCATAATTGCCTAAGCAATTACCTGCTTCCTGTTGGCCAACTTCTCTTCCTTTCCTCTCCCTAATTCCTGTTTTCCACACGATTACATTTCTTCTCTGCTGTATAAACTCCTAATTTTAGTTGGTCAGGGAGATGGATTTGAGGCTGATCTTCCATCTCCTTGACTGCAGCACCCAATTAAAGCCTTCTTCCTTGCCACTACTCATTGTCTCAGTGATTGGCTTTCTGTGCAGTGTACAGCAGAACCTAGACTGAACCCAACATGTCAGTAACACCTTGCTGTAATGTAAACTAACTTTACATAGAGAAGAGAAAGGCACCTTGGGAGTGGGTGAGCTTCGGTGTTTGTAAGAAGCTAATCTTACGGTACAGGGCATGACTTCCATCCCATTTCAAATGTACAAAGTCTAGCTTCTTGGGAAATGCTTGAGTTTCTCAGGCTGACACTTTGTGTTGGGTCATGCATACATATGTCTCCTTAACACACATAGGTGCACAAACACGTATAGTTTTCTATAGAAATAACTTTATTTTTTTTCTACCTGAACATCTCAATGGAAAGAGCCTTGAATTAAGGAGTTCAAGATCTCATTCCACCCCTGTCTCTGCATGGGTGAGTTCAGACACATCTCTTTCCTTCACCCAGTCAATGAGTTAGCCTCAAACAGGGACATTTGGAAATGCATGAGGAGGCATTGAGTTGCTCCTATAACTTTAGGGAAGGGAAAAGGAGCACTAAGGACATTGAATGGGTCAAGGATGCCAGTTGTGCAGCAACAGGTAATGGGGGATTTTCTTGCCCCCATTGATGATTGTGCCCAGATTGAGAAACACCACCTGATGGCCCTTAAGGTGTCTCCATGCTGGAGAAAACAAGGCCAATGCTTCTATGTCTTTCTCAAAGGTCAGAGCAGAGGAGCCTTCCACTAGGAGAGGGCAGAGTGTCCAACAGGCCCATGGCGTCTCAAGAGAAATCTTACTGGGGTCCTCCCAACTGTGCCCTTCAGTGCCAGCCCCTCAGATCTATTCAGATCTGGCTTCTGCACAGAGCTGCCAATTTCAAGCCAATCCTCACCTCAACTGGCTCCCTCTCTGTTCTCCTCTGTCTTAATAAGGACTGCAGATCCCATGGAACATGTGCTTCCTTTGACATTCCCTAATTATGTAAATTTTATAAATTTAGTTTCTATAAAAATCTGTGTTGTTACTGCTGAAATGACAACGGCAAGAAGTTCTGGATAGTGCCCCAAGGGGCGGATGCAGGTTCCAGTCCATTTGGCTTTTCACTACAGTACTGTAAAGGCCTTTCTCTCTCCCCATCATAATATATTAGGTGTTTTGTTTTGCTTTGTTTTTCTTGTTTATTTTTATTTTTTTTGGAAACAGGGTCTTGCTTGGTCACCCAGGCTGGAGTGAAGTAGTGCTATCATGGCTCATTACAGCCTCGAGCTCCTGGGCTCAAGCGATCCTCCCACCTCAGCCTCCCAAAGTGCTGAGTTTACAGATGTGAGCCACTGTGCCCAAACTGTTAGGTGTTTAAGTTAAGGCTGTGGCGCAGAGATGGTGAGGATATTTGATTGTCTGTGTTGACAAACTATTAGAGTTTGATGCTAGGAGTGCAGTGTTGAGCAGACCACATGACCATATTCAGGCTTGGCAGGATAACATTCTCTGCCTGATTAATGTGACAGTTCATGGAAGAAATGGAAAGTGTTTACCATTCCTGCTCTAGGTGATCAATTCTTTCCAGTCTTGAAAGCCATGTCCAGGTGGAATCTGGTTTAGATGTAGTCTGAAGCAAAAGGAAAGTCAGGGAAAAAAAAAGGTAGGAGAGCCAGTCAACGTAGCCCATGCTTGTAATCCCAGCACTTTGGAAGGCCGAGGTAGGCAGATCACTTGAGCTCAGGAGTTTGAGACCAGCCTGGGCAACACAGGAAGACGCCCATCTCTACAAAAAATAAAAATTAGCTGGCCATGGTGGTACACACTTGTGGTTCCAGCTCCTCAGGGGCTGAGGCAGGAGGATTGCTTGAGCCAGAGAGGTAGAGGTTACCGTGAGCCAAGATCATACCACTCCACTTCAGCCTAAGTGACAGACGATACCTTTCTCAAACAAACAAACAAAAAAAAGTAGGAAAAGGGTGGACAGATTGCCCAAGTAGAGTACAGGGTGTTCTCATCAACTGACAAAACTCCTCCTCTCCTGCAAATGGCCCAACCACAGACCACTCCAAGGCCACCTTGGAGCCTCCAGATGCTGCCCGTCTTGGCACAACACTGCCTTCAAAGCAAGCAGGTTGTCCAGCATTGCCTGGGTGGGCTGTCTCAGTAGAGGTTCTTATTGGCAAAACCCCACCTAGTTCAGGCATAAAAGGCAGCCTGTGGCCAAGGCAGGTAGATCACCTGAGGTCAGGAGTTCGAGACCTGTCTGGCCAACATGGTAAAACCCCATCTCTATTAAAAATACAAAAATTAGCCGGGTGTGGTGGCATGGATCTGTAACCCCAGCTACTCAGAAGGCTGAGACAGGAAAATCACTTGAACCCGGGAAGCGGAGGTTGCCATGAGCCAAGATCACGCCACTGCACTCCAGCCTGGGCAACAGAGTGAGACTCTGTGTCAGGAAAAAAGGCAGCCTGAGAATCACCATGAAGCCTCACAGAAGCAAGGCTAGAGGCTCCTAGGCCAAATGCCCATGCCATATTGAATTCCAGAACCCCTTTCACAGCACAAAAAGCCCTCCCCCATGGTGGGGTGTGGGACCTCAATCCTGAGCCCTGTTGAGCTGCCCCTGAATGCTGGACACCCTTTCTCACCCTCACCAGGAATCAATTCTGCAAAGGACCCTCTTCCTCATGTCACTGCCTGCTAAATTGTTCTCAGCTATTCACATTGGATCTATGTCACTGTGCCCTAGTTACAAGGATGCCTGGAAACGAGTTCTTGGCTTTCATCTTGAAGAGGCAAGTCCCAAAAGCTTGGAAATTTTCCAACATAGAAAAGGGATTCAAAAAATGCCAAAGCAGTCCAAGAAATACATCTGCTGCAGAGATTCATCCAGATTCTGAGAAGGTCACTGGGGCAGGTGTTTTCTTACATGAGGCCGGGCACAATTACAGACGCTCTTTGAGTTACAAAGGAGTTACATCTTGATAAATCCATCACAAACCAAAAATATCCTACTTTTAAAGTGCATTCAGTACGCCAGACCTACCAAACATCATAACTTAGCCTAGCCTGCCTTAGCCTAGCATTCTGCCTAGCTCAGAACGCTGATATAAGCCTACAGTAAAATCATCTAACACCAGGCCTATTTTATAATAAAGTTATTATAAATCATTTTGAATCAAAATTCAAAGTATGGCTTGTATTAAAGAAATATCACATTTGCACAATCCTAAAGTTGAAAAATCGTAAGTTGAACCATCTTAAGTCAAACCATTGTAAGTCAAACAATCATAAATGGAACTATCTTAAGTCAGCAACAACAGAAGAAGTGGTCAAGTGGTTTCCTGTCCACTGAATTCAGCAATGGCATATCCAACACCTATGGCCACTTCAGAAAGACTAGTTTCAGACAAGCACGTTGGCTCATGCCTGTAATCCCAGCACTTTGGGAGGCCGAGCCAGGCGGATCACCTGAGGTCAGGAGTTCGAGACCAGCCTGGCCAACATGGTGAAACCCTGTCTCTACTAAAAATACAAAAAAAAAAAAAATTAGCCAGGTGTGGTGGGTGCCTGTAATCCCAACTACTTGGGAGGCTGAGGCAGGAGAATCACTTGGACCAGGGAGGCAGAGGTTGCAGTGAGCTGAGATCATGCCATTGCACTCTAGCCTGGGTGACAGAGCCAGACCTCATCTAAAAAGATTAAATTAAAAAAAAAAAAAACTAGTTTCCAGTACCTTTTCTTCTTTCCCACTGGTCCCAGGGATTTTATGTACTTCTGCTTCCTTTCAAAGGCAGCCTCTATCTACTCGATAAAGGTAAGCTACAAAATGGAACATGGACTCTTCAGGTCACTCCCTTCCCACCAACAGCTCTTATCTGCAAATGGTGCACACCATCCATCTTCTTCTTTTGTTTTAACTGAGGTGAAATCTATACAACAGAAAATGACTCAATTTAAAGTGTACAATGGACACATGCACACATATGTTTACTGCAGCACTGTTGACAATAGCAAAGACTTGGAACCAACCCAAACGCCCATCAATGACAGACTGGATAAAGAAAATGTGGCATATATACACCATGGAATACTATGCAGCCATTAAAAAGGACGAGTTCATGTCCTTTGCAGGAACACGGATGAAGCTGGAAACCATCATTCTCAGCAAACTATCACAAGAACAGAAAACCAAACACCATATATTCTCACTCATAAGTGGGAGTTGAACAATGAGAACACATGGACACAGGGGGGGTAACATCACACACTGGGGCCTGTCAAGGGGTGGGGGGATAGGGAAGGGATAGCATTAAGAAAAATACCTAATGTAGATGATGGTTTGATGGGTGCAGCAAACCACCACGGCACATGTATACCGATGTTAACAAACCTACATGTTCTGCACATGTATCCCAGAACTTAGAGTACAACAAAAAAATAAAGTGTACAACGCAGGGGCCTTTAGTACATTCAGAGAGTTGTGCAACCGTCCTTGCCAGCTGGTTACAGAACATCTGCATCACTCTCAAAGGAGACCCTGTACCCATTAAGCAGTCACATCTCATTCCCTCCTTCTCCCAGTCCCTGGCCACCATCAGTCTGCTTTCTGTCCCTGTGGATCTATGAATTCTGGATACTTCATATAAATGGTCTCACACAAAATGTGGCCTTTCACATTGGCTTCTTGCACTTCATGTACGTTTTTGAGGTTCATTCATGTTGAAGCAGTTTTTTGTTTTTTGGTTTTTTTCTGAGACAGAGTCTTACTCTGTTGTCCAGGCTGGAGTGCAGTGGCACGATCTCGGCTCACTGCAAAATCCTCTTCCTGGGTTCAAGCAATTCTCCTGCCTTAGCCTCCTGAGGAGCTGGGACTACAGGCGCCCGCCACCATGCCCAGCTAAGTTTTGTATTTTTAGTAGAGACGGGGTTTCACTGTGCTAGCCAGGATAGTCTCAATCTCCTGACCTCATGATCCACCTGCCTCAGACTCCCAAAGTGCTGGGATTACAGGCGTGAGCCACTGCACCCAGCCGCAGCAGTCATTTTTATTTTGACTTATTATATTAATTTGCTCAGACTGCCATAACAAGACTACAGACTGAATGGCTTGAACAACAAAAATGTATGATCTCACAGTTCTGAAGACCAGAAGTCCAGGATCAAGATGTCAGCAGGGTTGGGTCCTTCTGAGACTTCTCTCTTTGGCTTGTAGATGGCCATCTTTTCTGTGTCTCTTCTCAACATCTTCACACTATGTGCATGAGTCCAAATTTCACTTTGGCACAGGGACACCAGTCATACTGGATTAGGGATTACCCGACTGATGTCATTTTAACTTGATAACCTCAGGAAAGAAACTATCTCCAGATAAGGTCACATTCTGAAATATTAGTGGTTAGGACTTCAACAGATAAATTTTTTTGCAGGGGGGCACAATTACACATAGCACATATCATTTCACTAAAGATTACAGGAAATAAACAGGGGCTCTCAAAATATTGCTGGCACAAAGAAGCCTGGTAGATGTTCATCCTCTAATTGCTTAAACTTGCACTGAGTTGTTATCAGAAGTCCAGATATTTCTTTTTTTTTTTTTTTTTTTTTTGAGACAGGGTCCTTCTCTGTCATCCAGGCTGGGAATGCAGTGGTACAATCACAGTGGCACAATCACAGCCTCCACCTCCCCAGGCTCAAGTAATCCTCCACCTTAGCCTCCCAAGGAGCTGGGACCACAGGAGTACACCACCATACCCACATGATTTTTTAATTTATTTTTAGAGCTGGAGGGCTCTCACTATGTTGCCCAGACTGGTCTCAAACTCCTGGACTCAAAGGATCTTCCTGCCTCAGCCTCCCAAAGCACTAGGATTACAGGCATGAGCCAGCAGGCCTGGTCAGCTTCTGTGTTCTTGAAGTCCATCACCTATCTCCTTCCTGTGGTCCCTTTTCAGATCACACAGTTCTCCTTCTCTTGGAAAGCCTCATTCCCAGAAATTTCCTAATGAGACTCTTCCAACTCTTGTGTGCAACTTCCCTGCATACCAACAACCCCCCCAACTATTATGTCTCCCCAGAGAAGGTCAAAGTTTAGGCATATGGAAGGGTCCCAGGGCTGAAGGGCTGCAGTGGACATCCTGGTCCAGTGGGGGTCTGAAGGTCCCTGACATGCAGAGGTGTTTTATTTGTATGCAAAGGACTTGCACATAAGAGTTAGAAGAGTCTCATCAGGAAAGAGTTGGAAGAGCTTTTCTCTCTCCCTATCCTCAGGGGCCTGATCTCCCACCGAGTCATAATGCAGGGTAACAAATTCCATCAAATTAGTTAGTCCTTGCCTCTGGGAGGACCTTTCAAGAGAACTGTTCCCAGGTAAAATATTGCCAAGAAACATGGTTAACATAAGGGATCCTGAGACCAGGAGGGAGGCAGAATATCTCATCCCAGCAGCTGAGAGTCTCCTGTGTAGTTTAGTGTGATTTGTCTCATCACAAATTTCTTTCCTTTTTCTTTCTCTTCTGCAAACACTTGGACTTTGAGTGGTCCCTTCACTCCCTACTGAATGAAGGCTGGGCACAGTGGCTCCTGCTTATAATCCCTGGACTTTGGGAGGCCAAGGTGGGAGGATTGCTTGAGCCCAGGAGTTGGAAGCTGCCGTGAGCTATGATCACACCACTGCACTCCAGGCTTGGCGACAGAGCGAGACGCTGTCTCAAAAAAAAAAAAAAAAATCAAAACAGATTTACCAAATGAGAAGAGGGCACAGCACAGGGAAAGAAACAACATCCCTTTTTTGTAAGGCGTAACTCGATGTGTGATGAGTGGTAAGCCATATGCAGCTATCTGGGCCTCAGTCTACCCATCTGCCAAATGGGACTAATTCTACCTATTCCACATTTCTCAATCACAATCACTCAAAACGCAAAAGACAATGCAGAACTCACCCAAAACGCAAAAAGCAATGCAGAAATAAAGATTTGCTTCCCCACTCCCCCCCATTCATAGACTCTTAGATCTTATACATCAGCCTCCTAATCTGTTGGTTTTTCAGAGACATAGACATTATCCAACTTTTTTTTTTTTTTTTTTTGAGATGGAGCCTCGCTCTGTTGCCCAGGCTAGAATGCAGTGGCATGATCTCAGCTCACTGAAACCTCCACCTCCCAGGTTCAAGCAATTCTCCTGCCTCAGCCTCCCGAGTAGCTGGGGCCTACAGGTGCTCGCCACTAAGCCCGGAAAATTTTTGTATTTTTAGTAGAGATGGGGTTTCACCATGTTGGCCAGGCTGGTCTCAAACTCCTGACCTCAGGTGATCCTCCCGCCTCGGCCTCCCAAAGTGTTGAGATTACAGGTGTGAGAAGACACACCCAGCCAGTCATTCAACATTTTTCTGATACCCTTGTTTTTAGGTATTGTGTTTTGCTGAATCAAAGCAAATTTGGTAAACATCTGTAAATCAAAGAAAATTTCTGAGGCGTGTCTCAGTCATTTTTAGAGGTCATTTTGCCAACGTTGAGGACGCAATGGGAGGGAAAAAGGAATAAAAACCACAGGAAACATTTGTGATGGATGCTTTTTTTCCAAAGAGGGTCTTGGAGACTTAAATATTTGAAGGAAAAAAGAGGCCGGGCTTGGTGGCTAATGCCTGTAATCCCAGTACTTTAGGAAGCCAAGGCAGGCAGATCACCTGAGGTCAGGAGTTTGAGACCAGCCTGACCAACACGGTGAAACCCCATCTCTACTAAAAACATAAAAATTAGCTGGGCATGGTGGGGCGTGCCTGTAATCCCAGCTACTCGGGAGGCTGAGGCAGGAGAATTGCTTGAATCCAGGAGGCAGAGGTTGCAGTGAGCCGAGATTGCGCCACTGCACTCCAGCCTGGGCAACACAGCAAGACTTGGTCTTAAATAAATAAATAAATAAATAAAGGGAAAAAGAGTGGGCAGTAGGGGAAGGCAAAAAACAAAAGCAGGGAGGGAAAGCAAACTGAAGAGAAAAGCAATTGTGTTCTTTTGAGTCTTTGATCAGCATTTACAGAATTCACATTTTACATGTGGAAAGGGTGGAAGAATAGTCAATTATGCATTCATCTTGCACTTGGTGAATCTGCATTTTTACATAAGGTAAATAAACACAAAGTACAGGAAGCAGTCAGATATGCTTTTGTCTCCGGTGCGCAGAGGGATGACTTTTAGTTCTGTCCTCTGTCCCTTACCTGTGAAGACAAGTTTTTCATTTATGTTGTCAGGGTGAAATTCAACAGAACTCTTTTGGCTGGGCATGGTGGCTCATGCCTTCAATCCCAACACTTTAGGAGGCCGAGGTAGGTGGATTGCATGAGGCCAGGAGTTGGAGACCAGCCTGGCCAACATGGTGAAACCCTGTATCTACTACGAATACAAAAATTAGCCGGGTATGGTAGTGCACACCTGTAATCCTAGCTACTCAGGAGGCTGAGGGAGGAGAATCGCTTGAACCAGGAGGTAGAGGTTGCAGTAAGCCAAGATCACACCACTGCACTCAAGCCTGAGCAACACAGCAAGACCCTATCTCGAAAACAAAAACAAAAACAAAAAACCCTAACTGTTTTAGACGAAATTCAAGAAATTCAACAGAACTGTTTGTTTTCCTTTTGCATATTCAATGTCAGTAACTCATCTTTCTGGGTTTGAAATACTGAATGAGCAATGTCTGGCCTCAACCAAACCCTGGTAGATTTCTCACCCAAGAAATTTTGAATGTCAAGACCATACCCTCTTCCCTGCATAATGACTGTGAAAGGAAAAGAAATCTCAGGACCACCAACTCACTAAGTGAAAGGCAAAAGTCAACCTGGAAACTGGATCATACAAACCTGCCTCTCCCATTCTGTTCCTAAATAGATAGCTACAAAGATTTTTTTTAAAAGCTACACACCTCCCTCAAAATTTACCCACAAGGAAATTCCTTATGGGCCTCAAGATTTTGACCTTAGAACAGTTCTGTTGCATTTCACCCTGAAAATGTAAATTTATAGCTTATGCTTGCAGGACAAAGGATAGACCCCAAGGTCATCCCTCTGCTCACCTGAGACAAATGCATATCTGACTGTTTCCTCTTCCCCATGTTTACTTTTTTTTTAATTAAAAACATAGAGACAGGGTCTTGCTATGTTGCCCAGGGTGGTCTTGAACTCCTGACCTCAACCGATCCGCCCACCTCAGCCTCCCAAAGTGCTGGGATTACAGGCATGAGCCACTGAGCCCAGCCGCTGTCTTGAGTTTCATGGAGACTTCAAGACATAGGCATGATTTGGTTTTTAGTTTGCTTTTTGTTTTGGTTTGGTTTTGAGACAGGGGTCTATGCCACCCAGGCTGGCATGCAGTGGTGCAATCACAGCTGGCTACAGCCTTGATCTCCTGGACTCAAGTGATCTTCCCACCTCCGCCTCCTGAGTAGCTGGACCACAGGCATGCACTACCATGCCTGGCCAATGTTTTTATTTGTAGAGATGAATTCACACTATGTTGCCCAGGCTGGTCTCAAATTCCTGGCCTCAAGCGATCTTCCTGCCTTGGCCTCCCAAAGTGCTGGGATTTCAGGCATGAACCACCCGCGATGGCCACATAGGCATGACTGATTAAATCAGTGGCCACTGGTGACCAATTCAAACCTTCAGCTCTTCTCCATCCCTGGAAATCTGGGGGCAGGGGGCTGAAAGTTCCTACCCCCTAAATCACGAGGTTGGTTCCCCTGGCAACTACTTTTCATTTTGAGACTATTCAGGAGTCACCAGAAATCAGTCGTCTCATTAGCATCCACAAAGACACTTATTACTTCAGAGATTCCAAGGGTTTCAGGAGCTGTGCACCAGGAAACAGTGGCAGAGACCATATATGTAGGTTTGTGTATATATGTGTGTGTATTTTTTTGTGTGTTCTTTTTTCTTTTACACTGTAGCTCTCAGATCTTACAAATATATATTTTTTATTATTTCATTTTTGTATTATAAAAGGAAAATAAAATCTTAGGACCTCAGACTCACTACAACCTCCACCTCTTGGGTTCAAGTGATTCTCCTGCCTCAGCCTCCAGAGTAGCTGGAATTACAGGCATGTGCCACCATGCCCAGCTAATTTTTTATTTTTAGTAGAGACAGGGTTTCTCCATGTTGGCCAGGTTGGTCTTGAGTTCTCGACCTCAGGTGATCTGCCCGCCTCAGCCTCCCAAAGTGCTGGGATACCAGGCGTGAGCCACCACACTTGGCCCAATGTTTCATGAACAAACATTTAAACTGTAATTCTGCTTTGTACCAGAATTCATCAGAAACAATCTCTTTAGCTCTGTGATTTTATTTTCTTTTCAAAATTAGCTGAACATTATAGCAAAACTAAAAGTTACAATTTTCTCCCGCCTTCCCTGAAGAAAAGTCCAGAGGGATTTTGTTTTGTTTTTTTGGGGGGAGTTTTTGAGACAGAGTTTCACTCTTGCTGCCCAGGCTAGAATGCAGTAGCTAGGTCTCGGCTCACTGCAACCTCTGCCTTGCGGGATCAAGCGATTCTCCTTCCTCAGCCTGCTGAGTAGCTGGAACTACAGGCCCCTGCCACCATATCTGCCTAATTTTTTGTATTTTTTGTAGAGATGGGGTTTTACCATCTTGGCCAGGCTGGTTTTGACTTCTGACCTCGTGATCCACCTGCCTCAGCCTCCCAAAGTGCTGGGCGTTAGCCACCGTGCCTGGCCATCTCTTTTTCATTAATGGAAACATGTCCCTTGTACCTCATACCGTTACTTATTAAAAACATATTTTCTTTGCATACTTTTCATACAGTCGTTTCCTTTCACCCTTATTATATTGGATTATATTGGTCAGTTATGCACACTGATTAGAATTCTTAACCCTTCCTAACTTTAATTTCCAGTGAAAATGAGGTTGTGGGAATTGTGGACTACTTGTCATTTAACAGCATTCTCTAGTAGATTAGCACACTTATTAATACACCATTTTTTTTTTCAGATGGAGTCTCACCCAATATATTACCCAGGCTGGATGGAGTGTAATGACACAATCTTGGCTCACTGCCACTTCCGCCTCCCAGGTTCAAGTGATTCTTCTGCCTCAGCCTCCCGAGTGGCTGGGATTACAGATGTGCACCAACACGTCCGGCTAATTTTTGTATTTTTAGTAGAGATGGGGTTTTCACCATGTTGGCCAGGCTGGTCTTGAACTCCTGACCTCGTGATCCACCCACCTCAGCCTCCCAAAGTGCTGGGATTACAGGTATGAGCCACCGCACACCACACCCAGCCTTAATACACCATTTTATAATTTTTTTCTTAGGGTCTCATTCTGTCAGCCAGGCTGGAATACAGTGACACAGTAACTCTTAATAAAGCCTCAAACTCTGGGGCTCAACAGATCCTCCTGCCTCACCCTCCAGAGTAGCTGGGACTACAGGCATGCACCAGAACGCCCTGCTAATTTTTGTATTTTTCGTAGAGACGAAGTTTCACCATGTTGGCCAGGCTGGTCTCAAACTCCTGACCTCAGGCTATCCACCAACCTTGGCCTCCCAGAGTGCTGGAATTACAGGCATGAGCCACCGTGCCCGGCCTCATTTTCTTTTACTTCACTTGATTGTGCTTCACAGATATTGCATTTCTTAACATAGTTTTGTTTTATTTAAAAATACAAATAATAGTTAAAACTACTGAGATGGGGTCTCGCTATGTTGACCAGGCTGGTCTCAAACTCCTGCCCTCAAGCAATCCTCCCATCTCAGCCTCCCAAAGTTCTGGAATTATAGGCATGAGTCACCATGTCTGGACCATTACTTAACATGTGAGAGGACTGTGGCAACCTGTGTTGAGCTAGGGTAGTGGTGCCGTTTTTCTAACAGCACGTGCTCACTTGGTGTCTTTGTCACATTTCAGTAATTCTTACAGTATTTCAAACTTTATTATTTTTTTGAGACAGAGTCTTACTGCATTGCCCAGGCTCAAGTGCAGTGCTTTGACCATAGCTCACTGCAGCCTCGACCTCCTGGGCTCAAATGATCCTCCTCCCTCAGCCTTAGCTGGGACGACTAGCTTGTGTCACCATTCCTGGCTAATTTTTAATTTTTTTTTGTAGAAATGGGGTCTATGTTGTTCGGGCTGATCTCAAACTCCTGGGTTTCCAGCAATCTTACTGCCGCCACCTCCCGAAGTGCTGGGATTATAGGCGTGAGCCACTGTGCCAGACATTATTATTATTATTATTATTAATTTTTTTTTTCTTGAGACAGAGTTTTGCTGTTGTTGCCCAGGCCAAAATGCAGTGCTGCGTTCTCAGCTTACTGCAACCTCCACCTCCCGGGTTCAAGTGATTCTCTTGCCTCAGCCTCCTGAGTAGCTGAGATTACAGGCATGCACCACCATGCCCAGCTAATTTTGTATTTTTAGTAGAGACAGGGTTTCTCCATGTTGGCCAGGCTGGTCTCGAACTCCCAAACTCAGGTGATCTGCCTGCCTCGGCCTCCCAAAGTGCTGGAATTACAGGCGTGAGCTACCGCGCCTGGCCGAAAGTTAGCATTTCTAGCAAGTTCCTGGGTGGTAATTATAATGGGAAAGAATGACAGTCTGAGAACAACTACTCTGGAAGATTTTATCTTGGCAGCCCCTCATCCATCTGCACATGAAAGCACAGATCTTATTCTCTTTGAAGACCAATTTTTTTTTAAAGACAGGTCTTGCTCTGTCGCCCAGGCTCACGTGCAGTAGTGCAATCATACCTCACTGCAGCCTCCAACTCCTGTGCTCAGGCGATCTGCCCACCTCAGCCTCGCAAGCAGCTGGAACTACAGGCACACACCACCACGCCTAGCTAATTCGTTTATTTTTTTTGTAGATGATGGGGTCTTGCTATGCTGAACAGACTGGTCTCAAACTCCTGGCCTCAGGCGATCCTCCCGTTTTGGCCTCCCAAAGTGCTAGGATTACAGGCATGAGCCACCATGCCCAGCCTGAAGACTTTTAAATGCTACCACATTCAAGACGTGTTGAAACTCACCTGTATTCGATCAGCCTGCTTTTTTTGCAAGTAATATAAAACAGACTGAAATACCTTAAGCCTCTTAGGCTTTGTACCCTACTGTGGAATAATGAGTGTGCCCCAAAAGTAAATCCATAATGAGGTCCCATTTTTCCTTCCTCCTTGGCTATGAAACAGACAAGAAAAAGGCAAGCTAGTCATTTCTGTCTCACTATAGCAGACTCTCCTGTTTGCTTTTTGACCGTATTTGGGAGGCGGGGGCCTGACTGCTTTCCTACTTCCTAAGCACAACTTACTTTTCCTAGAAAATTCTCAATGCAACCTACATGGAGTAAGCCAGCTTCCCTCCTTTGTTTCCAATATTCTTATAATCAAAATGGCCAGAATTGGCAAGGCAACCTGAAAAAATGAGGATGGGTATGTTATCCCATGAGCCAAACTGCCACTTACACTGGATAGTCATGAAATCAGCAGAATTCCCGATAAGCTCTCCAGCCACGTACTTTCTGTGTTTTTGATCCAGACCCAGATGGTACTGCTCTGGCAGACTCTTCTGGTACTCTTCACTGAACATCAGAGGTGGACCCTGGTATTCAAGGCAAAGAGAATCTAAGAGTCAGAAATGGCAGAATTGTAAATGTTAGATAAAAATAAAGATCCACTTGATGGTGACCAAAATATCTGTCCTCGCAGGGGGCTATAGTGACTGCAGGACTCACTGATGCTGGGGTAAAGACAGCCAGGGAAGGATGTAACCCAGAATAAAAAAGGAGGTTTAAAAAAAAAAAAACAACCTTAATGAGCAACTGCTTTATTTATAAACGTAATTTGGTATTCGCTTTACATTACTTTTCCACCTCTATCTGCTGGTACAGTCTAAAGGCTGAACTACACTACAGGTAAAAATACGTCTTTGGGCCAGGTGCAGTGGCTCATGCCTGTCATCCCAGCACTTCGGGAGGCCGAGGTGGGAGGACTGCTTGAGCCCAGGTGTTCAAGACCAGCCTGGGTAACACACAGCAACACCCCATCTGTACAAAAAACACAAAAATTAGCCAAGCATGGTGGCACATACCTGTAGTCCCAGCTACTTGGGAGGCAGAGGTGGGAGGACTGCTTGAGCCCCAGAGGTCGAAGCTGCAGTGAGCTGTGTTTACACCACTGCACTCCAGCCTGGGTGACAGAGCGAGACCCTGTCATTCATACATACATACGTATATACATACATACATACATACATGTAAAATGAAACTAAACTAAACCAGGCTGGGCATGGTAGCTCAGGTCTGGTATCCCAGCACTTTGGGACGTCGAGGCAGGAGGATCACTTGAGACCAGGAGTTCAAGAACAGCCTAGGCAACACAGTAAGACCCAGTCCTACAAAAGGTCAAAATATTAGCCAGGCATGGGGGTGCATGCCTGTGGTTCCAGCTACTTAGGGGGCTGAGGAGAAAGGACTGGTTGAGCCCAGGAGGTCAAGCAGTGAGCTGTGGTTATGCCACTGCACTCCAGACTGGGCAACAGAGTGAGACTGTCTCAAAAAAAATTTTTTTTAATTAAACTAAATCAATTCAGGTATCCTAGTCATATATCAAGACCTCAATAGCCACGTGTAGCTAATGGCTACCATTTCAGACAGTGCAAATACAGAACATTTCCATCACTGCAAGGGTTTTTTTTGTTTGTTTTGTTTTTTAAACAAGGTGTCACTCTGTCACCCAGGTGGGAGTACAGCAATGCAGTCATGGCTGACTGCAGCCTCGACCTACCGGGCTCAAACAATCCTCCCACCTCAGCCTCCCAAGTAGCTGGGACTACAGGCAAGCATAACCATGCCCAACTCATTTTAAATTTTTTGTAGAGATGGGGTGTATGTTGTACAGACTGGTCTCAAACTCCTGGGCTCAAGAGATCCTCTGATCTTGGCATCCCAAAGTACTAGCATTCCAGGTGTGAGCCACCACACCCAGCACTGCAGAGGTTCTATCAGCACTGACCTAGACCCTCTCAAGAGTTTCTTAAGAATTCAGAGCTGAGGCAGGGCATGGTGGCTCATGTCTGTAATCCCAGCACTTTGGGAGGCCAAGGCAGGCAGATCACTTGAGGTCAGGAATTCAACACCAGCCTGACCAACATGGTGAAACCTCATGTCTACCAAAAATACAAAATTAGATGGGCGTGGTGGCGGGTGCCTGTAATCCCAGCTACTTTGAAGGCTGAGGCAGAACAACTGCTTGAGCCCAGGAGGTGGAAGTTGCAGTGAGCTGAGATCACGCCATTGCACTCCAGCCTGGGTGACAGTGCAAGACTCCATCTCAAAAATAAAAATAAATAAATACATAAAAAAAAGAGGACAAAATGAGTGATTAAACATGGCTCTGTGATCTCACCCATGCCCTCAAGCCCTCAATAGGTATTATATAGCGCGTGCTGTGTCAGATATTGCAGAGTACCTCGGAAGCAACACTAAATAGAACTCCTTCTCGCTCCTGAGCCCACAGTCCGATCAAAGAGAGAGCCAAAGAAATAACGACAGTGCCTGGTGAGAACTCTGGTTCAGGCTGCAACAGGGGCAGAGCACGGAGAAGGCTCCCTTGGCCTGGGGCAGGTGAGGTAAACCTCCTCATAGAGGGGACAGCTATGAGGAGATTCGGATGCTGAATAGGAATCTTGTCAGCCATGCGTTGTGTGACTCACGCCTGTATTCCCAGTACTTTGGGAGTCCGAGGCGGGAGAATCACTTGAGGACAGGAGTTCAAGGCCAGCCTGAAAGCGAGACTCCATCTCAATAAAAAATTTTAAAAATAGGCTGCACATGGTGGTGCATGCCTGTAGTCCCAGCTACTCAAGAGGCTGAGGCAGGAGAATTGCTTAAACCCAGGAGGTAGAGGTTGCAGTGAGCCGAGATCACATCACCGCTCTCCAGCCTGGTTAACAAAGAAAGACCAACTCTGAAAAACAAACAATGAAAGAAATGTTGCAAATGGAAATGACAAGTGGTGGCAGGAATTGGTGTCTACAAGACAATAAACATAACTTGGATTGGAGAGTCAGGGAGAGACTCTAAGAAGAAATGGCCCTTATGCCGAGTCACGTTAACCAGGAGGGATTAAAGGGAAGAAAAACCCAACAGAGGGATCAGTCCCTGCTCAGAGCTCCTGGCACCCACCCGAGGCCTGCACAGTACAGATTTTTTTTTTTTTTTAAAGAGTCTCACTCTGTAGCCCAGGCTGGAGTGCAATGGCACGATCTCAGCTCACAACAACCTCCACCTCCCGGGTTCAAGTGATTCTCCTGCCTCAGCCTCCCAAGTAGCTGGGATTACAGGCGATCGCCACCACGCCTAGCTTATTTTTGTATTGTTAGCAGAGACAGGGTTTCACTATCTGTTGGCCAGGCTGGTCTTGAACTCCTGACCTCAGGTGATCCACCCGCCTTGGCCTCCCAAAGTGCTGGGATTAAAGGCGTGAGCCACCGTGCCCGGCCTAGACTGTTGTTGAAGCCTGTTTTCCTCTTCTCTTTCCTCAGTTTATTTCTTCTTTTACACCCTCCCCCATCATTGCTCTGCCCATCCAAAGGCTGTGGCTGGCACATGACGGAATAGAATCTCCCAGCCTCAAGTTCCAAACCTGCACTATCCAACAGCCAGGCTCTCAGATGGGAAGCTTCAAAGCATTATGACAGCCTGGCTGAATCACTCCAGCCTGGGCAGCTCCCTTCAATTCTTACCCTGAAAAACAGGCATCTCCTCTGGCAACTTCCCAAAGAAGCCTGTCTGGAAGCCTCAGGCATCTGCTCCTGAAAGCCTGAACTCTTCACTTTTGCAAAAAACGTTGTCCACCCAGTCCTGCTGAGCACACCCCATGCCCCCGAGCTCTGAATTGTCCTTTGCCCAGGCTGGGACGACTTCTCAGAGCCTTCTGCCTGCTGTAGACTTGGCTCAGCCCAAAGCACTCCATGAAATTGGGTGTGGGGTCTGCCTCAAGAAAATTTCTACAACCTCTGCTGCCTCTACCACAAGTGAAAAATCCACCTCTGAACGCTGTTAGAACTGCACGATTATAAGGAAGAAAAGGGGGCCGGGCACGGTGGCTCACACCCATGATCCCAGCGCTTTCGGAGGCTGAGGCAGGTGGATCACTTGAGGTCAGAAGTTCGAGGCCAGCTTGGCCAACATGGTGAAACCCTGTCTCTACTAAAAATACAAAAATTAGCTGGGCACGATGGCTCACGCCTGTAATCCCAGCACTCTGGGAGGCTAAGGCAGGCGGATCACCTGAGGTCAGCAGTCCAAGACCAGCCTTGCCAACATGGTGAAACCCTGTCTCTACTAAAAAACACAAAAGTTGGCCAGGCACAGTGACTCACGCCTGTAATCCCAGCACTTGGGAGGCCAAGGCGGGCGGATCATGAGGCCAAGAGATTGAGACCATCCTGGCCAACATAGTGAAACCCTGTCTCTACTGAAAATACAAAAATTAGCCGGGTGTGAGACTCCATCTCAAAAAAAAAAAAAAATTAGCCAGGTGTGGTGGCTCAAGCCTGTAGTCCCAGCTATTCAAGAGGCTGAGGCAGGAGAATCACTTGAACCTGGGAGGTGAAGGTTGCAATGAGCTGAGATTGCGCCACTGCACTCCAACCTGGCAACAGAGTGAGACTCCATCTCAAAACAAACAAACAAACAAAAATGCAAGTTAGCTGGATGTGGTGGCACACACCTGTAATCCTAGCTATTCGGGAGGCTGAGGCTGGAGAATCACTTGAACCCGGGAGGCAGAGGTTGCAGTGAGCCGAGATCGTGCCCCTGTACTCCAGCCTGGCGACAGAGTGAGACTCCATCTCAAAAAAATAAAAAATAAGAAGTAAAAAGTAGCTGGGTGTGATGACACACATCTATAATCCCAGCTGCTTGGGAGGCTGAAGCAGGAAGATCACCTAAGCCTGGGAAGTCGAGGCTGCAGTGATCCGAGATCACACCACCGCACTCTAGCCTGGGAGACCAAAGTGAGACCCCGTTTCGAAAAAAAAAAAAAAAAAAAAACAGGCCAGGTGCAGTGGCTCACGCATGCCTGTAATCCCAGGTACTCAGGAGCCTGAGGCAAAAAATCACTTAAACCTGGGAAGCGGAGGTTGTAGAGAGCCAAGATCACGTCACTGATCTCCTGCCTAGGCGACACAGCGAGACCCTGTCTCAGAAAAAAAAAGAAAAAGAAAACCACAACTAGGGTGGGTAGATATTTGGTCCCCTGAACAGTCGGGGTATGGATGGCCCTTCCATCAGGCTGGGACAGGAGGCTGGTCTCAAACAGCACACACCCACCCCAGCCTGCCACCTGCCAGGGTCTCCTTCCCGATCCAGCCCAGGGCAGCCAGGGGGCACTCACCTGAAGTAGTAGCCGGCAGATTCCAGGTAGGACGCAGGCTTGTTGGCCACAGACCACATCACCACGGCGGGGTGGTTCTTGTCCCTGCACACCAGTTCCTCCATCATCTGCATGTGTTGATGCACAGACACATTGTTGAAAAGCTGCCTGTGGGCCAGGAGGGAAGGGACAGAGGGTCACCGTGCGGCCCGCGGGCTGGGCAGGTGGAGCAGGTGCGTGGCAGGGACTCACGCCAGCACCAGGCCCACGGCGGGACACTCACCAATGACCACAATCCCATAGCGGTCACACATCTGCAGCACTTCCTCCGCGTAGGGGTAGTGGCTGGTGCAGAAGGCGTTGGCACCAAGCCAGTGAAGCAGGTTGAAGTCCTTCACCAGCAGCAGCCAGTCAAAGTCCTTCCTTAGGATCTAGGAGACAGCAGAGCGGAGTGAACCCTGTCCCTGTTGAAGCTGCACTTCCTCCGAGAGCCAGGACCCTGGAGAGCCACCCCAGGAGCCCCCTCTCCAGCCCAAGCACCGGCTCCACCGTGGGTCAGTTTGGAGCCATTTGCCTTATTGCCCTGAGCTGCCCTCAACTGTGGGACATATGGAAGGCAAAAGTGGAAGGTGACCAGCAGCCCCCACGAGGACCCAGGAGCACAAACGCAGGTCCGCATCCCTGTGTTTGTTGATGCTGTGGAAATGGAAAGGTTTCCCATTGATGAGGAACTGGCTCTCAGTGACAGCCACAGTGCGGATCCCTACAGGGAGTGTGTAGAAATCAGACACAGGCCCCAGTGACGTCTGTGCAGTCAGCTGCACCTACGACAGCCAAAGCACCAGGTGTGAGCACCAAGACAGCCTGACCCCCTCCCTCTGGCAGGAAGGCCCCTCATGCACCCCAGCAGCCGCCTCAGGCCTGCAAGCAGAGATGCAGCAATCAGAGGCTCTGCCCTTCCCTGGCTGACCCTGGGACCTGCCCTTCAAAACTGGGCCTTCCCCTTGACCAGACGAGGTGGCTCATGCCTGGAGTTCCCACGCTTTGGGAGGCTAAGGCAGGAGGATCACTTGAGTCCAGGAGTTCAAGACCAGCCTGGCAACAGAGTGAGACCCCATCTCTATTAAAAAAAAAATTTTTTTTTTTTTTTTGGAGACAGTCTCACTCTGTCGCCCAGGCTGGAGTGCAGTGGCATGATCTCAACTCATTGCAGCCTCTGCCTCCCAAATTCAAGCAATTCTTGCCTTAGCCTCCTGAGTAGCTGGGATTACAGGCATGCACCACCATGCCCAGCAAATTATTGTATTTTTAGTAGACACAGGGTTTCACCATGTGGATGGGCTGGTCTCAAACTCCTGGCCTCATGTGATCCACCCACCTCAGCCTCCCAAAGTCCTGGGATCACAGGTGTAAGCCACCACGCCTGGCTTACAAAAACATTTTTTTTAATTAGCCAGGCATGGTGGCATGTGCCTGTAGTCCCAGCTACTAAGGAGGCCAAGGTAGGAGGATTGCTGCAGCCTGGGAGCTCAAAGCTGCAGTGAGCTGTGAACAGGCCATTGCACTTCAGCCTGGGTGACACAGTGAGACCATCTCAAAAAAAAAAAAAAAAAAACTGGGCCTCCCACCAAGGATGGGAAATATCAGAAAGCTCAGAGGACCACGCCTGCCCATTCACCTGTCCTGGGCTCCTGCTGAAGCCCAGATGGAGGCAAAAGACCTCCCTTAACCAAGTTCCAAACCACCATTACCTCCAACGAGTACAGATGGGGGGGTGTTTATGCATCAGGTTATGCATCAGAGGCTCCTGCCTGCACCTGGTACCTTCAGCTGGCTCTGAGTCCAGGCGCCAGTGGCCACGGCTTTGTTTTCTGCCTCCAAAAGGTGCACTTTCAACTGGATCTGGTTGCTGCACTTGAGGAGATCTGGTAATTCACCAGCCCTGCAGGAGACAAGAGAGACCAGGGCTGAGGGAGGGACATGACCTGGGCCACACAAACAGGAGTGCCCTGCAGCCACCACTCCCAGGCAGCCATTTGTTTCTGTATTTTTTATTTTACATATATATATATATATATATATATGAACACACACACACACACACACACACACACACACACATATATATATTTTTTGAGACAAAGTCTCACTCTGTCCCCCAGGCTGGAGTGCAGTGGCATGATTTTGGCCCACTGCAACCTCCACCTCCAGGGTTCAGGTGATTCTCCTGCCTCAGCCTTCCGAGTACCTGGGATTATAGGTGTGTACCACCACATCTGGTGAGTTTTTGTATTTTTAATAGAGTCGGGGTTTTGCCATGTTGGCCAGGCTGGTCTCCAACAGGTTTCTATCAATTTTGTTTTTCTCCCTGTACAAAAGGACAAGAGAAATAGGGCCTACTTCATAAAGTGCCTTTGCACTATAGATGATGTTAATCGCAATCTAACATTGTAGGTCCCTACAGACTATTTATTTCAACCATCTGCTGATGCAATATAACTTTTCACCAAAGAACCCTTACGACCCTCAACATCTACTATTGCCCTCTATATTACTGCTCCAACCCTAGCCCTTTCTATCGCCCTTCTTTTGTGAACTCCCCTCCCTAAACCAGACCCTTTAATTAATTTTAATATAGACCTCCTATTTATTCTAGCCACATCAAGCCTAGCCATCTACTCTATTTGATGATCAGGATGGGCATCCAATTCAAACTATGCACTAATCGGCTCATTACAAGCTGTCACCCAAACAATTTCATATGAAGTCACCCTAGCCATCATCCTGTTAACAGTCCTACTGAGAAGTGGCTCATTCAATTTATATACACTCATCACAACACAAGAGTCCCTCTGACTGCTCCTACCATCATGACCCCTAGCCATAATATGATTTATCTCCACATTAGCAGAAACTAACTGAGCCCCTTTTGACCTAACAGAAGGAGAAGCAGAGTTAGTCTCAGGTTTCAACATCGAATATACCGCAGGTCCATTTGCCCTCTTCTTCAGAGCAGAATATATTAATATTATCATAATAAATGCCCTAAGTACTACATTTTTTCTAGGACCATTACACACTATATATTCACCAAACTCTATACTACATATTTCATTACCAAGACCCTCCTGTTAATCTATTTTTATGAATTCGAACAGCATATCCCTGTTTCCGCTACGATCAACTCATACACCTCCTACGAAAAAACTTTCTACCACTTACACTAGTATTCTGTATATCACATATCTCAATACCCATCCTAATTTCCAGCATCGCACCCCAAACATAAGAAATATGTCTGACAAGGCCGGGCATGGTGGCTCACACTTGTAATCCCAGCGCTTTGGGAGGCCGAGGCGGGCGGATCACGAGGTCAGGTGATCGAGACCACGGTGAAACCCCGTCTCTACTAAAAATACAAAAAAAAATTAGCCGGGCGTGGTAGCGGGCGCCTGTAGTCCCAGCTACTCGGAGAGGCTGAGGCAGGAGAATGGCGTGAACCCGGGAGGCAGAGCTTGCAGTGAGCCAAGATTGCGCCACTGCACTCCAGCCTGGGCGACAGAGCGAGACTCCGTCTCAAAAAAAAAAAAAAAAAAGAAATATGTCTGACAAAAGAATTACTTTGATAGAGTAAACAATAGAGGTTGAAATCCTCTTATTTCTAGAACTATAGGAATTGAACCCACCCCTGAGAATCCAAAATTCTCCACGCTACCTATCACACCATGTCCTAAAGTAAGGTCAGCTAAATAAGCTATCTGGCCCATACCCCAAAAATGTTGGTTATACCCTTCCCGTCCTAATTAACCCATTAGCTCAACTTATTATTTACCCTACTGTTTTTACAGGTACTTATCACGATGTTAGGCTCACACTGATTTTTCATCTGAACAGGCTTAGAAATAAATATAGTAGCCCTCATCCCAATCTTAATTTAAAAAAAAAACCCTGCTCTACAGAAGCAGTCACTAAATATTTCCTTATATGGGCAACCGCATCTGTCGTCCTCATAGTAAGTATTCTCTTCAATAACCTGTTCTCCAGTGAACAATAAATACTATTAATCAACTTTCATCCTTAATAATAATAACAGCTTAGTAATAAAACTAGGGATAGCCCCTTTTCACTTCTGAGTTCCAGAAGTAACCCAAGGAACTTCCCTAACATTCGGTATACTACTCCTCACATGACAAAAACTGGCCCTATTTCAATTATATATCAAATTTTTCCATCAGTAAAGATGAACATCCTCCTATCTCTCTCAATCTTATCTATTATAGCGGGCAGTTGAGGAGGACTTAACCAAACACAACTATGTAAAATTCTAGCCTACTCCTCAATTACTCATATAGGTTGAATAACAGCAGTACTAATATATAACCCAAACATTACCATTTTTAACCTAACAACCACTGCATTCCTAGCACTCAGCCTGAATTCAAGCACTACAACCCTATCACTATCCCATGCCTGAAACAAATTAACATGGTCAGTATCTATAATTCTATCAATTTTATTATCCCTAGGAGGTTTACCTACATGAACAGGATTCCTGCCTAAATGAATCACCATTCAAGAGTTTACAAAAAATAAGTCTTATTATCCCAACCATTATAGCTATCATAACTCTACTCAATCTGTGCATTTACATACACTTAGTTTACTCCACTTCAGTGACAATATTCCCCACATCCAATAATATAAAAATAAAATGACAGTTCGAAAATATTTCATATTACTTCTCCTCCCACTTATCATCTTCTCTACCATCCTCCTACCAATCTCTCCACTAACACTATAATCTAGAAATTTAGGTTAAGTAAGACCAAGAGCCTTCAAAGCTCTTAGCAAATAAATTATACTTAATTTCTAAAAAAAACCCTAAGGACTGAAAAACTCTACTCTGTATCAATTGAATGCAAATCAATCACTTTAATTAAGCTAAGCCCTTGCTAGATTGGTGGGACTTAAACCACGAAAATTTAGTTAACAGCTAAACACCCTAATCAACTGGCCTCAATCTACTTCTCCCACCGTTGGGGGAAAAATGGCATACAAGCCCCAGCAGAATTGAAGCTGCTCCTTTGAATTTGCAATTCAACATGAAAATCACCTCGGGACATGAAAAAAGAGGCCTTGACCTCTGTCTTTAGATTTACAGTCTAACGCTTACTCAGCCTTTTTACCTTTTCTCACTTCACTTACGTTCACCAACCATTGATCGTTCTCAACCAACCATAACGATATCGGGACATTATACCTGCTATTCAGTGCATGAGCAGGGACAATGGGTACAGCCTTAAGCCTCCTTATTCGAGCGGAACTGGGCCAACCAGGTACTCTACTAGGTGATGATCAAATTTACAATGTCATCATTACCACTCATGCATTTGTCATAATTTTCTTTATAGTAATACCAATTATAACTGGAGGTTAATCCCTCTGGTAATTGGCGCCCCTGACATAGCATTTCCCCGGATAAATAATATGAGTTTCTGACTCCTCCCATCCTCTTTCCTGCTATTGCTTGCATCCACTATAGTAGAGGCTGGCGCCGGAACCGGCTAACAGTCTACCCCGCCTTAGCAGGAAACCTAACACATGCAGGAGCCTCTGTAGATTTACCCATCTTCTCACTCCATTTGGCAGGTGTCTCTTCTATTTCAGGGGCCATTAACTTTATTACCACAATTATTAACATAAAACCTCCAGCCATGTCCCAATATCACATACCCCTTTTTGTTTGATCAGTCCTAATTACAGCAGTTCTCCTACTCCTTTCTCTCCCAGTGCTAGCCGCCAGCATTATTATACTATTAACTGACTGCAATCTTAATACTACTTTTTTCAACCCAGCTGGTGGAGGTGATCGTATCTTATATCAGCACTTATTCTGATTCTTTGATCACCCTGAAGTCTATATCCCCTTCCTACCAGGCTTCAGGATAATTTCCCATATCGTAACATACTACTCTGGGAAAAAAGAGCCATTTGGGTATACGGGCATAGTGTAAGCCATAATATCAATTGGCTTCTTAGGGTTTATCATATGGGCTCACCACATATTTACAGTAGGAACAGATGTAGATACACGAGCATACTTCACCTCTGCTACTATAGTTATTGCTATTCCTACTGATGTCAAAGTCTTTAGCTGATTAGCTACACTACTCGGCAGTAACATCAAATGATCTCCCGCAATATTCTGAGCCCTGGGATTTATTTTCCTTTTTACAGTAGGAGGTCTAACCGGCATTGTACTAGCCAATTCATCACTAGATATTGTTTTACATGATACATATTATGTTGTAGCCCATTTCCATTATGTCTTATCAATAACAGCCATATTTGCTGTTATAGGAGGCTTTGTCCACTGATTCCCCCTATTTTCAGGTTATATACTCAATCAAATCTATGCTAAAACTCACTTTGCCATCATATTTATAGGTGTCAATTTAACTTTTTTCCCTGCAGCATTTCTGCAGCCTATCCAGTATGCCTCGCCATTACTCCAATTATCCGGATGCATACACCGCATGAAATACTATTTCATTCGTAGGCTCATTTATTTCCCTAACAGCAGTAACGCTAATAGTTTTCATGATCTGAGAAGGCTTCGCTTCAAAACGAAAAGTTCTAACAATTGTGCAACCATCTACCAACTTAGAATGACTATATGGCTGTCCACCACCCTATCACACATTCAAAGAACCAACCTACATGAAGACCTAAGTGAAAAAGGAAGGAATATAACCTCCAGAGACTGTTTCAAGTCAATCCCATAACCTCTATGACTTTCTCGATAAGATATTAATAAAATTATTTCATAACTTTGTCAAAGTTAAGTTATAGGTTAAGCCCTATATATCTTAATAGCCCATCCAGTTCAATTAGGTCTTGAAGATGCTTCATCCCCTACTATAGAAGAACTACTTACCTTCCATGACCACACTCTTATAATTATTTTCCTAACTAGTTTCCTGGTTCTATACATTATTTCTCTAATACAACAAAACTGATTCATACTAGCACTATAGATGCCCAAGAAATAAAGACTGTCTCAACTATCTTGCCTGCCATCATCTTAATTGCCCTCCCATCCCTATGTATCCTGTACATAACAGATGAAATCAATAATCCTTCTCTCACCATTAAAACAATTGGACGTCAATGGTATTGAAGCTACGAGTATATAGATTATGAAGAATTAAGCTTCAATTCTTACATACTTCCAACAGCCAACTTAAAACCAGAAGAACTTCAACTCCTCGAATTCGATAACCAAACAATCCTCTCAATAGAAATTCCCATCCGCACGTTAATCTCATCCAAAGATGTCCTGCACTCATGCACTATTCCCCCATTAGGGTTAAAAACAGATGCAATCCCTGGACGCTTAAACCAATTTGCCTTAACCACTACACGACCAGGCCTCTACTATGTACAACACTCAGAAACGTGTGGATCTAACCACAGTTTTATATCTATTGTTTTAGAATTAGTCCCATTAAAAACTTTCAAAGCTTGGTCTATATCCACACTATAATCTCACTGTAAAGCTACCCCAGCATTAACCTTTTAAAGACTTATTCTGACAGAAATCACACCTCTCTACAGTGAATGCCTCAACGAGATACTTCCACATGACCTATTATTTTATCAACAATCATAACTTTATTGTTGATTATTCAATTAAAACTATCAAATTTCATTTACCATACACCCCATACACCAAAAACAATTGAAACACAAAAACATAACAACCCTTGAGAACTAAAATGAATGAAAATCTGTTCACCTCATTTACTGCCCCGACAATCCTAGTTACCCACAGCAGCACTAATAATCTTGTTTCCCACCACACTCCTTCCAACCTCCAACTATTTAATTAATATACTATCTAATTAATATTAATTATCTAATTAGTATTATCTAATAACTATCTAATATTGATATAATTAATATAAGATTGACTTCTATTCAACAATGACTAGTTCAACTTGTTCTAAAACAAATAATAATCACACATAATATTAAAGGACAAACCTGATCCCTTATACTAATATCCCTAATTCTCTTTATTGCCTTAACCAATCTCCTTGGGCTTCTACCCCACTCATTTACACCAACTACCCAACTATCAATAAATCTCGGTAGAGCAATCCTCTTATGAGCAGGCACAGTGATCACAGGTTCCACTTTAAAACTAAAAACTCCTTAGCTCTCTTCCTGCAAGGCACACCCATACCACTTACCCCTATACTAGTAATCATCGAAACCATTAGTCTACTTATTCAACCAATGGCACTAGTTGTACATTTAACAGCCAACATTACACTAGTCACTTACTCATACACTTAATTGGAGGAGCCACACTAGTATTATCACCTATTAACCTTCCCACAGCTTCAATTACCCTTATTATTCTAATTCTATTGACCACTCTCGAATTCACTGTGGCCCTTATCCAAGCTTATGTCTTTACGCTTTTAGTAAGCCTTTATTTATATGACAACACATAATGACCCACCAAACACACATCTCTCATTTAGTCAAACTCAGTCCTTGGCCATTAACAGGGGCTCTCTCAGCTCCCCTAATAACATCCGGCCTAGCTATATGATCTCACTTTAACTCTATTACTCTTTTAACCTTAGGCCTACTAACCAATACACTGACTATATATCAAGGGTGACATGATATTATCCGAGAAAGTACATTTCAAGGCCACCATACAATTGTCCAAAGGCCTCTGATATGGAATTTATTTATTATCTCAAAAGAACTTTTCTTTGCTGGATTCTTCTGGGCATTCTACCATTCCAGTCTAGCCCCAACTCCAGAACTAGGAGGACACTGACCCCCAACAGTCATTTCTCCCCTCAACCCTCTGGAAGTACCCCTCTTGCATCAGGGGTTTCAATTACTTGAGCCCATCACAGCCTAAAAGAAAATAATCAAAAACAGGCTGGGCACGGTGGCTCACGCTTGTAATCCCAGCACTTTGGGAGGCCGAGGCGGGCGGATCACGAGGTCAGGAGATCGAGACCACGGTGAAACCCCGTCTCTACTAAAAATACAAAAAGTTAGCCGGGCGTGGTGGCGGGCGCCTGTAGTCCCAGCTACTCGGAGAGGCTGAGGCAGGAGAATGGCGTGAACCCAGGAGGCGGAGCTTGCAGTGAGCCGAGATTGCGCCACTGCACTCCAGCCTGGGCGACAGAGCGAGACTCAGTCTCAAAAAAAAAAAAAAAAAAAAAAAAAAGAAAATAATCAAAAACAAATAATTGAAGCACTACTTATTACCTTAGGTATTTACTTCACCCTCCTACAAGTCTCAGAATACTTTGAGACTCCCTTTGCTATTTCTGATGGAATTTATGGCTCAACATTCTTCATAGCTATAGGCTTTCACGGACTTCACGTCATTATTGGATCAACATTCCTCACTATCTGTCTCCTCTGCCAATTAAAATATCACTTTACATCTAGCCATCACTTTGGCTTCGAAGCCGCTGCCTGATATTGACACTCTGTAGATGTGGTATGACTATTCTTGTATATTTCTATTTACTGATGAGGATCTTACTCTTTTAGTATAAAGAGTACTACTGACTTCCAATCAATCAGTTTCGACAACATCTGAAAAAGAGTAATTAACAATACTAGCCCTAGTAATCAACACCCTATTAGCCTTATCACTAATAGTTATTACATTATGGCTCCCACAACTTAATATTTATATAGAAAAATCCAGCCCCTACAAATGCAGATTTGACCCATTATCCTCCGCCTGCATTCCCTCCCCCATAAAATTTTTTCTAGTAGCTACCACATTCCTCCTATTTGACTTAGAAATCGCCCTATTACCCTTGCCATGAGCTCTTCAAACAAGCAACCTGACACTAATAATCAGCACAGCCCTTATACTAGTTATCATTTTAGTCCTAGGGTTTAACTTATGAATGAACTCAAAAAGGATTAGATTGAACCGAATTGGTAGATAGTTTAAGCCAAAATAAATGATTCTGACTCATTAGATTATAATTGAACATATTTACCAAATGCCCTCTATTTATATCAATATCATATTAGCATATACCATATCACTTCTGGGGATATTAATCTATCGATCCCACCTGATAGCATCCCTAATATGCCTAGAAGAAATATTATTGTCATTATTCATCATAAATACCCTTATAACTTTAAATATACATTTCACCCTAGCATTCATAATATGCATTACCCTCCTAGTATTTGCTGTCTGCAAAGCTGCAGTGGGCCTCGCCTTACTAGTTTCAATCTCCAATACGTATGGCCTAGATTATGTACATAACCTAAATTTACTTCAATGCTAAAAATTACTATTCCAACAATTATACTGCTATCAATAACATGACTCTCTAAAAACTCTATAATCTGAATCAATATGACTATTCACAGCCTAATCATCAGCTTCGTTGCCCTATTATTTTTTAATCAATTCAACAACAATCTATTCAACTTCTCATTAACTTTCTCTTCTGATCACTGATATCACCCTTTCTAATCTTAACAGCCTGACTACTACCTCTTAAAATTATAGCAAGCCAGTACCACCTCTCCAATGAGTCACCCCTATGGAAAAAGCTCTATATTTCCATATTGACTTCCCTATAATTTTTTTAAATTATGGCATTCACAGTCACAGAACTAATTATATTTTATACACTCTTTGAAGCTACACTTATCCATACCTTAATTATTATCACCCCCTGGGGTAACCAACCAGAGCGCCTCAATGCAAGCTCGTATTTCTTATTTTATACACTAATGGGATCTCTCCCCCTACCTATAATACTTATTTATACTCGAAATACCTTAGGTTCACTGAACATAATAATAATATTTAACACCCAAGAACTATTAATCTTCTGATCCAATAACCTTGTATGATTAGCATGTATTATGAGTTTTATAGTAAAAACACCCCTACACGGACTTCATCTATGACTTCCTAAAGCCCACGTAGAAGCCCCTATTGCTGGCTCAATAGTACTTGCAGCGGTTCTCCTAAAACCAGGCGTCTACAGCATAATACGGCTTACCCTTATCCTCAGCCCCCTGACAGAATATACACCTTACCCCTTCCTCATGTTATCCTTATGAGGGATAGTTATGATAAGCTCTATTTGTCTACAACAAACTGATCTAAAATCACTTATTGCATATTCCTCCATAAGTCACACAGCACTTGTTACTATGGCTATCCTCATTCAAACCCCCTGAAGCTTTACTGGTGCAATTACCCTCATAATTGCCCATGGACTTACCTTGTCCTTACTATTCTGCCTAGCAGATTCAAACTATGAGCAAATCCATAGCCGAATCATATTACTCTCTCGAGAGCTTCAAACACTACTCCCACTAATAGCCTTTTGATGACTTATAGCAAATCTTACTAACCTTGCCTTACCCCCTGCCCCATTAATAGAACTCTTTGTAATGGTGCGTTCATTCTCCTGATCAAACATCACCATATGCTTATAGGACTTAATAGATTAATCACAGCCCTTTATTCCCTATACATGCTTATCACAACACAACAAGGAACACTTACATATTACATTAACAGTATTAAACCTTCCTTTACATGAGAAAATATACTAATACTTATATACCTTTCACCTATTCTCCTATTAACCCTAAACCCTAAAATTAGTACAGGTTTTATACCCTGTAAATATAGTTTAATCAAAACATTGATTGTGGATCTACTAATAGAAGTCTGCAACTTATTTACTGAGAAAGTATGCAAGAACTGCTAACTCATGCCCCAATGCCTAACAACATGGCTTTCTCAAGTTTTAGAGGGTAAGAGCTAACCATTGGTCTTAGGGACCAAAAATATTGGTGCAACTCCAAATAAAAGTAATAATCATGTATTCTTCCATTACTATAATAACCTTAATCTCCTTAACCTTACCAATTATTACTACCTTAATCAACCCTCACAAGAAGAACTCGTATCCATATTACATAAAAATATCTATCGCATGCACCTTCACCATGAGCCTCATTCCCACAATGCTTGTGAATATAGACCAAGAAGCCATCATCTCAAACTGACATTGAATAACAATCCAAACCCTTAAACTCTCACTCAGCTTCAAACTAGACTACTTCTCCATAAAATTTATCCCAGTAGCACTATTTGTCACCTGATTTATTAGAGAATTCTCAATATGATATGTAAAATCAGATCCTAACATTAATCAGTTTGGGACACTGAAGTGGGAGGATTGCTGGAGCCCGGAGTTCTGGGCTGCAGTGAGCCACGATCTTGAGGCAGGGTAGGTAGTCAAGAAAGTGACCGTGTCCTTGGGACGTGCCAATCATGGCGCTGAGACACGTGACGTGTGAAAAAGCAAGTACAGCTACTGAGCATGTCTACCAAGAGGACGACCCAGACCATGCTTAGAGTAACACCTCTTCCCAGCTCCTTAGGAATTCATCATGGAAGACTCCCAGAAAGGGAGTTTCCCCAGTAATAATAGGTGCTGTCTCATCCTTACGAGCAGCCTGCCCTGAATTCTCTCAGGGTGAACCGTGTTACTTTGCACTCCACTTTATTTTTTTCTGAGACGGGGTCTTACTCTGTCACCCAGGCTGGAGTGCACCTCACTGCAACCTCCACCTCCCGGGTTCAAGCAATACTCCCATCTCAACCACCTGAGTAGCTGGTATTACAGACACACACCACCACGCCAAACTAATGTTGGCCAGGCTGGTCTGAACTCCTAAGCTCAAGTGATCCACCTGCCTCGGCCTCCAAAACTGCTGGGATTACAGGCATGAGCCACCGTGCCCAGGCTACTCTGCACTTAACTTCCAAAATACTTTTCTCTTTGCAATAAATTGCTCTATGCTGCATCGCCTTTGCTGGGGGATTCTTGTTTAAGATCTTATTTATTTATTTATTCATTCATTCATTCATTCATTCATTCATTTATTTATTTAGAGACAGGGTCTCACTATGTTGCCCAGGTGGGTCTCGAACTTTTGAGCTCAAGCAATCTGTCCACCTCAGCCTTCCAAAGTGCTGGAATGACAGGCATTAACCACCGCACCCAGCCTAAATTCTTTTAAACTTGGAACTGCAGCCACAAAACACTGTCAACAATCTCCCCACTGCACTCCAGCCTAGGTGACAGTGCAAGGCCTCATCTCAGAAAAAGAATAAGATATATTTTAAAAATGAAAAAAAAACTCCTCCCTCCCTCCCTTCCTTTCTTTCTTTCTACTTTTTCCTCTGTGGCCCAGGCTGGAATCTAGTGGGCTCACTGCAGACTCCCTGCCTCCATTTCCTGCCCCAGCCTGCGGCCTGCCTGGGATTGCCAGGGTGTGCCACCACCGCTGCCTGCTTTTTCTCCTTTGGTTGGAGGCGTGGTTTCGCCATCTTGGCCAGGCTGCTCTGCAGCTCCTGACCCCGAATGCTCTGCCCGCCTCGGCCTCACGACGTCCTGGGACTGCAGACGGAGTCTCGCTCACTCGGTGCCCAGTGTTGCCCAGGCTGGAGTGCGGTGGCGTGGTCTTGGCTCGCTGCAGCCTCCGCCTCCCAGCCGCCTGCCTTGGCCTCCCAGGGTGCTGGGATTGCAGCCCCTAGGCAGCCGCCGCCCCGTCTGGGAAGTAAGGAGCGCCTCTGCCCGGCCACCCATCGTCTGGGAAGTGAGGAGCGCCTGTGCCCGGCCAACCATCGTCTGGGAAGTGAGGAGCATCTCTGTCCAGCCACCAATCGTCTGGGAAGTGAGGAGCGCCTCTGCCCGGCCACCCGGTCTGGGAACTGAGGAGTGCCTCTGCCCGGCAGAACCGTCTGGGAAAAAGTGAGGAGTGCCTCTGCCCGGCCGCCCCATCTGGGAAGGGAGGAGCGCCTCTGCCCGGCCGCCCCCTCTGGGAAGTAAGGAGGGCCTCTGCCCGGCCGCCCCGTCTGGGAAGAAGTGAGGAGCGCCACCGCGCAGACCCCCATCTGGGAAGTGAGGAGCGCCTCTGCCCGGCTGCCCCGTCTGGGAAGTGAGGAGCGCCTCTGCCCGGCCACCCATCGTCCGGGAAGTGAGGAGCATCTCTGCCCGGCCGCCCCATCTGGGAAGTGAGGAGCGCCTCTGCCCGGCCACCCATCGTCTGGGAAGTGAGGAGCGCCTCTGCCCGGCCACCCATCATCTGGGAAGTGAGGAGCGCCTCTGCCCGGCCACCCATCGTCTGGGAAGTGAGGAGCGCCTCTGCCCAGCCACCCATCGTCTGGGAAGTGAGGAGGGCCTGTGCCCGGCCACCCATCGTCTGGGAAGTGAGGAGCGCCTCTGCCAGGCTGCCCCATCTGGGAAGAACTGAGGAGCGCCTCTGCCCAGCTGCCCTGTCTGGAAAGTGAGGAGCACCTCTGCCCGGCCGCCTCATCTGGGAAGAAGTGAGGAGCGCCTCTGCCCGGCCGCCCCGTCTGGGAAGAAGTGAGGAGTGCCTCTGCCCGGCCACCCATCGTCTGGGAAGTGAGGAGCATCTCTGCCCGGCCGCCCCATCTGGGAAGTGAGGAGCGCCTCTGCGCGGCCACCCATCGTCTGGGAAGTGAGGAGCGCCTCTGCCCGGCCGCACCGTCTGGGAAGTGAGGAGCGCCTCTGCCCGGCCGCCCCGTCTGGGAGGAAGTGAGGAGCGCCTCTGCCCGGCTGCCCTTCGTCTGGGAAGTGAGGAGCGCCTCTGCCCGGCCGCCCCTTCTGGGAGGAAGTGAGCAGTGCCTCTGCCCAGGCGCCCCCTCTGGGAAGAAGTGAGGAGCGCCTCTGCCCGGGCGCCCCCTCTGGGAAGAAGTGAAGAGCGCCTCTGCCCGGCCACCCATTGTCTGGGAAGTGAGGAGCGCCTCTGCCCGGCCACCCCATCTGGGAAGTGAGGAGCACATCAGCCCGGCCACCCATCGTCTGGGAAGTGAGGAGCGCCTATGACCGGCTGCCCCCTCTGGGAAGAAGTGAGGAGTGCCTCTGGCTGGCCACCCATCGTCCGGGAAGTGAGGAGCACCTCTGCCAGGCCACCCATCGTCTGGGAAGTGAGGAGCGCCTCTACCTGGCCACCCCATCTGGGAAGTGAGGAGCGCATCGGCCCAGCCACACCGCCTGGGAAGTGAGGAGCGCCTCTGCCCGGCCACCCCGTCTGGGAAGAAGTGAGGAGCGCCTCAGCTTGGCCGCCCCGTCTGGGAGGAAGTGAGGAGAGCCTCTGCCAGGCCGCCCTGTCTGGGAAGTGAGGAGCGCCTCTGCCCGGCCGCCCCCTCTGGGAAGAAGTGAGGAGCACCTCTGCCCCGGCGCCCCCTCTGGGAAGAAGTGAGGAGCGCCTCTGCCCGGGCGCCCCCTCTGGGAAGAAGTGAAGAGCGCCTCTGCCCGGCCACCCATTGTCTGGGAAGTGAGGAGCGCCTCTGCCCGGCCACCCCATCTGGGAAATGAGGAGCACATCAGCCCGGCCACCCATCGTCTGGGAAGTGAGGAGAGCCTATGACCGGCTGCCCCCTCTGGGAAGAAGTGAGGAGTGCCTCTGGCTGGCCACCCATCGTCCGGGAAGTGAGGAGCACCTCTGCCAGGCCACCCATCGTCTGGGAAGTGAGGAGCGCCTCTACCTGGCCACCCCATCTGGGAAGTGAGGAGCGCATCGGCCCAGCCACACCGCCTGGGAAGTGAGGAGCGCCTCTGCCCGGCCACCCATTGTCTGGGAAGTGAGGAGGGCCTCTGCCCGGCCGCCCCATCTGGGAAGAAGTGAGGAGCGGTTCTGCCTGGCCACACATCGTCTGGGAAGTGAGGAGCGCCTCTGCCCGGGCACCCATCGTCTGGGAAGTGAAGAGCGCCTCTGCCCGGCCGCCCCGTCTGGGAAGAAGTGAGGAGCGCCTCTGCCCGGCCACCCATCGTCTGGGAAGTGAGGAGTGCCTCTGCCCGGCCACCCATCGTCTGGGAAGTGAGGAGCGCCTCTGCCCGGCCACTCATCGTCTGGGAAGTGAGGAGCGCCTCTGCCCGGCCGCACCGTCCGGGAAGTGAGGAGCGCCTCTGCCCGGCCGCCCCGTCTGGGAGGAAGTGAGGAGCGCCTCTGCCCGGCTGCCCATCATCTGGGAAGTGAGGAGCGCCTCTGCCCGGCCGCCCCGTCTGGGAGGAAGTGAGCAGCGCCTCTGCCCAGGCGCCCCCTCTGGGAAGAAGTGAGGAGCGCCTCTGCCCGGGCGCCCCCTCTGGGAAGAAGTGAAGAGCGCCTCTGCCCGGCCACCCATCGTCTGGGAAGTGAGGAGTGCCTCTGCCCGGCCACCCATCGTCTGGGAAGTGAGGAGCGCCTCTGCCCGGCCACTCATCGTCTGGGAAGTGAGGAGCGCCTCTGCCCGGCCGCACCGTCTGGGAAGTGAGGAGCGCCGCTGCCCGGCCGCCCCGTCTGGGAGGAAGTGAGGAGCGCCTCTGCCCGGCTGCCCATCGTCTGGGAAGTGAGGAGCGCCTCTGCCCGGCCGCCCCGTCTGGGAGGAAGTGAGCAGCGCCTCTGCCCAGGCGCCCCCTCTGGGAAGAAGTGAGGAGCGCCTCTGCCCGGGCGCCCCCTCTGGGAAGAAGTGAAGAGCGCCTCTGCCCGGCCACCCATTGTCTGGGAAGTGAGGAGCGCCTCTGCCCGGCCACCCCATCTGGGAAGTGAGGAGCGCATCTGCTCGGCCACCCAGCATCTGGGAAGTGAGGAGCGCCTCTGCCCGGCCGCCCCCTCTGGGAAGAAGTGAGGAGTGCCTCTGCCTGGCCACCCATCGTCTGGGAAGTGAGGAGCGCCTCTGCCCGGCCACCCATCCTCGGGGAAGTGAGGAGCGCCTCTGCCTGGCCACCCCATCTGGGAAGTGAGCGCATCTGCCCGGCCACCCCGCCTGGGAAGTGAGGAGCGCCTCTGCCTGGCCACCCATTGTCTGGGAAGTGAGGAGCGCCTCTGCCCGGCCGCCCCGTCTGGGAAGAAGTGAGGAGCGCCTCTGCCCGGCCACCCATCGTCTGAGAAGTGAGGCGCGCCTTTGCCCAGCCACCCATCGTCTGGGAAGTGAGGAGCGCTTCTGCTCGGCTGCCCCATCTGGGAAGAAGTGAGGAGCGCCTCTGCCCGGCCGCCCCATCTGGAAAGTGAGGATTGACTCTGCCCGGCCGCCCCGTCTGGGAAGAAGTGAGGAGCGCCTCTGCCCGAGTGCCCCATCTGGGAAGTGAGGAGCGCCTCTCCCTGGGCGCCCCATCTGGGAAGAAGTGAGGAGCGCCTCTGCTCGGGCGCCCCATCTGGGAAGAAGAGAGGAGCGCCTCTGCCTGGCCGCCCTGTCTGGGAAGAAGTGAGGAGCGCCTCTGCCCGGCCACCCATCGTCTGGGAAGTGAGGAGCACCTCTGCCCGGCCGCCCCATCTGGGAAGTGAGGAGCACCTCTGCCCGGCCACCGAGTCTGCAAAGTGAGGAGCGCCTCTGCCCGGCCACCCATCGTCTGGGAAGTGAGGAGCGCCTCTGCCTGGCCGCCCCATCTGGGAAGAAGTGAGGAGCGCCTCTGCCCGGCCACCCATCGTCTGAGAAGTGAGGAGCGCCTCTGCCCAGCCACCCATCGTCTGGGAAGTGAGGAGCACTTCTGCTCGGCTGCCCCATCTGGGAAGAAGTGAGGAGCGCCTCTGCCCGGCCGCCCCGTCTGGAAAGTGAGGATTGACTCTGCCCGGCCGCCCCGTCTGGGAAGAAGTGAGGAGCGCCTCTGCCCGAGTGCCCCATCTGGGAAGTGAGGAGCGCCTCTCCCTGGGCGCCCTGTCTGGGAAGAAGTGAGGAGCACCTCTGCTCGGGCGCCCCATCTGGGAAGAAGAGAGGAGCGCCTCTGCCTGGCCGCCCTGTCTGGGAAGAAGTGAGGAGCGCCTCTGCCCGGCCACCCATCGTCTGGGAAGTGAGGAGCACCTCTGCCCGGCCGCCCCATCTGGGAAGTGAGGAGCACCTCTGCCCGGCCACCGAGTCTGCGAAGTGAGGAGCGCCTCTGCCCGGCCACCCATCGTCTGGGAAGTGAGGAGCGCCTCTGCCCCGCCACCCATCATCTGGGAAGTGAGGAGCGCCTCTGCCCGGCCACCCATCGTCTGGGAAGTGAGGAGCGCCTCTGCGCGGCCGCCCCGTCTGGGAGGAAGTGAGGAGCGCCTCTACCCAGGCGCCCCCTCTGGGAAGACGTGAGGAGCGCCTCTGCCCGGGCGCCCCCTCTGGGAAGAAGTGAAGAGCGCCTCTGCCCGGCCACCCATTGTCTGGGAAGTGAGGAGGGCCTCTGCCCGGCCACCCCATCTGGGAAGTGAGGAGCGCATCTGCTCGGCCACCCAGCATCTGGGAAGTGAGGAGCGCCTCTGCCCGGCCGCCCCCTCTGGGAAGAAGTGAGGTGGGCCTCTGCCTGGCCACCCATCGTCTGGGAAGTGAGGAGCGCCTCTGCCCGGCCACCCATCCTCTGGGAAGTGAGGAGTGCCACTGCCTGGCCACCCCATCTGGGAAGTGAGGAGCGCATCTGCCCGGCCACCCCGCCTGGGAAGTGAGGAGCGCCTCTGCCTGGCCACCCATCGTCTAGGAAGTGAGGAGCGCCTCTGCCCGGCCGCCCCATCTGGGAAGAAGTGAGAGCGCCTCTGCCCGGCCACCCATCGTCTGGGAAGTGAGGAGCGCCTCTGCTCGGCTGCCCCATCTGGGAAGAAGTGAGGAACGCCTCTGCCCAGCCGCCCCGTCTGGAAAGAAGAGAGGAGGGCCTCTGCCCAGCACCCCCGTCTGAGAAGTGAGGAGGGCCTCTGCCCGGCTGCCCCCTCTGGGAAGTGAGGAGCGCCTCTGTCCGGCCACCCAGTCTGGGAAGTGAGGAGCGCCTCTGCCCGGCCACCCAACGTCTGGGAAGTGAGGAGCATCTCTGCCCAGCCACCAATCGTCTGGGAAGTGAGGAGCGCCTCTGCCCGGCCGCCCCATCTGGGAAGTGAGGAGCGCCTCTGCCCGGCCACCCATCGTCTGGAAAGTGAGGAGTGCCTCTGCCCGGCCACCCATCGTCTGGGAAGTGAGGAGCGCCTCTGCCCGCCACCCATCATCTGGGAAGTGAGGAGCGCCTCTGCCCGGCCACCCATCGTCTGGGAAGTGAGGAGTGCCTCTGCCAGGCTGCCCTGTCTGGGAAGAAGAGAGGAGCGCCTCTGCCCGGCCGCCACGTCTGGGAAGTGAGGAGCACCTCTGCCCGGCCGCCTCATCTGGGAAGAAGTGAGGAGCAACTCTGTCCGGCCACCCAGTCTGCGAAGAAGTGAGGAGTGCCTCTGCATGGGCGCCCCGCCTGGGAAGTGAGGAGCGCCTCTGCCCGGCCACCCATCGTCTGGGAAGTGAGGAGCGCCTCTGCCCGGCCGCCCCGTCTGGGAAGAAGTGAGGAGCGCCTCTGTTCGGCCACCCCGTCCGTGAAGTGAGGAGCGCCTCTGCCCGGCCACCCATCGTCCGGGAAGTGAGGAGCGCCTCTGCCCGGTCACCCATCGTCTGGGAAGTGAGGAGCGCATCTGCCCGGCCGCCCCGTCTGGGAGGAAGTGAGGAATGCCTCTGACCAGCCGCCCCTTCTGGGAAGAACTGAGGAGCGCCTCTGCCCTGCCACCCCGTCTGGGAAGTGAGAATCGCCTCTGCCCGGCCACCCCGTCTGGGAAGAAGTGAGGAGCGCCTCTGCCCGGGCGCCCCATCTGGGAAGAAGAGAGGAGCGCCTCTGCCTGGCCGCCCTGTCTGGGAAGAAGTGAGGAGCGCCTCTGCCCGGCCACCCATCGTCTGGGAAGTGAGGAGCACCTCTGCCCGGCCGCCCCATCTGGGAAGTGAGGAGCACCTCTGCCCGGCCACCCCACCTGGGAACTCAGGAGCGCCTCTGCCCGGCCACCCACTGTCTGGGAAGTGAGGAGCGCCTCTGCCCGGCCGCCCCGTCTGGGAAGAAGTGAGGAGCGCCTCTTTCCGGCCACCCAGTCTGGGAAGTGAGGAGCGCCTCTGCCCGGCCACCCATCGTCTGGGAAGTGAGGAGCATCTCTTCCCAGCCACCAATCGTCTGGGAAGTGAGGAGCGCCTCTGCCCGGCCGCCCCATCTGGGAAGTGAAGAGCGCCTCTGCCCGGCCACCCATCGTCTGGGAAGTGAGGAGCGCCTCTACCCGGCCACCCATCGTCTGGGAAGTGAGGAGGGCCTCTGCCCGGCCACCCGTCATCTGGGAAGTGAGGAGCGCCTCTGCCCGGCCACCCATCGTCTGGGAAGTGAGGAGCGCCTCTGCCAGGCCGCCCCGTCTGGGAAGAAGTGAGTAGCGCCTCTGCCCGGCCGCCCCGTCTGGGAAGTGAGGAGCACCTCTGCACGGCCGCCTAATCTGCGAAGAAGTGAGGAGCGCCTCTGCCCGGGCGCCCCATCTGGGAAGAAGAGAGGAGCGCCTCTGCCTGGCCACCATGTCTGGGAAGAAGTGAGGAGCGCCTCTGCCCGGCCACCCATCGTCTGGGAAGTGAGGAGCACCTCTGCCCAGCCGCCCCATCTGGGAAGTGAGGAGCACCTCTGCCCGGACACCCCGCCTGGGAAGTGAGGAGCGCCTCTGCACGGCCACCCATTGTCTGGGAAGTGAGGAGCGCCTCTGCCCGGCCGACCCGTCTGGAAAGTGAGGAGCGCCTCTGCCCGGCCGCCCATCGTCTGGGAAGTGAGGAGCGTCTCTGCCCGGCCGCCCCATCTGGGAAGAAGTGAGGAGCGCCTCTGCCTGGCCGCCCCGTCTGGGAGGAAGTGAGGAGCGCCTCTGCCAGGCCGCCCTGTCTGGGAAGTGAGGAGCGCCTCTGCCCGGCCGCCCATCTGGGAAGAAGTGAGGAGCGCCTCTGCCTGGGCGCCCCCTCTGGGACGAAGTGAGGAGCGCCTCTGCCCGGGCACCCCCTCTGGGAAGAAGTGAAGAGCGCCTCTGCCCGGCCACCCATTGTCTGGGAAGTGAGGAGCGCCTCTGCCCGGCCGCCCCATCTGGGAAGAAGTGAGGAGCGCCTCTGTCCGGGCGCCCCCTCTGGGAAGAAGTGAGGAGCGCCTCTGCCCGGGCGCCCCCTCTGGGAAGAAGTGAAGAACGCCTCTGCCCGGCCACCCATTGTCTTGGAACTGAGGAGTGCCTCTGCCCGGCCACTCCATCTGGGAAGTGAGGAGCGCATCTACCCGGCCGCCCCCTCTGGGAAGAAGTGAGGAGCGCCTCTGCCCGGCCGCCCCGTCTGGGAAGAAGTGAGGAGCGCCTCTGCCTGGCGGCCCCGTCTGTGAAGTGACGAAAGTCTCTGCCCGGCCACCCATCGTCTGGGAAGTGAGGAGCGCCTCTGCCCAGCCACCCGTCATCTGGGAAGTGAGGAGCGCCTCTGCCCGGCCATCCATCGTCTGGGAAGTGAGGAGCGCCTCTGCCCGGCCGCCCCGTCTGGGAAGTGAGGAGCGCCTCTACCTGGCCGACCCGTCTGGAAAGTGAGGAGTGCCTCTGCACGGCCGCCCATCGTCTCGGAAGTGAGGAGCGCCTCTGCCCGGCCGCCCCGTCTGGGAAGAAGTGAAGAGCGCCTCGGCCTGGCCACCCATCGTCTGGGAAGTGAGGAGCACCTCTGCCAGGCCAGCCATCGTCTGGGAAGTGAGGAGTGCCTCTGCCCAGCCGCCCCGTCTGGGAGGAAGTGAGGAACGCCTCTGACCAGCCGCCCCTTCTGGGAAGAAGTGAGGAGCACCTCTGCCCGGCCACCCCGTCTGGGTAGTGAGGATCGCCTCTGCCCGGCCACCCCGTCTGGGAAGAAGTGAGGAGCGCCTCTGCCCGGGCGCCCCATCTGGGAAGAAGAGAGGAGCACCTCTGCCTGGCCGCCCATCGTCTGGGAAGTGAGGAGCACCTCTGACCGGCCACCCCATCTGAGAAGTGAGGAGCACCTCTGACCGGCCACCCCATCTGAGAAGTGAGGAGCGCATCTGACTAGCCACCCATCATCTGGGAATTGAGGAGTGCATCTGCCTGGCCGCCCCGTTTAGGAAGTGAGGAGCGCCTCTGCCCGGCCACCCATCATCTGGGAAGTGAGGAGCGCCTCTGCCCGGCCGCCACGTCTGGGAAGAAGTGAGTAGCGCCTCTGCCCGGCCGCCCTGTCTGGGAAGAAGTGAGGAGTGCCTCTGCCTGGTCGCCCCATCTGGGAAGGGAGGAGCACCTCTGCGCGGTCAACCCCTCTGGGAAGTGAGTAGCGCCTCTGCCCAGCCGCCCCATCTGGGAAGAAGTGAGGAGCGCCTCTGCCCAGCCCCCCAGTCTGGGAAGTGAGGAGCGCCTCTGCCCAGCCGCCCCCTCTGCGAAGTGAGGAGCGCCTCTGCCCGGCCGCCCCGTCTGGGAAGAAGTGAGGAGCGCCTCTGCCCGGCCGCCACGTCTGGGAAGAAGTGAGGAGCGCCTCTGCCCGGCCACCCATCGTCTCGGAAGTGAGGAGCGCCTCTGCCCCGCCACCCATCGTCTGAGAAGTGAGAAGAGCCTCTGCCCGGCCACCCATCGTCTGGGAAGTGAGGAGCGCCTCTGCCCGGCCGCCCCGTCTGGGAAGAAGTGAGGAGTGCCTCTGCCTGGCCACCCATCGTCTGGGAAGTGAGGAGCACCTCTGCCCGGCCACCCATCGTCTGGGAAGTGAGGAGCGCCTCTGTCCAGCCGCCCCGTCTGGAAAGAAGTGAGGAGCGCCTCTGCCCAGCACCCCCGTCTGGGAAGTGAGGAGGGCCTCTGCCCGGCCGCCCCCTCTGGGAAGTGAGGAGCGCCTCTGCCCGGCCACCACGTCTGGGAAGAAGTGAGGAGCGCCTCTGTCCGGCCACCCGATCTGGGAAGTGAGGAGCGCCTCTGCCCGGCCACCCACCGTCGGGGAAGTGAGGAGCGCCTCTGCACGGCCACCCATCATCTGGGAAGTGAGGAGCGCCTCTAACACGCCACCCATCGTCTGGGAAGTGAGTAGCGCCTCTGCCCCGCCACCCGTCGTCGGAGAAGTGAGGAGAGCCTCTGCCCGCCACCCAACGTCTGGGAAGTGAGGAGCACCTCTGCCCGGCTGCCCCATCTGGGAAGTGAGGAGCGCCTCTGCCCGGCCGACCCGTCTGGAAAGTGAGGAGCGCCTCTGCCCGGCCGCCCATTGTCTGGGAAGGAAGGAGCGCCGCTCCCTGGGCGCCCTGTCTGGGAAGAAGTGAGGAGAGCCTCTGCCCGTTCGCCCCATCTGGGAAGAGGAGAGGAGCGCCTCTACCTGGCTGCCCTGTCTGGGAAGTGAGGAGCGCCTCTGCCCGGCCACCCACCATCTGGGAAGTGAGGAGCACCTCTGCCCGGACGCCCCATCTGGGAAGTGAGGAGCACCTCTGCCCGGCCACCCCGCCTGGGAAGTGAGGAGCGCCTCTGCCCGGCCACCCATCGTCTGGGAAGTGAGGAGCGCCTCTGCCCGGCCGCCACGTCTGGGAAGAAGTGAGGAGCGCCTCTGTCTGGACACCCAGTCTGGGAAGTGAGGAACGCCTCTGCCAGGCCGCCCCATCTGGGAAGAAGTGAGGAGTGTCTCTGCCCGGCTGCCCCGTCTGGGAAGTGAAGAGCACCTCTGCCCGGACGCCTCTTCTGGGAAGAAGTGAGGAGCGACTCTGCCCGGCCGCCCTGTCTGGGAAGAAGTGAGGAGCGCCTCTGCCTGGCCGCCCCGTCTGGGAAGTGAGGAGCGCCTCTGCCCAGCCACCCATCGCCTGGGAAGTGAGGAGCGCCTCTGCCCGGCCGCCCCGTCTGGGAAGTGAGGAGCACCCCTGCCCAGCCGACCCGTCTGGAAAGTGAGGAACTCCTCTGCCCGGCCGCCCATCGTCTGGGAAGTGAGGAGGGCCTCTGCCCGGCCGCCCCCTCTGGGAAGTGAGGAGCGCCTCTGCCCGGCCGCCCCGTCTGGGAAGAAGTGAGGAGCGCCTCTGTCCAGCCACCCGGTCTGGGAAGTGAGGAGCGCCTCTGCCCGGCCACCCACCGTCCGGGAAGTGAGGAGCGCCTCTGCACGGCCACCCATCATCCGGGAAGTGAGGAGCGCCTCTGCCCGGCCACCCATCGTCTGGGAAGTGAGGAGCGCCTCTGCCCGGCCACCCATCATCTGGGAAGTGAGGAGCGCCTCTAACACGCCACCCATCGTCTGGGAAGTGAGGAGCGCCTCTGCCCCACCACCCGTCATCTGAGAAGTGAGGAGAGCCTCTGCCCGCCACCCAATGTCTGGGAAGTGAGGAGAACCTCTGCCCGGCCGCCCCATCTGGGAAGTGAGGAGCGCCTCTGCCCAGCCTCCCCGTCTGGGAAGTGAGGAGCGCCTCTGCCCAGCCGCCCCCTCTGCGAAGTGAGGAGCGCCTCTGCCCGGCCGCCCCGTCTGGGAAGAAGTGAGGAGCGCCTCTGCCCGGCCGCCCCATCTGGGAAGAAGTGAGGAGCGCCTCTGCCCGGCCACCCATCGTCTGGGAAGAAGTGAGGAGCGCCTCTGCCCGGCCGCCCCATCTGGGAAGAAGTGAGGAGCGCCTCTGCCCGGCCACCCATCGTCTGGGAAGTGAGGAGCGCCTCTGCCCCGCCACCCATCGTCTCGGAAGTGAGGAGCGCCTCTGCCCCGCCACCCATCGTCTGAGAAGTGAGAAGAGCCTCTGCCCGGCCACCCATCGTCTGGGAAGTGAGGAGCGCCTCGGCCCGGCCGCCCCGTCTGGGAAGTGAGGAGCGCCTCTGCCCGGCCACCCATCGTCTGGGAAGTGAGGAGCGCCTCTGCATGGCCACCCATCATCTGGAAAGTGAGGAGCGCCTCTGCCCGGCCGCCACGTCAGGGAAGAAGTGAGGAAAGCCTCTGCCCAGCCGCCCCATCTGGGAAGAAGTGAGGAGCGCCTCTGCCCGGCCACCCCGTCTGGAAAGTGATGATCGACTCTGCCTGGCCGCCCCATCTGGGAAGAAGTGAGGAGCGCCTCTGCCCCGGTGCCCCGTCTGGGAAGTGAGGAGCGCCTCTCCCTGGGCGCCCTTTCTGGGAAGAAGTGAGGAGCGCCTCTGCCCGGGCGCCCGATCTGGGAAGAAGAGAGGAGCACCTCTGCCTGGCCGCCCTGTCTGGGAAGTGAGGAGCGCCTCTGCCTGGCCACCCATCGTCTGGGAAGTGAGGAGCACCTCTGCCCGGCCGCCACATCTGGGAAGTGAGGAGCGCCTCTGCCCGGCCACCCATCGTCTGGGAACTGAGGAGCGCCTCTGCCCGGCCGCCCCATCTGGGAAGAAGTGAGGAGCGCCTCTGTCCGGCCACACAGTCTGGGAAGTGAGGAGCGCCTCTGCCCGGCTACCCATCTTCTGGGAAGTGAGGAGAATCTCTGCCAAGCCACCAATCGACTGGGAAGTGAGGAACGCCTCTGTCCGGCCGCCCCATCTGGGAAGTGAGGAGCGCCTGTACCCGGCCACCCATTGTCTGGGAAGTGAGGAGCGCCTCTGCCTGGCCACCATCATCTGGGAAGTGAGGAGCGCCTCTGCCAGGCTGCCCCGTCTGGGAAGAAGTGAGGAGCGCCTCTGCTCGGCCGCCCCGTCTGGGAAGTGAGGAGCACCTCTGCCCGGCCGCCTCATCTGGGAAGAAGTGAGGAGCGCCTCTGCCCGGCCGCCCGGTCTGGGAAGAATTGAGGAGCGCCTCTTCCTGGCCGCCCCATCTGGGAAGTGAGGAGCGCCTCTGCCCGGCCACCCATCGCCTGGGAAGTGAGGAGCGCCTCTGCCCGGCCGCCCCGTCTGGGAAGAAGTGAGGAGCGCCTCTGCCCGGCCGCCCTGTCTGGGAAGAAGTGAGGAGCGCCTCTGTCCGGCCACCCAGTATGGGAAGAAGTGAGGAGCGCCTCTGCCTGGGCGCCCCGTCTGGAAGTGAGGAGCGCCTCTGCCCAGCCACCCATCATCTGGGAAGTGAGGAGCGCCTCTGCCCGGTCACCCGTCGTCTGGGAAGTGAGGAGCGCCTCTGGCCAGCCACCCATCGTCTGGGAAGTGAGGAGCGCCTCTGCCCGGCTGCCCCGTCTGGGAAGAAGTGAGGAGCGCCTCTGCCTGTCCGCCCCGTCTGGGAGGAAGTGAGGAGCGCCTCTGCCAGGCCGCCCTCTCTGGGAAGTGAGGAGCGCCTCTGCCCGGCCGCCCCATCTGGGAAGAAGTGAGGAGCGCCTCTGCCCGGGCACCCCCTCTCGGAAGAAGTGAGGAGCGCCTCTGCCCGGGCACCCCCTCTGGGAAGAAGTGAAGAGTGCCTCTGCCCGGCCACCCATTTTCTGGGAAGTGAGGAGCGCCTATGCCCGGCCACCCCATCTGGGAAGTGAGGAGCATATCTGCCCGGCCACCAATCGTCTGGGAAGTGAGGAGCGCATCTGCCTGGCCGCCCCCTCTGGGAAGAAGTGAGGAGTGCCTCTGCCTGGCCACCCATCTTCTGGGAAGTGAGGAGCACCTCTGCCCGGCCGCACCGTCTGGGAAGAAGTGAGGAGCGCCTCTGCCCGGGTGCCCCATCTGGGACGTGAGGAGCGCCTCTCCTCGGGCGCCCTGTCTGGGAAGAAGTGAGGAGCGACTCTGACAGGGCGCCCCATCTGGGAAGAAGAGAGGAGCGCCTCTGCCTGGCCGCCCTGTCTGGGAAGTGAGGAGCGCCTCTGCCCAGCCACCCATCGTCTGGGAAGTGAGGAGCACCTCTGCCCGGCCGCCCCATCTGGGAAGTGAGGAGCACCTCTGCCCGGCCACCCCGCCTGGGAAGTGAGGAGCGCCTCTGCCCGGCCACCCATCGTCTGGGAAGTGAGGCGTGCCTCTGCCCGGCCGCCCCATCTGGGAAGAAGTGAGGAGTGCCTCTGTCCGGCCACCCAGTCTGGGAAGTGAGGAGCGCCTCTCCCCGGCCAACCATCATCTGGGAAGTGAGGAGCATCTCTGCCCAGCCACCAATTGTCTGGGAAGTGAGGAGCGCCTCTGCCCGGCCACCCCATCAGGGAAGTGAGGAGGGCCTCTGCCCAGCCACCCATCGTCTGGGAAGTGAGGAGCGCCTCTGCCCGGCCACCCATCATCTGGGAAGTGAGGAGCGCCTCTACCCGGCCACCCATCGTCTGGGAAGTGAGGAGCGCCTCTGCCAGGCCGCCCCGTCTGGGAAGAAGTGAGAAGCGTCTCTGCCCGGCCACCCCGTCTGGGAAGAAGTGAGGAGCACCTCTGCCTGGCCGCCCCGTCTGGGAAGTGACAAAAGCCTCTGCCCGGCCAACCATCGTCTGGGAAGTGAGAAGCGCCTCAGCCCGGCCGCCCCGTCTGGGAAGAAGTGAGGAGCGCCTCTGCCCGGCCGCCCTGTCTGGGAAGAAGTGAGGAGTGCCTCTGCCCGGTCGTCCCGTCGGGGAAGGGAGGAGCACCTCTGCCCGGCCACCACCTCTGGGAAGAAGTGAGGAGCGCCTCTGCCCAGCCCCCCCGTCTGGGAAGTGAGGAGCACCTCTGCCCGGCCACCTCATCTGGGAAAAAGTGAGGAGCGCCTCTGCCCGGCCGCCCCGTCTGGGAAGAAGTGAGGAGCGCCTCTGCCTGGCCGCCCCGTCTGGGAAGTGACGAAAGCCTCTGCCCGGCCAACCATCGTCTGGGAAGTGAGGAGCGCCTCAGCCCGGCTGTCCCATCTGGGAAGAAGTGAGGAGCGCCTCTGCCCGGCCACCCTGTCTGGGAAGAAGTGAGGAGTGCCTCTGCCCGGTCGTCCCATCGGGGAAGGGAGGAGCACCTCTGCCCGGCCACCACCTCTGGGAAGTGAGGAGCGCCTCTGCCCGGCCACCCATCGTCAGGGAAGTGAGGAGCGCCTCTGCCAGGACGCCCCGTCTGGGAAGAAGTGAGGAGCGCCTCTGCCCGGCCACCTCATCTGGGAAGAAGTGAGGAGCGCCTCTGCCCGGCCGCCTCATCTGGGAAGAAGTGAGGAGCGCCTCTGTCCGGCCACCCAGTATGGGAAGAAGTGAGGAGCGCCTCTGCCTGGGTGCCCCGTCTGGAAGTGAGGAGCGCCTCTGCCCGGCCACCCATCGTCTGGGAAGTGAGGAGCACCTCTGCCCGGCCGCCTCATCTGGGAAGAAGTGAGGAGCGCCTCTGTCCGGCCACCCAGTATGGGAAGAAGTGAGGAGCGCCTCTGCCTGGGTGCCCCGTCTGGAAGTGAGGAGCGCCTCTGCCCGGCCACCCATCGTCTGGGAAGTGAGGAGCGCCTCTGCCCGGTCACCCGTCGTCTGGGAAGTGAGGAGCGCCTCTGCCCGGTCACCCGTCGTCTGGGAAGTGAGGAGCGCCTCTGGCCGGCCACCCATCGTCTGGGAAGTGAGGAGCGCCTCTGCCCGGCCACCTCATCTGGGAAGAAGTGAGGAGCGCCTCTGCCCGGCCGCCTCATCTGGGAAGAAGTGAGGAGCGCCTCTGTCCGGCCACCCAGTATGGGAAGAAGTGAGGAGCGCCTCTGCCTGGGTGCCCCGTCTGGAAGTGAGGAGCGCCTCTGCCCGGCCACCCATCGTCTGGGAAGTGAGGAGCACCTCTGCCCAGCCGCCTCATCTGGGAAGAAGTGAGGAGCGCCTCTGTCCGGCCACCCAGTATGGGAAGAAGTGAGGAGCGCCTCTGCCTGGGTGCCCCGTCTGGAAGTGAGGAGCGCCTCTGCCCGGCCACCCATCGTCTGTGAAGTGAGGAGCACCTCTGCCCGGCCGCCTCATCTGGGAAGAAGTGAGGAGCGCCTCTGTCCGGCCACCCAGTATGGGAAGAAGTGAGGAGTGCCTCTGCCTGGGTGCCCCGTCTGGAAGTGAGGAGTGCCTCTGCCCGGCCACCCATCGTCTGGGAAGTGAGGAGCGCCTCTGCCCGGTCACCCGTCGTCTGGGAAGTGAGGAGCGCCTCTGCCCGGTCACCCGTCGTCTGGGAAGTGAGGAGCGCCTCTGCCCGGCCACCCATCGTCTGGGAAGTGAGGAGCGCCTCTGCCCGGCTGCCCCGTCTGGGAAGAAGTGAGGAGCGCCTCTGCCTGGCCGCCCCGTCTGGGAGGAAGTGAGGAGCGCCTCTGCCAGGCCGCCCCGTCTGGGAGGAAGTGAGGAGCGCCTCTGCCAGGCCGCCCTCTCTGGGAAGAAGTGAGGAGCGCCTCTGCCCGGGCGCCCCCTCTGGGAAGAAGTGAAGAGCGCCTCTGCCCGGCCACCCATTTTCTGGGAAGTGAGGAGCCCCTATGCCCGGCCACCCCATCTGGGAAGTGAGGAGCGCCTCTGCCCGGACGCCTCATCTGGGAAGTGAGGATCGCATCTGCCCGGCCGCCCAACGTCTGGGAAGTGAGGAGCGCCTCTGCCCAGCCGCCCCCTCTGGGAAGAAGTGAGGAGTGCCTCTGCCTGGCCACCCATCCTCTGGGAAGTGAGGAGCGCCTCTGCCCGGCCACCCATCGTCTGGGAAGTGAGGAGCGCCTCTGCCTGGCCACCCCATCTCGCAAATGAGGAGCGCATCTGCCCGTCCACCCCGCCCGCGAAGTGAGGAGCGCCTCTGCCCGGCCACCCATCGTCTGGGAAGTGAGGAGCGCCTCTGCCCGGCCACCCATCATCTGGAAAGTGAGGAGCGCCTCTGCCCGGCCGCCACGTCAGGGAAGAAGTGAGGAAAGCCTCTGCCCAGCCGCCCCATCTGGGAAGAAGTGAGGAGCGCCTCTGCCCGGCCACCCCGTCTGGAAAGTGATGATCGACTCTGCCTGGCCGCCCCATCTGGGAAGAAGTGAGGAGCGCCTCTGCCCCGGTGCCCCGTCTGGGAAGTGAGGAGCGCCTCTCCCTGGGCGCCCTTTCTGGGAAGAAGTGAGGAGCGCCTCTGCCCGGGCGCCCGATCTGGGAAGAAGAGAGGAGCACCTCTGCCTGGCCGCCCTGTCTGGGAAGTGAGGAGCGCCTCTGCCTGGCCACCCATCGTCTGGGAAGTGAGGAGCACCTCTGCCCGGCCGCCACATCTGGGAAGTGAGGAGCGCCTCTGCCCGGCCACCCATCGTCTGGGAAGTGAGGAGCGCCTCTGCCCGGCCGCCCCATCTGGGAAGAAGTGAGGAGCGCCTCTGTCCGGCCACACAGTCTGGGAAGTGAGGAGCGCCTCTGCCCGGCCACCCATCTTCTGGGAAGTGAGGAGAATCTCTGCCAAGCCACCAATCGAATGGGAAGTGAGGAGCGCCTCTGTCCGGCCGCCCCATCTGGGAAGTGAGGAGCGCCTGTACCCGGCCACCCATTGTCTGGGAAGTGAGGAGCGCCTCTGCCTGGCCACCCATCATCTGGGAAGTGAGGAGCGCCTCTGCCAGGCTGCCCCGTCTGGGAAGAAGTGAGGAGCGCCTCTGCTCGGCCACCCCGTCTGGGAAGTGAGGAGCACCTCTGCCCGGCCGCCTCATCTGGGAAGAAGTGAGGAGCGCCTCTGCCCGGCCACCCCGTCTGGGAAGAATTGAGGAGCGCCTCTGCCTGGCCGCCCCGTCTGGGAAGTGAGGAGCGCCTCTGCCCGGCCACCCATCGCCTGGGAAGTGAGGAGCGCCTCTGCCCGGCCGCCCCGTCTGGGAAGAAGTGAGGAGCGCCTCTGCCCGGCCGCCCTGTCTGGGAAGAAGTGAGGAGCGCCTCTGTCCGGCCACCCAGTATGGGAAGAAGTGAGGAGCGCCTCTGCCTGGGCGCCCCGTCTGGAAGTGAGGAGCGCCTCTGCCCAGCCACCCATCATCTGGGAAGTGAGGAGCGCCTCTGCCCGGTCACCCGTCGTCTGGGAAGTGAGGAGCGCCTCTGGCCAGCCACCCATCGTCTGGGAAGTGAGGAGCGCCTCTGCCCGGCCGCCCCATCTGGGAAGAAGTGAGGAGCGCCTCTGCCTGTCCGCCCCGTCTGGGAGGAAGTGAGGAGCGCCTCTGCCAGGCCGCCCTCTCTGGGAAGTGAGGAGCGCCTCTGCCCGGCCGCCCCATCTGGGAAGAAGTGAGGAGCGCCTCTGCCCGGGCACCCCCTCTCGGAAGAAGTGAGGAGCGCCTCTGCCCGGGCACCCCCTCTGGGAAGAAGTGAAGAGCGCCTCTGCCCGGCCACCCATTTTCTGGGAAGTGAGGAGCGCCTATGCCCGGCCACCCCATCTGGGAAGTGAGGAGCATATCTGCCCGGCCACCCATCGTCTGGGAAGTGAGGAGCGCATCTGCCTGGCCGCCCCCTCTGGGAAGAAGTGAGGAGTGCCTCTGCCTGGCCACCCATCTTCTGGGAAGTGAGGAGCACCTCTGCCCGGCCGCACCGTCTGGGAAGAAGTGAGGAGCGCCTCTGCCCGGGTGCCCCATCTGGGAAGTGAGGAGCGCCTCTCCTCGGGCGCCCTGTCTGGGAAGAAGTGAGGAGCGACTCTGACAGGGCGCCCCATCTGGGAAGAAGAGAGGAGCGCCTCTGCCTGGCCGCCCTGTCTGGGAAGTGAGGAGCGCCTCTGCCCAGCCACCCATTGTCTGGGAAGTGAGGAGCACCTCTGCCCGGCCGCCCCATCTGGGAAGTGAGGAGCACCTCTGCCCGGCCACCCCGCCTGGGAAGTGAGGAGTGCCTCTGCCCGGCCACCCATCGTCTGGGAAGTGAGGAGTGCCTCTGCCCGGCCGCCCCATCTGGGAAGAAGTGAGGAGTGCCTCTGTCCGGCCACCCAGTCTGGGAAGTGAGGAGCGCCTCTCCCTGGCCAACCATCATCTGGGAAGTGAGGAGCATCTCTGCCCAGCCACCAATTGTCTGGGAAGTGAGGAGCGCCTCTGCCCGGCCGCCCCATCTGGGAAGTGAGGAGGGCCTCTGCCCAGCCACCCATCGTCTGGGAAGTGAGGAGCGCCTCTGCCCGGCCACCCATCATCTGGGAAGTGAGGAGCGCCTCTACCCGGCCACCCATCGTCTGGGAAGTGAGGAGCGCCTCTGCCAGGCCGCCCCGTCTGGGAAGAAGTGAGGAGCGTCTCTGCCCGGCCGCCCCGTCTGGGAAGTGAGGAGCACCTCTGCCCGGCCGCCTCATGTGGGAAAAAGTGAGGAGCGCCTCTGCCCGGCCGCCCCGTCTGGGAAGAAGTGAGGAGCGCCTCTGCCTGGCCGTCCCGTCTGGGAAGTGACGAAAGCCTCTGCCCGGCCAACCATCGTCTGGGAAGTGAGGAGCGCCTCAGCCCGGCTGTCCCATCTGGGAAGAAGTGAGGAGCGCCTCTGCCCGGCCGCCCTGTCTGGGAAGAAGTGAGGAGTGCCTCTGCCCGGTCGTCCCGTCGGGGAAGGGAGGAGCACCTCTGCCCGGCCACCACCTCTGGGAAGTGAGGAGCGCCTCTGCCCGGCCACCCATCGTCAGGGAAGTGAGGAGCGCCTCTGCCAGGACGCCCCGTCTGGGAAGAAGTGAGGAGCGCCTCTGCCCGGCCACCTCATCTGGGAAGAAGTGAGGAGCGCCTCTGCCCGGCCGCCTCATCTGGGAAGAAGTGAGGAGCGCCTCTGTCCGGCCACCCAGTATGGGAAGAAGTGAGGAGCGCCTCTGCCTGGGTGCCCCGTCTGGAAGTGAGGAGCGCCTCTGCCCGGCCACCCATCGTCTGGGAAGTGAGGAGCGCCTCTGCCCGGTCACCCGTCGTCTGGGAAGTGAGGAGCGCCTCTGGCCGGCCACCCATCGTCTGGGAAGTGAGGAGCGCCTCTGCCCGGCCGCCCCGTCTGGGAAGAAGTGAGGAGCGCCTCTGCCTGGCCGCCCCGTCTGGGAGGAAGTGAGGAGCGCCTCTGCCAGGCCGCCCTCTCTGGGAAGAAGTGAGGAGCGCCTCTGCCCGGGCGCCCCCTCTGGGAAGAAGTGAAGAGCGCCTCTGCCCGGCCACCCATTTTCTGGGAAGTGAGGAGCGCCTATGCCCGGCCACCCCATCTGGGAAGTGAGGAGCGCATCTGCCCGGCCACCCATCGTCTGGGAAGTGAGGAGCGCATCAGCCTGGCCGCCCCCTCTGGGAAGAAGTGACGAGTGCCTCTGCCTGGCCACCCATCTTCTGGGAAGTGAGGAGCACCTCTGCCCGGCCGCACCGTCTGGGAAGAAGTAAGGAGCGCCTCTGCCCGGGTGCCCCATCTGGGAAGTGAGGAGCACCTCTCCTCGGGCGCCCTGTCTGGGAAGAACTGAGGAGCGACTCTGACAGGGCGCCCCATCTGGGAAGAAGAGAGGAGCGCCTCTGCCTGGCCGCCCTGTCTGGGAAGTGAGGAGCGCCTCTGCCCAGCCACCCATCGTCTGGAAAGTGAGGAGCACCTCTGCCCGGCCACCCCGCCTGGGAAGTGAGGAGTGCCTCTGCCCGGCCACCCATCGTCTGGGAAGTGAAGAGTGCCTCTGCCTGGCCGCCCCATCTGGGAAGAAGTGAGGAGTGCCTCTGTCCGGCCACCCAGTCTGGGAAGTGAGGAGCACCTCTCCCCGGCCACCCATCATCTGGGAAGTGAGGAGCATCTCTGCCCAGCCACCAATCGTCTGGGAAGTGAGGAGCGCCTCTGCCCGGCCGCCGCATCTGGGAAGTGAGGAAGGCCTCTGCCCAGCCACCCATCGTCTGGGAAGTGAGGAGCGCCTCTGCCCGTCCACCCATCATCTGGGAAGTGAGGAGCGCCTCTGCCCGGCCACCCATCATCTGGGAAGTGAGGAGCGCCTCTACCCGGCCACCCATCGTCTGGGAAGTGAGGAGCGCCTCTGCCAGGCTGCCCCGTCTGGGAAGAAGTGAGGAGCGTCTCTGCCCGGCCGCCCCGTCTGGGAAGTGAGGAGCACCTCTGCCCGGCCGCCTCATCTGGGAAAAAGTGAGGAGCGCCTCTGCCCGGCCACCCCGTCTGGGAAGAAGTGAGGAGCACCTCTGCCTGGCCGCCCCGTCTGGGAAGTGACAAAAGCCTCTGCCCGGCCAACCATCATCTGGGAAGTGAGAAGCGCCTCAGCCCGGCCGCCCCGTCTGGGAAGAAGTGAGGAGCGCCTCTGCCCGGCCGCCCTGTCTGGGAAGAAGTGAGGAGTGCCTCTGCCCGGTCGTCCCGTCGGGGAAGGGAGGAGCACCTCTGCCCGGCCACCACCTCTGGGAAGAAGTGAGGAGCGCCTCTGCCCAGCCCCCCCGTCTGGGAAGTGAGGAGCACCTCTGCCCGGCCACCTCATCTGGGAAAAAGTGAGGAGCGCCTCTGCCCAGCCGCCCCGTCTGGGAAGAAGTGAGGAGCGCCTCTGCCTGGCCGCCCCGTCTGGGAAGTGACAAAAGCCTCTGCCCGGCCAACCATCGTCTGGGAAGTGAGGAGCGCCTCAGCCCGGCCGCCCCGTCTGGGAAGAAGTGAGGAGTGCCTCTGCCCGGTAGTCCCGTCAGGGAAGGGAGGAGCACCTCTGCCCGGCCACCACCTCTGGGAAGTGAGGAGCGCCTCTGCCCAGCCGCCCCGTCTGGGAAGAAGTGAGGAGCGCCTCTGCCCAGCCCCCCCGTCTGGGAAGTGAGGAGCGCCTCTGCCCGCCCGCCCCCTCTGGGAAGTGAGGAGCGCCTCTGCCCAGCCGCCCCATCTGGGAAGAAGTGAGGAGCACCTCTGTCCGGCCGCCCATCGTCTGGGAATTGAGGCGCGCCTCTGCCCGGCCACTCATCATCTGGGAAGTGAGGAGCGCCTCTGCCCGGCCACCCATCGTCTGGGAAGTGAGGAGCACCTCTGCCCGGCCACCCATCGTCTGGGAAGTGAGGAGCGCCTCTGCCCGGCCGCCCCGTCTGGGAAGTGAGGAGCGCCTCTGCCCGGCCGACCCGTCTGGAAAGTGAGGAGCGCCTCTGCCCGTCCGCCCATCGTCTGGGAAGTGAGGAGCGCCTCTGCCCAGCCGCCCCGTCTGGGAAGAAGTGAGGAGCGCCTCTGCCTGGCCACCCATCATCTGGGAAGTGAGGAGCACCTCTGCCCGGCCACCCATCGTCTGGGAAGTGAGTAGCGCCTCTGCCCAGCCGCCCAGTCTGGGAGGAAGTGAGGAATGCCTCTGACCAGCCGCCCCTTCTGGGAAGAAGTGAGGAGCGCCTCTGCCCGGCCACCCCGTCTGGGAAGAAGTGAGGAGCGCCTCTGCCCGGGTGCCCCATCTGGGAAGTGAGGAGCACCTCTCCCCGGGCGCCCCGTCTGGGAAGAAGTGAGGAGCGCCTCTGCCCGGGCGCCCCATCTGGGAAGAAGAGAGGAGCGCCTCTGCCTGGGCGCCCCCTCTGGGAAGAAGTGAAGAGCGCCTCTGCCCGGCCACCCATTGTCTGGGAAGTGAGGAGCGCCTCTCCCCGGCCACCCCATCTGGGAAGTGAGGAGCGCATCTGCCCGGCCACCCATCGTCTGGGAAGTGAGGAGCACCTCTGCCCGGCCGCCCCATCTGGGAAGTGATTAGCACCTCTGCCCGGCCACCCCGCCTGGGAAGTGAGGAGCGCCTCTGCCTGGCCACCCATCGTCTGGGAAGTGAGGAGTGCCTCTGCCCGGCCACCCATCATCTGGGAAGTGAGGAGCGCCTCTGCCCGGACACCCCGTCTGGGAAGTGAGGAGCGCCTCTGCCCAGCCGCCCCATCTGGGATGTGGGGAGTGCCTCTGCCCGACCGCCCCGTCTGGGAGGTCTACCACGGAGGCCAGAAGCAATGTGGGGGCTGGACGTGGTGGCTCACGCCTGTAGTCCCGGCGCTTTGGGAGGCCGAGGCGGGTTGATCACTTCAGGCTAGGAGTTCGAGACCAGCCTGGCCAACATGGTGAAACGTATGAAAAATACAACAGACAAACCAACCAACCAACCCAGCGACAACAAAACAGGTCTACCCTGGAGTCATACTCTAATTTTTTCTATTTTCCTCCCTTTCTGATCCTTTATCCCACTTTCTTTTTCTTCCTCTTCCTTCTCCTTCTTCTTTGTCAAATAGAGGATTGAGTTATTATCATTGATCCATACAAAGTCCCTCTCTCATTCATTTTCTTTAATTCCCACTCCCTATTTCTATTCCCCGTCTTCCCATGTGCAACCTTCCTAATATGTTTGATACGCATCTTTTTGTTTGTATGTATTTTTAGAAAATGTTTATTGTTTTGTGTGCAAAAAAAAATTAATAAAAAAAATGAAAAAAAAACTTAAAAAATCCTTACACTCTGTGAGGCCAAGGCGGGTGGATCACCTCAGGTCAGGAGTTCAAGTCCAGCCAGGCCAACATGATGAAACCTTGCCTCTATTAAAAAAATACAAAAATTAACCAGGCATGGTGGCAGGTGCCCATAATCTCAGCTACTCAGGAGACTGAGACAGGATAATCCTTTGAACCCGGGAGGCACAGGTTGCAGTGAGCTGATATCATACCACTGTCCTCCAGCCTGGACGAGAGAGCAAGACTGTCTCAAAAAAAAAAAAAAAAGAGACAGCATCTCCCTCTGTTGCCCAGACTGGAGTGCAGTGGCATAGTCATAGCTCACTGCAACCTTGACCTCCCAGGCTCAAGTGATTCTCCTGCCTCAGCAGCTGGGACTACCAGCATGCATCACCATGCCTGGCTAATTTTTTAATTTTTTGTGGTGATGGTCTCGCTATGTTGCCCAGGCTGGTCTTGAACTCCTGGCCTCAAGTGATCCTCCTACCAGGGCCTCCTTGCAAAGAGCTGAGAGGACAGGCATGAGCCACCATGCCCGGCCCTCCAAAGCTGCCTGTTCCTTGAGCACGATGTGTAGCAAGCGGAGCTGGAGTGACAGTAGCACCATGGGGAAGGGACAGGATTGCCACCCTGAGCTGTGTGATATTAGGCCAGACCCCTTTTCTCCAAGTGAGGTCAACCACACGGGTGATTTCGGGAGCCCGTGCCCAATCAGCCTGGATTTTAGCTTCATAGGTGGATGGGAAACTGTGAGGGTTCAGAGATGCTGGGAGAACCTTTTCCCTGGGAAAGCTTTCCAAACAGAAAACAAACAGAGCCACCCTGGGCCCCACTGAGGGAGGATCCTACCAGAAGCCCTCACCACTGTCATGCTCCATGCCAGTGGTGATGGTGATGTCATCGATGTAGGTGGTGGGTGTCATATACAGAAGCACAGACCGCTGCAGTCCCACATAGTTGAAGAAGTCAAAGTCTGTGATCTGGACAAAGTAACCCTTGGGATACCTAGGGTGGGAGGACTGTGGTTCGCTGGGCCCTTGCCCTGAGGCCCTTGACCTCAGCTCACAGGCCTCCTCAGATCCAGGGCCTCCACTCTGCCAAGGCCACCCTGTCCCTAGCAGGAAGACCACAGGGTGGGATGGGAAGGTAGGTGTGTGCGATGGAGACAGGATGGTACCCACTTGGAGGTGTTGGTCATGTAGCAGATAGTCCCTCGTGGCAGGGTGGAGGGGGTGAGCGTATTATTGATGGTGATAGTGATGCGGGGGCAGGAGGACAGGGGCCCCACCTGGACCAGGCTGCTGCTGTTGGCCCCTCATGTTCTAGCGTGTCAACCCCATTCGCCCACTGCAGACACAGGAGATATGAGGAGGGGGCAGCAGGTTGGGGCATGAGGAGGGGCCCTGCTATCAGGCACTCCCTCACATAACCTGCAGCATGGGGCTCAGGGGCCTGCCAGCCAGACGGGAAGAATGGCATCCCAGGAGGGTAGATCAGGCCACCTATCCCCCTACACAGGGCACAGCCCCCAGGGCAGGGCAGGGCCCCCCACCATCCCACCCCAGGAGACAGGCTGTGGGTGGCTGCTGGGGGTCCCATGCTGTTCAGCAGCCATGCCCACCCACCTACCCTGCCTGCTTCTGGCTGCACTGACCACAGTGGCATAGGAGTGGGCACTGGCAATCCTCAGCACCACTCTTGTGCGCAGGTCCTGGGTCCATTGGTCCAGCAGGGTCACCTCCTGTTCGTACAACACCCAGCCAACAAACTGCCGCAGCCACCAGTCCTGACAGATGTCGTTGAAGCTGGAGGAACTGGCACGTCCACGGTGGGGCCTGACTGTGGAGAGAAGGGCCAGGCTCACCTCTAGGTCCCCAAAAATGATCCAGGGCCAGTGTGCTGCACAGCTGTGCCCCCAGGCCTAGTGCAAGTCCTGACACATAGCGGGGACTCTTGGCGGAACAGACAGATAACTTGCTGAGGACAGATCAATCACCAAGGCAGTTTGTGCACCTGGACTAGTGGGGCCAAGAGTTCCTCTTCTGAGTGGATGGGGCCCAATATCTCCCGAGACAGATGACCCACTGCCTGTCACAGGGAGGAAGGCTGTCTGGGGGGATGCGGGGCTTTGCTTAGGACACTGTGAGTGGGACGCACGCTGGCACCCAGCCCTCTTCTCTCTTCCTCCTGTACTGAATGCTGCAAAGTTTTTCTAAGGGGATGCAAGCCAGGCAAACGCCGCCCAGACCTCACCCAGTCCCACTTCTCTGCTGACTATATCCAAGTCAGGAGGAAAACAGGGGTGGTGTCTTTGGCCTGATGTCATGTCCTGTCCTCAATCTGAACCTTGAAAACCAAGGGACCTTCCTGCCTCAGCAGAGCTGACCTCAGGACGTCTAAACTGTCTCCCTCCTCCCAGCTCTGTGCAGCGCATGCCACTCTGGCCAGACCAGTGTCTGTGTGGCTCATGCCTGTAATCAGCGCTTTGGGAGGTCAACGTGGGAGGATGGCTTGACGCCAGGAGTTCGAGACCAGCCTGGGCAATGCAGTGAGACCTATATCTTAAAAAAAGAAAAAAATTTTTTTTTTTTTTTTTCTGAGTTGGAGTCTCACTCTGTCACCCAGGCTGAAGTGCAGTCCAGTGGCTCTGTGATCTCGGCTCATTGCAACCGCCCCCTCCCGGGTTCAAGCACTTCTCCTGCCTCTGACTCCCGAGTAGCTGGGATTACAGGTGTGTACCACCATGCCCAGCAAATTTTTGTATTTTTAATAGAGACGGGGTTTCACCAGTCTGGTCTCGAACTCCTGGCCTCAATTGATCCACCTGTCTCGGCCTCCCAAAGTGCTGGGATTACAGGCGTGAGCCACCAAGCCTGGTCAAGATTCGTTTTTTTTTTTTAATAGCCAGGCGTGGTGGCCCCAGCTAACTTGCAAGGCTGGGGCGGGAGAATCCTTTGAGCTCAGAAGTTAGTAATGCACCACTCTGCTCCAGCTTGGGCGACAGGGCCAAACCCAGTCTCAAAATAATTTTTAAAATTAAAAATGAACATTAAAAGGAAAGACACTGCCCGGGCTCACCCTTCGTCTCGGGAGGGGGTTCAGCAGCAGCGCTTTCTTCTTCTCCCGCCTCGGCCCTCCCCAGTTCCCCCGGTCTCCCCGTCCCCCAAGCCTGGGCCCCCAAGCCCATTGACCTTTAACCTCCTCTAGGGTTGGCCGGGCGCGGCGGCTCACGCTTGTAATCCCAGCACTTTGGGAGGCCGAGGCGGGCGGATCACAAGGTCAGGAGATCGAGACCACGGTGAAACCCCGTCTCTACTAAAAATACAAAAAAAATTAGCCGGGCGTGGTGGCGGGCGCCTGTAGTCCCAGCTACTCGGAGAGGCTGAGGCAGGAGAATGGCGTGAACCCGGGAGGCGGAGCTTGCAGTGAGCCGAGATCGCGCCACTGCACTCCAGCCTGGGTGACAGAGCAAGACTCCGTCTCAAAAAAAAAAAAAAAAAAAAACCTCCTCTAGGGCGCCAGCTCCGGGGCGCCCAGGGGAAGAAGCCTGCAGGGGACCGGGGCTCCCCCCTCCCACCGCCGGGCTTCCGGGCGCCTCCTGGCCCTGCCCCGCAGCTCCCGCAGCGGCCGCGGGTACCACTGCTCGTCGAAGCCCTGGCGTCGGTTGTCCAAGTCGGCGCGGAAGCTCCAGAGGCCATCCAGCTCCTTGGACTCCCGCGACGGGCTCTCCCGGGGATACAGCATCCAGCCCTGCAGCGCCAGCGCTCAGCCACCGCCGTGTCGTGGATCACACTTTCCGCTCCACCGCTCGGCCGCCGTCTGCGGGGCTAAGAGCAGCGCGGGAGGAGCCCGGCGGACGGGTCGCGTGAGGCGCCTGATACCGTCCGCGCCATCTTTGCTGAGGGCGAGTGCCAGGCCTGGAGGGGTGGGCGGGGCCCCGCACTGCCCAGTGGCGCCTGCGGCTGGAACCGTGGGTTAGGCCTTTGGGGAAGCGGGACGCTCACCCTCAGCCCCCGCCAAGAAGGGCGAGGTCGGCTTCTCACCCCAATACAGGCTGGATGATCCAGGGACGCAGGCCAGGACAGAACCCCTGAGATCGTGGTATCCCCGTTTCTTCAAGGAGCACCTCCTCTTGCTTTCCACAGTAGGAATTCGAGCAGGCCCCAGCGAAGCCTCTTCCGTTCCTGTCGGATGCAGCCTCTTGCATGGATGCACGTCCTTTGGATGGGGCCATAGCCTTGACCCTGGGCCTCTGGGGCCCCGACCCTAACCCAGGGGCAAGGAGCTCCCTCTTGGGGTTGCAGGCACATGAATGCGCAAGGAGAGAGGCCAAGTGGCTCACGCCTGTAATCCCAACACTTTGGGAGGCTGAGGTGGGCGGATCACTTGAAGTCAGGAGTTGGAGACCAGGCTGGCCAACCTGGTGATACACCTGTCTCTACTGAAAATACAAAAGATTAACTGGGCGTGGTGGTGCACGCCTGTAATCCTAGCTGCTCAGGAGGCTGAGGCAGGAGAATCGTCTGAACCCTGGAGGAGGAAGTTGCAATGAGCCAAGATCATGCCACTGCACTCCAGTCTGGGCAACAGAGTTAGACTGTCTCAAAAAAAAAAAAAAAAAAAAAGCTACATACCTGTCACCCAGTTTGCCTGCTAGGAAATTCCTTGTGAGCACCAAGAACTTTACTGACCTCTTAAGTCATCCCTCTGCTCACCTAAGACAAATGCGTATTTGATTGCTTCCTCTGCTGGAAAAATTCAGATTCCCTGAACTAGACAAAGGCAAAAGTGACGGCTGGGGGCAGTGGCTCACGACTGAAATCCCAGCACTTCGGGAGGTGAGGCAGATCACCTGAGGTCAGGAGTTCACGACTGGCCTCACCAACATGGTGAAACCCCGAGCAAATTTTTTTTTTTTTTTTTTTTTTGAGACGGAGTCTTGCTCTGTCACCCAGGCTGGGTGCAGTGATGCGACCTCCGCACACTGCAACCTCTGCCTCACGAGTTCAAGCAGTTCTCCTGCCTCAGCCTCCCAAGTAGCTGGGAGTATAGGCACAGGCCACTACTGCCCGGCTAATTTTTGTATTTTTAGTAGAGGCGGGGTTTCACCATGTTGGCCAGGCTGGTCTCAAACTCCTGACCTCAGGTGATCTGCCTGCCTCAGCCTCCAAAAGTGTTAGGATTACAGGCGTGAGCCACCACGCCCGGCGAAATCCCATTTCTACTAAAAATACAAAAATTAGCCGGGTGTGGTGGCAGGCACCCATAATCCCAGCTACTCGGGAGGCTGAGGCAAGAGAATGGCTTGAACCCAGGAGTCCGAGGTTGCAGTAAGCTGAAATGGCGCCATTGCAATCCAGCCTGGGCAATAACAGCAAAACTCCGCCTCAAAAAAAAAACAAAAAAACAACAAAAAAAAAGAAAGGCTGATCGAAGACTTAAAAGAATGCGACCATTTGTCTCTTATCTACCCACACCTTTTTAAAATGTCTTCTTCCTTCCCCAATATCTGTCTTTTCTCCTGTAAATATTGAACCCCTCAAAGTAATCTTTGGAGAAAGACACAGACCTGCCTCCCAGGCATGCATCCTTAATGTTGGCAAAATAAACTTTTTTTTTTAAGATGGAGTCTCACTCTGTCGCCCAGACTGGAGTGCAATGGTGTGATCTTGCCTCACTGCAATCTCGCCTCCCAGGATCAAGCAGTTCTCCTGCCTCAGCCTCCTGAGTAGCTGGGATGATGGCTAATTTTTGTGTTTTTTGTAGAGACAGGGTTTCAAAACGTTGGCCAGGCCAGTCTCAAACTCCTGGCCTCAAGTGATCCACCTGCCTCAGCCTTCCAGTGCTGGAATTACAGGCATGAGCCATAGCGCCCAGCCCAAAATAAATTGTCTAAATTGATCAAGACCTGTCTCAGATACTTTTTGGTTATACCTTCTGCTATGATTAGAAGCTTCCGGAAGCCTCACCAGAAACAAATGCCAACACTATGCTTCCTGTACAGCCTGCAGAACCATGAGCAAATACATCTCTTTCCTTTATAAATTACCCAATTCCAGGTATTCTTTGAGTGCAATAAAGAAAGGACTAATACAAAGAGACTCAAGATTTCCCTTTATTTGGCCAGGCACAGTGGCTCGCGCCTGCAATCCCAGCACTTTGGGAGGCCGAGGCAGGCATTTTGCATGAGGCCAGGAGTTCGAGACCATGGCGAAACCCTGTCTCTACTAAAAATACAAAAATACTAAATACCAAAATACAAAAATTAAGGCTGAGCATGGGTAATCTCAGCACTTTGGGAGGCCAAGCTGGGAGGATCACTTAAAGACAGGAATTTGAGACCAACCTGGGAAACATAGTGAGATTCCATCTCTACAAAAAATAAAATTAAGGCCGGGCACAGTGGGTCACGCCTGTAATCCCAGCACTTTGGGAGGCCAAGACAGGCAGATCACAAGGTCAGGAGTTCGAGACCAGCCTGATCAATATGGTGAAAGCTCGTCTCTACTAAAAATACAAAAAATTAGCTGGACATGGTGGCATGTACCTGTAATCCCAGCTACTCGGGAGGCTGAGAGAGGAGAATCGCTTGAACCCAGGAGGCAGAGGTTGCAGTGAGCCAAGATCGCATCACTGCACTCCAGCCTGGGCCACAGAGGTTACTCTGTCTCAAAAAAAAAAAGAAAAGAAAAAGAAGTGGGCAGCCTGGTAGGAAGATGGGGCAGCCCTGAAAGGCTTGGTGAATGCACCAGCCTGAAGCTAACACTCTGCAGATCTGGGATGCTGCCCTCCAAGGTGTGGTACACACTGACAACTGGTGTCCCTGGTAGCTGGATCACACAGATCCGTAATCAAAGAGAGTAGAAATAGAAAAGTAGAGGCCAGGAGTAGTGGCTCATGCCTAGAATCCCAGCATTTTGGGAGGCCGAGGTGTGCATATCACTTGAGGCCAGGAATTCAACACTAGCCTAGACAACATGGTGAAACCCCATCTCTACTAAAAATACAGAATTAGGCGGGCATGGTGATGCGTGCCTGGAGTCCCACCTACTTGGGAGTCTGAGGCACTAGAATTGCTTGAACCCAGGAGGCGGAAGGTTTCAGTGAGCCGAGATTGTGCCACTGCACTCCAACCTGGGTGACAGAGCAAGACTCTGTCTCCAAGAAAAAAAAAAAACTGGAAAGGTGTCCTCTGAGCATCTCTTCTGGTGAACCATTTTCAGAGTTTTGGTCTCCTGCTCAGGCTGGAGTGTAGTGGCACAATCAAAGCTCACTATAACCTTGAACTCCTGGGTTCAAGTAATCCTCCTGCCATGCCCAGCTAATTTTTGAAAACACTTATTTTAGAAATGGGGTCTCACTATATTACTCAGTCTGGTCTCAAACTTCTGGGCTCAAATGGTGTTTTTTTTTTTTGAGATGGAGTCTTGCTCTGTCGCCCAGGCTGGAATGCAATGGCTTGATCTTTGCTCACTGCAACCCCCGCCTCCTAGGTTCAAGTGATTATCCTGCCTCAGCCTCCTGAGTAGCTGGGATTACAGGCACGTGCCACAATGCCCAGCTAATTTTTGTATTCTTAGTAGAGACAAGGCTTCACTATGTTGATCAGGGTGGTCTCGAACTCCTGACCTCAGGTGATCCACCTGCCTTGGCCTCCCAAAGTGCTGAAATTACAGGCGTGAGCCACCACACCCAGCCCTCAAATGATCTTTCTACCTCAGTCTCCCAAGTAGCTGGGACTCCAAGCATGTGCCACCACACCTGGCTAAGTTTTGTAATGTGTTCCCAGTCTTTATAACATAAGGGTCTGATGGACTTAGAGGTCCCAGTTCCCAGGATCATGGTAAGCAGAATACTTTCTTTTTGTTTTTTTAATTACCTTTTTTTTTTTTTTTTTTGCCAGGTGTAGTGGCTCACATCCGTAATCTCAGCATTTTGGGAGGACAAGGCGGGCAAATTGCTTGAGCTCAGGAATTCTAAACCAACCTAGGCAACACAGTAAACCCTATCTCTACAAAAAATACAAAAATTAACCAGGCGTGGTGGCACATTCCTGTAGTCCCAGCTACTCAGGAGGCTGATGTGGGAGCATCACTTGAGCATGAGAGGCTGAGGCTGCAGTGAGCTGTCATCACACCACTGCATGCAGCCTGGGGAACAGAGCAAGACCTTGTCTCAAAAAAAAAAATGTGGGTAGTAGAGGAGAAATAACGTTTGAAGTCCGGGTGCAGTGGCTCACACCCGTAATCCCAGCACTTTGGGAGGCTGAGGCAGGCAGATCACCTGAGGTCAGGAGTTTGAGACCAACCTGGTCAACATGGCGAAACCCTGTCTCTACTAAAAATAGAAAAAATTAGCCAGGTGTGGTGGCATGCACCTAATCCTGGCTACTGGGGAGGCTGAAGCAAGGGAATTGCTTGAGCACCAGAGGCAGAGGTTGCCGTGAACTGAGATTGCACCACTGCACTCTAGCCTGGGTGACAGAGCAAGACTCTGTCTCAAAAAAAAGAAAAGAAAAGAAAAAGAGAAAAGAGAAACAACGTTTGATGTGTATGGACCCAGAAGCTAATGTGTGTAAAGTAATTCCAGTCATCAGAGAAGTGCAATTATAAGCATATAATTCCATTCTTGTTGATACCTAGTCATAATGTAGCATCACTCCTAACAGAATGGCCTCAATCGTTTGTTATATGCATTTTTTTTGTTTGCTTGTTTTACAGACAGGGATGTGCTCTGGCACCCAGGCTGGAGTGCAGTGGCACGATCTTAGCTCACCGCAGCCTAGACCTCCTGGACTCAGGCAACCCTCCTGCCACAGCCTCCTGAATAGTTAGACACAGGTGCATGCCACCACACCTGGCTAACTTTTTAAAAATAGAGTTTGCATTTTTATGAGAATTATATGCACTAGAAGTTATTACAATTGTTGTGTTTATGAACAATGATAATATCTTTTCATGAAGTCACAGCCCAATGTATCAGTTCGCGTTTTCTTTTGTTTGTTCGTTTTGTTTGGTTTTGTTTGGTTTTGTTGAGACAGGGTCCCACTTTTTCTCCCAGGCTGGAGTGCAATTGCGCGATCTCAGCTCACTTCACCCTCTGCCTCCTGGGTTCAAGTGATTCTCCTGTCTCAGCCTCCTGAGTAGCTGGGATTACAGGCATGAGCCACTGCGCGCAGCCTTCAGTTCACATCTTAGCACACCAGGAAGACTATGTGATTCCACAGCAAACAGACTAAAGAAACAAATGCTTCAGTAATAAAACTCCCACATATATTCATCAATATATCAATGTGTGTTGAGAAAGAATAATTTGATTACATAATTATGTAGTTTAGTACCAATGTAGCAGCTTTTTGAGACAGGGTCTCACTCTGTTGCCCAGGCTCGGGTGCACTGGCATCATCAAAGCTTACTGCAGCCTTGACCTCCTGGGCTCAAGTGACTCTCCTGCATCAGCCATCAGAGTAGCTGGGACCACAAGTGCACACCATCATGCTCAGCTGATTTTTGTATTTTTAGTAGGGACCATGTTTCACCACTTTGGCCAGGCTCGTCTCGAACTCCTGACCTCAAGTGATCCACCCTCCCACAATGGTGGGATTACAGGCATGAACCACCACATCCAGCCTATTTTTTGTTTTTGTTTTTTGGAGACAGGATCTCATCCTGTGCCCTGAGTGGAGTACAGTGGCACCATCATGTCTCACTGCAGCCTCGACCTTCTAGGCTCAAGTGATCCTCCCATCTCAGCCTCCCGGGTAGGACCACAAGCATGCACCACCATACCCTGCTCATTTTTAAATTTTCTTGTGACATTTTGGAGTCTCACTACGTTGTTCAGGCTGGTCTGTCTCAAACTCCTTGGCTCTTGTCTCAAATGCCTTGGCTCAAAAAGCCGGGCTTGGTGGTGCATGCCTGTAATCCTAGCTACTCGGGAGGCTGAGGCAGGAGAATTGCTTGAACCCAGGAGGTGGAGGTTGCAGTGAGCTGCGATTGTGCCATTGCACTCCACCCTGGGGAACAAGAGCAAAACTCCATCTCAAAAAACAAAACAAACAAACAAAATAAATAAATAAAAATAAAAAAATTAGCCAGGCATGGTGGCAGGCACCTGTAATCCCAGCTACTTGAGAGGCTGTGGCAGGAGAATTGCTTGAACCTGGGAGGTGGAGGTTGCAGTGAGCCGAGATCATACCACTGCACTCCAGCCTGGACGACAGAGCAAGATTCCATCTCAAAAAATTAAAAGAAAAAAAGAGTGAGAATTACTAAATGCCACAAGAATGACACCAAGCCGTTCATGAGGGATCTGCCCCTATGACCTAAACACCTCCCACCAAGCCCCACCTCCAACACTGAGAACCAAATTTCAACACAACACTTGGCTGGGACAAACAAACCATAACCAAACCACAGGATAGGGACTATTACTATTCCCATTTCTCAAATGTGGAAACTGAGACACATGAAGGTTCAGGAACTTTTCTGACACCACAGAGCTGGTAAGATGCAGAACTGGGAATTTGACCTAATCATCTGTTTCCAAGTGTTTATGCTGTCACTCTAAATCACTCTGCCATACTAACTTGAAACTTTTCTTCTACTAATGCTATCCTAATGGTATCCCTCCCCCATCCCCCCACTGCGCAACAGGCCCTGGTGTGTGATGCTCTCCGCCCTGTGTCCAAGTGTTCTCATTGTTCAGTTCCCACCTATGAGTGAGAACATGCAGTGTTTGGTATTCCATCCTTGCAATAGTTTGCTCAGAATAATGGTTTCCAGCTTCATCCATGTCACTACAAAGGACATGAACTCATCATTTTTTACGGCTGCATAGTATTCCATGGTGTATATGTGCCACCATTAGGAGAAATACCTAATGTAAATGACGAGTTAGTGGGTGCAGCAAACCAATATGGCAGGCACATGTATACATATGTAACGAACCTGCACGTTGTGCACATGTACCCTAGAACTTAAAGTATAATAAATAAATAATAAAAAGACTTTTCTTGAGATAGTGTCATGCTCTGTCACCCAGGCTGGATCACAGTTCACTGTAGCCTCAACCACCTGGGCTCAGGTGATTCTCCTGCCTTAGCCTCCCAAGTAGCTGGGACTGAAAGCACGTGCCATCACTTCCAGCTAATTTTTTTTTTTTTTTTTTTGAGACAGAGTCTCGCTCTGTCACCCAAGCTGGAGTGCATTGGCACAATCTCAGCTCACTGCAACCTCCGCCTCCCAAATTCAAGCGATTTTCCTGCCTCAGCTTCCTGAATAGCTGGGATTACAGGTACACGCCACCATGCCTGGCTGATTTTTGTATTTTTAGTAGAGATGGGGTTTCACCATGTTGGCCAGGCTGGTCTCAAACTCCTGAGCTCAGGTGATCTGCCTGCCTTGTTTTAAAACAAAATGTTTTAAAAATTATCTGGATATAGGGCCAGGTACGGTGGCTCATGCCTGTAATCCTAGCACTTTGGGAGGACGAGGCAGGTGGGCTAGACGTGTGCCACCATGGCCGGCTAATTTTTTATATTTTTAGTAGAGACAGGGTTTCACCGAGTTAGCCAGCATGGGCTCAATCTCCTGACCTCATGATCTGCCTGCCTCAGCCTCCCAAAGTGCTGGGTATACCGGTGTGAGCCACTGTACTGGGCCAGATTTTTTTTTTTTTTTTTTTTTTAGACGAAGTCTCTCTCTGTCGCCCAGGCTGGAGTAGAGTGGCACGGTCTTGGCTCACTGCAAGCTCTGCCTCCCGAGTAGCTGGGACTACAGGCACCCGCCACCACGCCCAGCTAATTTTTTGTATTTTTAGTAGAGACGGGGTTTCACCGCAGATTTTTTTTTAATAGAGATGTGGTGTTGCTATATTGACCAGGCTGCTCTCAAACTCCTGGCCTCAAGAGATCCTCCCGTCTTTGCCTCTCAAAGTGCTAGGATTACAGGTGTGAGCCACCACGCTCAGCCCATATATATAAATATACACACACACACACACACACACACGCACAAGTGTTTATATCTACAGAGATGTCACTTGATATTTTAATTGCTACTTAAATATTTTAAATATCAATACCACGACAACAATTATCAAGCACAATATCCAATTAGAATAACAGGCATTTCCAATCCTCTGGCCTGAGCCACCCTCCTGTGTGGTTTTTGAGGTTAAAGGTTTTTTGGTTTTGGGGTGTTTTTTTTTTGGCAAGGTCTAAAAACAATCTCTTAATTCTGAATGTCTTCAAAGACCCCCCTCCCCTTTGTATAAATACTTCCATGGACTGTTGTTTTATTATTTAAAATAAACTTTATTGAAGTATACATACAATAAAATGCATCATTTTAAGTGTATAGGTTTTTTTTGAGACAGGGTCTCACTTTGTACAGTTTGATGAGGCTTAGCAAATGGATATACCTCAGTACCCACTGCCACTATCAAGATACAGAACTTTCTACTGGGTGCAGTGGCTCATGCCTGTAATCCCAACTTTGGGAGGCTGAACCGGGAGGACTGCTTGAGGCCAGGAGTTCCAGGACAGCCTGGGCAACATATGAGATACCTGGCTGCAATTTTTTTAAAAAAATTAGCCAGGCATGGTGGCATGCACCTGTGGTCCCAGCTTCTCAGGAGGCTGAGGCAGGAGGATCACATGAGCCAGGAGTTGAGGGCAGCAGTGAGCTATGGCTGCAATACTGCACTCCAGCCTGGGCGACAGAGCAAGATGTTTGCACAAACAAACAAAATTTAAGGCCGGGTGCGATGGCTCACGCCTACACTCCCAACACTTTGAGAAGCCAAGGTGGGAGCATTGTTGACCCCAGGAGTTCCAGACCAGCCTGGGCAATATAGTCATATATCATTTCTACAAAGAATATTTAAAAATTCCTTCCTTCCTTCCTTCCTTCCTTCCTTCCTTCCTTCCTTCCTTCCTTCCTTCCTTCCCTTTCTTCCCTTCCCTTCCCTTCCCTTCCCTTCCCTTCCCTTTCCTTTCCTTTCTTTCCTTTTCTTTTCTTTTCTTTTCTTTTCTTTTCCCTCTGTGGCCCAGGCTGCAATCTACTCGACTGGCTGCTGCCCCGCACCGCGGACTGCCTGGGACTGCCGGTGCGCGCCACCACCGCTGCCTGCTTTTTCTCCTTTGCCTGCAGGCGCGGTTTCGCCATGTTGGCCACGCTGGTCTCCAGCTCCTGACCCAGAGTGCTCTGCCCGCCTCGGCCTGCCGAGGTGCTGGGACTGCAGACGGAGTCTCGCTCACTCGGTGCTCGGTGTTGCCCAGGCTGGAGTGCGGTGGCGTGGTCTTGGCTCGCAGCAGCCTCCGCCTCCCAGCCACCTGCCTTGGCCTCCCAGGGTGCTGGGATTACAGCCTCTGCCCCGCCGCCACCCCATCTGGGAGGTGGGGAGCGTCTCTGCTCGGCCGCCCCTCTGCCCGGCCTCCCCATCTGGGAAGTGAGGAGCGCCTCTGCCCGGCCACCCATCGTCTGGGGGGTGAGGAGCGCCTCTGCCCGGCCGCCCCGTCTGGGAAGTGAGGAGCGCCTCTGCCCAGCCGCCCCATCTGGGAAGAAGTGAGGAGCGCCTCTGCCCGGCCGCCCCGTCTGGGAAGAAGTGAGGAGCGCCTCTGCCCGGCCACCCCGTCTGGGAAGTGAGGAGCGCCTCTGCCCGTCCGCCCCGTCTGGGAAGTGAGGAGCGCCTCTGCCCGGCCACCCATCGTCTGGGAAGTGAGGAGCGCCTCTGCCTGGCCACCCATCTTCTGGGAAGTGAGGAGCGCCTCTGCCCAGCCACCCATGTCTGGGAAGTGAGGAGCGCCCTGCCCGGCCGCCCCGTCTGGGAAGTGAGGAGCGCCTCTGCCCGGCCACCCATCGTCTGGGAAGTGAGGAGCACCTCTGCCCCGCCGCCCCGTCTGGGAAGAAGTTAGGAGCGCCTCTGCCCAGCCGCCCCGTCTGGCAAGAAGTGAGGAGCGTCTCTGCCCGGCCGCCCCGTCTGGGAAGAAATGAGCAACGCGTCTAGCTGGTCGCCCCGTCTGGGAAGTGAGGAGCGCCTCTGCCCGGCCGCCCCGTCTGAGAAGAAATGAGGAGCACCTCTGCCCGGCCGCCCCGTCTGGGAAGAAGTGAGGAGCACCTCTGCCCGGCCGCCCCATCTGGGAAGAAGTGAGGAGCGTCTCTGCCTGGCCGCCCTGTCTGGGAAGTGAGGAGCGCCTCTGCCCGGCCGCCCCGTCTGGGATGTGGGGAGCGCCTCTGCCCGACCGCCCTGTCTGGGAGGTCTACCACGGAGGCCAGAAGCAATGTGGGGGCTGGACGTGGTGGCTCATGCCTGTGGTCCCGGCACTCTGGGGGGCCGAGGCGGGTTGATCACTTCAGGCTAGGAGTTCGAGACCAGTCTGGCCAACATGGCAAAACATGAAAAATACAACAGACAAACCAACCAACCAACTCAGTGACAACAAAACAGGTCTACCCTGGAGTCATACTCTAATTTTTTCTATTTTCCTCCCTTTCTGATCCTTTATCCCACTTTCTTTTTCTTCCTCTTCCTTCTCCCTCTTCTTTGTCAAATAGAGGATTGAGTTATTATCACTGATCCATATAAAGTCCCTCTCTCATTTATTTTAACTCCCACCCCCATTTCTATTCCCCGACTTCCCATGTGCAACCTTCCTAATATGTTTGATATGCATCTTTTTGTTTGTATGTATTTTTAGAAAATGTTTATTGTTTTTGTGTGCAAAAAAAAATTAATTAAAAAAAAAAGAATATTTAAAAATTTAGCCAAGCATGTTGGCAAAGGCCCGTGGTCCCAGCTACTTGGGAGGCTGAGGTGGAAGGATCACTTAGGCTCAGGTCTGGGAAGGCTGTAGTGGGTTGAGGCAGAGCCATTGCACTCCAGGCTGAGCAATACAGTGAGACCCTGTCTCAATATAAAAACACAAACAAATCAACAAAAAAACTCCCTAGGCCGCTGTGGTGGCTTGTGCCTGTAATCCCAGCACTTTGGGAGGCCGAGGCAGGCTGATCACCTGAGGTCAGGAGATCGAGACCACCCTGGACTACATTGTGAAACCCCGTGTCTACTAAAAATATAAAAATCAGCCAGGTGTGATGGTGCACATCTGTAGTCCCAGCTACTCAGGATGCTGAGGCAGGAGAATTTCTTGAACCTGGGAGGCAGAGGTTGCACTGAGCTGAGATTGAGCCACTGCACTCCAGCCTGGGTGATAAAGCGAGACCCTGTCTCAAAAAAAAAAAAAAAAAAAGAACTTTCCCATTACTCCAGGGAGTTCCCTCTGACCCCTCCCAGTCAATCCACCTTCCACCCCTGACCCAGGCAACCACCGATCTGCTCTGTGTCACTGTGGATTAGGTTTGGTGTTTCTAGAATTTCACAACAATAGAATGATATGGAATGTTCTTTTGGGTCTGGCTTCTTCCACACAGCATGTTTTTGAGATTCATCCATTTCCTGCATGTTTCAGTATCTTGTTCCCAAGTACCGTTTTTAGCAACAGAAAACAGAACAAACTTCCTGAGTATTTGAATTACACATCTTATTCAGATAAGATTATTTGAACCAGCTTTATGACATGAAATGGTGTCTACCACTTTGCAGCTTCTGAAAAGAAGAAACATATCCTCTTTTTTTTTTTTCCTTTTGAGATGGAGTTTTCACTCTTATTGTCCATGCTGAAGTGCAATGACACAATCTCGGCTCACTGCAACCTCCAACTCCCGGATTCAAGCAATTATCCTGCCACAGCCATCTGAGTAGCTGGGATACAGGCATGCGCCACCATACCTGGCTAATTTTCGTATTTTTAGTAGAGACAAGGTTTCACCATGTTGACCAGGCTGATCTAGAACTCCTGACCTCAGGTGATTCACCCACCTCGGCCTCCCAAAGTGCTGGGATTACAGGCGTGAGCCATGTGCCCAGCCTGTCTTTCTTGTCCCCCTGAAATTACCTTTCTCCCACAACATTCCCAAACTCAGTAACAGTTTTCCATAAGCAGAAAAAAAAAAAAGAGAGAAGGCCAAGGAGCTCAAAACCTAACATGAAAAGGGAAAAGGCAAGAAGGGAATTATAAACAGGAAGAATGAGGGGCACACAATGTGTTTCTCGGTTTCACCTGATATAAATTGGTATCTGTAACCTGGGCAGCGTAGCAAGGTCCCGTCTCTGCAAAAAAAAAAATACAAAAACTAGCCAAGAATGCTTGTGTACACCTGTGGTCCCAGCTACTTATGAGGCTCAGGCACAAAGATCTTGAGCCCAGACTGAGGCTGCAGTAAGCCAAGATCACACCACTGCACTCCAGCCTGGGTGACAGAGTAAGACCCTGTCTCTAAAAAAATAAATTAGCACGTGTTCCACTCAACTTCTGCTGGGGATAGGCCCCCAGATTTGGCCATAAACTAGCCCCAAAACTGGCCATAAAAAAATCTCTGCAGCACTGTGACATGTTCACGATGACCATGATGCCCACACTGGAAGGTTGTGGGGTTTACTGGAATGAGGGCAAGGAACACCTGGCCCACCCAGGGTGGAAAACCGCTTTAAGGCGTTCCTAAACCACAAACAATAGCATGAAGGATCTGTGCCTTAAGGACATGTTCCTGCTGCGGATAACTAGCCAGGCCAATCCCTTTGTTTCGGCCCATCCCTTTGTTTCCCGTAAGGAATTCTTTTAGTTAATCTACAATCTGTAGAAACAATGCTTATCACTGGCTTATATGTGGGCAAATCTCCATTCGGGGCCCTCAGCTACAAAGGCTGTGAGTCCCCCGATTCCCCACTCCATACGCTATATTTCTGTGTATGTGTCTTTAATTCCTCTAGCACAGCTGGGTTAGAGTCTCCCCAACTGAGCTGGTCTTGGCACCTTCTCACATCTCCCTGATTAATCTTTGAAATTTAGCAAATCCAAAATTACCACTGAGCAGGTGTGAGTGCTCACGCCTTTAATCCCAGCACTTTGGGAGGCTGAAACAGACCCTGAAATTGTGGTTCAGGGTGACCAGGCTGAGGCTGCCCTTTAAAAGACAGAACTGCCAGGTCTATGTCTTATTTGCCTTGTCATTCTAATGTATCTTTTGGTATGGAGACCAGAAAGAGTCTGAGTATGTGACAGCCTTCCTGCTAGACTTGGTACTATTTATACGTGACTCTTAAGACTCAAGGTAGGTTGAGAGAATCTCTCTTCCTGGCACAGCCTGCGTAGGCTAGAGCACTGTGACCCTTAAAGCTTAGCTCATGAAGTCTTCAGAGGAATTTAAAAAACCATTGGATGTGGGGGGTACAGAAAGAGCTGGTACAAACAGCAAGTTGTGGGTGAAATAATTGGAGCCAGGAAGAGAACGGGACCTGGTTGGAACAGTACACACACTGCCTGGGTGTAGCTGAACAGTTAAGCCAGTTTTGACTTGGGCCTTGTGCCATGGAGTTAACAGGCCCACTTCTGTTCTGGCCTGGGTGCTGAACTCTTTGGTTCTAGAACCAAATGTGAATTCTGGACCCTGGAATTCCAGCTGGGTTTCACAGGCCACTGGAGTGAGGTTGCCCAGGTGGGCCCACAAAAGTGGCTGTGGGTGGGCTTACCACACGATTGGCTGCTTCTGTGCCTAAACTCACAAGGAAGAGGGATCTTCTTCCTCAAGGCATGCCTAGGGAAGCCTGAGGCTTATGGGAGCCACTGAAGAAAAAAGGTGATGCCTCAGCCCAGTGCTTTTGCCCCTCTTGACTTGTGCAACTCCAGGTACGGCCTGTGCTTCAAAAGGCTGGGGGATCTCTGGGCTGAGCTCAGGGCCCTGAGAGCGTTCTCCCCTTCAGGGACCGCTCATGCCTACCCCTCTGTGCCTACCAGACAGCTCAGCATGTCTGCTGTATGCCACCCTTATTGCCTGCTCTTGCCAAGTCCCTGTCTCCCCAGACTGGCTTGGGGCACACCTCACTGAAGCCCAGTTGACCTGTCCATCCTTCTTCCAATGCACAGCCTCAGGCAGGTGCCACCCAGGGTACCTCCTAGAATGTGATCTCAGGGGGTCACAGCCACACATTCTGCTCTTACTTATTGACTAGTTAATCAGTAAGTCACTTAATGTGCCAAGATGGGTGTGGGCCTTGACACTCTTGATCTCCTTTCTCTAGTGGGGCTGCACTGGGGATTGCCATCCTGATTTCTTTGTGGAAAAAGCTAGCAGGTGAGGCAGGACTTAAGGGCCAGGGACAGGACAGAGCACCTAGGCTGGCCTCACCCAGGGCCCTCTGAGGTCCCATGCGGCAGGAGGGCTCAGTGGAGCTCCAGGCCCCTTTTCTAGGATGGTTCCCATGGCCCCTTCCTGGACCTCCAAGAAGGGCCCACTCTTTCTGCAACCTGCACCCACTGGTCTCTAGGAGATGGGCATCCATTTATCTTTGTAGACATGGCCTTCTGCTTCATTTCCATTGATGTTCTCCTGGAAGAAATGCCTAGGGAATCCTGGGCCTGTGCTGGAGGTTCTCTAAGTGCCAAAGTCAATAAGAAAGTCTCAAGAATATAATTAATAGTACTTTCTGCACATTATTATCTCAGTGCTACTTTTGTGAAAAAATGTGTAATAACAAATATTAAGATTTTTATCCTTTACATTATTTTAATTAGGTCATCATACAAACCTTTTATTTTCCTGAGATTTATTTTCATGCCAATCATTGAATTTTTGTTTTCCTCTTTGTTCAAATTGTTACCTGTTTTAGAGGCAAAATCTTAAAAATATTTATGCTTCACAAATGCTAACAGGTGACAGCAATTTATTTAAAATGTAATTAGATTTGTTAAATAAGTAAATAATGTAAGAAAACATAGTTTATATTACTTGTATGAATTATTTTTACATCTTCAACTTAAAATTTTTTAGCTAGCTATGCAATTCAAAATTGACATATTTTAAAAATTATTTTAAAAAATCACCCAATTCATAGTGCAAAAAAATACCAATCTTACTGAGTTTTACTACTAGCAGAAGCTGGGTTGCCTTAGGACCTGATGAAACATAACCATTCTATATATCACCCAATTGCCCAAAATTTACCCAGAACTGAAGGCTGATTCCGCCAGTTCCTAAGAAGACAGTCTTAATACATACCCAATTTTCATTTAGGATTGTTTCCCACTTCTACCTTCTAGTAATTTCTGCCAGAACTACACTTCTGAGAGCCCAGGACAGCAGGGCAGAAATAAAATCTCCTTGAGCTATAACAAATGTTTGGTTTTGTTCTTCCACATCACACAGCTTTTCTACTCTCGGAGACAGTAAGTTGAGGATGTGCTGTGTCAAGATCTAGAACCAAGGTCGGGTGCAGTGGCTCACACCTGAAATCCCAGCACTTTGAGAGGTTGAGGCGGGCAGATCATGAGGTTAGGAGATTGAGACCATCCTGGTTAACACGGTGAAACCCCGTCCCTACTAAAAATGCAAACAATTAGCCAGGTGTGGTGGTGGGCGCCTGTAGTCCCAGCTAATCGGGAGACTGAGGCAAAAGAATTGCTTGAACCTAGGAGGTGTAGGTTCCAGTGAGCCAAGATTGTGCCACTGCACTCCAGCCTGGGCAACAGAGTGAGACTCCATTTCAGGAAAAAAAAAAAAAAAAGATCTAGAATCAAATCCACTCAAAATAGCTTGATAATTCTGTCTAAGCCAGAATATAGAGGAGGAAAACTAAAACCATATTTTTGTTAATCTAAATGAAAAGAGTTCAGGGCATTTTAGGCATCAATACATGTGGAGAATACCCTTAACATCTGTCAGCAATTCCAGGTTTGACTGCATAGAATTGCCCTCTACCTCCCCCAGTAGATGTTTAAATGTAGAAACATAATCCGAAAATTTTACAAGGTTTTCACTTAGTTTTGCTAAAATGTCCATCTCTTCATCTTGTTTCAATTGTGAGAGTCAATTGTGCAGCATGGATATGATTATACTCTCTTCATATGCAGAATGTCACCACTATAGATACTTTCAATTTTTCACCTGAGAAAACAGGCTGATTTCAAAAAGAAGTTATTTCTAATTATGTAGCTTCTATTACATAGCTAGTATTGCTTTTGTTGGTTTATTTCACATATATGCCAAAATAAAACGTTCAATTCTTTACTTCAATAAATTGACCCAATAAATTTAATAAAATCAATTATATCAGTTTTATAAAGTAAAATGATCAATAACTAAATGAAAATTGGATTAAATAGCATTCTCTAATTGAAACAAAATGTAAAATGTACTAAATAAATAACACACAATAATACACTCAGTGTGAAATTCCATGTGAAAATTATTTTATGAACACCATTAAATTTTATCAGTCACTTTCATAATCTCTGAGGGGATAATACAAATAATGTTTTATGAAATTAGATGAAGACAAAATGATATATTATGCCTATGGTGAACAACAAGAAAACAGACAAGCAAAAAAAGAATTTACAAAGGATGATTCTAAGCCAGGAGCAATAACATTTTAAATAAATGAATTTAATACAAAGCAGAGAAAACAGATTTGCTTTCAAAATCTTTGAAATTACCAGTAAAGCTGGTAAGATATCAACACATGTAAAATTATCTGTTTCATTCTAATATTTTTCTTTTCTTCTCAAAATAGGTACAACAACCATAAACAAATATGAATACTTTCTCTATAAATCTGTTACACCTGAAGTTTATTTTACAGTGATACATTTGTATATTTAAATTGATGTAAATCAAAACTAAAGGTCTGTACGTGTTTAGTGGACCAGAGAAGTCATATTTTCAACAGAAAAAGTAGGATAAAATTTTGTAAAGTTGTTCAGAATTCAGAAACATATAGCTCCATTATACTCATATAATCTTCATCATAAACATCATAATAACCTGTAGTTACAAGAAAAACAAAAATGTTAATTTGTAGGAATCATATTCCCCAAATTATGTTAAGTTAAAGATGACTGACAAAGAAATCACTAGAGATGTTATTCCTCGGTCACACAATAGTATATTGTTACCATCTGTTGACCTACAACCTTGGGTAAGATGGGATAAGTCAACATCAGTGGCAAGATACACATTCAATGTAAAACAGCCTTAACCCAATAACAATAATTTTGGTTTATTAAAATAAATTAAGTTCATACATTGTCATTAAAAGGCATTTTGAAATTCACTGTATTTTAATTACCTTAGTTTGCAAATGGTAAAGCAATTTCCTTCTAAAATTCAAATTGTTTCTCTTACTATGCAGAATATTATCCTAATCACTTACCACACTTCTATCACCCTGTCACTTATAATGCTGTTGTAAATCAACCACTAAGTGGCCTTTCCACTTAGAATTTCTTCATGTATCTTAGATTTCAGTTCTCTTAATCTTTTTTTTTTTTTTTTTTTTTTTGAGACGGAGTCTCGCTCTGTCACCCAGGCTGGAGTGCAGTGGCGCAGTCTCGGCTCACTGCAAGCTCCGCCTCCCGGGTTCACGCCATTCTCCTGCCTCAGCCTCTCCGAGTAGCTGGGACTACAGGCGCCCGCCACCACGCCCGGCTAATTTTTTGTATTTTTAGTAGAGACGGGGTTTCACTGTGGTCTCGATCTCCTGACCTCGTGATCCACCCGCCTCGGCCTCCCAAAGTGCTGGGATTACAAGCGTGAGCCACCGCGCCCGGCGTAGATTTCAGTTCTCTTAATCTTCCATGGGGAAGTATATAAATCTTTTTATCTGATACGGAAGAACTTCTCCTAACTCTGGTGCAGCAACCATTGACCATGTTCTTTCACATAAATTCTAGAATGAAGACATAGCATCAAATGTAAGAGTTAAATTACATCAATATTTGCTTTTGAAAATACAGTAAATTATTTTAATATAAAAAAGTAGAAAGAGCCAGACTGTGTAGCTCTCATAGAGAAGAATGAAAGGTGTGCATAGATACAGCACCTTCAACTGAAACATCCAGGTACTTGCATTGGAACTAATGAAAGAAACAACTTAACTTATGGAGAATGGAGTAAAGCAAGGCAGGACAATGGGCCACTTGGGAACAACATGGAGCCAAGGGAACCTCCTCACCCAGTAAAACAGTGAGTTCATGTGAGACCCTAGGAACCCATGATTCTCCCACAGATCTCTGCAACCTTCAGGTGAGGAGATACTCTCATGAACCCACTTCATCAAGGCCTTCAATTTAACACACAGAGCTACGTGGAGTCTCAGCAGAGCAGCCACTGAGGCCTGCACAGAGATTCAAGAGCATCAGATACTCTGGCTTTCCAGGCTTCCCAGAAAAATTAGCTGCAACTCAGCAAACAGGAGGTTATAACCCTGTGCATACCCATAGGAAAGAGGCAAAATCTAGGGGGCTGAGCAGTGATGGTCTGTAGGACCCACTTCTACATTGCCCCACAGGGTAAGAACTACTGGCTTAGAATTCCAGCCAACCACTGGTAGCAGTACTGACCTCCCTGGGAAGGAGCTACCAGAAAGAGGAGTGGGCCGCCATCTTTGCTTCTTGGGCAACTTAGCCATTCCAGCCTTCATGTGTTGAAGAGCCCAAACTGACCAGGGGTGGAAAGGGTCTCCTAGCACAGTACAGGTGCTCTAAAAGGACATGGCCAGACTGTCTGTTAAAGCAGGTGCCCAATCTCATTCCTCCTCACTGCAAAGTAGTTCCCAACCAGGGTCTCCAGCTACTACCACAGGTGCTCTTTGATCAATGGAGTTTTGAATCCTCTTTGGGATACAGCTCCTAGAGGGAAGAGTGAGTGGCCATTTTTGCTGTTTGTGTGACTTAGCTGTTCCAGCCTTCTGGCTTTGAAGAGTCTAAATAAACTGGGGATGGAAGTGGTACTTCTGCACAGCAGAGCTGTCCTATAAAAATGTGGCTAGACTGCATTCTTTTTTTTTTTTTGAGATGGAGTCTCGCTCTGTCGCCAGGCTGGAGTGCAGTGGCACAATCTCGGCTCACTGCAACATCTGCCTCCTGGGTTCAAGCAATTCTCCTGCCTCAGCCTCCCGATTAGCCGCCACACCTGGCTAATTTTCTTTCTTGTATTTTAGTAGAGGTGGGATTTCATCATGTTGCCCAGGCTGGTCTTGAACTCCTGAGCTCAGGCAATCCACCTGCCTCGGCCTCCCAAAGTGCTAGGGTTACAGGCATGAGCCACTGCGCCCAGCCTACACTGCTTTCTTAAGTGGGTCCCCAATCATGTTCTCCTCACTGGGTAAGACCTTTCAACAGGGGTTTCCAGCTACCTCCTACAGTTGCTTTGGGGCTGGAAACAGGTCTATACCTCCCTTAGATGGAGCTCTTAGAGAAAAGGGTATGCTGCCATTGTTGCTGTTTTACAGTATTCACTGGTGATAATGTCATCAGGTACTGAAAAATCTGAGGTGACTAGAAACTGCAGTGGATACCCAGCATACTGCAGCAGCCCTTCAGAAAAGTGGCCAGACTGTTACATGAGTGCCTATTCTCATATATTCTCACTGGGCAAGTTCTCCAGGCCTGGGCCACTAGCCAATCATTGCCAGAGCTATTGAGCCAGTGGCAACTTCACAACTCCCTGGACAGAGCCTCCAAGAGCAACTGAAAACATTTCTGCCATTGCCTCCGCAGTAGAACTGTCTTTGCTACTGTCAGACTAATGAAAAATCCAACACCCTAAGTGCCTTATTCACACCTCAAACAAGCTGTAGTTTACCCAAGGAGACAGGGCCAGTCCATCCTCCGTGGGTCCCACAAACTACCCACTGCTCATTACCAGTGAACCCCTACTTTGGCCAAAAGCACAGATCCTCCATCCTGGTCGGACTGCACTGAGTGATTGCTGGCCTACACGTCTCTGAGATGCAGCCCCCAGAAGACAGGCAAAGAGGTGGGGCAGCAACCCAGCTCATGTGGTACCCAGAGGGTTTAGTGCAAGAGCATCTGTAGTAGAATGTGGCCATTGACGGCCATTTCCATAGGCTCAACTTTCTCCCATAAGAGACTTTAGCCCTAGGAGAACTGTTGGACCTAATTTCTGCAGGATGGTCTTGCAAATCAGAAGAAGCTGATCCAACTGAGTACTCCTTGGTCTGCTGGCCTCTCCCAGGGACCCAGTCTGGCCACAGATGCTTACAGGGCAGTCTCAGGTACCCTAGGAGCCCATACCATAGCATCTGCACTGGTGGGCCATGCCTGACCCATGAAGAGCTCCAGCAAGGCAGCCCCTATGACTGCACCAGCCCCCATGTTTCTTCCCTATACTCCAGCTTCCCCCGAGACCATGGCAACCCCCCATATTACTTTGCTGGCACATGTCTGCAAGGTGAGTTTGGCTTTGCTTGCCCCACCAGCAAATGGAAATGTAGTATGCCCCTGCCACTCCCAGCAATTGCCATCGTAGATGAAGCTTTGGTGGGGAGAGAGCCAGAAAGCCCCACCCTGGCCTTTGTGGTAAAACTGTGCAGAGAACAGGGTATCCTCCCACACTCTGAACAATCATTCCTTCTTGAGGGGCACAGAGAAGGCATCAAAACCTTTACTGGCCAGTATCCTGCCCCAAGCCAACACCACCTTTAGTGCAACAGCAGACGGTCTCCACCAGGTAACCCCCACTCCCCTCCCAGCTGCTTTGCTCCTGCCACTGAAGTGAATACCCAAAGACAGGCAGGAAGCCCATATCCACTAGCACTCTGCTCCAGCTGTGGCACCTTAGTCCCACAGAGTGGCAGACTCCAAGTCACAAGGATCCAGAGAACACAGTTGGGGCTCAATACAACTCCCCCAGAGTTAGAGTATGCAGACTCTAAGTTGTGAGCTGAGCATTTAGAGTATGCAGCCTCTGAGTTGTGAGCTGAGCAGTGCCCTGTCTACCACCACAAAAAAAAAAAAAAAAAAAAAAAAAAAAAAAAAAAAATTCCCAGGAACAAAGTCTGTTGGCTGAATCCACCTTTTACCACAATCAAATACTCAAGACCATCAAATAGGATCAAAAAAACCAAAACCCCATTCAAAGTTCAGCAACTTTAAAGATATGCTCACAAAGATGAGACAAAATCAGTGCAAAAATGTTGAAAACACAAAAAGCCAGAGTGCCTTCTTTCATCCAAATGACCAAATTACATTACCAGCAAGGCCTAAGATGACAGAAGCAGAATTCAGAATACGGGTAGAAACAAACTTCATTGAGCTACAAAAATAAGTTGCAACCCAATGCAATGAAGAAAAAATAATTGCCGGAACTGATGGGAAAAACAGCCAGTCTAGAGAAAAATATAGCCAACATGATAGAACTGAAAAACACAATACAAAGCCTTTATAATGTAATCACAAGTGTTAATAGAAGAATAGGCCAAGCAGAGGGAAGAATCTCAGAGCTTCAAGACTGGCTTTCTGAAATAAAACAGACAAGAATAGTGAAAAAGTATAAAGAGGAATGAACAAAACCTCCAAGAAATATCAGATTATGTAAATAAACCAAATCTATAATTAAAGAGAGTGCTTGAAAGTGATGGGGAGAATGAAAACAACTTAAAATACATATTTCAGGATAACATCCATGAGAATTTCCCCAACCTAGAGAGGCCAACATTCAAAGGCAAGAAATGTGGAGAACCCCAATAATATACTCCATGAGAAGGTCATCCCCAAGATACATAATCATGAGATTCTCCAAGGTCAAAATGAGAGAAAAAAATATGTTAAAGGCAGCTAGAGAGAAAGGCCAGGTCACCTCTAAAAAGAAGCTCAGACAACAATGAACCTTGCAGCAGAGATCCTTCAAGTCAAAAGAGACTAAGGGCCAATATTCAACTTTCTTTTTTTTTTTTTTTTTTTTTTTTTTTTCTGAGACAGAGTCTCGCTCTGTCGCCCAGGCTGGAGTGCAGTGGCACAATCTCGGCTCACTGCAAGCTCCGCCTCCTGGGTTCACGCCATTCTCCTGCCTCAGCCTCTCCGAGTAGCTGGGACTACAGGCGCCTGCCACCACGCCCGGCTAATTTTTTTGTATTTTTAGTAGAGACGGGGTTTCACCGTGGTCTCGATCTCCTGACCTCGTGATCCGCCTGCCTCGGCCTCCCAAAGTGCTGGGATTACAAGCGTGAGCCACCGCGCCCGGCCAATATGCAACTTTCTTAAAAAAACAATTCTAATCCAGAAGTTCATATCTGGCCAAAGTAAGCTTCAGAAGCAAAAAATAAATATGATCGTATTCAGATAAGCAAATGCTGAGGAAATCTGTTACCACAAGACCTGCCTTAAAAGATCTTCTGAAGAAAGCCCTAAATAAGAAAAAGACTATAACCAATCACTACAAAAACACACTAAAGTACACAAACCACTGACACGATAAAGCCACCACATAAACAAATGTGCAAAATAGCCAGCTAAGATGATCATGACAGAATCAAATCCACACATATGAATACAAACCTTAAGAGTGTACATGGGTTAAATGCCCAAATTAAAAAACAGAGTGGCAAATAAAGAACCAAGATCTAATGGTATACTGTAATTGAGATACCCATTTCAAATAAGCTCAAAATAAAGGGAAAAGTCTGCCAAGCAAATAGAAAACATTAAAAATCAAGGACTGCAATCCTACTTTCTGACAAAACAGACTTTAAATCAACACATTTTTTAAAAAAGACAAAAAATGGCATTACATAATAGTAAAGGGCTATACATGCACCCAACACAAAAGCACCCAGATTATAAAGCAAGTTCTTAGAGACCCTCTAAGATGTTATTAAATGTTCTTCAATAGTCATTACCTTTATACTACATTTGTTCAGTAGTAAGTCTCTGATGTTGAACACAATATGACGACTTGTTAAAGGCTTTTCCACATTTTTAACACTTGCGGAGCTTCTCTCTAGTATGAATTCTCTTATGTCTAATGAGGTGTGAGAATGAGCTCAATACTTTGCCACATTCTTCACATTTGTAGGGTTTTCTCACCAGGGTGAATTCTCTTATGATTAGTAAAGTCTGAGAGCCACGTAAAGGTTTTGCTGCACTCTTCGCATTTGTAAGGTCTCTCTTCCATATGAATTCTCTTGTGGTTAATAAGGATTGAGGAGCGGGTAAAGGCTTTGCCACATTCTTCACAGATGTAGGGTGTCTCTCCAGTATGAATTCTCTTATGTTTTCTAAGGGCCGAGATCCACGTAAAAGCTTTTCCACATTCATTACATTTGTAAGGTTTATCTCCAGTATGAATTACCTTATGTTTAGTAAGGTCTGAGAACCACCTAAAGGCTTTGTTACATTCTTCACATTTGTAGGGTTTCTCTCCAGTGTTAATTCTCTTATGACTAGTAAGTTCTGAGAAGCACTTAAAGGCTTTGCCACATTCTTCGCACTTGTAGGTCTGTCTCCAGTATGACTTCTCTTGTGTTTAATAAGGCTTGAGGAGCAGGTAAAGGTTTTGCCACATTCTTCACATTTGTAGGGCTTCTCTCCAGTGTGAATTCTCTTATGATTAGTCAGGTCTGGGAACCACTTAAAGGTTTTGCCACATTCTTCACATTTGTAAGGTCTCACTTCCATATGAATTCTCTTGTGTTTAATAAGGTTTGAGGAGCAGGTAAAGGTTTTGCCACATTCTTCACATTTGTAGGGTTTCTCTCCAGTGTGAATTCTCTTATGATTAGTTAGGTCTGAGAACCACTTAAAGGTTTTGCCACATTCTTCACATTTGTAAGGTCTCACTTCCATATGAATTCTCTTGTGGCTAATAAGGGTTGAGGAGTAGGTAAAGGCTTTGCCACATTCTTCACAAATGTAGGGTTTCTCTCCAGTATGAATTCTGTTATGTTGACTAAGGGCCGAGATCCACATAAAAGCTTTTCCACATTCATTACATTTGTAGGGTTTCTCTCCAGTATGAATTCTCTTATGTTTAGTAAGGTCTGAGCAACACCTAAATGCTTTGTGACATTCTTTACATTTGTAGGGTTTCTCTCCAGTATGAATTCTCTTATGTTTAGTAAGGTCTGAGCAACACCTAAAGGCTTTGTGACATTCTTCGCATTTGTAGGGTCTGTCTCCAGTATGATTTCTCTTGTGTTTAATAAGGGCTGATGAACAGGTAAACGTTTTGCCACATTCTTCACATTTGTAGGGTTTCTTTCCAGTATAAACTCTATTATGTTCAGTAAGATTTGAGAACTTTTTACAGGCTTTGCCGAACTCTTCACATTTGTAGCATCTATCTGCAGTATGAATTCTCTTCTGCAGGGTAAAATCTGACAACCTACAGTCTTTGCCACATTCTTTACATTTGTAGCATTTCTCTCTGCTAAAAATTTTCTTATGTTTGGTGAAGACTGAGCACAACCCAAAAGCTTTGCCACATTTATTACATTGACAGGTTTTGCTATGGGTAGTTGACAAACATTGATGAATGCCATTATAACTGCTTTTCTGCCCCTTGCAATTACCCACACGTTGGTAGTCTTTCTTTAAACGTAAAGTATTAAGGTCACAGCTTCCAGATTTTCTCAGAATCACTTTTTGAAATAAATCATTTATGTCATGCTCCGGCAATATCTCTGCAGTAAAATGAAAAGAGCCAGCTGAAAAAAAAAAAAAAGAAACACAAAATTTCTCCCTCATCAGACTTAGGTGAATACACTTTACAAATATATAATTATACAAAGCACATTAACAAGGTGACACAATAAAATACCACAGGCTCTACTTCCTTTATAGACATATAAGCTTAACAGAAATATACTGACCAAAATGCCTTTGTGAGAAGTGTAAGAACCAGTTAAGCATTTGCAGCACCTCAAGTGAGAAAAATGCCAAGAACCACATAGAGGTGTAATAAAAGTATTTCATATTTACCCACGACAGCCATTCTTCATCCCATGATGACTTTAAATATAGACTCCCAATTCCCGTCTTCCCCCTCCAAAAATAAATAAAACAGTGGTACATGTGTTCATGCTTCTGGCTTTTTGAGACCTTACCAAAGACTAATTTCTGTATTCCATGACAGTGTTGAAAATAAAGGTGGTATACTTTGACAGTTTCGGACAGCAGAGACACTTCAGTATCATAGACAGAGAATGGGTATAGCAAGTGACTACAGGCAGAAGATCAAAGAAGTAAAGAAATAGAAACCGGAACAGCATTGCAAACCACCTAGAACTCTCTACTCAACAATACTAGAACACACATTCTTCTCAAGTACATATGGCACATTCTCAGAAGAGACTACACAACACATAAAAGAAGTCTCCATAATTTTTTTTTTTTTTTGAGACACAGTCTCTCTCTGTCGCCCAGGCTGGAGTGCAGTGGTGCAATCCAATCTCCATCTCCAGGGTTCAGGCGATTCTCCTGCCTCAGCCTCCGGAGTAGCTAAGATTACAGGCATGCCTCACCTGGCTAATTTTGTATGTTTACTAGAGATGGGGTTTCACCATGTTGGCCAGGCTAATCTTGAACTTCTGACCTTGGGTGATCCACCCGCCTGGACTGCTCAAAATGCAGGGAGTACGGGTGTGAGCCACCACACCTGACCCTTGTAGTTTTTACAAGTAAAAATAAAACAATCATTGACTAATAACCAAAAAATAAAAAAGTAAATATACAAGTCATAAAATAGGAGTAATATTTTACACAGGCAAACACACATATAAATAATTAAAATGGCAATATATGTATGACTGATTCATATCTGACTTCTGTCCAAATATTGTTTTAATGTGTACAGAGTTGAATATTGGCATAAAAAATTATACATAAATAAAAACTAAAAGCACAATTAATTAATGTGACATAGCCAACTAAAACATGAGCCACTAAAATATAAAATAGTGAAACAAAATTTAACAAAAAAATTAACCAAAAAATATTGAATCAACATAGTGTACTACCAAAAAATAATTATTCTAGATAGCCATGCATTTTAAATGTGACTACACATTTATAAAGAGCACATATTTTGGTATTTTTGTTCAATTTCAACTTTTCCTACATGTTCAGAGGCTACATGTCTAGGTCAGTTACACTGGTATATTATGTACTGCTAAGTTTTGGGATATTGCTACTACTACTCAGGTAGGTAGCACAGTACCCCATAGGTAGCTTTTCAGGCCTTGCCTCTTTCCTCCCTTCCTCTGCTAGCGGTCTCCAGCATCTACTGTTTCCATCTTTATATCCATGTATACCCAATATTCAGCTCACACTTATAAGTAAGAACATGTAGTATTTGGCTTTCTGTTTTTGCATTAATGTACTTAAGATAATGGCTTTCAGCTGCATCAATGTTGCTACAAAGAGCATAATTTTTTTTGGCTGTGTACTATTTCATAGTGTATAGGTACCACATATTCTTTATCCAATCTACCACTGATAGGCAACTAGATTGATTTCATGTTGTTGCTATTGAAGACAACAAAGTTTGAATCACTAATCATTTGAATAATTAAAATGCTGATTTTATTTATGTGTGTGTTTGCCTGTGTAAAATATTACTCCTATTTTATGACTAGTATATTTACTTTTTTATTTTTTGGTTATTAGTCAATGATTGTTTTATTCTTACTTGTAAAAACTACAAGGGTCAGGTGTGGTGGCTCACACCTGTATTCCCTGCATTTCGAGCAGTCCAGGCGGGTGGATCACCCAAGGTCAGTGAAAGCAATAACATTTTATAGAAAATGCATTATAATCATTTATAAAAAGCTTTGATGAGAAAATATGATGAAATAGGCACTTAAATAATACTGGACATATTTATTATGTCATTAATATATAGCTGCTATTTTTGCACAAAATGTAAAGGCAATAAGGTGACCTTTGGAAGCAAAGCATTATATTACTAAATAATATAAACAATATAAATACAGTACAATATGATATAAAATAAAATGAACAATTAGAAATAAATTTATACAATTGTGTAGATGAAGTTTGAGAAAAGTTGATGAAAATGCTGATAACATTTTGTATGCAGTAAACTTAAACATATAAATCAAAGATTTTAATATATGTGGTGTGCCTATTAATTATCTAATTCACTTTTTATATAACATATACATTTGAGCACATTAGCTCAGAACTTGTGAAATTACAGGCATAGTTGGTATACAGCAAATCAAAGAAAAAAATATATAGGACACAGCTCTAGTAATCTTCATAGCAAAGAAGATAAAATTTAAAAATAATAGTTATTAAGAGGTAACAATTTCGAGTTTATTATATGCTGGACAGTGTTCTAAGTAACCTATGGTATCAGTGTTTTTATGCATTCTGTGAGCTGAGTAGATCAAATCAACTATTCCACAGTAGAGGCATTTGTCATACAGCATTTAAATTTCTAAGCTTAGTTCCTACTAAAATAAAGATACTTTCGAAGTGAAATAGATGTTTAGATTTTCTTGTACTTAATCAGATGCTTTGTGCTCTGATAAAAGTTATCACTTTCATTTTCTGTACAATCAGTTGACTGGAAATTATAAAGCAGAAAACATATGACATCTGTCCCTGGCCTCTCTCAAATCTCTTGACCAAATCTCAATGTCTCCCCTACTCCTCTCACAGATGTCTAACATAAGGCACAAACAGATTTTTAAAAACAGCTTAACATAGTGGTCTCCAAAAATCTGCACAAATTTTCCAAATCCCTCAAAGCAACAGAACAGCAGTTACATTATTTAGATCCTCACAGCATAAAAAGGAGTTTGTCTCTCACTGTGAATGCACCAGCAGATTAGTAAATAAACTGAAGATTTAGAGAATTCAAAAGCCTAATAAGTATACATCAAAAAATTTTCTTCCATGACAGTAAGAGGCTTTTCAAGAATCAGTTCTATTGGAGAACAGCTTCCCAATCCACATTTTAAACTCTTGTTTTCTCCTTCACCTTTGGACATTTCACATGTGTTATCTGCCAAATCAGAGTGTATGGCTATTCTTTCCACTCTTTTCACACTCCAGTAATATTTTCTATGCTGCAGAAGGTAACCAGGTCTAGCTTAAGGACTTTCCAACACAACCTTTCTTTCCCTCAACACCAATTGGGCTAAGTGAAGCACAATCAACTCCCAGTGCTACCCTCAGGAGAGATCTAGAACACTGGGTCTGTTTAAAGTTATGAAATTATAGGAGACTGTCCAATTAATAGAGTCTGTCTCCCTTAATATGAAAATGATGGAGTAATGAGAATTATAGTTTGTATGTGCTAGAAGAAAGGTGAATGCTTGTTACAATACTAGAGGAACTGCAATGCCACAGTCAACTAGGGAAGCAAAAGATTATAGAATCTGAAAAGAAAATGAGGAAAAATATCTTTATCTTAGAAATTACACACAAAAATCCAAAGACAACTGAGAACATGTTTGTGAAGCACTGAAAATCTATAGCCCGGCCCATTGCTATAGCCAGTCTTTAAGCAAGTCTTTAAATATTAGATTAGATGGCTGTTTTTAAGGTTCCAAATTTCAAAAAAGGATGACATGACATAAAAAAGACAGAAAACATACCCCACTTAAACAAATACATTTCCAAAATTAAATCCTTAAGAAAATCTTTGCATTATCTGACAAAGATGTCAAAATAATGATACTAAGTATGCTCAATAACTCAAAAATAGAAGAAAAAAAAGAACCCAGTAGAAATTGTGGAACAGAAAAATAATCGTTGAAAAATTTTGTAGAGTCACAATAGAATAATTGACCAGAAAACAAAAATCAGAAAACTAAAGACATGTTATTTATAAATATTGAGTCACGAAAAAAAAAACCACAAAAAAAATTGAAAAACATCAACATGGAATATGTAACTTATTAGATACCATTAAGGAGACCAATATATTCATGAAAGCAGTCTTTGAAGAAGAATGCAGGGGAAAAGTCATAGAGAGGTTATTTGAAGAAAAAAGGGCCTAAGAACTTCCCAAATTTCAAGGTGATGAAAAAAAAATGCTACCAATCAAGGATACTTAATCTGGGAGAAATTTACTTTAAAAAGTAAGAAAAAAATAAAGACTTTCTAATATGAACAAAAGGTAAGGGTGTTCATTACCCCTAGAACAGTCTTATAAGAAAGAGACAGACTTGGTGGTTCACACCTGTAATCCTAGCAACTTTGTAGGCTGAGGCAGAAGAAGAATCATTTTAGGCCAGGAGTTTGAGACCAGCCTGGGTGATATGGTGAGACCCCTTCTCAAAGAAGAGACCTTTATCATAATTTTGTTTTTCAGGGAGAGGGTTTTAAAACGTGCTAGAGCTAAAGATTGATTGGAGTCATTTTGAAAAGGCAGGCCCTCATTCAGGTGGCAAACTTGAAAACCCTTGGTCTTGGCTACAGATCAAGAAATGGTTCACCTATTTTGACCCACTTAAAGTTCTACAGTGACTCTATAACTATCTCCAGCTCCTTCCAGCCATAGTCAAGGCGTGGTTCTGCACATCCAGAGACCCAAAGAAAGATGCCTATTTGTGGTTACAGCAGTAGGTCTGCAGACCTTGGCCCTTACTGTGCTCTCTGAAACAGTTCAGTGACTCAGTTTCAGCACCGATAGTCACAGTTTATGGCCAGTTCTGCCAATCTAGGTACCCAGAGAGTGACCTGAGGAAATCCTGCCACATACTCAGTAAGAAACACACATCAGGCACACCATATGCCAAACCTACTGCAGAACACTGCCCTAGTGCTAGCCCTACAGATCAAAGTCCTAAAGGCAATTCAGTCTGCCAAGAAGTAAGACAGGATTAACAACTATCCAGGCTCCTGGTAACAAACCCACTAAAGGCAAACTCTACAACAGACCAAGAAGCAGCCATGCAACCCACGTATAACCCCTCTCCACTGCATACCCAAAAAGATTCTATCAGCTAATTGACCCAAGAGAAGATCTGTACATGCTGAAATCAGTCTATAAAATTGGAAAATTTAGATTCAATAAATCCCCTATTAAAATTTTAGTACAATTTTTCAAAGTAATAGAAAATTCAATCTTAAAATTTATATGGAATTACAAGAAACTTTAAATAGCCAAAGCAGTTTTGAGAATTAAAAACAAAGCTGGGGCATTATACTTTCTAATTTTAAACTACATTTGAAGGCTATTGTAATAAAAACAGGATGCTCTGTGGATAAAAATGCACACTGATATCAGTGGAGCAGAATGGACAGCCCAGAAACAAATCCATCCATGTAAGATCAACTCATCTGACACTGAGCCACTGAGAATACACAATGCAGAAAGTACAGTCTCTTCCACGCTTGGGGCTGGGAAAAGGGAATACCCACAAGTAAAACAATAAAATTAGACCACTTTTCTTACACTGTATTTAAAAATTAACTAAATATAAAATAAGGACTCTAATGTATGATAAAATTCTTAATAATCTTAAAAGAAAACATTTTAAAACCTTAATATTGGTTTTGAAAATGAATTTTGGGATACAACAGCGAAAGTACAGCAATAAAAGCAAACATAAACAAATTAAACTGCATCAAACTAAAATGCTTCTGCATAACCAAAGAAAAATAGAATAAGAAAACCATAACTGATAAGTGGTTAGTATCAAAAACACACAAGAAACATAAGAAACTCATATAAATAAAAGGCAACTGTAATAATAATGACAGTAATAATAACAAGATTTAAAAATAAGCCAAGGACTAAATAAATGTTAATTAATGAAAACATATAGTTGGGCAACAGGTATGTAGAAAGGTGCTCAATGTCACCAATATGGCAGATGCAAATTAAATTCATGGTGAGATATTACTTTATACCTGTTAGGATTGCTAACACCAAAAAGAAGATTTATAACAAGTGTTGACAAGAATATATTAAAGAAAAAAAATGATGTACATTCTTGGTGCTGTGTAATTTCTTAGAGACATTATGAAAATCAGTATGAAGGTTCTTTAAAAAAATTTTTATAGTACTATTGTACAATTTAGCTATCTCATTTCTGCATACACAATAAATTTACTATCTCAAAGAAATACCTGCACCTCCATGTTCATTGAAGCATTTTTCACAATTGTCAAGATACAAAAGCAATCTAAAGTGTTTGTGGAAACTGACCACACACAAAAAAAACATGTCATATATACAAAATAGAATATTATTTAGCCATAAAAAATAATAAAAGCCTGCCATTTCTACAACATGGATGGACCTAGATGACGTTATGCTGAGTGAAACAGCACAGAAACAGACAAATACTGTATGATCTCACCTCTATGGAGAATATAATAAGGTTGGACTCCTAGAAGAAGAGAGTATAGAGGTGAGTGCTAGGCCCTAGAGGTGGGGAAAGTGGGATATGTTGTTCAAATGGTACAAATTTTCAGTGAAAAGACAAATAAGTTATGGTAACCTAAGGTACAGCTTTATGATTATAGAAAGTAATACTGTTAGGTATGCTGAATATTTGCTGAGAGATCTTAATTGTTCTCACTACAAAAAAGGTAAGTATGCAAGGTTATAAATTTGTTTGTTCATTAATTTGATTGTATTAATCATTTCATTATGTATACAGATATAAAATCAATACATTATATATAATATATAGGTATTCAATTATTATTTGTGAAAAAAATTGACATTACTGGTATTATATATGTGTCTATCATACATATTCATATATACATGTGTTTATATATATATACATATGAATGACACAGTCACAGTAAGCTTTATACTAAATAAAATCACAAAATGATGTCATTTAAAATAAAGATTGAGAGTTTAATATGTACTCAGCAATGTTGCAAGCTCCCCGATGACATAGTATATTTAATAAATGTATGAAGTAGATACACTGAACTATATTACAGTTGAGGAATTTGGCCACATTTGCCAACATTTGTTTATATGAAAAGAATAACATTTGAAGTAATACTATTTTAGAGTTTGTTTCATTTAGGGAGATGCTTAGTGTTTTGATATAATTACTGAGTAAAAATTTCTGTAAAATCACATTTGAAGCCTCCATAGAATAGAAAATTATAAACCAGGAAGCACACATCTTTTTGTGGTGTTCCTGGGATTTCTGATCCAAATTGCAATATCACCAAAACTTCTACATTTAGACATTATCCAAAAACAGAACTTAAAAAAATGGTTTAATATAGTTTCTCAAAAATAGATACTGCTGTTTCCCCCAAGCAATGGAAAAGCAGTCAAATCACACATTTTCTTTTAAGCCATGAAAAAGACTTTATCACTGTAAACTCAAAAAACACACAAACACCAAAAAAAACAACAACAGCAGCAACAACAACAACACACATTACTGAAGGGGATGTACGCTGCTTAGAAAATTCACAATGGGACAAAAAATTCCCCTATGTTAAAGCAAGAGAAAGAAATGAAGGCTTCTCAGAAACGATTTCCACTGGAGCAGAGCTTCTGGAAGCATGTTTAAAGGTCTGGCTTCCTCCTTGACATTGGGATCCGTCATTTGTGTCATTTGCTTCATTCACTCCCACCTACCTGGGTGTTTGGCTACTGTCTTCTGTCTCTTCACATTCCAGGGCTCTTTTCTTTGCTCCAGATAGGTAATCAAGTCTGGCTTAAAGACAGCAAGACCTGTTTTATTAGAAAAAAATAACATGACTCTTGCTAGGATAATCTGATTACCAATCTAGTACTATGCTCAGTAGAGAAGACAGAATATTGTAGAAGACTCTAGAAAATTAATTCTAATCTACTGTTTCGTAACAGAAACTTCAGAATATTTAGAAAGTAAATTTGTGGGTTATTAGCTCTATTACCCAGTAATATTGAATCAAAAATCAGTTGTGAAAATTGCATTTTTAGGTGTCAGTAACAATATTTTATGCTATTAAATTTCTGATATTACCATAATTTATACTGAAATATACAGATGAGCTCAAAAAAGGGAAAGATTAATGTTAAGATGAAACATCTTAAAGATTATATTTACTACCTAAACAGATACCCAATTTTTTCTTTTTGAAGCAGGATTCTGAAACTCATTTATGCAAAGCAGAACTTCAAAAAAAAAAAACAGGAGGAAATTAAATATTTAATGTAGAATATGAGTTGTATATTGAAGTTATTCTCACCCAAGGAGAACAGGTTTCCGTAGTTCTCCAACATCACATCCCTGTACAAATGCTGCTGAGCAGAGTCCAGGCATTCCCACTCTTCTGGGGAGAATTCTATGGCCACATCCCTGAATGTCAACACTCCCTGAAAAACAAAGCATATTTACCAAATGACCAAAGAAATAATTCTTGATTTGACATCAGGTAAAATGACAGTAAAGAGAGCTGGTTCTGACTGATATGAGTTACTGGAGTTACCCAATAGGATACTTTCTAGCACAGAAATATTCTCTAATGTATTTTTAACTCTGAGAAAAGATGGCATAAGATCACGAAACCAGTGTATGTGCAATACTTTTCTTGATGATACAGTATAAAATGAAGGACATTAACACAGGCATGTACACTACTTAATGCTATATTTACATAATACAAGATGGGCTGCCTATACTTCCCATATGGAAGCTTCATGGTGAGTTAAAAGCATACTTCTCAAATCTTACTGTGTATAGCAATAAACAGGAGATCTTGTTAAAATGCAGATTTTGACCCTGAAGATCTAGGGTAAAGCTTGAGTTTTTGAATTGATAAGAAGTTTGCCAGTGGTATCATTGCTTCTGGCCCAAGGAGAATATTTTGTCAAAAATTCAGTAAGTGTCACAGCCTAGGTTTTTAGTTTATTTGACCAGTAAAGAAAGATGAGAGCCTTCATTTTCCATAGGAAGCTATATGCAAAGAGAAGGTAAGAAGAAGAGCTGTCAGATTAAATGTGGCTTAATCTTGTTTTTGCACATCACTTGATAAAACTACTCAAGGTATCTATTAAAAATAAAGAGTACAATAATTAACTCTAGAGTGAAAAAATATCTGTCAGAGAGCATTTTTACCAAGTAAATAAATGAAGATCAACTATATTAAAAGAAATTTGTATCTGGTGCTGATTAACAAAGGATACGACACTACTGTGCTATGATTAACATTAACACAAAAAAGGGTCAACTTAATCTGAGTCTAGTCATGAGGAAACATCAGTTTTAAGCAAAATTTAAGCTACAAATATCTCCCATGTTCTGTAATCTCTAATGGTGTATATAAATAAGTCTTTCTCTTTTTTGGTTAAACTTTTTTTCAAAAAGCTTTAAGTTCTGGGATACATGTGCAGAACACGTGGGTTTGTTACATAGGTATACATGTGTCAAGGTGGTTTGCTGCACCTATCAACCTGTCATCAAGGTTTTAAGCTCCACATGTGTTAGGTATTTGTCCTAATGTTCTCCCTCCCCTTGCCCCCAATCCCCTGACAGGTCTCAGTGTGAGATGTTCCCCTCCCTGTGTCCACGTGTTCTCACTGTTTGACTCCCACTTATGAGTGAGAACATGTGGTGTTTAGTTTTCTGTTCCTGTGTTAGTTTGCTGAGAATGATGGTTTCCAGCTTCATCCATATCCCAGCAAAGAACATGAACTCGTTCTTTTTTATGGCTGCATAGTATTCCATGGTGTTTATGTGCCACATTTTCTTTATCCAGTCTATCACTGATGGGCATTTGGGTTGGTTCCATGTCTTTGCTATTGTAAATGGTGCTGCAATAAACATACATGTGCATGTGCCTTTATAGTAGAATAATTTATAATCCTTTGGTTACAAACCCAGTAATGGGATTGCTGGGTCAATATTTCTGGTTCTATATCCTTGAGGAATCGCCACACTGTCCTCCACAATGGTTGAACTAATTTACACTCCCAGGAACGGTGTAAAAGTGTTCCTATTTCTGCACATCCTCACCATCATGTTTCCCGACATTTTAATAATCACCATTCTAACTGACATGAGATACTATCTCATTGTGGTTTTGATTTGCATTTCTCTAATGACCAGTGATGAGTTTTTTTTCATGTTTGTTGGCTGCATAAATGTCTTCCTTTCAAAAGTGACTGTTTGTATTCTTTGCCCACTTTTTGATGGGGCTGTTTTCTTCCGGTAAATTTAAGTTCCTTGTAGATTCTGGATATTAGCCCTTTGTCAGATGGATAGATTGCAAAATTTTTCTCCCATTCTGTAGGTTGCCTGTTCACTCTGAGTATAGTTTCTTTTGCAGTGCAGAAGCTCGTTAGTTTAATTAGATCCCATTTGTCAATTTTGGCTTTTGTTGTTATTGCTTTTGGTGCTTTAGTCATGAAGCCTTTGCCCACGCCTAGGTCCTGAAGAGTACTGCCTCAGTTTTCTTCTAGGGTTTTTATGGTTTTAGGTTTTACCTTTAAGTCTTTAATCCATCTTGATTTAATTTTTGTATAAGGTACAAGAAAGGGGTCCGATTTCTGTTTTCTGCATATGGCAAGACAGTTTTCCCAGCACCATTTATTACCTAGGGAATCCTTTCCTCATTGCTTGTTTTTGTCAGGTTTATTGAAGATCAGATGGTTGTAGATGTGTGGTATTATTTCTGAGGCCTCTGTTCTGTTCCATTAATCTATATATCTGTTTTGGTACCAGTACCATGCTGTTTTGGTTACTGTAGCCTTGTAGTATAGTTTGAAGTCAGGTAGCATGATGCCTCCAGCTTTGTTCTTTCTGCTTAGGATTGTGTTGGCTATATGGGCTTTTTGGTTCCACATAAAATTTAAAGTAGTTTTTTCTAATTCTGCAAAGAAAGTTAATGGTAGCTTGATGGGAATAGCATTGAATCTATAAATTACTTTTGACAGTATGGCCATTTTCATCATACTGATTCTTCCTATCCATGAGCATGGATTTTTTTTTCCATTTGTTTGTGTCCTCTCCTATTTCCTTGCTTTAGCATCCTAGAGAGGAAGTCTCTTCTAATTATTTTTTATTCAGAACTTTCTGAGTTATCCTAGGCAATAAAGACCATTCTCATTAAATGTGCATTTTTATAAGCAGTTTTGCATAGATTTAATGGAAGCTAAACAGTACATGGTCTCCTTCTTCAGTGATAACCAAGGACCTGATCCCATCTCAAACAGGAATCTTGGGCATCCACACCTTTCCATGTTCAACAGCCACAAAAGGACCATTTGTAATGCTGCAGGTTATAAATTCATGGTGACAATTTTTTCATGGCTTATTAAAAGCTACGATGTAGAAAATAAAGAGAAGGCTCTGGTATACAGGAAAGAAGTATTTCTCAGAGCCCCTTGACTATTATGAGAATAAAAAGTGAAAAAGGAGTTAAACTGATTAGGCAAGAACATCACAAGTAGGCCGGGCACGGTGGCTCGCGCTTGTAATCCCAGCACTTTGGGAGGCCGAGGCGGGCAGATCACGAGGTCAGGAGATCGAGACCACGGTGAAACCCTGTCTCTACTAAAAATACAAAAAATTAGCCGGGCGTGGTGGTGGGCGCCTGTAGTCCCAGCTACTCGGAGAGGCTGAGGCAGAAGAATGGCGTGAACCCAGGAGGCGGAGCTTGCAGTGAGCCGAGACTGCACCACTGTACTCCAGCCTGGGCGACAGAGCAAGACTCCGTCTCAAAAAAGAAAAAAAAAAGAACATCACAAGTAAAGAAGTTAACATTTGCAAGTTCTTTTTTTTTTTTTTTTTTTTTTTTGAGACGGAGTCTCGCTCTGTCACCCAGGCTGGAGTGCAGTGGCGCAATCTCGGCTCACTGCAAGCTCCGCCTCCCGGGTTCATGCCATTCTCCTGCCTCAGCCTCTCCGAGTAGCTGGGACTACAGGCGCCCGCCACCACGCCCGGCTAATTTTTTGTATTTTTTTTAGTAGAGACGGGGTTTCACTGTGTTAGCCAGGATGGCCTCGATCTCCTGACCTCGTGATCCGCCAGCCTCGGCCTCCCAAAGTGCTGGGATTACAAGCGTGAGCCACCGCGCCCGGCCACATTTGCAAGTTCTACACACATATTTCAGAAGAAAAAGTGGACACAGTCTCTGACTTCAGACACATTCACCTCAGAATAAGCCATTTCTTTATTTTTCTTCTCCTTCTTTGTGATCCCTTCCAGGTGTGATTATCTGCACAAATTAAACCTGTTTCTTAAGAATATGCCTTTGAAGCATCAGTGAAACTCCTTCCCTTAAAATCACCACACCACAGGCAGAAGGTCCTAGAATTGCAGATAAAGTCTGCCTTTGTCCTTTATCACAGGAGAGGTTCAGAACCAGTAAACTCCTACATAAAAACCAAAATGTGAGTTTCCCCTTTCCAACACTCAGTTGCCCTTCTCTGCCACAGATGCCAGAAATTTCTACTGTAGCAATGAGAATATGGGCCGCAGTGACCTGCCCCTACCAAACCCAAGCAAAGCAGTCTCTATGATCTTTATATGGGACTAAAACTAAACTCACCTCTCGTGAAAGTATCTGAAAGCACTCGTGGTTGACCCTGGGCTCACCTTAGCCTCACATGTGGCACTTAATTCAAACAACATGGCTGCAGGGGGGAAGTGGAGCAAAACGACTAAATAGCACCCTCCAGCAACCATCCCCCGGATAAAACATCAAGTAGAATGACTATCCAAATAAGAAGCATCTTCATAAGAACCAAAACTCTGGGGAGTGATCACAGGACCTAGTTTTAGCATCAAATCAAAGAGGCACTGAAGAGGGTAACAAAGCTGTTAATTGCCAATAGCAGCCCTCCTCTATTCCCTGGAAGTGCACCTCGGCAGAGACAGAAAATCTGTGGGCTTACATAAGGGAGAGTGCAGTAATTGTGAGACTTAGCAGTAAAACTCAGTGCTGCCTGTCATGGCAGAAAGCAGCATGGGGCAGAATTCAGCCAGAGCCTACAGAAGGAGCACTCAGACTAGCCATAGTCAGAGAGGAAGTGTCCATTTCAGTAATCAAAACTTTAGTTTCAGGTAGCCGCATCACATAGGCTAAAGCACTCTGGGGTTCTAAATAAACTTGAAAGGCAGTGTGAACCACTGGGACTGCAATTTCTGGGCAAATCCTGGTGCTTTGTGAGATGCCAACTGGGATGGCCAAGAAAGTGCCTGCATCATCCTTACCCCAGGCACAGGCAGTGCAGTTCACAGCTCCAGGAGAAAATCTTTCTTTCTACTTGAGGAAAGGGGAGAGAAGAGTAAAGAAGACTTCGTCCCGCAACTTGGACATCATCTCAGCCACAGTAGAATACAGCACCAGAAAAAGCCCTGAGGCCCCCTTTCTAGGACTTAGTTCCTGGGTGACAGTTCTAGACATACCCTGGGCCAGAAGAGAACACACTGCCTTGAAGGGAAGGTACCAGTTCTGGCAGGATTCATCACCTTTGGCCTTGAATAAACATCAGCAGTAACCAAGTAGTACTTCTTGCAGCCCTTGGGGGTTGAGACCTAGTGCAGTGCAATCCAGGCTGTGGCAGCCATGTGGAGAGAGTCCTGCTTGAGGAAAAGAGAGGGAAGAGTAAAAGAGACTTTGTCTTGAAGCTTGATTACCAGCTCAGCGATAGTGAGGTAGCAGTAACAAGATAGCTCCTGAGGTCACTGATTTCAGGCCTCGGCTCCTGGATGACATTTCTGGAACCACCCTGAGCCAGAGAAGAACCCACTGCCCTGAAGCAAAAGAAGCAGGCCTGGCAGAGTTCACCACAAGCTGACGCAAGATCCCTTGGGTCCTCACTGGATATCAGCAGTAGCCTGGAAGTACTTACTGTGGGTTCTGAGTGGTGATGACCATGGGGAGTGGCTTCTTATGCTTGAGAAAGGAGAGAAAAGAGTAGGAAGGATGTTGTCTCATGGCTTCAGTGCCAGCTAAGCCACAGCAGAATAGGGTACCAAGTAGATTCCTAAGGTTTCTGACTCCATGTTCTTCCTACCAAATTGCATTTTGCTACCCCCAGCCCAGGGTGGGTAAGAGCTCACTGCCCTGAAGGAAAGGACATGAGCCTGGCTGGATCCACCACCTACTGACTGAAGAGAACTTGGATCTTGAGTGAACATCAGCAGTAGCTAGATAGTGGTCACTGGGGGCCTTATGTGAGAGCCAGTCCTGTGCTGGCTTTGGGTATGACTTAGTGTACTCCTAGTGATGGTGGCCACAGGGGTGCTTGTGTTACACCAACCTCAGCTCCAGGCAGCACAGCATGGAGAGAGAGAGAAATTCCATTTATTTGGCAGAATGTAAAAAAATAGAAAAAAAGTCTGCCTGGTAACCCAGAGACTCTCTTGGATCTTACCTATGACCACCAAAGTGGTACCTCTACAAGTCTGCAAGCATCACAGTGTTATTTACGTTGGGGTGCCCCCTAATGTAGATATGACTGTAATGATCAAAGACTTAGATTACAACACTCAATTCCCTTTGAATACTTGGAAAGCCTTTCTAAGAAGGACAGGTATTAAAAAGCCCAGAATGCAAAAACTAAAATAAATACCTAACTCATTAATGCCCAGACATCAATGAACATCCACAAAAATTAAGACTATTCAGGAAAACACAACCTCATTAAAACTAAATAAGGCACTAGTGTGCAAATCCTGAGACAGAGATATGTAACCTTTCAGACAGGAAATTCAAAACAGCTGTTTTGAAAAAGCTCAGCAAAATTCAAAATAACAACAACAAAAAAAGAAATTCAGAATCTGATCCAATAAACTTAACAAATTGATTAAAATCATTTTGAAGAATCAGGCAAAAATTCTGGTGCTGAAAATTCAAATGACATAGAAGAGTGCATCAGAGTCTCTCAACAGCAGAATTGATCAAGCAGAAGAAAGAATCAGTGAGTTTGAACACAGGTTATTTGAAAAGATACAGTCAGATGAGACACACACACAAAAAAAGCCTCAAGAGGGCAATTCTAAGAGTTATGGCCTTAAAGAGGAGGTAGAGAAAAAGTTCTGGGTAGAAAGTTTATTCAAAGGAATAATGAGAACTTCGAATATACAGATATATATATATATATTCAAGTACAAGAAGGTTATAGAATACCAAGCACAATTCACTTAAATATGACCACCTGAAGGTCTTTAATAATAACACTCTCAAAGGTCAAAGACAAAGGATTCTAAAAGCAGCAAGAGAAAAGAAACAACATTCAAACAAGGACCAATATGTTTGACTGTGGACTCTTCGGTGGAAATCTTACAGTCAAGGAGATGGTGACATGACATACTTAATGTACTGAAGGAAAAAACTTTTATCCTAGAATAATAAATCCAGCAAAAATATCCTTCAATCATTAAAAAAACTAACAAGCTGGGAGATTTTAACAACACCCCCAGACCTGTCCTACAAAAATGCCAAAGGCAGTTCTTCAATCTAAAAGAATAGAACATTAATGAGCAATAAGAAAACATCTGGTACAAAACTCACTGGTAATATGAAGGACACAGAAAACACAAAATTTTCTAGCACTGTAAATATGGTGTGTTGACTATTCATATTTTGAGAAGACTAAAAGATTAGTCCAAGGCCGGGCGCGGTGGCTCACAGTTGTAATCCCAGCACTTTGGGAGGCCGAGGCGGGCAGATCACGAGGTCAGGAGATTGAGACCACGGTGAAACCCCGTCTCTACTAAAAATACAAAAAAATTAGCCAGGCGTGGTGGCGGGCGCCTGTAGTCCCAGCTACTAGGAGAGGCTGAGGCAGGAGAATGGCGTGAACCCGGGAGGCGGAGCTTGCAATGAGCCAAGATTGCGCCACTGCACTCCAGCCTGGGCGACAGAGCGAGACTCCCTCTCAAAAAAAAAAAAAAAAATTAGTCCATATTTATAATTATTAAAAATAATAACTTTCTCTACCTCCTTAAGGCCATAAGTCTTATATTTCTACTTTTGAGGCTTAGTTATTCAAAATACTAACTACACAAGTTTAAGACATAGACAATATAATAAGATATAAATAGAAACGACAAAATGTTAAAAATTTGGGAGATAAAGTTAAGCTGTATTTTTTATTAGTTTTCTCTTTGCTTGTTTGTTCATTTTTATAAGTGTTAAGTTGCCATCAGTTTAAAATAATGGGTTATAAGATGTTATTTGCAAGCCTCATGGTAACTTTAAATAAAAAAACTTATAAGACACACATACATAAAATCAAAAAATAAAAAATAAAACATATCACTAGATAAAATCATCTTTACTAAAAGAAAGACAGGATGAATGGGAGAGAGAAATGGAGATAAAGAGGGAAAATACCACATAACAAGAAATCATATAACAGAATGGCAGATCTGTCTTTATTTATTAATAATAACACTGAATGTAAATTAATTTAACTCCTCAATCAAAAGATATAGATAGGCCAAGTGGGTACGAATAAAAACGAGACCCAACAATCTGTTTCCTACAAGATACATACTTCACCTATAAAGACAGAGAAAGACTGAAAATAAAGGGATAGAAAAAGATACTCCATGCAAATGGAAACCCAAAAAAGAGCAGGGATAACTATACTTATATTAAACAAAATTGATTTCAAAAAAAATACTATAAAAAGAGAAAACAAAAGTTATTATATTATAAAAATGTGGTCAATTCAGCAAGAGAATGTAACAATTCCAAGTTTATATGCACCTAACACTGGAGAACTCAGATACATGAAGTAAATATTAGAGTTAAAGAGAGAGAGATCAACCCCAATACAATAATAGCTAGAGACTTCAGCAACCCACTTTCAGCAGTAGACACATCATCCAGATAGTAAAATCAACAAGTAAACATTGGACTTAATCTGCACTATGGACCAAATAGACCTAATAGATATTTACAAAGAATTTCATCAAAAAGCCACAGAATACAAATTCTACACCTCAGCCCCTGGGTTATTCTCAAGGATAGACTATATGTTAGGTCACAAAATAACTCTTAAAATAAGCTCCCCCCAAATAAAATTGTATCAGGTATTTTCTCTGACAATAATAGTATAAAACTAGAAATCACTAATAGAAAAAACTTTGGAAACTATACAAACACAGAGAAATTAAAATATGTTCCTGAACGACTGGTGGGCCAATACAGAAATTAAGAAAAAAATTTAAAATGTTCTTGAAAGAAATGAAAAACATAACTATGAATACAGTGAAAGAAGTACTAAGAAGGTTTATAGCAATAAGTGCCTACATCAAAAAAAGTTTAAAAAAAACTCCAAATAAACTATTGATGTATCATATAGAACTAGAAAAGAGCAAACCAAACCCAAAATTAGAAGAAAAATATAAAAATTATAGCAGAAATGAATACAAAACAAAATATCAAAAGATAAACATAATGAAAATTTAGTTTTTTGAAAAGATAAAATTTACAAAACGTTAGCCCATTGGCTAAAGATCTGGGATTCAGGTTCCCATGGTGTTGGAATTACTTTCAGGTCTGAAGATGCCAAGTGCATTGAAAGATGGGGCTGGAATGGCTGATTGCTCTGCTATGAAGCTATTTTTCTACAAATCTCGCTGAACTGCTCTGGAAGGGACTGTGTATCACAAATAGGCAGAGAAATATTCTGCCTGCAGATTTTGGGGCAAGCCAAAGAGAGAAAAGCCTCTCTGAACTAAAGCCTTGTGCATACCTCCTGTGTTTATATCCTGTCTGGTAATTCTGTACAGTATTTGGAAAGCATAATTAAAATTATCTCCAACCTCAGAGACACTCTAAAATGGTAGAAGAAAATTGTTTTATTACATAATTAAACGAGAATGTGTTACGTATCATAGGCAATCTGCTGAGATTACAAAAGCAGAAATAAAAATCACCATATTTAGTCTTTCAGTAGAAGACTTAACAGCATAATCTGTCATATATAGTTTATCCTAAATAAAACTATTAATTGAGAAGGCTATCCATATATTGGGTATATTCTATGAAAATTTAAATTAGCTATATTCAAAAGCAAAATAAGCTTTCCGTTGGCTTCATAATATTTTATGAAGTTACCTACTGTCCAACAGAAATGTAAACCATTTACAATTCAAAGCAATGGTTTCCAGGTCCTAGAGAAAGACATTTCTAATTTAAAAAGACTGACAAAGTCCTATTTACCTATTTAAATGATTTACATATATTTAATAGAGACACAAAACAAATTTACATATAAAAATTTTCTAAAATTATTTTTAAAGAGGAGAGTAAAATGTCTTCTTTTATCTTCAAGTTGGATAATTAAGCCTGGTATTTCTAATTTGTATTTGCCCTTATAACAGCCAAGTCTAAGGCCATGACCTTGAACTCATGGACATCCGATTTCCAGTAGGCATTTGAATCAGGCACCTGAGGAGTGGCATTGGGTACAATTTGTTCTCATGAAAGAGGGTTTAGTCAGGAAGTAAAGGCAGAAGAAAGATACTATGAAGAACTGTTAATCTGAAATAATTTGAATAATCAATAAAGCCTCAACATCCTGTTTTAGAGAATTTATTCAAGTGAAAAGCTAGAAACAGTCATCCAGGAGACAAAGGCTCTAGTGAAATGAGACGAGTGCTTCATAGGTGAAATTTGAGTTCTTATTTCTACAGGCAAAAAACAAAGAAATTTAACAAGACTACAAGTTTCTATACAAGGCTGGTTTAAGATTTACAAAAAAATTAATCAGTTACACTGTATTTTTTCTACCTTTTTTTTACAACTGGTTTTTCTTTCCTTTTCAACCTAAGAGTGTATTTAACATTTCATCTTAAGACAATGCAATAGCCAGCCAGGTGCAGCAGCTCATGCCTGTACTCCTAGCACTTTGGGAGGCTGAGGCAGGCAGATCACGAGGTCAGGAGTTTGAGACCAGCCTGACCAACATGGTAAAACCCAGTCTCTATTAAAAATACAAAAATTAGCAGGGCGTGGTGGCATGCGCATGTAATCCCAGCTACTCAGGAGGCTGAGACAGGAGAATCGCTTGAACCCGGGAGGCGGAGGTTGCAATGAGTTAAAGAGGTCTTCCATGGGGCACTTCAGCCGTTTACAACACCTGACAAAAGAATACAGATGTAGACGTAGGTATAATCCATAAACAGAAAAACAAAGGTTACAGCTGCCTTGATACTGCTGCCTGTCGTATTACCCAGATCTTTTTTTTTTTTTTTTTTTTTTTTTTGAGACGGAGTCTCGCTCTGTCGCCCAGGCTGGAGTGCAGTGGCGCAATCTCGGCTCATTGCAAGCTCCGCCTTCCGGGTTCACGCCATTCTCCTGCCTCAGCCTCTCCGAGTAGCTGGGACTACAGGCGCCCGCCACCACGCCCGGCTAATTTTTTTGTATTTTTAGTAGAGACGGGGTTTCACCGTGGTCTCGATCTCCTGACCTCGTGATCCGCCCGCCTCGGCCTCCCAAAGTGCTGGGATTACAAGCATGAGCCACCGCGCCCGGCCCCCAGGTCTTGTATTTACATTCCTTTAAGGCCTGGAATAATTTAGAATATCAAACAGCTTAAATTTTGAATTATTTAGTTTTACAGGACCTATGGGCAGGGAAAGTCCAGAGTTAGTAGAAAGACTAATTTGTGCTACAGATAGTGGCTCAGAAAAGGTTAGGCTCTGGCTTATTTCTGTGTCTATGCAGGTAGAAGAGACTATGATCAGGTGACTCAGAAGCCCAGTTGAGTGGATGGACCAAATTGTTGACACAGATTTAGGGTCTAGGGACAGGGATAAGTCTAAAGTCCTCTAGGCACTTGTATTTGGCTGAAAACTCTAGGAGCAAAGAAAATGTAGATGCAATTTGTGAGCATGCAGATTAGTCCTAAGAGGGGTGTGAGCACATTATTATGTAGTGTGCATGTGTCCAGGTGGGCAGAATCACATACTGGTAGCTAAATGGGAGAAGGAGTCTGACCTCATAACTCATTTCCTATGTGTCCTCAGTTCCTGTTGACCTTGGGAGAAACATGGAATCACAGAACAATTTACAGTGACAGTCTGTGTGCAATAGAGCAGAACCTCCCTTTTCTGAGACACCTGGAGTCTCCCTTAAGCCCAGGGCCTGCCTGACACTTGCTGAGTAACTCACAGGCACGCACATGTCCTTGGCTTCTGTTATTTGTTGATGATTGACCCAAGTGTCAAAACATGAGCAAAACAACTCCATTTTCCTTTTTTGTTTTTTTTTTTTTTTGAGACGGAGTCTCGCTCATTGGCCAGGCTGGAGTGCAGTGGCGCGATCTCAGCTCACTGCAAGCTCCGCCTCCCGGGTTCAGGCCATTCTCCTACCTCAGCCTCTCTGAGTAGCTGGGACTACAGGCGCCCGCCACCATGCCCAACTAACTTTTTTTTTGTATTTTTAGTCGAGACGGGGTTTCACCGTGGTCTCGATCTCCTGACGTGATCCGCCCGCCTCGGCCTCCCAAAGTGCTGGGATTACAAGCGTGAGCCACCGCACCCAGCCAACAACTCCATTTTCTTTTGAGTAACCCAGGGCATATTGTCAGAAGTTATTATAGCATGAGCACGAATATGTTTTTATCCCAGCTTTGTTGGAAAATGAACAAATCAAAAACAAAAAAAGAAAATGAACAAAATCAGCAACAATGGATATGTGGTAGGAATAGATGAAAGCCTTTGACGATTATGCCATGAATCTATACTTTATTAAGTAATAAAGGAGAATATAACTGCATTAAGAGATCAGATTATGATGTTTTCAAATAGTTTGTGGGTATGTGTTTACTATGAATTTTTGTACCACAAATACCCCCGCTTTTAGGTATTTTTTTACTTTTTCAAAAAAATCAACTTTTATTTGAAGTCCTGGGTCACATATGCAGGATGGGCAGGTTTGTTACATAGGTAAATGTATGTCATGGTAGTTTGCTGCACAGATCAACCCATCACCCAGGTATTAAGCCTAGCACCCATTAGCTGTTCTTCCTGATGCTCTCCCCACCCCCTGACAGGCCCCAAGGTGTGTTGTTCCCCCAATGTGTTCATGTAACTCATCATTCAGCTTCCACTTATTAGTATGAGAGCATGCAGCGTTTTGTTTTCTGTTCCTGTGTTAGTTTGCTGAGAATAGCAGCTTCCAGCTCCATCCATGTCCTTGTCAAGGACATGATCCTTTTCCTTCTTATGGCTGCATGGTATTCCATGGTACATATGTACCACATTTTCTTTATCCAGTCCACTGTTGAAAGGCATTTGGGTTAACTCCATGTCTTTGCCATTGTAAAGTTTTTTTGTTTTACTTTTTAAAACAGTATACTGCTTAAGGTTAATTAAAAAATACATTGTAAAAACATACTTTCAGAGCACTGAACCTATTGAAACGTAATCATAAGTGTTTCATGCTCAACAAACTGTAGTTTAACGTTTGTTATAAATAATTCTTTGGAGGCTGTTTTAACATTTCTTATCTAGTATTTTTTTAAATGCTTATTACTTCAAATGAGTGCCCATAATATGGTAAAGATATAGAAGATTTCAAATAAAAAAGAATTCACAGAATTTACATGTTTTAAGAAAATGTCACAGCTGTAATTGGTTAGAATTTACATAAAGGCAGATGTCTTTATACAAACACATACGACAGAAAAACTGTGGTTTGCACCAGGCAAGATAAGGAAAAAACGGAGCTAAAGAGGGGAATCCTGATAAACAGTGTGGTTGAGGACTAAGTTTAGGTGGCCCTAGAAAGGCCTTACTAAGAATTAGGAGGTTTTAGTAATTAATAGAGAGTGACTAAGTAGTTTTGTAAAGAGTAAACAGAAAGATGTACATTTTTTGTAGGATGAAAATGTCGATGCTCCCACTAAATAAACTATTATCTAATCTATTCCAATAATTGACATATTCTTATTACTGTTACTCAGTTAACTACACTAATAAATATTTTAATTTTCAAGTCAGGATATTACTGTCTCTTAACATACTCAACAATAAAATAATATGTTATTATTTCTGTTTCACAAATGAGAGCTGTGAGACACAGTCTGTGTAACTTATAAAAGTTGACTTTTTAATTGTTGGGATAAGTTTCAGGCCGTTTTTAAAGCCAACTTTCTTCTCTATTAGATGTCTTTTGTCACATTCTCAGCTGTAATTTTAGAAATGTCTGTATCTTCACTCCTGCTCACACTGTATTTTGATGTCACGAGTTACTATCTTAGCACTTCTTAGAACAGTGCCTGGCATATCGTACATAGCCTTATCAAACATGATTCCCAAAGGAAAAAATAAAAACATAATTTCTACTTGTAGATGATATCAATATACCTAGCAACCCAAGAGATTCAACAAATACCAAGATTTAGCATAGTGGCAGGATATAAAATAAATCTGTTTATAAAATAAATATAAAAATCAATGCTCTATCATATTGAAATACCACTTCACACACATGACAATGGCTATTACACAAAAAACAACATAATCCCTAAAAGAGCAAGTGGTGCAAAGAAGAGGGAGAAATTAGAATGCTTTTTAACTCCTGGTGCAAATGTAAAATGGTGCAGCCACTATAAAAACAATGTGGACATTTCTTGAAAAAAACAAACATACAATAAACATTCTTCTATTTAGAACATAGAATTACATGATCTGGCTATTTCATTACTAAATATATATCCAAAAGAATTAAAAGCAGGGGATTGAAGAAATATTTGTATGCTTGTGTTTATGGCAGCATTATTCACAATAGCCAAAAGCTGGAAGCAACCCACGTCTTCAGCAATGAATAAACAAAATGCGTTATTTACATGCAATGAAATATTATTAACCCTTAAAGGGGAAAATAAATTTGACACATGCTGAATCTTGAGGACATTATGCTAACTGAAACAAGCCAATTCCAAAAGAACGAATACTGTATGATTCCACTTACTTAACTGACCGAGAATGGTAGAATTCAGAGAGAAGGAAAGTAGAATGGTGGTTTTAAGACAGTGGACAATGGGAAATATATAGAGTTTTGTGGAGAAAATAAAGAGAGATCAGATTGTTACTGTGTCTGTGTAGAAAGTAGACATAGGAGACTCCATTTTGTTCTGTACTAAGAGAAATTCTTCTGCCTTGAGATGCTGTTAATCTGTAACCCTACCCCCAACCCCGTGCTCTCTGAAACATGTGCTGTGTCAACTCAGGGTTAAATGGATTAAGGGCTGTGCAAGATGTGCTTTGTTAAACAGATGCTTGAAGGCAGCATGCTCATTAAGAATCATCACCACTCCCTAATCTCAAGTACCCAGGGACACAAACACTGTGGAAGCCCGCAGGGACCTCTGCCTAGGAAAGCCAGGTATTGTCCAACGTTTCTCCCCATGTGATAGTCTGAAATATGGCCTCGTGGGAAGGGAAAGACCTGACCGTCCCCCAGCCCGACACCCGTAAAGGGTCTGTGCTGAGGAGGATTAGTATAAGAGGAAGGAACGCCTCTTTGCAGTTGAGAGGAGAGGAAGGCATCTGTCTCCTGCCCGTCCCTGGGCAATGGAATGTCTCTGTATAAAACCCGATTGTATATTCCATCTACTGAGATAGGGGAAAACCTCCTTAGGGCTGGAGGTGGGACGTGCGAGCAGCAATACTGCTCTTTAAGGCATTGAGATGTTTATGTGTATGCATATCTAAAGTGCAGCACTTAATTCTTTACCTTGTCTATGATGCAGAGACCTTTGTTCATGTGTTTATCTGCTGATCTTCTCTGCACTATTATCCTATGACCCTGCCACATCCCCCTCTCCGAGAAACACCCAAGAATGATCAATAAATACTAAGGGAACTCAGAGGCCGGCGGGATCCTCCATATGCTGAACGCTGATCCCCTGGGCCCCCTTATTTCTTTCTCTATACTTTGTCTCTGTGTCTTTTTATTTTCCATGTCTCTCATTCCACCTAACGAGAAACACCCAGAGGTGTGGAGGGGCAACCCACCCCTTCAAGTTTCAACTCTGCAAGACAAAAAGAATTATGAACATCAATGGCGGTTGTGGTTGCAAAACAGTGTGAATGTACTTTATTGTCACTTTATGTACACTTTTTTTTTTTTTTTTTTGAGATGAAGTCTCACTCCGTTGCCAGGCTGGAGTGCAGTGGCGTGATCTTGGCTCACTGCAACCTCTGGCTCCTGGGTTCAAGTGATTCTCCTGCCTTAGCCTCCTGAGTAGCTGAGACTACACATGCACACCACCAAGTCCAGCTAATCTTTGTATTTTTTAGTAGATACGGAGTTTCACCATATTGGCCAGGGTGGTCTCAAACTCCTGACCTCGTGATCTGCGAACCTCAGCCTCCCAAAGTGCTGGGATTACAGGCCTGAGCCACCACACCCGGCCTATGTACACTTAATAATGGATTAAAATAATATATTCTATGTCATGCATATTTTACCACAATATTATTTTTAATAATTTTCATATAGAAAACCAGTGAAAATTTAGCAAATATAATGAGGGGGAAAAGATGACATTACCAAAGCTACAATAAATACATCTAGGAGAAAATTTTAAAGAGATATGTAAAACATATAAAAGAACAACCTTAGAAGACTTTAAAAGACACAAAAATCACCTAAAAATTTTTGTAACATCCTAGAGAGATATATTTTAACACAATTTTAGGTATTTAACACAATAGACAAAAAGTTGATGAATAAAGGCAGCTGGCTAATAAACTTGAAAATAATATCATAAAAATGGAAATGTACACTAAGACTACAGAGACATACCTATTTTTACCTCTCAGTTATAAAAAATTCCACAATATTCAGTGATGCTGTAAAAAACAGACAATCCTGTGCAATCAAATTAGAAGAGAATATACAAAATACCTAAGCGTTAATTTTGAAGCCTGGAAACTCAATTCTATGACTATACCATGCAACAGAGCTTTACAAACATTAAACAAATATTTCTGAGGTTATTCCCTGTGACCTTATTTGTCATAGCAAAATAACAGACAGAGCAGCTATGTTTATTCATAGGGCAAAGGGTGAATAGTCTCATGCCACCATAGAAGAGAGAGATCTCTGTGTGCCTGTAGGGAGCCTTGGTCACAGCATATTGTAAAGAGCTGTGTCAATGTGAGAATGTGATTGTAGTGAGAAACATATATTGGTCTCTACCCCAGCAAATTTAATTCCTGAGGTTCTAAGCAACCTCATCTTTCTCTCCTTTTGAAGACAAACCTGAAGATGAGTTTTTCTTTCACTGCATAGACCAACCAGAAACTGAGGTGTGCTTTCAGACACGGGTATGCATTGAGGGAAGCCCACCCTCGCAGCCAGGGCATGGCTATCGTTGCAAGCAGAAGCCAGCCCAAAACAGCTACTTACTGAGAGAGCCTCTGCATATACTAATTCCTGCTGTACATCTGTGCCTCCCCCACAGAGCCTGGCAGCTCATGGTTAGGGTATTTATGCCCAGATGGGTGTTCCAGAACAGCCTTCTCCCCCTACTGCTTCCACCCCTGTGCTGGATACACATAATCTCATTGTTAATAAACAATGAGAAATTAGATACAACTTTTTTATCTGATTAACGTGCGTAACCTCTAAATTATTAGGCCCAGAGACACAGGAATGAGGAAGCAGTCATGTCCCGCCCACTCCGTGTATTAGTATGTTTTCATGCTGCGGGTAAAGACATACCTGAGACTGGGCAATTTACAAAAGAAAAAGGTTTAATTGGACTTACAGTTCCACATGGCTGGGGAGGCCTCACAATTATGGCGGAATGCAAGGAGGAATGAGTGACATCTTACATGGATGGCGGCAGGCAAAACAAAAAAAATGTGTGGAGGGGAACTTCTCTTTTTAAAACTATCAGATCTCAGCCGGGTGCAGTGGCTCATGCCTGTAATCCTAGCACTTTGGGAGGCTGAGGTGGGCAGATCACAAGGTCAGGAGTTTGAGACCAGCCTGACCAACATGGTGAAACCCCGTCTCTACTAAAAATACAAAATTTACCTGGGCATAGTGGCACACACCTGTAATCCCGGCTACTCAGGAGGCTGATGCAGGAGAATCGCTTGAACCCGGGAGGCGGAGGTTGCAGTGAGCCGAGATTGTGCCACTGCACTCCAGCCTGGAGGACAGAGTGAGATTCTATCTCCAAAGAAAAAACAACAACAACAACAAAAAATCCTATCAAATCTCATAAGACTTATTCGCTATCAGGAGAACAGCATGGGAAAGACTTGCTCCCATGATTCAATTACTTCCCACCAGGTCCCTCCTACATATGGGAATTCCAGATAAGATTTGGGTGGGGACACAGTCAAACCCTATCATTCTGCCCTGTGCCCTTCCTAAATCTCATATCTTCACATTTCATGATCAATCATGCTTTCTCAACAGTCTCCCAGAGTCTCAACTAATTTCAGCATTAACTTAAAAGTCCACAGTCCAAAGTCTCATCCAAGACAAGGCAAGTCCCTTCTGCCTACGAGCCTGTAAAATCAAAAAGCAAGTTAGTTACTTCCTAGATACAATGGGGGTAAAGGCACTGGGTAAATACAGCCACTTCAAATGGGAGAAATTGGCCAAAACAAAGGGGCTACAGGTCTCACGCAAGTTTGAAATCCAGCAGGACAGTCAAATCTTAAAGCTCCAAAATGATCACCTTTGACTTCATGTCTCACATCCAGGTCACACTGATGCAAGAGGTGAGCTTCCATGGCCTTGGGCAGCTCTGCCCGTGTGGCTTTGCAGGGTATAGCCCCCCCTCCTGGCTGCTTTCATAGGCTGGCATCCAGTGTCTGCAGCTTTTCCAGGTGCATGGTGCAAGCTGCAGTGGATCTACCATTCTGGGGTCTGGAGGGCACTAGCCCTCTTCTTGCAGCTTCACTAGGCAGTGCCCCAGTAGGGACTTTGTGTGGGAGCTCTGACCCCACATTTCCCTCCTGGACTGCTCTAGCAGATGTTCTCCATGAGGAGGGCCACACCCCTGCATCAAACTTCTGCCTGAGTACTCTGGCTGGGGAGGCCTCACAATCATGGTGGAAGGCAAGAAGGAGTAAGTCACATCTTATGTGGATGGCAGCAGGCAAAAAAAAAAAAAAGAGAGACAGAACTTGTGCAGGGGAACTCCTGTTTAAAAAACCATCAGATCTCATGAGACCTATTCACTATCTGGAGGTGTTAGGATGAGTTTCAGTGATGTGTACCAGTCTCACAGGGTCTTCCCAAAAGAAAAACACCTGCAGAGACTTTTACATACACAGCACACTTAGACCTGGTACACTGCTCTGGCCACGATCACCTTTGAAAAGTTTCTAAATTATGGAAAACTGATCATCAAAACCATGCCTTTCCTTCCAGGTAACATCCCTTAGAAACATAAGCTGAACTTATGTATAATACCTATGGAGCTTCACCTTGCAAATGCCTCGGTAAATGGACCAACATGACTTCAGATGACCCCAAAATGCAATGACAAAAATGAAGGTCTTTTGACATTTCTAAATTAATATCTTTCCATGCACAATTGGAAAAGGCAGGTTTTAGAATTAAATTTAATGAAAGGCCTTCTTTCTGTTTTTCCTGGCTAAATTCTAGTAAGAGATTTCAAAGTACATTTTAAGAGGGTTCTTTTGCCTCCTCAAAAAAACCTTTTAAATGTTCAAACTGTCTGTTTGACTTTGCTGGAGGACTTACAATACATACTTTAACTTTTTCCAGTCTTTTCTCAGTCTCTAGGAGACGTAAATCTCACTATTATTTGAAATGTTAACATCCAGAGAATTAGCAAAACAGCATTCCAGCTGAGATCAAATTGGAAAAAAAAATTGAAGTTTTTTAGAACAAACCTCAAAATTTTATCTCAGCGAATATCTCTAGCTTAGGCAAAAAACATTACCCACATAATAATTAATTAATAATGTATTTGTTTTTATTATTTTATTATTACTCTTGACCTTCTGGAGTCCACATTTGTAAACTTGTCTACTCCCATAGACAGCTTTTTTTCTCCTGTTTTACCAAGCATTTCTTAAAATCTTGTGTCTGGCCTTTGTGGGCAGACGGTAAGCTGAGAAGCTGAGATACTAGAAAATATGGCCTGAAAATATAGATTGTACCCCATTTGCGGTAAGCTGTGCTTAGGAGAAGTTTTGATTATACCAGAGCTACAATTTTTTTGTTCTTTCTCTGAAGTTTTAAAGCCATACAGGATTTCTTGGATTTGGCCTCATGAATGTGTTGGTTTTTAGTCACTAGTTCAGATATGCCTTCAACTTAAAATTTCAGTTTATGGCCGGGCGCGGTGGCTCACGCTTGTAATCCCAGCACTTTGGGAGGCCGAGGCGGGCGGATCACGAGGTCAGGAGATCGAGACCACGGTGAAACCCCGTCTCTACTAAAAAAATACAAAAAATTAGCCGGGCGCGGTGGCGGGCGCCTGTAGTCCCAGCTACTCGGAGGCTGAGGCAGGAGAATGGCGTGAACCCGGGAGGCGGAGCTTGCAGTGAGCCGAGATTGCGCCACTGCACTCCAGCCCGGGCGACAGAGCAAGACTCCGTCTCAAAAAAAAAATAAATAAATAAATAAAATAAAAAATAAATAAAAAAATTTCAGTTTATGTTTAGAGTGTAATAGAAACTTTTGTTGTTTTGTTTGTTTAGTCTCCTCTCCGGGACTAAATAAAACCGTATACTGTGGTTTGGAAAAAAGAAAACTATTTACTCAAAAATACCAAAGATAAATGTTTAAATATTAAATAGTTTTAAATATTTTAAATACAGCTTTAAATAGTGATCACCCTATATCTCCAATAAACAAAAATGTCCCATCTCCAAAATTTCTTCTTGATGTAAATTTTAGAAAGAAAAAGTAATGTTTTCTATTTACCTGGGTAAAATCTAAATTAAAAAAATTTAAAAGCTCTACAGTCAAAAGTCCATTTATTTAAAATTGACAATCATGCTATACACACACACACACACACACACACATATACATACACACACACACATATTATACATACATAAATTTGAGGCCCATGGTTTTTTCATATAAAGTCTTTAGTCAACTGAATTTCTCTCTCCCTAAACTGGTATCTCTATGTGCCTGTTTCTTCTCTTGCTGACATGATTTTTGCCAAGGATAATGTAAAACTTTACTGGCTGTTTGGAAAACAAAATCTTCTCAAACTGTCTCATCTAGAATTAATTCTTCCATTTACTTCTATCTTTCTCATCTTCCACTTAAAACCTTTTGTCACTAAGGAGGACACCTAAAGGAAACTTCTAGCAGCCTGGGAGCCCTTGAAGAACACAGATAAAGCGCCACAGGCTTCTCCTTCTTTGGCAGGGTACCTGTTTTTCCTCATGAAGCCCCCGAAGTTGTGGGTAAACAGGTTTTTTGGGGGCCTGAAACTTTACTCCCTTTTACAATGAACTCCCTCTCTAGGGCTTTTAGATACAAACATGAGTAAGTTATATTTTGTGTCTACATGTACGTATATGTCTATAAATGTGTTTGTATATTATCTACATGGTACTGAATTAAAGATAAATACGTTTTCATGAATTAAAAAAAAAGCCCAAATATTTTTCAAGAATATGTGAATTAAGTAAATCTTTTGGCAAATATGACTAGTTTATTGATTTAATAAAAAAGTGTCTTCTGACTTCTCAGCAAAATATGTATATATAGAAAAATATATATATGTAGAAAGTTTATTGCTTTTATAACTTGTCCAACACAGTAATACAAAAATGGATAATAGAAAGTTTAACTTCAGAAGAGTGTATTAATCTAATGTTTCATGAGATTTTACAAAAATAATTAAGAATAAATAAACAGATGTAAATGGGACAAAAGCTTATAAACTTACAATACTAATTGTTTTGTAATGTGTTTAAATAGTTTCTCAAATCTTTATGGAAACTATACTCTTAGATTGTTGCTAACCTACATTAAATAATGGCTATTCATTAAACATCTAGATTATCTCTAAATAAGATAAAATGCTAAGATATTAATTTTTAAATATAAGTTTAAGCTAAATATTTTTGGTCTCTTCACAGAAACAAAAGATATTTAGATCTGTTAGTAAGTATGTCCTATTCCACATTAAAAATGTTTCCATTTAAAATCCTGTTTCTAAAAATTATAAAATATATATTTCTAAATGTTTACTACATGACTAATAGTTAAAATTGCTTACTTCTCAGGCTTTCACTATATGTTCAAATTACTAAAACTTAAAATTCTGGCTAAGATATAATAACTAAAACTATTGTTAAGGAGAGAAACAATTTTACATACTGAGTGTACAAGGAAAATAAGCTGTGTTTCTTGGTGAAAAAAATTATTTTAGAAAGAGACATGAGGATGTGTTTTTTCTTAAAGAGGAGGCAATTTTGCTGGGTTTAGAGGTTAAATACATAAAATTGAAAGGATAAAAGATAAAGAAAATGAGGTAAACTCAATGGATATAGAAAGTTGGAGAAAGAGAATAAAGAAAATTTTAAGGGGTTATAAAATGTTTCTAGAAATCTTATCTTGTATGGTCAAAGCTGATTAATACGTCTGTTTATAAGGTTTTCTTAAAATTGGCTTTAATAATAATATAATAATACAAGAATAAAATTTGATTTTCTTTTTTAAACAAGATTTTTATGAAGAAAAAAATTTATTTCAAATTTGTTGGAAGGAACCATATTAGATTTTCTTGGCCAATACCTGTGCCACTAAATTGAAGGCCAATATCTTTTAGAATATTTGGTCACCGCCCTCTCCATACATAGCTCTGCAAAAACCCAGCACTGGACAAATTCTAACTTTCTGCAGGCTTGGCCACCAATCTGTTTTAGATGAAGATTCTATTTGAAAAAAATCTGCTAATTATCTGCCTGGCTTTCAAAGAACACCTTCATGCATTTTATTGGAAAAAATGCTTTTGCCTTGGTGAGGTGTCACCTCCCATGAACATACAAATTAAAATATTTTTATAAGCTTAGAAAGAATTACTGATAAAATTGTTGCATCTATTGCAGCTTAAAAAAAAAAGCTACTGATTTACTGGCTACGATTATACTAGACAATCATATTGCTTTAGGTTACATATTACCTGAGCAAAGATATGTATGTATAGTGGCAAATACCTTTTTACTGTGTATACATAAATATTTCCTATGAACTAGAAATTTTTCTAAAAAATAATGAGTTGCCCACTGCCACAAATTCTCCACTCTGCACAAGACAGAAACTGATGTTTTCATGAATGTTTGTAATTTACGTGTTAATCTACCACGCTTTCTTGTAAAAATGTATTTATTTTTCTGCAACCATCATGAGAGAGACATTTCCTCTGTCTTTTCCCAGGTAGCATTCCCAAAGCTAAGCCCTGGGATTCTGTTTGAAATCATGCTAAAATAGAACAGACCTCAGAATCTTACAGCATTCACTGTGCAATAAAAGGTAAATGAGAATTTTTAACTAATGGAATATAAACTTTTTTTTTTCTGAAATCTACCTCTTTTCTCTTAGAAAACATTTGTGGTTTTTTTTACTCTTTCAAGCTCTAGTGATAAAATCCATTATACAATTAATGAAAAACTGAAGTTGAAATAACTGAACATACATATTCAAGGCAACAAACACGGGGTGAAGTAGTGCTGACTGGAACACAGATGTATTAGACTCATGTGTCAATCACTTGAGAGATTCTCCCACCCCCATTCTGCTCACTAAAGTACTTGATCATCACTCTCCCAAAAGACACTGCACTTGCCCCCTGTGTGGCAGATGTGCATTTTGCTTTGCAAATTTATATACTCCCTCACTAGGGTGGGTCTTTCCTGTACTTTGGGACAGTTATTCTCCTTCACAAGCCTGAGAGAAACCAGAGGGCAAGATGCATTTGTGCCTTTTTCCCTCAATACCAGCACCTGATTGGTTGACCACCAATGTGTCTGCAGAAAGGAAAGCTAGGGTTGAGAGGGAAAAAATCTTAATGTTAAAGCAGTTAGCTTTTTAGAGGAAGGGTGTATCAGGAAACTGCTCTCAGCACGAGGGCATCCAGCTGCTCCCCTGAGAGACTCCACCCAATACCTCAGGCTCTTCTCTGAAAGAAGATGACCCAGGGGCTAATGTTTGCTAGACACTCCAAGAGACATGGTCCTTGTGGGTATCTTGGATCATCCCCAGAAAGTTATAATACCTGGAATCAGGAAAATACATGAGTGGCTGAGGACACATCACCCTGCAAAGGATCCAAAGACATTCTGGGAAGGGGCGCATGTCTAGAGAAGATGAGAGGAGATGCGCAGAGTGTCAGGTGATCACTCTTTGCTTTCCTGTCATGTGAAATGTTCACGAACAGGCGAATATATTAAAAAGAGCCACCTACTGCTCTCTTAAACAAAAATAAACAATTAAAATGCCACGTCTGTTTTGAAATTAAATAAAGGACTAATAGTTGATAATGTGATTTGGACAGGGATAGTTGGCACCAGGGAATGTGGGAAAGAAATTGGAAATGTAGAATTTTCTACAGTCCCTATAATAGTTAGGCTGGGAGAAGTTTTGGATTTGAGACCCTGCTTGCCAAACATTTGAAAATTGCAGACAAAACCAACAACCCTGTAGAGCATTAAAATAACTAAATAGCTGGCAATTAGGCTGAAATGGCCATGATGCTCTGGGATTCTGCCTATGGAAACCTAACTACATCGAAAGAATTTCTTGCAAATTACTAACTTGAGAAAAAAAAAACACACACACAAAACTTAGGCTTAACCAACCACAAGCTGCCAATAAAGCTCTTATTACATAACCAAGACATTTCCACCGGATGGGTGCAAATGCAATACATAACTGTAACCAATCAAATATTGAATCTGGTTTACTTCCTCATACCTCTTACAAAAGCCTTTTCCAAGTCTCTCCTTTGAGCCCCCAAACAAACCACAGTTGGGTGTTCTCTGATTCATAAATTGCTGTTTGTGCAAATAAACTGTATTAATCGGTTCTGGCATTACTACAAATGCCTCAGACTGGGTAATTTATAAGGAAGAGGATTAACTGGCTCATGGTTCCACAGGCTGTACAGAAAGCGTAACACCAGCATCTGTTTCTGGGGGGGCCCCACCCAGGAAGCTTAAAATCCTGGTGGAAGGTGAAGCAGGAACTTGAAAAGAAGGCAAGGGGCTTGCTATACACTTTTAAATAAGAACTTCAGGGAACCCACTCAATACCGAGAGGTCAATACCAAGAGGAATGGTGCTAAACTATTCATGAGAAATTCGCGCCCATAATCCAGTCACCTTCCTCCAGGCCCCACCTCCAACATGGGGTATTACATTTAAATAGGGGAGTTGGGCTGGAAAACACTTCGAAACTATATCCTAAAGATGCCTCAATTTAGGCTACGACAGTGGCTCAGGCATGTAATCCCGGCACTTTAGGAGGCCCGAGGGGGGCGGATCACCTGAGCTCAGGAGTTCGAGACCAGCCTGAGCAACATGGCAAAAACCCGTCTCTACAAAACAAACAAAAAACAAAACCACAAAACCAGGCGAGGTGACGGCGCATGTCTCTCTAGTCCTAGCAACTTGGGGGGCTGGAGTGGGAGGATCATCTGAGCCCAAGAGATGGAGGCTGCAGTGAGCCGAAATCTTGCCACTGCACTTTAGCCTGGGCACAGAGTGAGACACTGTCTCCAAAATAAATAAAATAAGCCACAATTTTTAAAAGGAGAAAGGAGGGACTGGGGGCCCCAAGGCCCACTGCTTCTTCCACGGAGGAACTCCAGACCCTGAATGAGGATTCTCGTCTTATGACCTTCCCATCGTCCCCGCACAATCTGGAGGAGACTCGGAATTGCGACACAGAGCTGCCCAAAAAGGCTCTGGGCTGGAGAGAAATTCGCGTTTATGGACAAAACAAGACGCTCGGGTTTTGGTTGCTGGCTCAGCTCCTAATCTGCGACGGAGGGAAGTGAGGACTCAACTGTGCCCGCGGGGACTCGGAGCTGCAGACTCCAGAGCCGACCGCGAGGCCAAGATCCCACCGCAGCCAGTTCCGGCAGGATTCAAACAGCCTCTTCCTCCGTCTCGGGACACCCACTCCGCGCACTCACCATTTCCCAGCCTCCGGATGTTCCGCCTTCCTCCCTATGGATCTCCCAGTACCTGCAGGTCACAGGATAACAGGGGCTATGGTAGAGTCACCGAGAGCTAGTGGAGCGGAAGAGATGGAATAGTACAGACGGGTACTGGACTCAGAGCCTAGGAGCTAGGAGACAAAGGCCTTGCCATATTGAAAAGCCCGCCTCTTCCTCTCTAGCTGCGCACCTAATTGGGCAGTTTTCACGCTGGCACCACTGATTGGCTGGGGTTCTCCGCCCCAGCCACACATTTAGACCCTGATCGACAGGAGATGTAATGAGACACTGGGCTGAACGAGGAAAGACTGACAGGTTTTTGCCTGCAGCATGTTCAGGCAGAGATTTCTCCTTGTGTTGGGGGCCTGGCCCTGCCTGAGGGACATTTGTATTTAACGTTGCATATAAGATTATATCACTTTCTGATTATATTTATGTGTGTGTATATCAATTTCTGAATTATAGTTATGTGTATGCTGCAGGCCCTGTCTCAGCATCCTGTCTTTCCCTTTAGCTGCAGGAGATCAGAGTCCTCCAGGAGATGCAGCTGCACCAGCTGGCTGCAGACAATTATCACCTTCAGTCTGTGAAGCAATTTTGGGTCTGCTTCCAATTAATGGAGTGTCTCAGTGAGACTGAGTGGTGAGGGCCTAGCAGATTGGTTAGAGGTGCCACTCACCCAGACCTCCCAAAACACCCTGTTTCTTTCCCACCAAAGCTGAGCCTGCCTGAGGACCTAAACAAGCATAGAGAACCAAGAAGGGACCCTAGTCAAGAATAGTGCTGGGCTGTGGGGTAAAGTCAGCTAGGTCAGGGCCTCCAGATGTGGGAAGGAGCCGGCCTCTTCTCTAGGGCCCCGGGCAAGTCACTGTCCTCTTTGGGCCTCTGTTTTCTTATCCAAAAAATGTAGGGTTGATGAGCCTGAGAGGGGCTAATGATGAGCTTCAAAGGAGAAAAGAACTTTGAGAGTGCTTGTGCCTGGCTCTTCCTGAGATGATGAGAACAATGGTGACAGCTAAATATAACTGAGTCCTCACAAGGCCCAGTGAGGTAGGTGGTTCCCATCACACTTTTAAGTTGAGAAACAGTCTCAGGGAGGCCTGGCTGCATGCCCAAGGTTCCACACACAGTGAGTGTTGGAGTAGGGAGTGAATCTAGAATCAGAGCTTACTGGAGATGACAGGAGCATTGGACCAGCTTACTCACACCAGTTATCCAGGATACCAGGTCAGTGTAACTGGGCATAACTGGGTGAAGGGAGCATAGTATCACTGACCTTTTCTTTGACTCTGGCAGGTGAAGACATCCATGTTGGCCACCCTGAAGACGAAACCACAGAGAGGCCAGATGAGGCTAAAGCAGCAAAAAGGCAGTGTCCCTGTGATGGGGAAGAGCTCCAGGGAGTCAGAGGGAAGAGGTCCTCCCTCCCAGCCGGAGGCCTCCACATCAAAAGAGCAAGGGGCCTTTCTCCCCTAGCCCTTCCCTCCTGTGGCAACAGTCCCTGAAACGCCTCTATAAGAGAAATCTGAGTAAAGGCCTGGAAGAGCTGGAGTTGGGAAATGGTGGGGGCAGGGACCACATAACATTGTGACTTGTTAAAAATCTCACCACAGAGTTAACATGGGAACATGGGGGTGCTTCATGTTTTTGGAGGCCAGCTAGGAGGAGGGGAGAGAGTTGGGGAGAGGCAGCTGAGTGTCTTTGGCTTTTTCAAGTGGAAGATGTGGATAGGAGCGTCCAGGAGACAGGGGATTATGAGACTTCAGGAGACAGGCCTTGAATGGACACCCAAAAGTGAGTAGTCATCCCCATCACCACCCGATGGCACAGGGTGTTGCCTCCATCCTGGGCACATTTTCCAGTTATCTGGTGATGGCAGACCCTGCCAGAAAGGATTATATGGATGGGAGTGAGCCTGGGATGGGCAGGGCTGGAACCAGGATCCTGAGGCTTGGGAAAAGAGAATCCAGGATTACATCCGTAGATCTCAGTACTTGGCAAACCTCCTCTCATGAGAGCCTCACGGCTGCCTCTGTGAGTGAGGCATCAGGCCCCTCTTCCCTATGAATGTTGAAGATTCCACATCAGCCATCAGTCCCTGTTCCCAGAGTGGTGAAGCTGCAGAGCTGCCTGCTTGCAAAGCTCAGTGAGATTTGGCCTGAGCTGGACTCAGGCTCTCCCTCAGATGGTTCCAATGGAAGGAGAGTAAACTTAGACCTCTCCAAGGGCAGGCAGCTCATATGAGGCTAAGCACTTTTTTAATGGGAGCCTCCAGTTTTTCTGTCATCAGAGAGAGTTGGGGCGGGAGGTCCCTGAGCCTCAGCTCCCATTGTTCCATTCTTTGAACCCCAGAACCTGATGCAGACCCAACTCCTGCTTTGTGCACATCCCCTGACCCTGGTGGCCCTGGCAGTAATGCAGTATGAAGGGAGTGGGGAGCGGACCTAGTCTAAGGGTCTAAGGGGCCTTTCTGATGAACACTGGCTGTCTGACTTCCAGGGAAATGTGAATAACACCAAAAAAAAAAAAAAAAAAAAGGAAGGTGAGCAGCTGGGGCAACACTGGGGGACAGTGGAGAGGTGAAAGTCAGAGATGCCCCTGGGAGAATACTCTGTGTGTCTAACTTATTTATTTATTTTGATATAGAGTCTTGCTGTGTTGCCCAGACTGGAGTACAGTGGCATGATCTCTGCCCACTGCAACCTTCACCTCACGAGTTCAAGCGATTCTCCTGCCTCAGCCTCATGAGTAGCTGGGATTACAGGTGCATACCACCACATCCGGCTAATTTTTTATATTTTTGGTAGAGATGGGTTTTCACCATGTTAGCCAGGCTGGTCTTGAACTCCTGACCTCAAGTGATCCACCCGCCTTGGCCTCCCAAAGCGCTGGGATTACAGGCATAAGCCACTGCACCCAGCTTAACCTTTTCAATAAATCTAAGATGCAGAGGATGGAGCCTCTGCAATCTCAGATTTAGATTCCATCCTCTGCATCTTAGATTTATTGAAAAGGTTTGATACACAGAGAAAGAGACCCATCACAATGGAGGGTGTGAGTAGGGGACTGAAATAAAAAACCAGTTCCTGGAGGAGGGGCTGTTTGTATCCAACTCTGAAAATAGGTTGGGGCTGCATGGCATTAGAGAACAGGAAGAGGCCCTTAAAAGCCCCAGCAACCAGTCCCTGTTACCTCTCTTCCCCACAAGTTCCCTTCAACATTTTTCACCCATACCCTGTTAGTAGGAAGTTTACTCTCCTTCCATTGGCACCACCTGAGGGAGAATCTGAGTCCAGCTCAGGCCAAACCTCACTGGGCTTTGCAAGCAGGCAGCTCTGCAGCTTCACCACTCAGGGAACAGGGACTGGCGGCTGATGTGGAGTCTTCAGCATTCATAGGGAAGATTCATAGATTCATAGGCCTGACGCCTCAGTTCACAGAGGTAGCCATGAGGGTCTCATGAGAGGAGGTTTGCCAATGCTGAGATCTAAGGATGTAATCCTGGATTCTCTTTTCCCAAGCCTCAGGATCCTGGTTCCAGCCCTGCCCATCCCAGGCTCACTCCCATCCATATAATCCTTTCTGGCAGGGTCTCCCATCACCAGATAACTGGAAAATGTGCCCAGGATGGAGACAACACCCTGTGCCGTTGGGTGGTGATGGGGATGAGTACTCACTTTTGGGTGTCCATTCAAGGCCTGTCCCCTGAAATCTCATAATCCCTGTCTCCTGGAAACTCCTATCCACATCTTCACTTGTCCTTCCCTTTAGCTGCAGGAGATCAAAGTCCTCCAGGAGATGCAGCTGCTTCAGCTGGCTGTAGACAATTATCACCTTCAGCCTGTGGAGCAATTTTGGGTCTGCCTCCAGTTAATGGAGTGGCTCAGTAAGACTGAGAGGTGAGGGTCTAGCAGATTGTCAGAGGGCATGCAGAATATTTATTTTGGGCCAGCTGCCAAGAGCCTGTGGCCATGGCTCCCTGGTCAGTGTCAGGCCCTGCTGCATGATGACCCCCGGGACCCAGCACTCCAGCTGGGCAGGCACTGGGAAGGAGGCCAGGGATGTGGATTCTACTAGCCTCACATCTGCCTCTGTACTGTAGCTACAACCTGCCTGCCAGCTGGATCTCTTATCCCAGTAGTCCAGCAACACCACCCTCCTGGCCATGGAGAACATGCCATGATAAATCTTAGGGAACACTCAGTGCCTGGACCAGTAGGAGCAAAGTACCTTAGAGCTCAGTGACATTTGGGCTAGGCATGGGATCCGGGTGTCAGATTGCTACACTGGGCTCCCAGCTCCACCACTGACCAGCCCTGTGACTGGGGCAGAGGACTCACTGCTATGGTACTTGAGGCCCCATTGTCATAAATATAACGCACACTGCCAATTCCTTTTTCTCATTTATCTGTTTATTTATAATCACTACTGATCTCTGTTGGTATTTTTATTCAAAATTAATAAGCATGTGATACATTTTTTATCATTCTTCCTCATGATTTCTTTACTATATGATTCCTCTCATGTGTGGTACTTAAGAGTAAATCTATAGAAACACAAAGTAGGAGAATGCTTCCCAGGGGCTAGAGGGAGAATAACAAGGAGCTGTTGTTTAATGGGTACAGTTTCAGTTTCAAAAAATGGAAAATGCCTTTTATTCATGGAAATTATGGTAGCAAATTAATGAGTGTCCTTAATTCATCTCAACTGAAACCTTTAAAATAGTTAAAATAGTTTTATGTGTAATTTAACATAATGTATAAAATTCTTTTAAATTTTTATATATATTTTTTTTGAGAGACAGTCTTGCTCTGTTACCCAGACTGGAGTGCAGGATTGCAATCATCACTTCCTGCAGCCTTGAACTCATGGGCTTAACTGATTTTTCTGCGTCAGCCATCTGAGTAGCTGGAATGACAGGCATATGCCACCATGCCTGGCTAATTTTTAATTTTTTTATAGAGAGAGGGTCTCACTATATTGTCCAGACTGGTCTAAAATTCTCAGCCACAAGTGATCCTCCTACCTTAGCCTCCTAAAATATTATAGGTTGCATGTTGGCTCATGCCTGTAATCTCAGTGTTTACATATCGCAACAGCACTGATGAATATTACAAATGTGAGGTACAAAAGAAAGTAGATGTAATAATATACATATTATATAATGCCATTTATGTAAAATCCAAAAAGAATATAAAATTGAGGTTTTGGCTTTCAGTAATGGTGGAGTAGCTTGTTGAACACTACTCTTACAAATAACAATGGTAAAATCTGGATACAATGTCATATATTGTTATATAGAAACACACATCTATATATCATACATAGGATATATGTACGGATAAGAACTGAATGAGAATTTTAGCTGTGCCCACTGAAAGGGAGAAGGGTATCTGAATTTGAATCCAGCCAAATTAACTCCCTCTTCGAAAAATAACAACACTCTTCAAAGGAATACAACAGAATCCAGAGTCTCTGTATTATTTATAGTTTTCAAAATACAATTTTAAAATTTGAGACATGAGAAGAAACACAAAAATGTAATTCCTGCACAAGACAAAACATAGGCATTAGAAGCTATCCCCAAAACGTCCAAGATGTTGTTATCAGCAGTCAAGTATTTCAGAGCAGCCACTAAAACTATACTCATGGGGTGAAGAAAAAACATTCTCATAATGAATGAGTACATGTGGAATCTCAGCAGAGAAATGCACAATATTAAGAATAACCAAATAGAAAGATAATGAAATTTTAAAATAGTACTTTTAGGTTGATTCATAGATTAGAAAAAGACAGAACAATAGAAATTATTCAATCTGAAAAAAAAGAGTAAAAAATGTTTGAAGAAAATGAACAGAGTCTTACCAATAAATGTGGTACAAAAGTAACAACTCATAGCTGAAAACTATTGGTCAAAACCCTCAATTTTTTTTTTTTTTTTTTTTTTTGAGATGGAGTCTCACTCTGTCACCCAGGCTGGAGTGCAGTGGTGTGATCTCAGCTCACTGCAAGCTCTGCCTCCCAGGTTGACACCATTCTCCTGCCTAGTATCCTGAGTAGCTGGGACTACAGGTGCTCGCCACCACACCCGGCTAATTTTTTGTATTTTTAGTTAAGATGAGGTTTCACCGTGTTAGGCAGGATGGTCTCGATCTCCTGACCTCGTGATTCGCCCACCTCGGCCTCCCAAAGTGCTGAGATTACAGGCCAGAACCCCCAATTTTTATATCCAAGCAAAGTCAACAGATCCCAAAAAGAAAATCCAAGTAAAACCATACCAAGGCCATAGGCCATATTGTGATTTAAGAAACTGGCAGGACAGGGCTTTCAATTGACTTTCTATGATTTCTAATTTTTACTATTTATAATGATGGAAAATAGGTTATCCTTGAGAGTTTTTATCTTGGAGAAAGTCTCACATATCAGGCATAGATGACTAAGGGTTATTAAAGGCAGATGACTTTCTAGCCTTGTTTTAGAGTTTTAATTTCTTACTTTGGAAATCAATTTGTTTCTTACAAATCTTGTAGTAAAAGTGATTCTCCAGAAAGATGTGCCCAGGATATTCTCTCCTGCTGCATCCTCCCTGCACAGAATTAAAGCTGTGTGTACTTCAATTTTGGAAATATACAGTAAGAATTACTTAGAGTTAATCTGAAAAACTAAAAGAAAAACATGGGATGAATTAAGATATATAAGAATTAAGATATAACTGTGATGTTCCTTCAGCAAATTAATAAAAGTGGTTCCAGAGTGATATTTAAAAATGATTATTAAAAGAGTTTCTAAGTGAGCCCTATTCAGGGCAAAAAGACGTTGTACATTACCTCAGTACACAAACATTCCTAATGTTTTGGGAAGGACCAAGGGTCCTGTTTTGTCCTATTGGCCCATGTTAACACTAAGACACCTGATTCCTGGGAACCAACCTGTGTGGGAGTCACAAAAGTGGTGGATGTGGCTCCCAAAATGGCTTAGAAGGGTCCCTTCTCTGTGCGGCTGAGTTTCCTGACTGTATGAAGGAGTCAGGCCTTTCCCCTGTGACGTTTTCTTCTCTTCATTACAGTGGCAGGAGCATCCCTGCGAGAGGCCTGACCCAGGTGTGTAGACTCAGCCAGCCCGGAAATCCAATGGGGTGTTCTTGGGGTGCAGAGGAGGATTTGTGACAGTCCAGAGACAGAAAAACGAAAAGGTGGCTTTGAAAAGGCAAGTGCAAAGATACCAGAGATGGGGTATTGTCATTTTAGGCAGAGAATTGACGGTTTCACTTACCAGGGAGCTCCCATCATGGGCTCCCAAAAGGCCTAACAACTGCTAGGCCCAGGGGCCATTAGCTCCACCTTTACGGAGAAGCTGCACTAAGCATGTCAGAAGCGGCGTAGGCAGGGATGAGGGAAAGGACGGGATGAGGGAAGGAAAGGTGTGCGCTGAGCTGAGCTGCGAGAGGGTAAACCTAACTACGTAACCCTGAGCAGGCTGTGAGAGGCTCCTTGCCCCTTGCAGATTTGTGAAAAATAAAACTTCCGCACAAGAAGCCGGCATTTCAGGTAGGGGCGATGATGTCACAATCACAGGTTGAGATCTGCTGCCCAGGCCACGCTTGCTCCCCGCAGGCAAGCGAGGTTTCAGAACAGCCAGGACCTCCTCCGCATGGGGGAACCGCTCTAGACGCGCAGAGGGGCGGAGTTGAAACGGGTGCCATCACCGTACATCCAGAGAGCTGTACTCTCTTAACCGCTCCTAGCCCCTTAGTGGCAAAGCGACAGTATTATTTCGCAGGGCTGGGGGCGGTGCGAAGCCCTGGGGACGCGGCGGTGCGCGCCTCGCTCACCATGCTGGGAGTGGTAGTCTCTTTTTTCTTTTTTCGCGACGGAGTCTTTTTTTTCTCTGTCGCTCAGGCTGGAGTGCAGTGGCGCGATCTCGGCTTACTGCAAGCTCCGCCTCCCGGGTTCTCGCCATTCTCCTGCCTCAGCCTCCCTAGTAGCTGGGACTACAGGCGCCCGCCACCACGCCAGGCTAATTTTTTTGTATTTTTAGTAGAGACGGGGTTTCACCGTGTTAGCCACGATGGTCTCGATTTCTTAACCTCATGATCCGCCCGCCTCGGCCTCCCAAAGTGCTGGGATTACAGGCGTGAGCCACCGCGCCTGGCCTGGGAGTGGTAGTCTCTTAACCGCTCCCAGGCCCTTGTTTGCAGGACTGCAGGACTACAATCCCAGCATGCTCCGGGCTCGGGGTTGGGGCACAGCCATTGGAAAGAGAGGCAGGGCGCTGCGCACCTCGCGGGGCCTATGGGGCATTGTAGTCTCTCAACGACTCCTGGCTCTTTGGTCGCCTGGCTGCAGGACTACAATTCCAGCAGGCACCGGGCTCAGTGGGAGGGGCAGGGTGGTGTGGACCTGGCAAAGCAGTGCTGCCCGCTCACCCCCTGCTGCCTCCTCTCCATGGGGAGTGAGTTTGGAGAGGGATATGAGGGATAAATCTGGGCTGGACAGTGAGAAAGGTGTGACTCTTCGAAGTACACGTCGCTTTTGCCCAAATCTGGCAGGTCCCACCTCCGGCTGAGTAGCTCGGTTTCCTCTCTTTATCCTTACCCTCTGGTCTTTCCATGACATCGCGCCGCCTCCAGCCCAGGGAGCCGCCTGCTTTCCTAAAGTACTACAGAAACTGGCCTGATGTCTGTCTGAGACATTGTACATTGTGCCACCGGCCTCTGCTTACTCCAGGCAGAGCGCCAGTTCAGCAGCATTTGGGAGAAATTTGCTGCCTGGGCCGCCCGTATACAACTTCAGCTTTGCAGTGGGTAACATGGGCTGTGGTTTGGTGAAAATGTCAACCTCACTGACCCCTTTTTCGTGGAAGTGGAAGTTGAGACACGAGGGACAGTAATTACTGGCTTACTGGGATCTGCTAAAAGCAGAGGAGAAAGCCCCAGTATTTCCAGGCATGTGTCTGGTGGGCCATTTGCACCTACCCATTTATGGATTTAGGCCTCCAAAAATCAACCTAAAGATGATGATTGTTTTGATATTTTACACGTGTAACCATGGGCCTCATCTCACCTGAGACCTGACTGGCTAGCATCTCAAAGACATGGATGGTGACCAGCTCTCTCCAGAACAGATGGCGCTCCAGCTTTGTGGGAGCAACTTTCAAGGTGTGGATCACTTGGAGGTCATTTGAAACCTGTGAAGTTTAACATCTCTGCTTTGGATGGAAAGCTCATCACCTACAGCAGTCAGGGATGTAACTAAACTTGCTGGGACTGATGTGTTGAAATTTTTTGTCTAGATAGTGGAAACATCCAGGAGCACTTCTGCTTCCATGTAGCCTCTTAATAATTGATGTCCCTAAAATCCTATGTCCTCAGAAACAGTTACTTTCAGCCGAGGGCAGTGGCTCAGGCCTGTAATCCCAGCACTTTGGGAGGCCAAGGTGGGTGGATCACCTGAGGCTGGGAGTTCGATACCAGCTTGGCCAACATGGTGAAATCCTGTCTCTACTATAAATACAAAAATGAGCAATCTCAGCTCACTGCAACTTCTGTCTCCCAGGTTCAAGTGGTTCTCCTGCCTCAGCCTCCCAAGTAGCTGGGACTACAGGTATGCACCACCATGCCCAGCTAATTTTTTTGTATTTTTAGTAGAGACGGGGTTTCACCATGTTGTCCAGGCTGTCTTGAACTCCTGACCTCAATGATCCACCATCCTCAGCCTCCGAAAGTGCTGAGTTACAGGTGTGAGCTCCCATGCCTGGTGTGACATATTTCTAAGTTCAGCGCCCAAGTGCTGTGACTCTCCTGACTGGGCCCTCCCCACGAGGAGGACTGGATCCGAGGAGAATCGTGACATATCCCTGGGCCCAGTCCTTAGGCCACATGACCCTCCTTTTTTACCTGGGCCCAGCCCACAAAAGTAATTGTGACATATCAGTGGGCCCTGCATCCAAGAAATATTATTCTTCTGCCTAGGCCCTGCCAACAGAAATATCCCTGCTTTTTTCATATTCCTGCTTCAGCACCAAGTGATGTAACATGTTTCCTGATTCACACCCACAGGTGTGATTTTGACATATACCTTTTCCTAGCACCTGAGTGATTTGCCTCTTTCGCCTGCGTTAATACCACAAGTAGAATTGTGACATACCTGGCACAGGCACCTAGGCGACGTAACTCTTGCCTTGGTGCTGTCCTCAGAGGGGATTGTAATATATCACTGGGCCCAGCACCTGGTGATGTGGCTCATGTCATTTTCCCTGGGCCCTGCCCCAGTGGGGATTGTAAATATCCCTGGGCCCTGTATCCATGTGATGTGACCTGGGCCCTACCCACAGAGGCATTGTGACATCTCTGGGCCCATCCCTTAGGTGGTGTAATTCTCCTTTTGTGCCCAGGTGCTGCCTTCAGGAGGGATTGTGACATATGCCTGGACTGAACACCTGGATGATGTGACACTCCTGCATGAGCCCTGCCCTAAGGGGATATTTTTACATGTTGGTGAACTCAGCATCTAGGTGATGTGACTCTACTCTTCTGCCTGGGCCCTGCCCACCGAGGGCATTGGAACATTTCACTTGGCTCAGCACCAAGAAGATGTTACTCTCCTACCTGGACCTCTCCCACAGGGGACACTTAGGTGATGTGATTTTTCTTCCTGGTTCCTGCCCAGACTTCAAATTGTGATGTATATCTGGGCCCAAAACACAGGTAAGGTAATAACTCTCATAGCTGGACCAAGACAATAGAGAGATTTTGACTTTTGTAGCTAGGCTTAGAACAATGGGTACGTATTCCTGGGCCAGCTCCCAGGTGATCTGACCCTCCTACCTGGTTAGTGCTCACAGGTGTGATTGTTACCTGTGTTTGGACTCAGTTCATTGTGAGCATTGTGATGACTTATACCTGGACCTAGCCACAAAAAATATGTTGACTCTTATACCTCAAAATAGAAAACTCAACCCACAAGAAGTGTTGACTCTTACACCTTTTGCTGGAAAATGTCCAGGATTGTGAATTTCTGCTATTGACTGGGTCCAGGTATGAGTTTCATTGCTGTGCCTGAGCTGAGTTCAAAATGAGTCACTATCTCACCTGTGGCTGCATCTACATTTGACAGTCACAATTCCAAGTCTGGATTGCATTTGTGTGTGAGACTTAGGATCTCACCAGTAAGCACTATGTGTGAGGGTGACAATTCTGTCAGCTGGATGTGCATATGAAAGTCACAATGTCACCTTTATTCTTGGTCCTGTTATGACATTGTATCACTTGAGGGCTTTATCCAGACCCAGGACCTTGCCTGTTGCCCTAAGCCTAGATATCAGAGTCAAAATCTGTTCTCTTAGCTGGATCCAGGTATGAGAGTCAACATCTCACCAGTGAGCTGAATTGTATGTCACAATTTCACCTGTGGGCAGGAACCAGACATGAGAGTCATATCACCTGGGTGCTGGGTAAGTGATACGTCACAATTCTTACTTTGGGCAGGGTCCAGGCAACAGAGGAGAGACACATCACCTATATGATTGGCCAAGTGATGGGTGAAAATCCTCTCTAGAGCGGGGCCCGTTCAGGAGAGTCATATCACCTAGCTTGGCCAAGCAATATATCAAAATGCCCCCTTTGCACAGGGCCAATACAGGACAGTAACATCACCAGGGAGCTGTGTCTAGCTATATGTCACAATTCCTTTTGTGGAAAGTGTCCAGGCAGAAAAGCAGAGTCACATCACCTAGCCAATGGGCCCAGAGAGATGCCACAATGCCATCTGTAGGCTGGGCCGTGGGAGAAGAATGACATCACCCAGTTCTGGGCCCAGCAATATGTTGTGATCCCAACTGGAAAAAAGTTCCAGACAAGAGAGGAGAATCACATCATCATGATAAGCCAAGATATATTTCACAATCCCCCACTGTGCACATGTCCCAGGCAGAAGACCTGAATTACCTTTTTACTTAGGCCAATAATGTCACAATGCTTCTTCAGGGCAGGGCACAAGCAAGATAGGACAGTCACATCATTAAGTGCTAAACTTAATGCTAGATATGTCATAACCTTACTTGTGGGCAGGGTCCAGGAAGGAGAAGATTTATGTCACCTAGGTGCTCAGTAAAGAGATGTATTACAATTCCTTTGAGGGAAGTGGCCAGGCAAAATAGTCACATCACCTAGGTGCTTGGCCCAGGTATAAGTCACAAGGTATCTGTGTGTTGAGCCCAGAAGGACTATCAAATTACGAAGGTTCTAGGTAGAAGTGCATGTCACAATGACACCTGCAGGAAGGCCCAGGAATGAGACTCCCAATTCAACACATTTTCCCACTGCAGGTGTAAGAGTCAACAACTCCTGAGACTTAGGCCCAAGTACATGAGTCACAATCTCAACAGTGGATTGCATCCTGCCATGACAGCCCCAATCCCTTCTCCAAGCTGCGTTCCAGTAGGGGTGTCACAACATCAATGCTGTGCTGAATCCTGGTTGGAAAGTCCCCACTTCACCTGTGGACTGGATCCGTATCTGAGAGTCTGTATTCCAGCTCTCAACTGCCCCTGGGTGTGAGATTCAGGATCTCAATTGTGAGCTGTGTACACATGGACGTGTAACAATTTCTACTTTTGGCTGTGTGTTCATACAAGACTCTCAATCTCACCTGTGTTCTCAGCCCTGTTATGAGACTGTACCACCCATGGGGTTTATTCAATACGCATGGGTGTCATAATCCTCTGTGATCTTCATATAAGTAGAAGACCCAGGACCTTACCCATGGCCCTAGGCCTATCTATGAGAATCGACATTTTTCCTCACATTTTTAATTTTAACAAATAAGTTCTTCTCCTCTCAGTCCAGATTCATCAGGAAATTGAATCATATTCAGAAGAATTAAAACTGAAAAACTAATATGTTTGTTAAAGCAATGCAGATCAGGCCGGGCGCGGTGGCTCAAGCCTGTAATCCCAGCACTTTGGGAGGCCGAGGCGGGCGGATCACGAGGTCAGGAGATCGAGACCATCCTGGCTAACACGGTGAAACCCCGTCTCTACTAAAAATACAAAAAATTAGCCGGGCGTGTTGGCGGGCGCCTGTAGTCCCAGCTACTCGGGAGGCTGAGGCAGGAGAATGGCGTGAACCCGGGAGCCGGAGCTTGCAGTGAGCCGAGATTGGGCCACTGCACTCCAGCCTGGGCAACAGAGCGAGACTCCGTCTCAAAAAAAAAAAAAAAAAAAAAAAAGCAATGCAGATCGTCATACTAATAAACCCTAAAATTTCAAAGGCTTAGCAAAATAATACATTTTCTGCTTACATCACCATCCCGTTTGGCTTATTTCTGGTTAAGAGAACTTCTTTGTGATTATTCGGAGATTAGATTTTTTTAAAATTTTCTATCTGCATTGTCTCTTTCTTCAGCCAATAGATGAAAAAAGATGCAAAGAAGACACATCTGCTTTTTATGCACACATCACTTCCAGTCACTATGTTGAGCAGAGTCAGTGTGAGGACAATTGAGAACAGCAGTTTTCTGGCAGGACAGCCACTTCTCACCAAAAGATGACACAATAAAAGTATAAATCTTTTATGGAAGGCTAACATATTTATTCAGCAAATTAAGCATATGCATGAATAAACTTGTGGTAAAATAAAGATTCATTTTGTTGATTCCTATGGAGCTCAGGTAATATTGGATAAAAAGCAAAAAAATTATTTGAAATAGTAATATTGTGAATGAAGTTACTGTATCAATAGAAGTAAAATATTTTTATCTCATACTAGTCATCTTGTCTATAGTTGTACAATATCAAATGCTACTTTTTATTCAAAGTTGTACTTCATATAATTATTCCATTTATATCACCCTTCTTCACTGTTTCAATGCCTTCTGCACTTCACATCAGTGAAAAACAGGCCAGCTGATGCCAGGAAATGGGTGTTTTGCTAGTGCTACTTTAAGCGTAATGATGAAGAGCACTTGTCTGAATTGTTCCCATGTGGCAAACACTGTGATTTGGCCCAAAGTACACACATTTCTTATTTACCTCTAAATTTACTGATGAAATAAAATTCTTAGCTAATATCATCTCATTCAAATATGTTTTATGAAATTTAGTTGACATTTCAGTGTCTCTGACTTAAATGGAATATTGAAAATTTCCATGAATCCAAATAGAGTGTTATACATGAGCAGTCTTTTACTAAAAGCCTTTCTGAGGCAGAGTAAGATTCATAAAATTTCTTTATAATATAGAAGAAATGTGTTAACTATGTTTCCAGTAATCAACTCCAAACACTGAGCATTCTCAGTTCCCAGTATTCACCCTGAGACATTCAGGAAAAATTGGTATCTCTGTAAGGAGACAGAAAAAGGTGTTTGGGGGAGGGTCACAACATTGCACATAAATGCTTGCTACAAGCACCTGTTAGGATCTTAATCTAATTGGTCTATCATTTGCATGGCTAGACTATTACTGAATGTAGTCATACTATTTTGTTTTTTGCAGCCAATGACATCTGTTACCTATAACTTTCATACAATAACTTGCTCAGCTGAAACATTAATCTTTTGTTAATTTACCCTAAATTAAGAGACTAGATTTGCAATTTCCAACCTTTCAATGTTAAAGCAAATCAGAGAAGAGTAATGTGTGTATGTGATATGCATTTTCTTGCCTATCAAAATTCTTCTCATATTGAATTGCACACTCTAGGCAACCTTAAAAATAGTCCCTCCTACTTTTTTTAGCCAGGATATTAGATTTCAAAAGGTCAAGGACTTAATCATTGGTCAAAGCCAAAACCTTGTCTTTGCTTCTTGACCATTTCAAAGAGCATGGTAATTATGGCAAGGCATTGAAAGATGTGGTTCTGATGACTTTTATTTCATTTCAAATGTTTTCTCTAATTTTTAGTCTTATTGCATTAATCTAAAAGAGAAACTACCTACATAACAATTTATGCATTCAAGAAATATTCATGTTAAGGTGTTCAAAGTTCAATATTGTATTACAGAATAGTACAATTCTCTAAAAGTAGAAAGTCAGATTATTATTAATAAATTCATTATTTTTTCAACATTTTCCAATGTTGAAATTAAATAATTGGGTATGCTTTTTCAGGATAAGTTCAATTCTAGGAGGGCACTCAATGGTTTGTATGGTATTTTTGTCATGAATGTAAAACTGAGTTAACAGAATGGAGCAGAAATGCTAATTTAATCAGAATGAGAATGAATTCAGCCTTGGTGGTAGACTATTGGTATCCCAGAGGCTGATCATTTACTTCGGCTGTGTAGACATTGCTTCCTAATGCCAGTGAGCCCTTTCAACCAAGTTGCCTTTGTTTCCCATTGATGTGGTCATGTTCTGATCTCTGTTTTTCTTAAGCTGTCCCAGATGAGGGATGATTATTTCTTGTATAAATGAGATTTCTTCTTTTTCCTCTGCCATGAGATCCTCCTATTCTTCCTTCTGAAAGTAACGTGTTGAAGGCAAAAATAGAGACAATATACAAATATATCCCTTGCCATGTGGCCACCATAAGCAGCTTACAACCTGGCTTACCTAGAAGTTTGATTAACTTCAGGGAAGCAGGGGTGTTTTTCTATGATGTGCTCTTTTTCTTAAAAACATGTCTGATTAAGTTTAGTTTAATAAAAATAATCTCTCTTATGATAAACAGGAAGCCAATACCTTTGTAACCTAATTACATGAATAATGTCCCACCACAGTCACACACATTTTCTCACACACAGGAGAAAAGGATACACAGCAGGTGTGCACTGAAGTGGGAACTTGAGGGTCATCTGAGAATTCTGCCTATCCACCTGAATAGATTTCTAAAATAGCCTTTCAGTTGCCTTTGTTGTCTAAGTAAACACATATATCATCTGCAAATAATAATTAATTTATCTGCTTTTCAATTTTATTCATTAAAATAATTATCTTTTTCTGGCTTATATGAAGTATTTCTTATTTATAATATACATTCACATATATACATATATAACAATACAAATGTATCCATTTTCATTTTTGTTAAATTTTTAAGAATGGATGTTAAAGGTAACTTCTTTTCTGTTTGAAAGAGTTTTTATTGTTGTATTCAAGAGCATTATCTCTGGAGTCAAAGTTGCTTGTGTTTTAATACTGGCTCTGCTATTGTGAGCAAGTTATTTCTCTCTCTGGCTCTGTTTCTTTCTTTATAAATTGAGGATAATAATACCTTTGTTATTAAGTTACTGTGTCAATTAGTCCATTCTCACACTGCTATAAAGTCACACCCAAGACTAGGTAAATTAAAAAGGAAAGAGGTTAATTTGACTCACAGGTCAACATGACTGGGGGAGGCCTGAAGAACCTTACAATAATGGCAGAAGGTGAAGAAGCAGGTATATTTTTCACTAGGTGAAGGAGAGCAGGAAAAATGACCACTTATAAAACCATCCGATCTCATGAGAACTCACTCAGTATCACAAGAACACCATGAGTATCATTCCACCCCTGGCCCCTTCCAAATCTCATGCCCTTTTCATATTTCAAAACCAAACATGTTTCCCACCACTCTCCCACAGTCTTAACTCATTTTAGCATTAACCCAAAAGTCTAACTCCAAAGTCCAATCTGAGAAAAGTCCCTGCTACCTATGAGCTTGTAAATCAAAAGCAAGCTAGTAACTTCCAAGATACAATGGGGGTACAGGAATTAGGTAAACTCTTTCAAATGGGGGAAATTGGCCAGAACCAAGGAGGTACAGGCCCCACGCAAGCTTCAATTCCAGTGGGGCAGTAAGTAAATCTTAAAGCTCTGAGATGATGTCATTTGACTTCATGTCCCACTTCCAGGCCATGCTGATGCAAGGGGTGGGCCCTCATGGCCTTGGGCAACTCCTTCATGGACTGGAATTAAATGCCTGTGGCTTTTCCAGGTGCACAGTGCAAGCTCATGGTGGATCTCTCATTCTGGGGTCTGGAGTATAGTGGCCTTCTCACAACTCCAGTTGGCAGCTTCAGGGGGGACTCTGCATGAGGGTTCCAACCCCACATTTCCCTTCTGCATTGCCCTATTACAGGTTCTCCATGAGGGCTCTGCCCCTGTAGAAGACTTCTGCCTGAACATCCAGGCATTTTTATACATCTTCTGAAATCTGGGCAGAGGTTCCCAGAGCTCAACTCTTGTCTTACGTTCACTCACATGCCCAATACCACATGGAAGCCACCAAGCCTTGACGATTGCACTTTCTGAAGAAATAACCCAAGCTGTACCTTGGCCCCTTTTAGCCACAGCTGGATCTGGAGCAGCTGGGATGCAGGACACCTAGTCCCAAGAATTCATAGAGCAGTGGGGCCCTGGGCCTCGACCATGAAACCATTGTTGCCTCCTAGGGCTCCTGGCCTGTGATGGAAGGACCTGCCTCAGATCTTTGACATGACCTGAAGACATTTTCCCCATTGTTTTGTCTATTAACATTCAGCTCCTCTTTACTGCTGCAAATTTCTGCAGTGGCTTCAATTTCTTTTCAAAAAATGGGGTTTTATTTTCTACCTCATGGTCAGGCTTCAAATTTCCCAAACTTTTATGTTCTGCTTCCATTTTAAACATAAGTTTCTCACCTCCATCTGAGACCACCTCAGCCTGGACTTTATCATCAATATCACTATTAGCATTTTGGTCAAAAGCATTGAACAAGTCTCTAGGAAGTTCCAAACGTTCCCACATCTTTCTATGTTTTTCTGAGCTCTCTAAACTGTTTCAACCTCTGCCTATTACCCACTTCCAAAGTCACTTCCACATTTTCAATTATCTTTATAGCAGTGCCCCAAACTCCCAGTATTAATTTTCTGTATTAGTCTGTTTTCACACTACTATAAAGACACTACCAGAGAATGGGTAATTTATTCAGAAAGGAGGTTTAATTTACTCACAATTCTGCATGGCTGGGGAGGTCTCAGGAAACCTACAGTTATGGTGGAAGGCAAAGGAGAAGCAAGTACCTTCTTCACTAGGCAGCAGGAGGGAAAGCAGGAAAAACCACCACTTATAAAACCATTAGATCTTTTCAGAACTCACTATCATGAGAACAGCATGGGGGAAAATTACCCCCATGTTCCAATCACCTCCCACCAAGTCCCTCCCTTGACATGTGGGGATTGCAATTCAAGATAAGATTTGGGTGGGATAAGATTTTACAGTAATGAATTCAATATAAGGCACAGAATATGGATTTATTTTGAGAATCTCTAAGGTTCCAGGTTTCTTGTTAATTACCCACCTTATTAAAATAAACTTTTTTGTTTCAATATTGTTCCTCTGTTCTGAAAATGCATACAAAGTCACACACAAACACACTCACTTGCTATATAACTTTTCCATACTTAAGGTACATCTTTTCTTTTTTTTTTTTAATGGTGTCTTGCTCTGTCACCCAGGCTGGAGTGCAGTGGTGCCACCTTGGCTCACTGCAACCTCTGCTTCCCAGGTTCAAGAAATTCTCCTGCCTCAACCTCCCTAGTATCTGGGAATACAGGAACGCATCACTACACCCAGCTAATTTTTTGTATTTTTAGTAGAGATGGGGTTTCACCATGTTGGCCAGGCTGGAGTAATACATTTGTATATGTAACTCTATGTAAATAAAAACTAAAACCCTGTTTTTGTTTGTCAGCAGAGAGGCCACATGTACAAAAAATATATAAAATAAATTTAAAAAAATATTTAACTGACTCAGAAATGTATGGATATTAATTATACTCATGTAACTTTTATGATCATAAAATGACCCTGTGGTTAATAATTCAATTGCACATAATGAAATGACTATATAATGAGAATGTTTGTAATACAAAGTATAAATACATGCTCAAGGTAATGAATACTTCATATAACCTGCTGTGATAATTAAATAATGTATGCCTGTGTTAAAATACCTCATATATGCCATAAGTGTGTATGCAAACTACCCACAAAAAATTTTTAAAAATGTAAATAAGACAAAAAAGAATACAAATTTCACCTATGAGAACAAAACTCTTCAACTTTTTTTTTTTGCAGTTTAAAACCACTGGAGGGCCAGGTGTGGTGGCTCACACCTGTAATCCAGAGTTCAAGACTAGCCTGGCCAACATGGTGAAACCCCATCTCTACTAAAAATACAAAAATTAGCCCAGTGTGGTGGCGCGTGCCTGTAGTCCCAGCTACTTGGCAGGCTGAGGCAGGGGAATTGCTTGGACCCAGGAGGCAGAGGTTGCAGTAAGCTGAGATCGTGCCACTATACTCCAGCCTAGGCAACAGAGCAAGACTCCATCTCAAAACAAACAAACAAACAAAAAATACTGGCAAAAAAGAGATTACTAGAGATGTCATTCCCCTACATTAACAAATAGTGTTACCATAATTTACTTAGAACTTTAAGTAAGATGAGACACATTAATGTTGATGGCAAATTAACACTTCGTTCAAAGCACAATAGTTTTAACACATTAAAAACAACTTTATTTAATGAAAAATTAAGTTCACACATAATCTTTAAAAAATTTTTAAATTTATTGCATTTTATTACATAAAGGTACAATTGATAAACAATCTCTTATATCTCTGATGCAACAATTGATCAAATACTTTCACAAACAATGGGAAGAATCAACATGAAGTAATCTGAGACTTGAGTTACATTATTATTTGCTTTTCAGAAAATCTAAATTTTTTTTACAGAAAATGAAGCAAACCTCGAATGTAATTATAAATCTCCAAAAAAATCTACTTCTCTGAAATGTATATAATGTTATCTTTGGATCTCTTTTACATTCAACACTCTGATTTAGTGTAATGTCTGAAGTTTCAGTGCCTTCATTCTTTCTACTGTGAATCCTCAAATGTTTATATAGACTTACTTTTTGGTTAAATATATTTTCCCCATATATTGGATCTACAAAAATATTTAGTATAAACTGGTGTTTTCTAAGCTGTGGTTTTTGAACAAATGTTTTTTCACATTCATTACATGTTTAGGCTTTCTCTCAAATATAAAGTCTCTGATGTTCCACAAAGTTTGAGCATTTGCTTCAGGGTTTTCCTTTAACATAAAATGCATACAATAACATCTGTAATGCAAGTAAAGGTATAACAATCCTCTTTATGTTTGTGTGTTTGTCTTCAGAATAAATAGTCTTTACTTTAAAGGCCTATATTTTCCAAAAGGTGTTTTTACAGTAATCACATTTATAATGCTTTTTTTGTTTTTTTGATTTGGAGTCTTGCTCTGTCACCCAGGATGCAGTGTAGCAGCTCTATGTTGGCTCACTGCAACCTCCACCTCCCAGGTTCAAGCAATTTGCCTGCCTCAGCCTCCTGAGTAGCTGGGATTACAGGCACACGCCACCACGCCCGGCTAATTTTTGTATTTTTAGTAGAGATGGGCTTTCACCATGTTGGCCAGGCTGCTCTTGAACTCCTGACCTCATGAGCCACTGACCTTGGCCCTCCAAAGTGCTGGAATTTCAAGCATGAGCCAACATGCCCAAACTATAATGCTTTTATTAACTATAAACTTTCTGATATTGAGTAAAATGTGAGCTGATATTAATGGCTTTTCACATTCTTTGTATTTCTACAATTTTTCTCTAGTATAAATGCTTTCCTGTGGCATAAGGTGTGAGAATTTATTAAAAGTTTTGCCACATTCTTCATTTCATATTTGTAGTTTTCTTCAGTATAAATTATCTTACCTACCATAATGTGTGACTACCATTTAAAGGCCTTGCCACATTTAACACATTTCTAGTTTCTCACCAGTATGATTTCCCTTTTTTAGAAAAGTATGAGGTATGGTTAAATGCTCTGTCATATTTTTATGCTGTAGAGTTTCTCTCCAGTATAACATTTTTTTAATTAACAAGGATGGAAACCAGTTAAAGGCTTTGCCACATTTTTTTCTGCAGTTTCAGGGGTTCTCTCCAATATCAATTATCTTACATTTATTCAGGTTTGAGGACTTTTTAAAGACATTGCCATATTCCTTATTGTAGTACTTCTCTTAAGTATTACTTCTCTTGTGTCTAATAAGGGTTCAAGACTAGTTAAAAGCATTACCACATTCTTTGCTTTTGTAGGGTTTCTCTCTAGAATGAATTAACAGATATTGTGTAAGGCCTGAGATGTGCTTAAAGATTTTGTCACTTTTTTTTTTTTTTTAACCTTTCTAGGGTCTCTCTAATATAAATTCTCTTAGGTTTTGGGAGGCTGAGGCAGGTGGATCACCTGAGGTCAGGAGTTCGAGACCAGCCTAGCCAACATGGTGAAACTCCATCTCTACTAAAAATACAAAAATCAGCCAGTGTGGTGGCACATGCCTATAATCCCAGCTACTCAGGAGGCTGAGGGAGAAGAATCACTTGAACCTGGAAGGCAGAGGTTGCAGTGAGCTGAGTTTGTGCCACTGCACTGCAGCCTGGGTGACAAAGGGAGATACCATCTCAAAAATATATATATTTTAAATAAATTCTCTTGGGTTCATTAAGGTTTGAGGGTTGGTTAAAGGCTTTGTTACATTTTTTTACATTTATAAAATTTTTGTCCAATATGGATTCTCTTATTTTCTATTAAGGTTTGGAACTTGTTACAGGCTTGTCCATATTCTCTACACTTGTAGTTTTTTTTTCCAGCATAAATTATTGTATGTATTATAAGGCCTGAGGGCTGGAGTTTGCCACATTATGTACATTTGCAGGGTTTCTCTCCAGCATGAATTATCTTATGTTTAGCAAGACTTGAATGCCTCTTAAATGCTTTGTCACATTCTTCACATCTGTAGGGTTTCTCTCCAGTATGAATTCTCTTATGTATCTTAAGTGTTGAGGAGCAGTTAAAGGCTCTGCCACATTCTTCACATGTGTAGGGCTTCTCTCCAGTATGAATTCTCTTGTGGTCATTGAGGGTTGAGGATACGCTAAAGGCTTTGCCACATTCTTCACATTTGTAGGGTCTCTCTCCAGTGTGAATTCTCCTGTGGTTAGTAAGTGTTGAGGAGCGCCTAAAGGCTTGGCCACAGTCTTCACATGTGTAGGGTTTCTCTCCAGTATGAATTCTCTTATGTCTAGTAAGGTTTGAGGGCCACCTAAAGGCTTTGCCACATTCCTCACATCTGTAGGGTTTCTCTCCAGTATGAACTCTTTTATGTGTAGTACAGTTTGAGGAGCGCTTAAAGGATTTGCCGCATTCTTCACATTTGTAGGACTTCTCCTTAGTATGAACTATCTGATGTTGATTTAGGTGTGAAGGCATGCAAAACGATTTGCCATATTTTTTACATTTGAAATGTTTCTTTCCAGTATATCTTGTTTCATGTCTATTGCAATTTGAAAATTTACCAAAGTCTTTGACACATTTACGAGTCTGAAATATTTTGTTTTGGGTATTTGACAAACATTGGTTAACTTCATTATAACCTCCTTTGTGCACCTCACACTCACCCACATTTTTACAGCATTTTTTAAATTGTAAATTCTCATGTCCACATTTTCCATATGTTCTCGGTGTTACTTTTTGGAGTGAATCTTTTATGCCCTGCTCTGGATGAAGGTCTTGGGTGAAATAAGAACGCGTAACTGAAAGACATAAAAATCACAAGTTACTCCACTTACTAGACTCAGATAAATATACTTTACAAATCGAATATATAAAATTATACAAGGCACATTAGCAAAATGCCATATCAAATTACCACAGGCCATAATTCCTTCATAGATGTATAAATGTAACAAAATCATAGTGATCAAAATACCTTTGTTGGAAATTTATAGAGTAAGTGTGTGCCCCATGTGAGCACAATGTCAAAAGCCACATAGAAAGAAAAGAAAAGTCTGCTACATTTGCCCAACACAGCCCTTCGTCATCCCCAATAGAAGAACATGGTGCCTTTAATGACAGCTTTAAGTCTTCTGAGATCAAAAGTGAATGTTACAACAGCAGAAAGACTGCAGTACCATGGACAGAAAATAGGTGTAGAAAGTAGTTATTGACCAGTAATAAGAAATATGAAGAAGTCTTTTAACTGAAAAATAAATACAAAATTGCAGACATGACACATCCTGAGAACGTTTGCGAGACTCCCAGAATCTCTACCCAATACAATTGGTTTCAGGCTATGCCAGAAAAGAGCTGCATTATAAAGATTGTGAAAGGTAGTTTTATGTTAATGTCTAAATCTCAACCAAAGATTATAATGTATACAAAATATTTGGGCAACAAGGTCCAATCAAAAAAATCAAAATTTTCAAAAAGCAACTATAAAAATAAAGATGTATATATTAATTTTTAAAATTTAAGATAATCCATATTTTGCTCAATGAGAAAAATGGAAAACCAGACATCAGATAAATGAGAATGTCAACAAAAGGCTTGGAATAATAAAAATAAACAATTGTGGAAGTAAAAAAAGAATAAGTGAAATAATTTTAAAGTATGAAAAAAGTAATGTAAAAAATGAAGAAGATAAACAAACAAACTAGGATATACACAAAAAGATCCATAACACATATTTAAGCAAAGTTTCAAAAGTCACAAACCAGAAGATAATCTTGGGAGCTGCAAGATAAAAGTGAGGTATTATTTATAAGCCTAGTCCTCCAAGACAACCAGTGAATTTGTCAACAGAAACCTTGCAGGTCAGAAAAGAACTGTGTTAAATAGTCAAACGCTGAAAAAGAATCTTCACTGTGAAAATAATGTAATCAGCAAAAATGTACTACAAAATAAAGATCTTCCAGAATAAACAAATGCTGGAAAAGCATATAAGCACTGCATGTGCCCTAAATAAAATGCTGAAAAGAGGTCTTTCCACTTAAAATAATATGATGAAAAAATATATAATCATATGAAAATACATAACTTTCTGAAAAACATGCATATATAAAAAAATAAAATTCTGTGGCATTATTGCGATGGTGCAGAAAACATTTTTAGTTATTCTTTAAAATTTGAAAGATATAAGCATAAAAATAATCATAAAACATAAAAAGATACAATTAGCAACATCAATAAGAAGTATAGGGTAGATATAATGAGGACAAATTCTTCTATGCAACTGAAGTCTTTTTTTTACCAGTTTAAAATGTACTGTTGTAACATTAACAGGTTTTAAAAATCTCTAATGTAGCACAAAGAAAAAACCTTTATAGACGCACAAAAGAAAATGAGTCCATTACTAGCATGAGACAAAGATTGATATTATATAATGGTAAAATGAGTCCATTTACTAGGAATCTATAACTATTATGTCTATCTATATGTATACGCATATATAACAGCAGGGCTTCAAAATATATAAAGCAAATATTGACAAAAATGAAGCAAGAAATAAAATAGCAACATAAAATTATAAACATTAAGACCTCACTTTCAATAATAAATAAAAAGTTTAAATAAAATATCAATTAAAAAACAGAAAGCTTGAAGAACATTATATTGTGTATGAATTCATTTTGCAATGCTATAAAAAATAACCTGAGGCTGGGTAATTTATAAAGAAAAAGATTTCTTTGGTTCACAGTTCAGTAGACTGTAAAAGAAGTATATGCCAGCATCTGCTTCTGGTGAGGATATGAGGAAGCTTACAATTATAGTGGAAGGCAAAAAAGAACCAAACATGTAACATGGTGAAAGATGATGCGAGTGTGAGGTGGAGGAATCAGGTTCCTTTAAGCAACCAGCTCTCATGTGAATTAAGAGAGTGAGAACTCTATGATTACCAAGGGGATTGTGCCAAGTCATTCATGAGGGATTTGTCTCCATGATGCAAACAGCTCTCATCAGGCCCCACATCCAAACATTGGAGATTACATTTCAATAGGGGATTTGGAGGGCATCTACACCGTATCACAAACCAAATAGGCTAAATAGACATGTACAGAACTCTCCAGTCAAAAGCAAATGGATACACAATATTCTTATTTGCACCTGGTACATTCTGGTAGAACACATAAGTCTTAGTAAATTTCAAAAGATCAGCCAGATGCAGTGGCTTACAAGTGTAATCCCAGCACTTTGGGAGGCCAAAGTGGAAGGATCACTTGCCCTGCAGCTGAGGGACTTGACTGTTGGAAGGAAAACTAACAAACAGAAAGGAATAGCATCCACATCAACAAAAAGGACAACCACACCAAAACCCCACCTGTAGGTCACCATCATCAAAGACCAAAGGTAGGTAAAACCACAAAGATGGGGATAAACCAGAGCAGAAAAGCTGAAAATTCTAAAAATCAGAGTGCCTCTTCTCCTCCAAAGGATCGCAGCTCCTTGCCAGCAACAGAACAAAGCTAGATGGAGAATGACTTTGACGAGTTGACAGAAGTAAGCTTCAGAAGATCAGTAATAACAAACTTCTCCGAGCTAAAGGAGGATGTTCGAACCCATTGCAAGGAAGCTAAAAACCTTGAAAAAAGATTAGATGAATGGCTAACTAGAATAAACAGTGTAGAGAAGACCTTGAATGACCTGATGGAGCTGAAAACCATGGCACAAGAACTATGTGACGCATGCACAAGCTTCAGTAGCCGATTCAATCAAGTGAAAGAAAGGGTGTCAGTGATAGAAGATCAGATTAATGAAATGAAGTGAGAAGAGAAGTTTAGAGAAAAAAGAGTAAAAAGAAATGAACAAAGCCTCCAAGAAATATGGGACTATGTGAAAAGACCAAATCTACGTCTGATTGGTGTACCTGAAAGTGACGGGGAGAATGGAAGCAAGCTGGAAAACACTCTGCAGGTTATTATCCAGGAGAACTTCCCCAACCTAGCAAGGCAGGCCAACATTCAGATTCAGGAAATACAGAGAACTCCACAAAGATACTCCTCGAGAAGAGCAACCCCAAGACATATAATTGTCAGATTCACCAAGGTTGAAATGAAGGAAAAAATGTTAAGGGCAGCCAGAGAGAAAGGTCCGGTTACCCACAAAGGGAATCCCATCAGACTAACAGCGGATCTCTCGGCAGAAACTCTACAAGCCAGAAGAGAGTGGAGGCCAATATTCAACATTCATTTTTTTTTTTTTTTTTGAGAAGGAGTCTCGCTCTTTCACCCAGGCTGGAGTGCAGTGGCGCAATCTCGGCTCACTGCAGGCTCCATCCCCCGGGGTTCATGCCATTCTCCTGCCTCAGCCTCCCACGTAGCTGGGACTACAGGCGCCCGCCACCTCACCCGGCTAATTTTTTTGTATTTTTTTTTAGTAGAGACAGGGTTTCACCATGTTAGCCAGAATGGTCTTGATCTCCTGACCTCGTGATCCGCCCATCTTGGCCTCCCAAAGTGCTGGGACTACAGGCATGAGCCACCGCGCCTGGCTCAACATTCTTAAAGAAAAGAATTTTCAACCCAGAATCTCATCATATCCAGCCAAACTAAGCTTCATAAATGAAGGAGAAATAAAATCCTTTACAGACAAGCAAATGCTGAGAGATTTTGTCACTACCAGGCCTGCCTTACAAGAGCTCCTAAAGGAAGCCCTAAACGTGGAAAGGAACAACCGGTACCAGCCACTGCAAAAACATGTCAAATTATAAAGATCATCAACGCTAGGAAGAAACTGCATCAACTAACGGGCAAAATAACCAGCTAACATCAAAATGATGGGATCAAATTCACACCTAACAGTATTAACCTTAAATGTAAATAAGCTAAATGCTGCAATTAAAAGACACACACTACGGCCGGGCGCGGTGGCTCACGCTTGTAATCCCAGCACTTTGGGAGGCCGAGGCGGGCGGATCACGAGGTCAGGAGATCGAGACCATGGTGAAACCCTGTCTCTACTAAATGTATAAAAAAAAAAATAAGCCGGGCGCGGTGGCGGGCGCCTGTAGTCCCAGCTACTCGGAGAGGCTGAGGCAGGAGAATGGCGTGAACCCGGGAGGCGGAGCTTGCAGTGAGCCGAGACTGCGCCACTGCACTCCAGCCTGGGCGACAGAGCAAGACTCCGTCTCAAAAAAAAAAAAAAAAAAAAAAAAAAAGACACACACTGGCAAATTGGATAAAGAGTCAAGACCCATCATTGTGCTGTATTCAGGAGACCTATCTCACATGCAGAGACATGCATAGGCTCAAAATAAAGGGAAGGAGGAAGATCCATCCTTACCAAAAAAATAGAAAGCAAAAAAAAGCAGGGGTTGCAATCCTAGTCTCTGATAAAATAGACTTTAAACCAACAAAGATCAAAAGAGACAAAGAAGGCCATTACATAATGGTAAAGAGATCAATGCAACAAGAAGAGCTAACTATCCTAAATATGTATGCACCCAATACAGGAGCACCCAGATTCATAAAGCAAGTTCTTAGAGACCTGCAAAGAGACTTAGACTCCCACACAATAATATTGGGAGACTTTAACACCCCACTGTCAATATTAGACAGATCAATGAGAAAGAAGGTTTACAAGGATATCCAGGACTTGAACTCAACTCTGCACCAAGCAGACCTAATAGACATCTACAGAACTCTCCATGCAAAAGCAACAGAATATACATTCTTCTCAGCACCACATCACACTTATTCCAAAAATTCACCACATAGTTGGAAGTAAAGCACTCCTCAGCAAATGTAAAAGAACAGAAATCACAACAAACTGTCTCTCAGACCACATTGCAATCAAATTAGAACTCAGGATTAAGAAACTCACTCAAAACCACTCAACTACATGGAAACTGAACAACCTGCTCCTGAATGACTACTGGGTACATAATAAAATGAAGGCAGAAATAAAGATGTTCTTTGAAACCAATGAGAACAAAGACACAACATACCAGAATAAATGGGACACATTTAAAGCAGTGTGTAGAGGGAAATTTATATCACTAAATGCCCACAAGAGAAAGCAGGAAAGATCTAAAATAGATACCCTAACGTCACAATTAAAAGAACTAGAGAAGCAAGAGAAGACAAATTCAAAAGCTAGCAGAAGGCAAGAAATAGCTAAGATCAAAGCAGATCTTACAAGGCTACAGCAACCAAAATGGCATGGTACTGGTATCAAAGCAGAGATATAGACCAATGGAACAGAACAGAGCCCTGAGAAATAACACTACACATCTACAACCATCTGATCTTTGACAAACCTGACAAAAACAAGCAATGGGGAAAGGATTCCCTATTTAATAAATGGTGCTGGGAAAACTGGCTAGCCATATGTAGAAAGCTGAAACTGGATTCCTTCCTTACACCTTATACAAAAATTAATTCAAGATTGATTAAAGACTCAAATGTTAGATCTAAAACCATAAAAACCCTAGAAGAAAACCTAGGCAATACCATACAGGACATAGGAATGGGCAAGGACTTCATGACTAAAACACCAAAAGCAATAGCAACAAAAGCCAAAATGGACAAATGGGATCTAATTAAACTAAAGAGCTTCTGCACAGCAAAAGAAACCACCATCAGAGTGAACAGGCAACCTACAGAATGGGAGAAAATTTTTGCAGTCTACCCATCTGACAAAGGGCTAATATCCGGAATCTACAAAGAACTTAAACAAATTTGCAAGAAAAAATCAAACAACCCCATCAAAAACCGGGCAAAGGATATGAACAGACACTTCTCAAAAGAAGACATTTATGCAGCCAACAGACACGTGAAAAAATGCTCATCATCACTGGTCATCAGAGAAATGCAAATCAAAACCACAATGAGATACCATCTCACACCAGTTAGAATGGCGATCATTAATAAGTCAGGAAACAACAGGTGCTGGAGAGGATGTGGAGAAATAGGAACACTTTTATACTGTTGGTGGGACTGTAAACTAGTTCAACCATTGTGGAAGACAGTGTGGTGATTCCTCAAGGATCTAAAACTAGAAATACCATTTGATCCAGTGATCCCATTACTGGGTATATACCCAAAGGATTATAAATCATGCTACTATAAAGACACATGCACACGTATGTTTATTGCAGCACTATTCACAATAGTAAAGACTTGGAACCAACCCAAATGTCCATAAAGGATAGACTGGATTAAGAAAATGTTGCACATATACACCATGGAATACTATGCAGCCATAAAAAAGGATAAGTTCATGTGCTTTGTACGGACACGAAGCTGGAAACCATCATTCTGAGCAAACTATCACAAGGACAGAAAACCAAACACCACATGTTCTCACTCATAGGTGGGAATTGAACAGTGAGAACACTTGGACACAGGGCGGGAAACATCACACACCAGGGCCTGTCATGGACTGCGGGGATCGGGGAGGGATAGCATTAGGAGAAATACCTAATGCTAAATGGCGAGTTAATGGATGCAGCAAACCAACATGGCACATGTATACACATGTAACAAACCTGCACGTTGGGCACATGCACCCTAGAACTTAAAGTATAAATATATGTATATATATATATATATATACACACACACAAATGGGAAGAAGCAATTGAAAGGTTGCACAAAATTAATAATTTATAGAAAAATGCAAAACAAAATTACCTTACATCAGTTAGAATGGCCACTATAAATTTTTTCAAAAACACCAACTATGCTGATGATGTAAAGAAATTGAAACCTATGTAAGTTGTTGAGAAAAAAGATGCAGCCATCATAAAAATATCATACATGTTCTTCAAATAATTAAAAATGAAATTATCATGTAATACAGCAATACCATTTATGAAACTATATCTAAAATATACAACACAGTAAAATGAAGACATAAGAAATATCCTGCTTGCATATCCCCCCACAGCAAGTATCATAACCCAGCCTCTAAATAAATATAAATACATATATAAAAATTTAAAAATGAAAAAAAATTTTGTAAAAAAAACTTTATATTTCAAGGCTATAGTAATAAAAACAGAATGGCCTGTGTAGAAAAATGGACAACCACCAATGAAACAGAAATTACTATTCTCACACATTTTAGACATGATGCAAAAAAAATTTTCAAAGCAGTTTAACATAGTTTCTCAAAAACATGCAAATATTAGTGTGTCCCCAAAAGCTATGGCAAAGCAGTCAGTTTGTGCAGTCCCTGATAAGCCATAAAGAAAACTTTAGCTCACACTGTGAATTTGAAGAAAGATTACTGAAGTGGAAGTAGAATCCTTAGAGAATTTAACAGCATGGGGCAGAAGGTGTCCCTATGTGAGAGCAAAAGAAAGAAATGACTCGAGCTTCTCAGAAACTCTTTCCATCAAAGCACAGCTCCCCAGACCACATTTTAAGGACTGGCTGCCTCGCTGATTTGTGTATCTCTCATCTGTGTCATCTGCTTCATTCGCTCTCACCTACCTGGGTGTTTGGCTACCATCTCATTTCTCTTTATATTCCAATAATCTTTATTTTGCTCCAGACAGGTAATCAAGTCTGGCTTAGAGCCAGCAATACCTGTTTTATTAAGAAAAAAAAAAAGTAACATAAATCTTGCTGAATTCTTTAATTACCAAACTAGTATTATGGTTAGTAAAGAGCATTTAATAGAAAATTCTAGAAAATTAATATTGATTCATAACAGAACTTTCTCCATATTTAGAAAATATTTTAAAATTGTAAGTCCTTAATTTCACTACTCAGTACTACTGAATCAAACATTGGTGGTGGCAACTGAATTCTAAGACATGGGAAATGCTATTTTATGCCATGACATTTTTGGAATTGCAACTAACCTAGAGCAAAAGATACGTAAGCTCAGGAAACGGAAAAGTTCAGGTCAAGATAAAACATCGTGAAGAATCTGTCCTACACCAATGAATCCCCAAGATTTTCTTAAAATTGGAGAGCTAAAATTTATTCATGCAAAGCAGAAATTACCAAAATCATCTTAGAAAAGAGAGAAAGGCAATGTATTAGGAATTGTGTATTGAAGTTTTCCTCACCCAGGGAAACCAGGTTTCTGTAGTTCTCTAACATCACATCTCTATATAAATTCTGCTGAGCATGATCCAGGTATTGCCATTCCACCAGAGAGAATTCTATAGCTATGTCTCTGAATGTCAACAGTCTCTGAAAAAAAAAAAAAAAAACACTCATGAACACACAAACAGTTACCGTGTGGCCATAGGCAGAGATTTGTATTTGGCTCAAGTTAAAAAAGAGAGTAAAATGAAGTGGTTCTCACTTATCAGATTGACTAAAATTATTCAATAAGATAATTTTTAAACACTGAAGTATTCTCTAACTCTAAGAGAATAGCATAAGATCCACAATACCACTGTAGATTTGATACTTTTCTGGATGACAAATTATAAAATTAAGGGCATCAGCATGGACATGTCTTTTTTTTTTCTATTTTTCTTTTCTTCTTTTTTTTGAGACAGAGTTTCGCTCTGTTGCCCAAGCTGGAGTGGAGTGGCATGATCTTGGCTCAGTGCAACCTCCACCTCCCGGGTTCAATCGATTCTCCTGCCTCAGCCTCCCAAGTAGCTGAGACTACAGGCGTGAGCCACAATGCCTGGCTGATTTTTGTATTTTTAGTAGAGATGGGGTTTCTCCATGTTGGCCAGGCAGGTCTTCAACTCCTGACCTCAGGTGATCCACCCACCTCGGCCTCCCAAAGTGCGGGACATGTCTATTTTTGAGGGCTATATTTACATCATACAAAATAAGTTGTGTTATTTCACAGATAGAACAGTCACGATGATTTGGAAGGTAGCTCTCAAGTCTTAATATGTACAATAAACTAAAGATCTTGTGCAGATTTTGTTTCAGGAGTGTGGGATAAAGTCTGAATTTCTGAATTTTTAGCAAGCTCACTAATGTTTCTAGCCTAGTAAGAATATTTTGTCAAACATCCAGTAAGTGGCAGAGTCTGAGTTTTTCCCAGTTTCTCTCACCTGTAAATAAAGATAAGAGCCTTCATTTTTAAAAGACAAATATATGCAAAAGTCATCTAAAAAGAAAGGACAGCTTCCAGATTAAACATGATGGTTTATGCACTTCAGCTAGTAAATCTCGTAAGTGTACTTAATAATTAAGGGAATAATAATTAACTCAATAGTGGAAAAAATGTCAGAGACATCTTGAACCAAGTGAATAAAATTGTTATCAACCTCATTAGGACACATTTGTATTATGTGCTGATGCACACAGGACACATCACTGCTGTGGTATTTCTCACCTCTCAGAAAAGTAAATGGTAATCCAAATTTAATTTTATATATATATATATATCTTAAATATATATATATATATATCTTAAAAAAATATATATATATATATATATTTTTTTTTTTTAAGAGATGGAGTCTCGCTCTGTCACCCAGGCTGGAGTGCAGCGGTGCAATCTGCAATTTCGTCTCACTGCAACCTCCACCTCCTGAATTCAAGCAACTCTCCTGCCTCAACCTCCTGAGTAATTGGGATTACAGGTGTGTGCACCACACCTGGCTAATTTTTGTATTTTTTTTTTTCCGTAGAGACGGGTTTTCACCATGTTGGCCAGTCTGGCCTCGAACTCCTGACCTCACGTGATCTGCCTGCCTTGGCCTCCCAAAGTGCTGGGATTACAAGCCTGAGACACTGCGCCAGGCCTAAATTTAATTATAAAGAAACCATCAGTTTTATGCAAAGTTGAAGGTGCAGATAACTTCCCTGTTGTGTAATTTTTAATAGTAATTTTAAATAGTCTTTCTTTAGCACCCTGGAGAGCAAATATCTCCTTATAGCTTTTTCAGAACTTTCTGGGTAATAAATGCCATTCTGTTTAAACAAGCATTTTCTAAATCCTGTCCTGCATGGAAATAATGGAGCACACAGATGAAACCTCAACAGGACATGTTTCACTTTTCACTAATATCCAAAGACAACTGTTTTTCCCCAATAGAAATCTTGAGTATTTACACCTTCTCATGTTCAACAGCTACAAGGGGAACATTTTAAATATTGCAGGCCATAAATTTGTAGTAAGAATTCTGCATGGTATACAAGAACCCAAGATGAAGAGTATGTATAGAACACTATGGCATACAGAAAAAATATTTTTTTTTCAGAACCCCTTGACTATCATAAAGATAACAAAAAATAGTTGAAACAAACTCATTAGGGATCAACAGTACAAGTACAGAAGTAAAAATTTGCAAGTTCCAAACAGATGGCATTCCAAAAGGCAGAGTGGACACTGCGCTTGATCTGAGACATGCTCACCAAGAAAAAGTGATTTTTTTCTTTTCCTCTTCTTTCTCTGAAATGTATTTTCAGATAAGATGCTCTGGACATATCAAACCCGCATCTTGAGAATATGCCTTTAAAGCACAACCGATTCACCTGCTACCACCACACACATCCACGGCAGAAAGACCGAGACTTGCAGAAAACATTCGCCCATTTTTGTTGTTTATAACTGAAAAGACTTAAGAGCAATGAGAGAACAATGAGCTTCTCCATAACTAATAAAATACAAGTTTCTTTTTCCCTGCCCTCCCCTATCAGACACCAGCAATTTTCTTTACAGTAATGGGAGCATGAACTGCACTGACCTCTTCCTACCAAACTGAAACAGGGTACGCAGTGCAGCCTTCCTTTGATGCAAAGGTTGAACTAAACTCTCCTGAGTATCTTGAACCCCTCAAGTTTACAAATCACTTGGTAATCTTGGCCCTGCTTTATGCGAAGTGATTCTGCAGGATCCAAAACGGTCCAGGAATGGGCTTTTTCAACAAGTCCCCTGTAAATGTTGATTGTGCTTTCCCAGACACGTTATTAGCATCAGCGAGAGAAAGCAGGCACAGCAAAGAGTCCCTTACACCCACCACATCTGTCACAAAACAAATACATCCGGTACAAATAAAGACAACCAATCACCATGCTGAAATATTATATTTGTTGTTGCCTTTTTTAAGTTTACAGGGACAACAGAAGACAGCAATGTCTGAGTAAGTCTGCTCTTGGGAAATGTGTATGCATGTACTAATAAAATGTTTATTAAGCAGGTACTATGTGCTCTGGAGCATGTCACAGAACACTGTGCTGGGAATAACACATAATGTGATTTAATTTTCATAGCACTCTGGGAGTTGCTACTAAGTGTTGAATAATTTTTAGTATTTAGATTAAGAGCACAGCAGTTTTATTTCTTCTTATGTTTCTCTATCATTATTTTTAAAAAGAAAATGTATAGAATAATAATTCAATACCACAAAAAACATACGAAATGATACAATTACATAAAAGTTGAATAATCAGCTTCGAAATGGCTATTTTGTAAATACTGAAATTAAGGCAGACACAAAAAAATTTTTGAAACTAGTTAGAGCCAAAATACAACATACTAGAATCTCTGGGTTACAGCTAAGGCAGTGTTAAGAACAAAATGTATATCACTAAACATCCACATCAAAAAGTTAGAAAGATCTCAATTTAAAAATCTAATGTTACAATTAAAAGAATTTCAAAAGTAAGAGCAAACCAACTTCAAAGCTCGCAAAAGACAAAAAATAACCAAAATCAGAGCTGAAACGAAGAAGGTCGAGACATAAATAGTACAACGGGCTGGGTGCTGTGGCTCACTCCTGTAATCCCAGCACTTTGGGAGGCCAAAGCGGGCAGATCACAAGGTCAGGAGTTCGAGACCAGCCTGGTCAACATGGTGAATCCCCATCTCTACTAAAAATACAAAAATTAGCTGGGCGTGCAGCACATGCCTGTAATCCCAGCTACTTGAGAGGCTGAGGCAGGAGAATCTCTTGAAACTGGAGGGCAGAGGTTGCAGTGAGCCGAGATTTTGCCATTGCACTCCAGCCTGGGCAATAGAGTGAGACTCCGTCTTAAAAAAAAAAAAAATAGTTCAACGAAACCAGAAATTGATTCTATGTAAAAATTACTTAGATAGATAAAACACTAGACTAATGGAGAAAAAAGGAATAATTCAAATAAAAACAATTAGACTAAAAAGTAAAACAAACAAAAATCCAGATGCTTGTGAGGTTGTGGAGAAACTGAATGCTTATACACTGCTAGAGAGAGTATAAATTTGTTTAAACATTGAGAAAAGCAGTTTGGCATTTTTTTCAAAAACCTGAAAACAGAATTACCATTCCGAATCCCACAATTGGGAATATACCCAATGAATGTAAGTTATTCTACCTTGAAGACACATGCACATGCATGTTTATTACAGCACGATTCACAATAGCAAGAACCAGAAATAATCCTGTATGTCTTCAGTGGTAGACTGGATAAAGAAAACGTGGTATGTAAACACCATGAAATATGATGCAGCTATAAGAAAGAACAACATCATGCCCTTTGCAGCAACGTCGATGGAGCTGGAGACTGTTATTTTTAGAAAACTAGTGCAGGAACAGAAAATCAAATACTATACGTTGTCATTTATAAGTAGGAGCAAAATAATGAGAACACGTGGACACAGATAAGAGAACAACAGACACTGAGGCCCAGTTCAGGGTGGAGGGTCGGAGGATGAAGAAAATCAGAAAACAAATCTGTTGGATACTATGCTTACTACCTGAGTGATAAAATAATCTGTACACAAAAACTTCATGATGTGATTTTACCTATGTAACAAACCTGCACATGTACTCCTGAACCTAAAATAAAAGGTAAAAGAAAAAAAATTCAGCTGTGCACAGTGGCTCATGCCTGTAACCCCAGAATGTTGGGAGGCTGAAGCAGGCAGATCACCTGAGGCCAAAAGTTCAAGACCAACCTGTCCAACATGGTGAAATCCAGACTCTACTAAAAATACAAAAATTAGCTGGATGTGGTGGCACAAACTGTAATTCCAGCTACTCTGGAGACTGAGGCAGGACAATCACTTGAACCCGGGATGCAGAGGTTGTAATGAGGTGAGATCATACCAATGCACTCCAGCCTGGGCAGAGAGCGAGACTCCGTCCTCCCCCCCTCCCCCACCAAAAAAAGACACAGTTGAAAAATGCAGGCTGGGTGTGATAACTTATTCCTGTAATCCCAGCACTGTGGGAGGCTGAGGCAGGCTGATCACTTGAGTCCAGGAGTTTGAGACCAGCCTGGCCAACATGGCAAAACTGTGTCTCTACTAAAAATAAAAAAGCCAGCCAGGTGTGGTGGCGGGCACCTGTAATCCCAGCTACTCAGGAGGCTGAGGAAGGAGAATCACTTGAACCTGAAAGGCAGAGGTTGCAGTGAGCTAATATCGCACCACTTCACTCCAGTCTGAAGGACAGAGCAAGACTCCGTCTCAAAAAAAAAAAAAAAAAAAAAAAAAGGCCGGGCGTGGTGGCTCACGACTGTAATCCCAGCACTTTGGGAAGCCCAGGCGGGTGGATCACCTGAGGTCGGGCGTTCAAGACCAGCCTGACCAACATGAAGAAACCCCGTCTCTATTAAAAATACAAAATTAGCTGGGGTGGTGATGCATGCCTTTAATCCCAGCTACTCGGGAGGCTGAGGCAGGAGAATCGCTTGAACATAGGAGGTGGAGTTTGCAGTGAGCCGAGATCACGCCATTGCACTCCAGCCTGGGCAATAAGAGCGAAACTCTGTCACACACCAAAAAAAAAAAAAAAAAAAAAAATAAGGGAAAACCAGTTTCCTTTGCAGTGTAAAAATATTTAAACAGCAGGCAATTAGGCTGAGGTGGATTGATTTTTTTCGGTTCTCACTTAAAAAAAAATCTAACTCAAATGTATCTCTTATGGTTGGGTGAAGTGGCTCACGCCTGTAATGCAAGTGCTTTGGGAGGCCAAGATGGGCGGATCACTTCAGGTCAGGAGTCCAACGGCACCCTGGCCAACATAGTGAAACCCCATCTCTACTAAAAATACAAAAATTAGCCTGGTCGTGGCGGGGTCCTGTAATTCCAGCTACTCTGGAACCTCAGGTGGGAGAATCGCTTGAACCCCAGAGCGGGAGGTTGCAGTGAGCCGAAATCGCGCCATTGCACTCCAGCCTGGGTGACAGAGTGAGACTCCCTCTCAAAAAATAAATAAATAAATAAATACATTTCTTGTAAATTATTATATTGAAGAAAAAAATTCAGGCCTAGTCAACCAAAGACTGCCAACTAATCTCTGATGACATAACCAAGACATTTTCACCTGGATCTTACAAACAAGGAAACTACATAACCGTACCAAACCAATAATTGAATTTGGTTTCCTTCATCATGCAACTTATAACAGAATTTCCTTCAAGTCTCTCCCATGGATCACAACCCACAAATCATAGCTGGGCGCTCTATGATTCTTGAATCACACTTTGATCAAATTCTCTAATATTTTTACAGTGACTCCCATATATCTCTAAAAGGAAAAATGAGGAACTAGGGACCCCAGGGACCACAGCTCTTACCACTTATGAATCCTGCACCCTGGGTCTGGATTCTCCCCTGATGACTTTCCCATCCCTGTACAATCTGGGTGAGATGAGGCTCTGGGAGTGCAGAGCTGCCCAGAGAGGGCTCCAGCCCAGGGCAAAGCCACTGCAGAGGAAAAAGACAGAATTCCCAGGGTCCCAGCCGCTGGCCCAGGCACCATCTTATGGTTCGAGGGGACTAAAAGCCGAGCTGGAACAAGGAGGATTTGGGTCCTCAGACTCCGGAGCTGACTGCGAGGAAGTTTGGGTCCTGCTACAGCCACTTTCAGCCGGTTTCAACCAGCCCCCACCCCTCTCTCACGGTGACAAACCCAGCACTCACCATTTCTCGGCTTCCAGGGGATCCCGGTCTTTTAGCCATAAATCTGTGAATACCTGCAGAACACAAGGCCACAGAGGCTTGGCCTCTAGGAGCAGAGAACGCAGAGCCCTGAAGAAAAGAACTGGAGCTCGGGACTCAGAGAAACACAAAAGGACCCGCAAAATTACGGAAGCGTTCTGGTCTCTCCAGCTGCACGCCTGATTGGCCAGTTTCTAGTCCACGGCCTCTGATTGGATAAGGTTTCAGGCCCCACCCTTCATGCCTGAATGGCGGAATATTTGATCACTGGGCTGAAGGAAGCAAAAATAACAGGCTAGGCTGCAGCCTTTACAGGCAAGGCTTCTTCCCTGATCTGAGCCAGGCCAACACCGGAGGATATTTGCATTTAACCTTGTGTATAACGTCATATGCATTTATAAATGATATATAATATAGTTATTCATAAATTGAAAGAATATAATGACAATTATTTTAAAAATTTGGATGTTATGACCTTCTTTGCTGTGGATCCTTTGCACAGCATATGATATAGTTTGACTCTGTGGCTCCACCCAAATCTCATCTCAAATTGTAATTCCCGTCCATGCGAGGCGGCTGATGCCTGTAATTCCAGCACTTTGGGAGGCCGAGACAGGCAGATCACGAGGTCAGGAGTTCAAGACCAGCCTGGCAATATGCTGAAACCCCTCCTCTACTAAAAATACAAAAATTAGCCAGGACTGGTGGCGCGTGCCTATAGTGCCAGCTACTCGGGAGGCTGAGGCAGGAGAATTGCTTCAACCCAGGAGGCGGAGGTTGCAGTGAGCTGAGATGGCACCATTGCCCTCCAGCCTGGGCGACAGAGTGAGACTCCCTATCAAAGAAAAAAAAATTGTAATTCCCACGTGTCAGGGCAGGGACTGGGTGGGAGGTGATTGGATCACTGGGGTGGATTATCCTCATGCTGTTCTTGTGATAGTAAGGGAGCTCTCAAGATACCTGATGGTTTAAAAATGTGGCACGTCCCCCCCCCAGACCCAAGTTCTCTCTCTTTTTCCACCATGTGAGATGTGCCTTGCTTTCCCTTCACCTTCTGTCATGGTCATGATTTTAAGTTTCCTGAGGATTCCTCAGCCATGTAGAATTATGATTCAATTAAATCACTTTTTAAAAAAGTACGCAGTGTGAGGTATTTGTTTATAGCAGTGTGAAAATGGACTAATACCTGCAGGCAGCCTGAGATTTCAATAAGGAGGCAATCCTTTGCAGTAAAATATGAGTCACATGTAAATTTTGAATGTGCTAGTAGCCAAATATTAAAAAGTAAAAAGAAAAAGGTGCCGGGTGCGGTGGCTCACACCTGTAATCCCAGCACTTTGAGAGGCCGAGATGGCGAAACATCTGAGGTCAGGAGTTCAAGACCAGCCTAGCTGACATGGCGAAACCCCGGCTCTACCAATAATAGAAAAATTAGCTGGGTGTGGTGACAGGCACTTGCAATCCCAGCTACTCTGGAGGCTGATGCAGGAGAATCGCTTGAACCCCAGAGGCAGAGGTTGCAGGGAGCTGAGATCCTGCCACAGCACTACAGTCTGGCGACAGAGCGACTCTGTCTCAAAATAAAAAAGAAAGAAACAGGCGGAATAACAGGTGGAATTGATCGTAACAATTTAATCAGTCCAATATATCCAAAATATTGTTATTTTAATACGTGATTAGTGCATAATGGTTAATAAAGCATGTATGTTTTTGAAGCTTAATCTTTGAATGTACCCTTGCATTTTACCTTTCTAGCACGTTGCAGTTCAGACCAGCCACATTCCAGCACTCTGTGGCCATGTCAGAGGTATTTGAACCAGAGCAACTGCATCTGGAATAGGTGCTGGGTAAAACAGGGCTGCACCTATAGGACTGCTTTTCCATGAGGTCAGGCATTCTAAAACACAGGATAAATAGGAGACTGGCACAAGATACAGTTCACAAAGACCTTGCTGATAAAACAGTTTGCAGTAAAGAAGTCACAAAAATCCACCAAAACCAGATGTGAACAAAAGGGACCTTTGATTGTACTCACGGATCGTTACACGCTAATTTTAATGTATTAGCATGTGAAAGACATTCCCACCAGCGCCATGACAGTTAACGAATGCCATGGCAACATCAGAAAGTTACCTTACATGGTCTAAAAAGAAGAGAAACACTCAGTTCTGGAAATTGCCATCCCTTTCTTGTAAAACTCATGAATAATCCACTCCTTGGTTAGAATATAATCAAGACATAACTGTAAGTATCCTTAGTTGAGTGGCCCACACTGCTGCTCTGCCTACGGAGTAGCTATTCTTTTATTCCTTTTACTTTCCGAATAAATTTGCTTTTGCTTTGCACTGCAGACTCACTCAAAATTCTTTCTTTTCTTTTTTTTTTTTCTTTGAGACAGGGTCCAGCTCTGTCGCCCAGGGTGGAGTGCAGTGGCACCATCTCAGCTCATTGCAACCTTTGCCTCCTAGGTTCAAGAGATTCTCCTGCCTCAGCCTCTGGAGTAGCTGGGATTACAGGCACACGCCACCATGCCTGGCTAATTTTTGTATTTTAGTAGAAATGGGATTTCACCATCTTGGCCAGGCTGGTCTCAAACTCCTGACCTCAAGTGATCCTCCTGCCTCTGCCTCCCAAATTGCCAGGGTTACAGGTGTGAGCCACCACCCACGGCTCTAAATTATTTATTGTACAAGATCCAAGAACTCACTCTTCGGTTCTGGATTGGAACCATTTCTGGAAGCTTCTTTTCAGTGAATCACAAAGGGATGATACTAAGGAAACCACCAACCCACAGGAAATAGACTGAATCACCAATTAGCTAACTTTTTGCAAGTGTTGGCATACCCGGGTATGGAATGGGATTGGGTTAGTAGCCCAATTTAGGGGAGTTAGAGTGTCTCCTAAGACAGATAAGATAAAAGGTCCTTTTTAATAAAAGGCAAGAACACTTGACGAAACTTGTGGTTGAGGCGCAACTTCGAAAGGTTAGAGTCTTTCCTAAGATTTAGGGGGTTATAGAGGCCCCTCTCAGTAAAGTGCCTTTGAGCTAAGATTAGATTTGGCATTATGGAATGTTAACCACTGTTGCGTTTGTTTGTTTGTTTGTTTGTTTGTTTGTTTGTTTTGAGATGCAGTCTCACTCTTGTCGCCCAGGCTGGAGTGCAATTCAACACCTTGGCTCACTGCAACCTCCGCCTCCCAGGCTCAAGCAATTCTCCTGCCTCAGCCTCCCGAGTAGCTGGGATTACAGGAGCCCACCAGCACACCCAGCTAATTTTTGTATCTTTAGTAGAGACGGAGTTTCACCATGTTGGCCAGTCTGGTCTTGAACTCCTGACCTCAGGTGATCCACCCACCTTCTCCTCCCAAAATGCTGGCATTACAGGTGTGAGCCACCACACCCGATCTATTTTTTTTTTATTATGCTTACATTGGGATTATTTAGTTGCTCTTTTTCAAGTATTTCTGTGGATTAAAGTTATGTTTTTTATTTGACATCTTTTCCTTTTTCTTAACATAGAAATATATCACTATAAACTTCTGATTTAGAACTGTTTTGTGGGTTTTTTTTTTTTTGTATCCCAGGAGTCATTGTATGTTTTGTTTCTATTTTCTTTTTTCTCATTATACTTTCTGATTTCCCTTTGCTTTTTCTTTTGACCTATTGGTTGTCCAGGAACATGTTGTTTACTGTCCACATATTGGTGAGTTTTTAAATTCTTATTTGGCTATTATTTTCTAGTTTTTATTAAATTGTAATTTAAAAAGTTGATATAGCTGGGCACAGCAGCTCAAGCCTGTAATCCCAGCATTTTGGGAGGCCAAGATGGGTGGATTACCTGAGGTCAGGAATTTGAGACCAGCCTGACCAACATGGTGAAACCCCATCTTTACTAAAAATAAAAAATTAGCTGGGTATAGTGGTGCATGCCTGTAATCTCAGCTACTTGGGAGGCTGAGGCAGAAGAATCACTTGAACCCAGGAGGCAGAGGCTGCAGTGAGCTGAGATCATACAATTGCACTCCAGCCTGGGCAAGAAGAGTGAAACTTCATCTTAAAAAAAAAAAAATGGACTAATGATTAAACTAAATTTTAATAAAAAAAGATACACAAATGGGAAGAAGCATTTGAAAGGTTGCACATAATTAATAACTTATAGAAAAATGAAAAACAAAATCACAATACAAAGCAAAATTCCCTGACATCAATTAGAATGGCCACTACAAATTTTTTCAAAAATACCAACTATGTTGATGATGTAAAGAAACTGAAACCTATGTAAGTTGTTGATGAGAAAAAAGATGCAGCCATCATAAAAAACATCATGAGTGCTCGTCAAATAATTAAAAATGAAATTATCATATAATATAGCAATTCCATCTATGAATCTATATATAAAGTATGCAACACAGTAAAATGAAGACATAAGCAGTACCCTGCTTGCATATCCCCCCACAGCAAGTCTCACAGCCCAGCCTCTAAATGAATAAATACATGGATAAAATTAAAAAATAAAAAGTTTAATAAAAAAATTTTATATTTCAAGTTTATAGTAATAAAAACAGAATGGCATATGCAGAAAAATGGACAATCACCAATGAAACAGAAACTACTATTCTCACACATTTTAGACATGATGCAAAAAAATAATTTTTAAAATGGTTTAACATAGAGTTTCTCAAAAATATGCAGATATTTGTATGTCCCCAAAAGCAATGGCAAAGCAGTCAGTTTGTGCAGTCCCTGGTAAGCCATAAAGAAAACTTTGACTCACACTGTGAACTTGAAGGAAGATTACTGAAGCAAAAGTAGAATCCTTAGAGAATTTAAAAGCATGGGGCAGAAGGTGTCCCACACTATGTGAGAGCAAAAGAAAAAAATGACTCGGGCTTCCCAGAAACTTTCCATCAAAGCACAGCTCCCCAGACCACGTTTTAAAGACTGGCTGCCTCCTTGATTTGTGTACCTTTCATCTGTGTCATCTGCTTCATTCGCTCTCACCTACCTGGGTGTTTGGCTACCATCTCATTTCTCTTTATATTCCAGGGCTGTTTTGCTCCAGGCAGTTGATCAAGTCTGGCTTAGAGACAGCAATACCTGTACTATTAAGAAAAAAAAAAAACATAAATCTTACTGAATTCTTTAATTACCAACCTAGTATTATGCTTAGTAAAGAGGATATAATAGAAAATTCTAAAAATTAATATTGATTCATAACAGAACTTTCTAAATATTTAGAAAATATTTTAAATTTGTAGGTCCTTAATTTCACTACTCAGTACTACTGAATCAAAAATTGGTGGCAGCAACTGAATTCTAAGGTGTGGGCACTGATATTTTATGCCATGACATTTTTGGAAAAAGAAAAAAAGTTTGGCTGGGCGTGGTGGCTCATGCCTATAATCCCAGCACTTTGGGAGGCCGAGGTGGGCAGATGACCTGAGGCCAGGAGTTTAAGACTAGCCTGGCCAACATTGTGAAACCGTGTCTGTACTAAAAATACAAAAATTAGCTGGGCGTGGTGGCATGCACCTGTAATCCCAGCTACTCAAGAGGCTGAGGCAGAAGAATCGCTTGAACCTGGGAGGCGGAGGTTGCAGTGAGTCGAGATCATGCCACTGCACTCCAGCCTGGGTGACAGAGCAAGACTCCATCTCAAAAAAAATTCCTTGCACTCTTTCCCACTCCAGCCAGGGTGGCAGAGTGAGACTGTCTCTAAGTAAATAAATAAATAAATAAATTTCTCCATCCTTTGTGGTCTTCACCAACAGCTTAAGAGAAACACTTTTTCCTGTTATGACTTAGATGGTTTTGTATTTTCTTACTTATCGCATAGCCAGATACAGACTCTGCAAATTTCCACCTCTTTCTTATAAAAGAATCAGCTAAATACTTTTCCTCAGTGGTCAAAATATTTTTAAATCAACTTTGCTTAAATTTTTCTCTTATCTCAGGGCTCCTGACCATTGAGTACCCTCAGTCCGAGCCAACATACAACCCCATTTTCTGTCTCTCCTTAAGAACATGCTGACTTCAGGGTAAAACGTTCTCTGATCTAGAATCTAATTTTGCCCCCTTCTATCATACCATTCTTACTCCATCTTCTTTCTAAACTTGTTTGCTATTCTCTACGAAAGAAAGTCCTTGTCTGCCTATACACGTTGATATCCTTAAAAATCTTATAATTGGCACTTTTTTCTGTTGTTGGGATTCAGAACTTCCTACGTAAATCTGAATTTGTTTTATTTTACGAAGCCTAGAAACTGCCCCAAAACACTTTTATTTTCAGTAAGATCCTTCCAATTCCCATCTATTCTAAGTCTAACTGCATCTGCCTGTGGGTCCCCAGCTTTCCTGGGCTCTGTTGCTTATCTCAGTATAAAGGCTTCTTCCATGGCTAGGGTGAGCAGGCCGGGACATCTGCAGGAGAGGCTCCCTAGAAAGAACTGACTAGGCCTTCAAGGTCTTCAATAACCTCCTTTTGCAGGCTCCATATTGCTCTTAGCTTGGAGTCACAGGGCTCAGGCTTTAATTTCCAAGTTAGAATTGTTCACTTAGTTTTAGAAACTAAGTGGTAGATAAATCCAGAAAAAATTACTGAAACTCAGTGTTTATGCAAGGGAAATTTTTTTTTAAGGTGCTTACATTTTATAGCTCAATGAGAAAAGCAAAGGTATCTATCTCTTTCAGACAATACACATATCACTAACTTATTTCCATAACAGGATATTCAGTAAACACTTAGAAATATGAACAAACTTCTAGAAGGTGCCCAGTCCCATCTCCTAAAGTTTAGCATAAAATTCAGAAATCAAGGTAACAGGGCCAGGAGGGTGGCTCATACCTGTAATCCCAACAATTTGAGAGGCACAGGTGGGTGGACCACCTGAGGTCAGGAGTTCGAGACCAGCCTGGCCAACATGGAAAAACCCCATCTCTACTGAAAATACAAAAATTAGCCAGGCGTGGTGGCACGCGCCTGTAATCCCAGCTACCTGGGAGACTGAGTCATGAGAATCGCTTGATCCCAGGAGCCGGAGGTTGCAGTGAGCTGAGATCATGCCACTACACTCCAGCCTGGGCAACAGAGTGAGACTCTGTCTCAAAAAAAAAAAAAATCATATAGGAATGTAATCGGAAGCCATAGTTTCTGAATTTTAAATCATTATAAATGATTAAATTTAAATGATTAATTTAAACAGTTATAAATTACTCCTGTAATCCCAGCACTTTGGGAGGCTGAGGCAGGTGAATCATGAGGTCAGGAGTTTAAGACCAGCCTGGTCAAGATGGTGAAACCCCATCTCTACTAAAAATATAAAAAATTATCCGAGAGTGGTGGCGTGGCGTGCACCTGTAATCCCAGCTACTCAGGAGGCTGAGGCAGGAGAATCACTTGAACTTGGGTGGCAGAGGTTGCAGTGAGCTGAGATCACGCCACTGCACTCCAGTCTGGGTGACAGAGTGAGACTCCATCTCAAAAAAAAAAAAATTAGTGAATATTTTTCCAACTGAACACATAAAGATGTTTTAGTGTTTTGATTTACATTGAATGCAATATACAAATATATTAAGCTAAAAATAAACTATTAAGTGTAAGAGAAATATAGAGGAAGAAATTGCGTGTGTGTGTGTGTGTGTGTATACACTTCTTTAAATGGAAAAGAAAATAGTGGACCAAAAAAATGGTGTCAGAAGAGCTGACAATTTGCTAGCAAATCAGGAACTTCACAAATGCTTAAAGTAAAATTAGTTTCTCTATTGTACACTGAACTTATTTTTCCCAAATCTCAAGTCTCCTGGGTTCAGAATCTTCCTTATATATACTTTTTGTTTACTTGCATATTATTCACATGAGAACAAATATATAATTTTTTTGTTCCAAAGTTTATGAAATATTTTTACATTATCTGCTCAGGGATTTTAAGAATGTTTTCGTAAAATTTAATGTCGCTCAGAAGTTAATTTGAAGATTTAATTCTACAGTGAGTGAGCATATTACATTTTATTTCACTATTGCATTCCATTTTCTCCATTACCGATTGGAGAAAAAAACTATTTAAGTCAAAATTTTCTTTAGTTAATTTTTCCTTCTATTTATTTTAAGTGACATCACACAATTTTTTAATTTTACCAGGCTGACTTTTTTCTGGTGGAAATTTAGGATGTTTTATAAGTTATGGAGTTGTTTTAATGTTTATATAAAGTAAACAAATACAGAGGACAGTGCCGGGTGTGGAGCAGATACTCAACATTTAAGAGAAAACGACTTCTTTTTTCTTTGTTTTTTTTTGAGATGGAGTCTCACTCTGTCACCCAGGCTAGAGTGCAGTGGCGCGATCTGGGCTCACTGCAACCTCCATCTATCTCCTGGGTTCAAGCGATTCTCCTGCCTCAGCCTTATGAGTAGCTGGGACTACAGGCGTGTGCCACCACGCCTGGAGTCTTTGTCTCCTGGATGACTGTTTCTTGCTTTTTACTTGAATAAACTCTAAAACTGAATTTTGAGCCTTTTGATTATTTTAGATTGACAGCTCTTCATAGTATCTTTCTGTCTTCTGCTTTTACTTTCTTTTTTATTTTTATTTTTTAATTTGAGATGGAGTTTCACTCTTGTCACCCAGGCTGGAGTGCAATGGCGTGATCTCGGCTCACTTCAACCTCCGCCTCCCGGGTTCAAGAGATTCTCCTGCCTCAGCCTCCTGAGTAGCTGGGACCACAGGCACCCACCACCACACCCAGCTAATTTTTGAATTTTTAGTAGAGACTGGGTTTCACCATGTAGGCCAGGCTGGTCTCAAACTCCTGACCTCAGGTGATCCACCTGCCTTGGCCTCCCAAAGTACTGGGATTACAGGCTTGAGCCACCACACCCAGCCTCTGCCTTTACTTTCTGACTAAACCCTCTTTCATACGCACACGTTGTACCTAACACCATGACTCAGGTGCCTGCTTCCAATGCCTACTGGAATTCAGATGTCCATAAGTTCAAGGTCATGGCCTTAGACCTGGCTGTTGTAAAGGCAAATAGAAATTAGAAATAGCAGACTTAATTCTCCAACTTGAAAATAAAGGAAGAGATTTTGTTCTTCTTTTTTTCTTTTTTTTTTTTTTTTTTTTTGAGACGGAGTCTCGCTCTGTCGCCCAGGCTGGAGTACAGTGGCGCAATCTCGGCTCACTGCAAGCTCCGCCTCCCGGGTTCACGCCATTCTCCTGCCTCAGCCTCTCCGAGTAGCTGGGACTACAGGCGCCCGCCACCACGCCCGGCTAATTTTTTTGTATTTTTAGTAGAGACGGGGTTTCACCGTGGTCTCGATCTCCTGACCTCGTGATCTGCCCGCCTCAGCCTCCCAAAGTGCTGGGATTACAAGCGTGAGCCACCACGCCCGGCCTCTTCTTTTTTTCTTAAAGGATTTAACTTAGAAAACTTAGCTATGTAAATTCTTTCTCTGATTCTTTGAAATATATATAAATCATTTTAATAGCTAAATAGGACTTGGTCAATCATTTTAACTTAGAAATGTCTTTCTCTAGGACCTGGAAACAATTGCTTTGAAATGTAAATAGCAAAAAAAGATAGTACCCTATGCCACAGTTTCTATTGGATAGTAGGTGCCTACCTTCAGCAGACAATTGACTTCAAGTTGCAAAATTATCTTCTTCTATGAAGATAAAAAAGTTAATTTTTCTCCTGAGTATAGCCAATTAAAATTTCATTGAATATGCCCAATATACAGATGGCCTTCTCAACCACCAAATGAATTTAGGATCAACTATGTATGACAATTGTGCTGTTAAGTCTATTTAAGAACAATCTTGGCAGATTTGCTGTGATGCATATCACCTTCTGGTTTATTTAATAAAACAGTGTTCTTTTTCTTCTGTCATTATAGAGTGTCTCTGAGGTTGGAGATCATTTTGATTTTAATTATGTTATTAAAACACTGTACAGAATTACCAGATGGGATATAAACACATGAGGTGCCCACAATACATTAGTTCAGAGAGGCTTTTCTCTCTTTGGCTTGCCCCATAATTTGCAGGCAGAATATTTCTCTGCCTGTTTGTAATATACAGTCCCTTCCGGAGCAGTTCAACCAGACTTCTAGAAAAATAGCTTCACAGAAGAGCAATCAGCCATTCCACCTCTATCTTTCAATGCACTTGGCATCTTCAGACCTGAAGATAATTCAAACACCATGGGGCCCTGAATCCCAAACAGCCTGGCTAAAGTTCTATGAATTTTGTTTATCTTTACAAAAAAACTCACTTTACATTATAATCTTCTTTTGTATTTCTTGTTTTATTTTCACTTGTTTCTGCTCTGATCCTTATTATTTCTGTTCTCCTAATTTGGGGTTTGGTTTGTTCTAGCTTTTCTAGTTCTTTATGATAGATTAATAGTTTATTTTGATATTTTGAAACTTTTTTGTGTAGGCACTTATTGCTATGAACTTTCCCCTTAGTACTGCTTTTACAGTATCTATAGTTTTGGTATGTTGTGTTTCCATTTTCATTTGTTTCAAATAAATTTAAATTTTCTTCTTAAATTTTTTATTGGCCCACTGGTCATTCAGAAGCATATTTTAATTCCTCTGTGTTTGTATAGTTTCCAAAGTTCCTTTTGTTATTGATTTCTAGTTTTAGTCTATTATAGTCAGAGAAAATACTTAATATGATTTCATTTTGGAAGGGAATCTTGTAAGAGTTATTTTGTGGCCTACCATATGGTCTATCCTTGAGAATAATTTAGGTGCTGAGGTATAGAATTTGTATTCTGCAGCTGTTGGATGAAATGCTTTGTAAATATCTATTAGGTCTATTTGGTCCATATTGCAGATTAAGTCCAGTGTTTATTTGTTGATTTTACTATCTGGATGATCTATCCACTGATGAAAGTGGGATGTTGGAACGCTCCAGCTATAATTGTATTGAGGTTGATCTCTCTCTTTAGCTCTAGTATTTGCTTCCAATATCTGAGTTCTCCAGGGTTGGGCACATATATATTTACAACTGTTATATCCTCTTGCTGAATTTACCACTTTATCATGATATAATGACCTTTGTTGTCTCTTTCTATAGTTTTTGTCTTGAAATTTGTTTTGTTTGATATAAGTATATCTATTCCCGCTCTTTTTTGGTTTCCATTTGAATGGACTATCTTTTTCCATCCGATTATTTTCAGTCTCTGTGTGTCTTTATAGGTAAAGTGTGAAGTCTGTGCCTTGCAGGCAGCAGATTGTTGGGTTTTGTTGTTTTGTTTGTTTGCTTGTTTTTACCCATTTGGCCAATCTATGTCTTTTGATTAGAGAGTTTAATTTATTTACATTCAATGTTGTTACTGATAAGTGAACGCTTACTTCAGCCATTCTGTTATCTGATTTCTTGTTTTGTGCTCTTTCCTCCCTCCCTCCCTCCCATTCATCCTGTCTTCCGTTTAGTGAAGGTGATTTTATCTAGTGGTATGTTTTAATTTTTTGCTTTTATGTGTTTGTGTCTGTTACAGGTTTTTTTTATTTGAGGTTACCATGAGGCTTGCAAATACATCTTATAACCCATTTCAACTAATGGCAACTTAACACGTTGTAAAAAAGAACAAACAAAAAAGAAAAGTGAAAACTAATAAAAAATACACTTTATTCCTCCACTTTTTAACTTTGTTGTTTCTTTTCTTTTCTTTTTTTTTTTTTTTTTTAAGACAGAGTTTTACTCTTGTTGCCCAGGCTGGAGTGCAATGGCACGATGTTGGCTTACCACAAACTCCGCCTCCAGGGTTCAAGCAATTCTCCTGTCTCAGCCTTCCAAGTAGCTGGGATTACAGGCATGTGCTACCATGCCAGGCTTATTTTATATTTTTAGTAGAGACGGGGTTTCGCCATGTTGGTCAGGCTGGTCTCAGACTCCAGACCTCGGGTGATTTGCCCTACTCAGCCTCTCAAAGTGCTGGGATTACAGGCGTGAGCCACTGCGCCTGGCTTTTTGTTTCTATTTATATCTTATTATACCGTCTGTGTATTGAACTTGTTATAGTTAGTATTTTTAACAACTGCAACAGCCTTAAATGTAAATGTAAGAGTTATGGCCTTAAAGAGGCAGTGGAGAAAGAGTTATTATTTTTAATAACTACACAAGTCACTATAGAATAATCTTTTAGTCTTCTCAAAATAGCAATAGTTTACACACCACATCTGCAGTGCTATGAAATTCTGTTTGTGCATTTAATATTACCAGTGAGTTTTGTACCAGATGCTTGCTTGTTGCTCATTAATGTTTTTTTCCTTTAGATTAAAATACTCCCTTTAGCATTTTTTTTTTTTTTTTTGAGACGGAGTCTTGCTCTGTTGCCCAGGCTGGAGTGCAGTGGCGCAATCTCGGCTCACTGCAAGCTCTGCCTCCCGGGTTCAAGCAATTCTCCTGCCTCAGCCTCTCCGAGTAGCTGGGACTACAGGCGCCCGCCACCACGCCCGGCTAATTTTTTTTTTGTATTTTTAGTAGAGATGGGGTTTCGCCGTGGTCTCAATCTCCTGACCTCGTGATCCGCCCGCCTCGGCCTCCCAAAGTGCTGGGATTACAAGCATGAGCCACCGCGCCCGGCCTCCCTTTAGCATTTTTTGTAGGACAGGCCTGATGTTAATAAAATCCGTGTGTGTGTGTGTGTGTGTGTGTGTCTAGAAAGGTTTTTATTTCCCCTTCATGTGTGAAGGATATGTTTGCTGGATATATTATTCTAGGACAAAAGTCTTTTCCTTCAGCACATGAAGCGTGTCATGCCACTATCTCCTCACCTCTGAGGTTTCCACTGAAGAATCCACTGTCAAACATATTGGTTTGCCTGTTTGAATGCTGCCTGTTTGAATGCTATCTGTTTCTTTTCTCTTGCTGCTTTTAGGATTCTTTATCTTTGCCCTTTGGGAGCCTATTATTAAAGGCCTTCAGGTAGTCTTATTTAAGTTAATTATGCTTCATTTCTATAACCTTCTTGTACTTGAATATTAATATCTTTCTCTAGGTATGAGAAGTTGTCATTATCCCATTGAATAAACTTTCTATCCTGAACTCTCTTTCTCCTTCCTCTTTAAGGTCATAACTCTGAGAGTTGCCCTCTTGCGGCTATTTTCTACATCTCATAAGCATGTTTTATTGTTTGTTAATTTTTTTTTGTCTCCTCTGACTGTATATTTTCAAATAGCTTGTGTTCAAACTCACTAATTCTTCTGCTTGATTAATTCTGCTGTTAAGAGACTGATGCATTCCTCAATGTCATTTGAGTTTTTCAGCACCAGAATTTTGGCTTGATTTTTCAAAATAATTTTAATTAACTTGTTAAATTTACCAAATCAGATTCTGAATTTCTTTTTTGTGTTCTCTTGAATTTTGTTGAGCTTTCTCAAAACAGCTATTTTGAACTCTCTGTCTGAAAGGTTACATATCTCTGTCACTCAGGAATTGCACACTTTATTTAGTTCATTTAATGAGGTTGTGTTTTTCTGGATAGTCTTAATTTTTGTGGATGTTCATTGATATCCGGGCATTAATGAGTCAGGTATTTATTTTAGTCTTTGCATTCCGGGCTTTTTTTTTTTTTTAACCTGTCCTTCTTAGAAAGGCTTTCTAAGTATTCAAAGAAAACAGTGTTGTAATCTAAGTCTTCAGTCATTGCAGTCATATCTGCATTAAGGGACACCCCAACCCCAGTAACACAGCGAGGCTTGCAGACTTGTAGAAGTGCCACCTAGGGGGTTTTAGGTAAGATCTAAAAGAGTTCCTGGATTGCCAGGCAGGGACTCTTTTTCTCTTTCCTTACATTCTACCAAATAAATGGAGTCTCTCTCCATCCTGAGCTGCCCAGAGCTGGGGTAGGGGTGACACGAGTACCCTGTGGCCACCATCACTAGGACTGCACTGGGTGTGACTCAAAGCCAACACAAGACTGAGTCTCACACAGGCCCACAGGGACCACTGACTAGCTACCACTGATGTTCACTCAAGGCCCACGTTCTCTTCAGTCAGGAGGTGGTAAATCCTTTCAGGCTCATATCCTTTTCTTTAGGGCAGCGAGCTTTCTTATCCACCCTGGGCTGGGGCATAACAAAATGCCATCTGGTAGCCAGAACATGGGGTCAGGAACCTTAGGAATCTACTTGATGCCCTATTTTACTGTGGCTTAGCTGGCACTGAGGCCAGGAGACAACATCCTTCCTACTCTTCCCTCTCCTTTCTCAAGCATAAGAAGCCACTCCCTGTGGTCACCACCACCCAAAGCCCACAGCAAGGACTTCCAGGCTTCTGCTGATATTTACTGAGGACCCAAGGGCCCTTCAGTAAGCTTGTGGTGAATTCTGACAGGGCTGCATCTCTTCCTTCAAAACAGTAGGCTCCTCTCTGGCCCAGGGTGATTCCAGAAATGCCATCCAGGAGCCAAGGCCAAAAACCAGGGACCTCAGGAGCCCTCTTGTTACTCTACTCCACTGTGGCCGAGTTGGTAACTAAGCTTCAAGACAAAGTCCCCTTTGCTCTTCCCTCTCTCTTCCTCAAGCAAGGAGTCTCTCCACATGGCTGCCACAGCTTGAATTACACTAGGTCATACCTGAAGCCAGCACAGCCCTGGGTCTCACCTGCAGCAAGTAATACCTGGTTACTGCTAACATTTATTCAAGGCCCAAGGGCTCTTTAGTCAGCAGATGATGAATCCTGCCAGGACTAAGTCATTCCCTGCAAGACAGTGTGTTCTTTTCTGTCCCAGGGTGTGCCTAGAACTGTCACCCAGGAGCTAAGTCCTGGAATGGGGGCCTTAAAACCATTCCTGGTGCCATATTCTACTGTGGCTTAGGTGGTATCCAAATTGCAAGACAAAGTCTTCTTTACTCTCCTCTTCCCTCTCCACAAGTAGAAGAAAAGAGTTTCTTCCAGACCTTCGAGTTGCACTGCCTGTGGCTGGGCTAAGGGCAATGCAGGCACTTCCTTGTGTCATCCCAGTTGGCATCTCATAAGGCCACATGCACTTCAAGCTTTTTGACTCTGAGCCTAGCAAAGCACCAGGATTTGCCCAGAAATTGCAGCCCAGTGGCTTAGACTGCCTTTCAAGTTTATTTAGAACCCCAGAGTGCTTTAGCCCATGGTGGTGGGGCTACCTGAAACTCAGGTTTTGGCCACTGAAATGGACACTTTCTCTCAACTAGGGCTAGTCTGAGTGCTCCCTCTGTGAGCACTGGCTGAACTCTGCCCCATGTTGCTTTCTGCTATGACCAGCAGCACTGAGTTTTACTGCAGGGTCTCACAATCACTGCACTCTCCCTCCTGTAAGTGCACAGGTTTGCTCTTCTTGCCAAGCTGCTCTACCAGGGAATGGAGGAGAGGTGCTGTTGGCAATTCAAGACTTTCTTTTCTTATCATCTTCAGTGCTTTTTCTTTGATGTGATATTAAAACCAGATATTGTGGTCATTCCCCTGAATTTTGGTTCTTATGAAGATGCTCCTTATTTGGATAGCCATTAAATTTGGTGTTCCATCAGGGACATGATTGATTGTTAGAGGGTTCTATTTAGTCCCCTTGCCCCACTTCCCTCCTGCAGCCATGTTATTTTAATTAAGTGCCACATGTGAGGCAAAGGTGACCCCAGGGTCAATCATGAGTGCTTCCAGATACATTTGAAAGAGGTGCACTTAGCTTTAGTTTAAAACAGATCATAGGGACTGCTATGCATGGGTTTGGTAGGGGCAGGTGAGGGTGGCCCATATTCCTATTGCTGCAGCAGAAATTGCTGCCATCCCTGACAGAGGAGGGCACCTGAGTGTTGGAAAGGGGAAACTCACATTTTGGTTTTTCTATGTAAGAGTTTATTGTTTCTGAACCTCTCCTGTGATAAAGGACAGAAAAATGCAGACTTTATCCACAATTCTAGGTCCTTCTACCTGCAGGTGCGGTGGTATCAGGGGAAGAAGCTTGGCTGATGCTTCAAAGGCATATTCTCATGATGCGGGTGTAATTTGTGTAGATTATCACACCTGAGAAGGGATCACAGCGAAAAAGGAGAAAAAGAAAGCAATGGCTTATTCTGAGGTGAATGTGTCTTAGGTCTGGGACTATGTTCATTTTCATGTTGAATTGTTACGTGTGTAGAACTTGAAAATGTTTACTTCTCTACTTGTGATGTTCCTGCCTAGTCAATTTGTTTTAATTATTTTTCCCCTTTTTCTTCTTATGATAGTCAAAGGGCTCTGAGAAATACTTCTTCCTTACATACCAGAGCCTACTCTTCATCCCCTACATCCGAGCTTCTAATAAGCCAAGAAAAATTGTCACCATGAATTTCTGACCTGCAGCATTAAAAATGTTCCTTTTGTGACTGTGGAACCTGGGAAGTTTTGGATGCCCAAGACTCCTGTGGGAGATGGGAATCAAGTTCTTAAGAAAAAGACAATGTACTCTTTAGCTTCCATGAACTCTATGCAAAGCAAATTATAAAAATGCACATTTAATGAGAATGGCCTTTATTGCCCATGATAACTCAGGAAGTGCTGAATAACAAAAAATTAGAAGAGACTTCCTCTCTAGGATGCTAAAGAAAGACTTATTTATATACATACACCATTAGAGATTACAAAACAGGAGATATTTGCAGCTTAATCTTTGCTTAAAACTGATGTTTTTTCATGACTAGACTCAGATTGACTCTTTTTTTTGGTTAGTAATAGCACAGTAGTGTTGTATCATCCTGTGTGCATCAACACCTGAGACAAATTTCTTATAGTTGATGTTGATTGTATTCACTTGGTAAATATGCTCTCTGACAGACTTTCTTTCCCTCTAGAGTTATTTTTCTATTTATTATTAATAGGCACCTTGGGGAGGTTTGTCAACTGATGGACAAAAACCAGTATTAAACCACATTTAATCTGATAGCTCTTCCTTCTTTAGATTCTCTTTGCATACAGCTTGAAGATCTGGAGAATAAAGGCTCTCATCTTTGTTTACTGGTTAAATAAACTGAAAACCTAGGCTGTGCCACTTACTAGATTTCTGACAAAATATTCCCCTTGGGCCAGAAGCAATAACACCACTGGCAAACTTGTTGGAAATTCTGAAACTCAAGCTCCACCCTAAATCCAGAGTCAAAGTCTACATTTTAACAAGATCTCCTGTTCATCGTTGTACACAATAAGATTCGAGCAGTACGTTTCTAACTCACCATGAAATTTCCATTTATTAACTATGGACAACTTACCTTGTATCAGGTAAATATAGCATTCAAAAATACACATGTCTGTGTTTGTGCCCTTTATTGTATATTTTATTATAAAGAAAAGTAATGCATCTACACTGGTTTTGTAGATCTTATGCCATCCTCTTTTCTCAGAGTTAAAGAATACATTAGAGAATATTTTTCTGCTGGAAAGTATCTTATTGGATAACTCCAGTAACTCATATAAGTCAGAACCGGCTCTTTTTACTCTCATTTTACCTGATGTCAAATCAAGAATTATTTCTTTGGTCACTTGGTAAATATGTTTTGTTTTTCAGGGAGTGTTGCCATTCAGGGATGTGGCCATAGAATTCTCCCCAGAAGAGTGGGAATGCCTGGACTCTGCTCAGCAGCATTTGCACAGGGATGTGATGTTAGAGAACTACAGAAACCTGGTGTCTCTGGGTGAGGATAACTTCAATATACAATTCACATTCCACACTAAATATTTTATCTTCTTCCATTTTCTAGGAGTTTCTGCTTTGCGTAAATGAGTTTCAGAATTCATCTTCATAAAAGCAAAAACAAAAAAAGTTGGGTATCTGTTGAGGTAGAAAAAAATGTTCAAGATGTTTCATCTTAACATTAATCTTTTCCTTTTTTGAGCTGATCTGTATACTTCAGTCTAAATTACTGGTAATACAAGAAATTTAGTGGCATAAAATATGGTTACCCACACTTTAAAATCCAATTTTTTTTTTTTTTTGAAACGGAGTCTTGCTCTGTCACCCAGGCTGGAGTGCAGTGGCGCAATCTCGGCTCATTGCAAGCTCCGCCTCCCGGGTTCACGCCATTCTCCTGCCTCAGCCTCTCCGAGTAGCTGGGACTACAAGCGCCCGCCACCATGCCGGGCTAATTTTTTGTATTTTTAGTAGAGAGGGGGTTTCACTGTGGTCTCGATCTCCTGACCTCATGATCCGCCTGCCTCGGCCTCCCAAAGTGCTGGGATTACAAGCGTGAGCCACCGCGCCCAGCCCAATTTTTACCACCAATTTTTCATTTAGTATTACTGAGTAGTAGAGCTAAGAACTTACATATTAAAAACATTTTTGTTTTGTTTTGTTTTCTTTGTTTTGAGACGAAGTCTCACTCTGTCGCTCAGGCTGGAGTGCAATGGCATGATCTCAGCTCACTGCAACCTCTGCCTCCTGGGTTCAAGCAATTCTCCTGACTCAGCCTCCTGAGTAGCTGGGATTACAGGCTTGTGCCACCATGCCCGGCTAATATATACATATATATATATGTATTTTGTATTTTTAGTAAAGACCGTGTCTCACCATGTTTGCCAGGCTGGTCTCGAACTCTTGGCCTGAAGTGATTCACTCACCTCGGCCTCCCAAAGTGCTGGGATTACAGGCGTGAGCCACCACACCTGGCCAAAATTTTTTCTTAATATTCTAAAGTTCCTGTTAGGAAATAGCACATTGGTATTAATTTTCTAGAATCTTCTATAATGTTCTCTCTTCTCTAATGAGCACATTACTAGATTGGTAATTGGAGTATCCTAGCAAGAATCATGCTATTCTTTTCTAATAAAACAGGTCTTGTTATTTCCAAGTCAGACTTGATTACCCTTCGGGAGCAAAGAGCCCTGGAATGTGAAAAGACAGAAGACAGTAGTCAAACACCCAGGTAGGTGGGAGTGAAGGAAGGAAATGACACAAATGACAGTTCCCCATGTCAAGGAGGAAGCCAGACCTTTACACATGGTTTGAATAGCTCTCCTCCAGTGAAAATAGTTTCTAGAACGCTGCATTTTTTCTCTTGTTTTAACATAGAGGCATCTTTTGTCCAATTCTCATAAATTTTCTAAGCACTGTACTTCCCCTTCAGTAAGGTTTTTTTTTTCCTTTGAGTTTACAGTGATAATAAGTTTTAATGATAACTTAAAAGAATGTGTGATCTGACGGCACTTCCATTGCTTTGGGAGAAACAGTAATATCTGTATTTTTGAGAAACTCTATGTTAAACCATTCTTAAGGTTCTTTTTTTGGATAATGTCTAAATTACATGAGAGTTTTGGTGATATTGGGATTTGGTTCAGAAATCCCAGGAACACCACAAAAAGATGCATGTTTTCTGCTTTATAATTTTTTATTCTACAGTGGTTTCAAATGTAATTTTATAGAAATTTATACTCGGTAATTTTATCAAAACACTAACCATCTCCCTAAATATAAGAAACTCTAAAATTACATTAATTCAAAATGTTATTCTTTTTATATAAACTAATATTGGTAAATTAAAGTCTGTATACCCAAATTCCTCAACTGTAATACAGTTTGATGTATTTACTCCACACATTTATCAAATATACTATGTCACTGAGGAGCTTAAAACATTGCTGAGCATATATTAAACTCTCAATTTTAACTTTATTTTTAAATAAGTGTCATTTTACAGTTTTCTCTTACTTTGTATTTAGCTTACTGGGACTGTGTCAAATATATATATATATATACACACACATACATACAGATACATATATGTACACACATGTATGTATGTATGGGTGTGTAACATGTGGATCTTTTCACAAATAATTGAATAGCTATATGTTTACTGTTTACAATGTATTTATTTTAGATTTATATATATAGTGAAATGGTTAATACAATCACATTAATGAACAAACACATCTATCACCTCACATGGTTACCCTTTTTGTTGTGAGAACAATTAAGATCTCTCAGCAAGTTTTCAGCATCCCTAACAGTATTATTAACTATAGTCATGAAGCTGTACATTAGGTCACAATAACTTGTTTTATAACTAAAATTTTGTACCATTTGACCACCTCCCATTTTTCCCATCTTCAGGCCCTAGCACTCAGCTTTACACTCTCTGCTTCTAGGAGTCCAACCTTTTTATATTCCCCATAAAAGTAAGATGGTACAGTATTTGTCTTTTTGCTTTTGGCATATTCCACTTAGTCTAATGTCCTCTAGGTCCATCCATGTTGAAATGGCAGGGTTTTATCATGTTTCATGACTGAACAATATTCTGTTCTGTATATATACCATGGTTTTCTTTATCCAGTCAGTGTCCACAAACATTTTAGGTTGCTTTCATATCTTGGCAATTGCAAATAAGACTTCAATAAACGTGAAGGTGCAGATTTTTTTGAGATACTAAATTTATTATATATGCAGAAATGTAATAGTGGGATTGTACAGTAGTACTACTAAAAATTTTTTAAAGAACCTTCATACTGATTTTATAATGACTCTAAAAAATTACAAATCACCAAGAGTGTACATGTCATCACTTTTTATAACACTTATTTTTGATGTTAGCAATCCTAATAGGCGTGAAGTAATACCTTACCATAGTTTTAATTTGCAACTGCCAAATTGGTGATATTGAGCCTCTTTCCACATACCTGCTGGCCAATTGTATGTTTTCACTGAAAAAACCATATATTTAGTCCTTGGCTTATTTTTCAGTTGTATTATTACCATTATTATTAAGGTTTTTGCCTTTGATTCATATGAGTTCCTTATATATTTTGGATACTAAAATCACATATGAGTTTTTAATTTTATTGTTTTCTTGGTTGTGCAGAAGCTTTTTAATTTGATGTAGTCCAACATTTTTATATTTGCTTCTATTGCTATACTTTTGCTGTCATATCCAAAAATTCAGTTTCAAGACCAATATTAAGGTTTCTTCATATGTTTTCTTTTAAGATTTTTAAGGATTTATGTATTACATTAGAGTCTTTATTTTATATTTAGCTAATTTTTAAATATAGTGTAAGAAAAATGTCTAATTTTATTATTTTACTTGTGGATATTCAGTTTTCCCAGCAGCAAGTATGGGAGAGACTGTGTGGTGTATTCTCAGTTCCTCAATGTCAAAGTCGATTTAATATGGAGGGGTTTGTTTCTGGGCTCTTTGCTCTGCTCCACTGATTTTGGTGTGCTTTTTTTTTTTCTTGAGACAGAGTTCAAGTTCTTGTTGCCCAGGCTGGAATGCAATGGCCGGATCTCAGCTCACCACAACCTCCGCCTCCTGGGTTCAAGCGATTCTCCTGCCTCAGCCTCCCGAGTAGCTGGGATTATAGGCATGTGCCACCACGCGTGGTTAATTTTGTATTTTTAGTAGAGACGGGTTTTCTCCATGTTGGTCAGACTGGTCTCAAACTCCTGACCTCAGGTGATCCGCCTGCCTCAGCCTCCCAAAGTGCTGGGATTACAGGCGTGAGCCACTGCACCCGGCCTTGGTGTGCCTTTTTACACACAGGCCATCCTGTTTTTATTATAATAGTCTGCAAATGTAGTTTGAAATCAGAAAGTATAAGGCCCTCAGCCTTGTTATTCCTCAAAACTGCCTTGGCTATTCCAAGCAAGTCTCTTGTAGCTCCATAAAAATTTTAGTGTTGCATTTTCTGTTACTTTAAAAAATTCCACTGGAATTTTGATAGGACATTTATTAAATCTATAGATTATTTTAAATAATGTGACACTTTAACAATATTTATTTTTCTAATCCATAGACATGAAATATTTTTGCATTTATTTGTGTCATCTTCAATTTCTTTCATTAATATCTTAATTATTTCAATATAAATTTTTTTCACCTCCTTGGTTAAATATATTGCTAAGAAAGTTACTATTTTGATGCTATTTAAATAAGATCTTTTTTTCATTTGTATTTGGTAGTTTGTTGTTAGTGTATGGAAACACAAATGATTTATATATCAGTTTTATATTTCTCTAATTTACTTAGTGTGTTTATTAGCTGAAACAGTCTTTTGGTGACATTTTTACTTTTGTTTTTCAATTTAGATGCCTTTTTTTCCATTGAGACAGGATTTCACTCTGTCACTCAGGCTGGAATCCAGTAGCGTGATTATGGCTTACTGCAGCCTTAATCTCCTGGGCTCAAGCAATCCCCCCACCTCAGCCTCCCAAGTATCTGGGACTACAGACATGCATTACCACACCTGGTTAATATCTTAATGTTTTGTAGAGATGGGGTCTCACTACATTGCCCAGGCCAGTCTCAAATTACTAGGCTTGATCCTCCCGTCTTGGGCTCCCAAAGTGCTGGCACTACAGATACAAGTCACTGCATCTGGCTGGATGGCTTTAAAAATTTTTTTTCCTAATTGTTCTGCCTAGGATTTCAGTACTATGTTAAAAATAGAAGCATTAATGGTCACAATGTACCCTTGTATTGGTTTCGTTGAAACTGAAGGAGCAAACACCTCTTCCAATCTTATAGACTGGTTTCAGCAGGTATAGATCTTCTCTTGGGTTGACTGGCTGATAACACCCCTTCTGGGTTTGCAGTGGTATGTGGGTCGTAGGTGGGTCACGTGACTGCATCTTGGTCTGCAGTGGAGTTTGCCATTAGTAGGCTTGTTACCACTAACCTGGGTAGTTATTAACTTTCTCTTATTTTTTGGCAGACTGGATTGCCTTCAGGACGTTCATCCACAGGGCCAGCACTAGGGTGGTGTTCTGCAGCTGAGTCAGCATGCGGTGGATCTGATGTGAGGTGTGGGGATGAGTGCTGAGTGTGACTCTCCCTGAGCACCTGGCAGGGTTTCCCCAGGTTACTCTTTGGGCTCCTAACTGGGCAGAACTAGCCATGAACTGTGGCTAAGAGTGCTGAAACTGAGTCGCTGAACTGTTACTGTCACAGTAAAGGCCAAGTTCTGCAGGCCTACCTCTATAACCACAAATAGGCATCTCCCCCGGGGCTCTGAATGTGCAGGACCACTTTTACATGATGGCTGGAAGGAGCTGGAGATGGTTACAGAGTCACTGCAGAATTTTAAGTGGGGTCAAGATAAGTGGACAATTTCTTGCCTTGTAGCCAAGACCAAAGGTTCTCAAGCTTGTCACTTGAATGAGTGCCTGCCTTCTCAAAATGACTCCAGTTAGTCTTTGGCATTAGCAGGTTTTTAAAACCTTCTCCCTTAGAAACAAAATTATTATAAAGGTTCCTTTTTTGAGAAGGGTTCTTGCCATATTACCTAGACTCATCTCAAACTCCTGTCCTGAAGTGATTTTTCTGCCTCAGCCTACCAAGTTGGTAGGATTACAGGTGTGAACCGTCATGTCTGTCAACATAATGAACTCCATGTAGTACTTCTTATAAGACTGTTCTAGAGGATAATGAACACCGTTAGCTTTTGTTTATATTGGAAAGTCTTTTTTAAATTATTTTTAAAGTAGATGCCCCCCGGATTATGTATCCCTGGTCGGCAGTATTTTTTTCTTGATCACGTTCACATTGGGGAAGTTCTTAGTCCCTTTTCTCTTTAAATAACCTCTCGACCACTCTTCCCCTGCATTCTTCTTCCAAGAATCCTTTTATGAATATGTTGGTCTACTTGATAGTATCCAGTGTTTCGTATTTCCCAATTTTTTTGTTTGTTTTCATGGCTCAATATTTATAAATAATATGTCTTTAGTTTTTAGTTCTTTCCGTCTCATTAAGTCTGTTGTGACTCTAGTAAACTTTATAACAATTTTTGTTTTAGTTCGGCAATTTCTACTAGGTTCTTTTTAAAATAGTTTTTATCTTTTTGTTAACTCATTTTAATGCATAATTTTTCTTATTTTGCTTTCTGTCTGTGTTCTATTTTTGCTATTGAGCATATTTAGTATCATTATTTTGACTTATTTGTCAGATAATGCAAAGATCATCTTTTCTTAAGGATTGAGTTCTGAAGATTTATTTTGTTTCTTCAGGTGCCTCCTTTTTATGTCCTGTGATCCTTTGATAAAATTTGGCAACTTATACACAGATACCTAATCTAATATTTAAAGACTTGCTTAAAGACTGGTTATAGCAACTAACCAAGCAATAGATTTTCAGTGCTTCACAAACATGTTCTCAGTTGTGTCTTTGGACCTTTGTGGGTAATTTCCAAGTTAACAATATTTTTTTTTCATTTTCTTTTCAGATTGTCTATTATTTTGCTTCCCTTGTTGACTGTGGCATTGCAGTTACTTTAGTATTGTAACAGGTGTTCACCTTTCTTCTCAGGGAGACAGAATGTAGTAATTAGTCCGCTAAAATGCCACAACTTTGAACGGATCCACTGTACTATATTTCTCCTTAGAGAGATACTGGGAGTTGGTTGTGTTTTTCTTAGCTCAGTTGCTGTTCAGGGAAAGAAAGATTGTGTTGGACAGTCTTTATGCTAGACCTGGTTACCTTCTGCAGCATAGAAAATATTCCTTAAATGTGAAAAGAGAGGAAAGAATAGTTATACACTCAGATAGGTGTGAATGATTTAGCAGATAACATATGTGAAAGCTCCAAAAGCGAAGGAGAAAACCAGAGTTTAAATGTGGTTGAGACCAGCCTGGCCAGCACAGTGAAACCTTGTCTCTACTAAAAATACAAAAACTAGCCAGGTGTGGTGGCACATGCCTGTTGTCCCAGCTACTCGGGAGGCTGAGGCAAAAGAATCACTTGAACCCAGGAGGTGAACGTTGCAGTGAGCTGAGATCGCACCACTGCACTCCAGCCTGGGCGAGAGAGCAAGACTCTGTCTCAGAATAAATAAATAAAAAAAATTAAAATAAAATAAAATGTGGATTGGGAGGCTGTGCTTCAGTGGAATTGATTCTGAGAGCCTAGGTATATTTCTCTTACTGTCATGGAGGAAAAGTTTCTGATGTATGCTTATTATGGTCTTAAATCCTCTAAGTCTTTTGTCCATTCAATGATCTATGCGTTCATAGTGAGAGGCAAACTCCTCTTTTTATAATGTGAGGACCCATATAATCTGACTCCTCTTCCATTGCTCTGAGGGACCTGGGAAAATTTGTGCACATTTTTGGAGACCACTATGTTAAGCTGTTTTAAAAGATCTGTTTGTGCCTTATGTTAGACATCTGTGAGAGGAGTAAGGGAGACATCAGGATTTGGTTAAGAGATTCCAGAGACACTGGAGACAGATATCCAATGTTTCCTGTTTTATAATTTTCAGTCAGTTGATCATTTAGAAAATGAGACTGAAAACTTTCATCAGAGCACAAAGCATCTAATTAAGTACAAGAAAATCTAAACATCTATTTTACTTTAAAAGTATCTTTTTCTTAGTAGAAACCAAACTTAGAAATTTAAATGCAATATGATAAATACCTCTATGGTAGAAAAGTTGATTTTATCTACTCACCTCATAGAATTCTTAAAAACACTAATACAATAGCTTACTTAGAACACTGCCCAGCATATAGAAAATTTCCAGTTGTTACCTATTTCTTAATAACTATTATTTTATGATTTTATTTTCTTTACTATGAAGATTACTAGAACTGTGTCCTATATATATTTTCATTTTCTGATCTGCTGCATGCCAACTTTGCCTGTAGTTTCACAAGTTCTGAGATAGTGTGCTTGAATGTATGTTACATAAAAAGTGAATTAGATAATAGGCATGCCACATTTATTTAAATATTTGATTTTTTTTTAGTTTACTGCATGCAAAAAGTTATCGTTAGCATTTTCATGCACTTTTCTCAAAATTTATCTAAATGATTATATAAACTTATTTCTAATTGTTCATTTTGTATATTAGTGTTTCATACTATATTGTATCATATTTATGTTGTCTATATTATTTAGAAATGCAATGCTTTGCTTTGCTTCCAAAGGTTACATTATAGCTTTTACATTTTATTTAAAAATAACAGCAAAATATTAATGACATAAGAAGTTCCTGTGGTATTATTTAAATGCTTGTTCCAACAAATTTTATCAGAGCTTTTCACGAATGATTATAATGGATTTTCTATGAAATTTTATTGCTCTAATTGTATACTAACAATTCAAACTTACTGTCTTGAGTAGCAAAGACACGGAATCAACCTAGATGCCCATCAGTGGTTGATTGGATTGAAAAAAAAAAAAGTGGTACTTATACACCATGAAATACTACAAAGCCATAAAAAAGAACAATATTATGTTCTTTGTAGCAACATTGATGCTGCTGGAGGCCATTATCTGAAGTAAATTAATGCTGAAACAGAAGCCCAAATACTGCATGTTCTTACTTATAAGTGAGAACTAAATATTGGGTATACATGGATGTAAAGATAAAAACAACAGACACTACGGACCACTAGAGGACAGGAAGGAAAGAGACAAGGGCAGAAAAGCTACCTCTTGGGTACTATGCTATCTACCTGAGTAGTAGATGCAGTACCTCAAACCTTAGCAATACAAAATACACCCATGTAACAAACCTACACATGAACCCTCTTAACCTAAAGTAAAAGTTGAAACTTTAAAAACACCAAAATATGTGCTCTTTGTGAATGTACAGTCATAGTTGAAAATTGTAGGTACCTAGAAAAAATATTCTTTAGTGGTACACTATGTTTATTCAGTATTTTTTGGTTAATTTTTCTGTTGAAATTTGTTCTATCATTTTACATTCCTTTGTCTCATGTTTTAGACTAGGCTATGTCCAATTAATTGTGTTTTTAGTTTTATTTATGTATTATAATTTTGTGTGCCAATATTCAACTCTGTGCACATTAGGACAATGTTTAAACAGTGACATATATTAACCAGCTATACATCTATTGCCAATATAATTATTTCTATGTTTGTCTGTATAAATATTACCCCTATTTTATGACTTGGGTATTTGCTTTTTTTGGTTGGTAGTCAATGGTATTTTTATTTTTAATGTAAAACATACATTAAAAAATGCATCATCTTTAATATTTTCAGTTATATAGTTTAGTTATGTTAAGTATATTGACATTGTTAACAACATATCTCTAAAACATTTTTACTCTTGTAAAAGCAATATGCAATACATGTGAATCCACTACTCATTTTTCCCATTGCCTTGCCTTTTACAAACATTATTCTATTTTCTTTTTTAAGGGTATAACTACTTTAGATATTCCATGTAAATAGACTCATACAGTATTTTTGTGGCCACGGCTGCCTTATTAAATTTAGCATGTCTTCAAAATTTGTCTTTATAACACGTATTAGATTTTCTGCTTTTAAAAAGCTGAATAATATTCCATTTTTTGTATTCCAAATTATATTCATCTGTTCATCTGGTAAAAAAAAAAGTTTAAATTGCTTTCACCTATTGGCTTTTGTGGATAATGCTTCAGTAAATGGTGAGCAAATAACTCACTTGACCATATATGCAAGAGTTTATATCTGCGCTGCAGTCAGTTACATTGCTTTAGTGTTCTGCCTTTATACCGGTACCAAAGTGCTTTGATTACTCTACTTTAGTTTTGTGTTGGAAATGATTAAGTGTAATGCTTGCAGTATTTTTCTTCTTGGGTAATTGAAAAGGGTTATGTTGAATGTGTGGGTCACTTTGGGCAGTATGGATATCTTCACAACATTATGTCTTCCAACCCTTGAACAAAAGCATGCTTGAGTGTGTTGTTTATTTTTTTATTTTATTTTTATTTATTTATTTTTTTGACATGGAATCTTGCCCTGTCACCCAGGCTGGAGTGCAATGGCATGATCTCGGCTCACTGCAACCTCCACCTCCTGGGGTCAAGCAATTCTGCTGCCCCAGCCTCCTGAGTAGCTGGGATTACAGGCGCACACCACCATGCCCAGCTAATTTTTTTAATCTATAGTAGAGACGGGGTTTCACTATGTTGGCCAGGCTGGTCTTGAACTCCTGACCTCGTGATCCGCCCACCTTGGCCTCCCAAAGTGCTGGAATTACAGGCGTGAGCCACTGTGCTCAGCCATGTTGTTTAATTTTTATATTTTGTTGATTTTTTAGTTTTCCTTCTGTTACTGATTTCTAGTTTCATTCCATTTGGGCCATAAAAGTCTGTAAAATTTCAGTTTTAAAAAATTTGCTAATACTGGTTTGCGGTGTCACAAGCAGTCTGCCTAGGAAAATGTTTTATAAACTATTGAAAAGAATGTGTATTTCGCTGTCTGTATACATTTGTTAAGTGTAATTGTTTTATAATGCATTCAAGTTTTTTGTTACCTTAGTAATATTCTGTCTTGTGTCAAAAATCCCTATGTATTCAGTATTATTCATTACTAAAAGCGGGATATTTAAGTATCCTACCATTGTTATACTGCTGTCTATTTTTTGCTCAATTCTTTCAATGTTTGCTTTATGTGTTTGGGAAAACCGATGTCAGATATGTTTATAGTTTCTCGGTGAATGAACCCTCTTATTATAAGTTAACATCTGAATTTTGACTTAAAGTAAATTATATAAAATATGACAGTTTTTGACAATATAATTGTTGCCTCTCCTTTTCTCAGTTGCTTAACACTTCTTTGGAATGTTTTTTCCAGCCTCCCATTTTCAGTCTATTTTTTTCATTAGATCTGAAGTGAGTCCCTTGGAGACATGATATAGTTAATTTTTTTTTAGTTTTCAAAAAATCCCTATATATTCATGTATGTGTTTTGATTAGGAAGTTTAGTTCATGAATATTTAAATAATTTTCTAAAAGAAAACATACTATTATCATTTTATTATTTGGCTATTTGAGCTAATTTGTCTCTGTTTTTCTTTTTTTCTGTCTTTCTATATTTAGTGACATGCTTTGACTTCAACTTAACTTTTTATCTCTACAATTATTTTCAAGGTAATTAACATGGGAATTACATAAATCCTTTTAACATTACCATTTACTTTAAACTGGTAACAACTTACCTTTAGTAGCACAGAAAAATTGATACTCATTACACGTGTCCCTTTTTATCAACACCACTAATAATATATTTTATATTGCATATACATTAATAGATTTTTAAAAATTATTTTTATGCTTTTATTATTTAAAGTTTTTTTCAGTTTGTTTGTTTTACAAATTAGGAACTAGCTGAAACACATTGTTCAAATTTTAGAGCCAAATTCAAAGTGCTATTTGAATCATCATTATAGTATGGTACATTTTTCTTTTGGTGTATGTGCGTATGTTTTCCAGAGTTATGTATTTTTACATGATTTTTTCTTCTTTTGTAGTATAAACTATTTTCAATGGGAGGGACCTTTTTGCATTTGTTGTAGGAAAGTTCTTCTGATGATACATTTTTCTGCATTTGGTCATCTTGGAAAAGTCTCTTTTTTTCTGTATTTTAAAGGATATGGCTGGGCACGGTTGCTCATGCCTGAAATCTCAGCGCTTTGAGAGGCCGAGGTGGGCAGATCACTTGAGGTCAGGAGTTCAAGACCAGCCTAGTCAACATTGTGAAACCCCCTCTCTACTAAAAATACAAAAATTAGTTGGGTGTGGTGTGAGGTGCCTGTAATCCCAGCTACTCAGGAGGCTGTGGCAGGAGAATTGCTTGAACCTGGAAGGCGGAGGTTGCAGTGAGCCGAGATGGCACCACTGCACTCCAGCCTGGGCAACAGAGCAAGACTCCTTCTCAAAACAAAACAAAAAAGAATACTTCTGCTGGATGTGGTATTCTTGGTTGGACATTTTTGTATTTTTCAGTGTTTTAACTGTAGCATCCAACTTTCTTCTTGCCTGAAATATTTCTTCTGTTCATAAATTTACTGGTAATTTTGCAGGAGGATGAATATGAATGACACATCTATTTTCTCTTTCTGCAGTACAGATTCTTTTCTTGTCGGTGACTTTCAAAATATTGCCTACATTGTATCTTGTTAGGAATCTCTTTGTGTTAATTTTAGTTGAAATTTGCTTAGCTTCTTGATTTTCTTATATATTTTTTCTAATGTTGAAGTGCAGATTTTTTTGTACTTCTTTTTTTTTCTTTTTATTTATTTATTTATTTTTTTTTTTTTTATTAATTTTTACATACAAAAACAATAAACATTTTCTAAAAATACATACAAACAAAAAGATGCGTATCAAACATATTAGGAAGGTTGCACATGGGAAGTCGGGGAATAGAAATGGGGGGTGGGAGTTAAAATAAATGAGAGAGGGACTTTATATGGATCAGTGATAATAACTCAATCCTCTATTTGACAAAGAAGAGGGAGAAGGAAGAGGAAGAAAAAGAAAGTGGGATAAAGGATCAGAAAGGGAAGAAAATAGAAAAAATTAGAGTATGACTCCAGGGTAGACCTGTTTTGTTGTCATTGAGTTGGTTGGTTGGTTTGTCTGTTGTATTCTTCATGTTTCGCCAAGTTGGCCAGACTGGTCTCGAACTCCTAGCCCAAAGTGATCAACCCGCCTCGCCCCCCAGAGTGCCGGGACCACAGGCGTGAGCCACCACGTCCAGCCCCCACATTGCTTCTGGCCTCCGTGGTAGACCTCCCATACGGAGCGGCCAGGCAGAGGAGCTCCTCACTTCTACCCAGACACAGGGCGGCCGGGCAGAGGAGCTCCTCACTTCCCAGACGGAGCGGCCAGGCAGAGACGCTCCTCACTTCTTCCCAGACGATAGGTGGCCAGGCAGAGACGCTCCTCACTTCCCAGACGATGGGTGGCCGGGCAGAGGCGCTCCTCACTTCCCAGATGATGGGTGGCCGGGCAGAGGCGCTCCTCACCTCCCAGACGATGGGTGGCCGGGCAGAGGCGCTCCTCACCTCCCAGACGATGGGTGGCCGGGCAGAGGCGCTCCTCACTTCTTCCCGGACGGGGCGGCCGGGCAGAGGCGCTCCTCACTTCTTCCCGGACGGGGCGGCCGGGCAGAGGCGCTCCTCACTTCTTCCCGGACGGGGCGGCCGGGCAGAGGCGCTCCTCACTTCTTCCCGGACGGGGCGGGGCGGCCGGGCAGAGGCGCTCCTCACCTCCCAGACGGTGGGCGGCCGGGCAGAGGCGCTCCTCACTTCCCAGACGATGGGCGGCCGGTCAGAGGCGCTCCTCACTTCCCAGACGATGGGTGGCCGGGCAGAGGCGCTCCTCACTTCCCAGACGGTGGGTGGCCGGGCAGAGGCGCTCCTCACTTCCCAGACGGGGCGGCCGGGCAGAGGCGCTCCTCACTTCCCAGACGGGGCGGCCGGGCAGAGGCGCTCCCCACCTCCCAGATGGGGCGGCGGCCGGGCAGGGGCTGCAATCCCAGCACCCTGGTAGGCCAAGGCAGGCGGCTGGGGGGCGGAGGCTGCCGCGAGGCCAGACCACGCCACCGCACTCCAGCCTGGGCAACACCGAGCACTGGGTGAGCGAGACTCCGTCTGTAGTTCCAGTAGCTCGGGAGGCTGAGGCGGGCAGAGCACTCGGCGTGAGGAGCTGGCGACCAGCGTGCCCAAGATGGCGAACGCGTGCCTGCAGTGAAAGGAGAAAAGGCAGGCAGCGGTGGCGCGCGCCGGCAGACCCAGGCAGTCCGCGGCGCGGGCAGCAGCAAGCCGAGTAGATTGCAGCCTGGGCCCGAGAGGGAAAAGAAGAAAGAAAGGAAGGAAGGAAGGAAGAAAGGAAGGAAGGAAGGAAGGAAGGAAGGAAGGAAGGAAGGAAGGAAGGCAGGCGATTTTTTTGTACTTCTGCTCCACAATTTATTGACCTTTTTAATGGTTTTTCATGTCTCAGTCTCCTTCAGCTCAGCTGTAGTTTTAGTTATCTCTTGTCTTCTGCTGGCTTTGGGCTTTGTTTGTTCTTGGTTTTCTAGTTGTGATGTGAGGTTGTGAACTTGAGGTCTTTTTAAATTTTGATGTAGGCATTTAGTATCATAAATTTTTGTCTAAACACTGCCTTAAGTGTGTCCCAAAGATGCTGGTTTGTTGTATTATATCTTTATTCTCATTAGGTTCAAAGAACTTTTTATTTCTGACTTAATTTTATTATTTACTCTTAAATCATTCAGGAGCAGGGTTATTCAACTTCCATGTAATTGTATAGTTTTGACTGAATTTCTTAGTCATGATTTTGAATTTGGTGGTTCAAGATATTGCTGTGATAGCAGTTTTTTTTTTATTTGCTGAGGGGTGTTTTATTTCCAGTTATGTGATTGATTTTAGAGTATGTGTTTGTGGTGATAAGAAGAATGTATATTCTGTTGTTTTGAGTGGAGAGTTCTGTATATATCTATCAGGTCCATTTGACTATGTGCTGAATTCAGGTTCTAAATATCTTTGTTAATTTTTTGTCTCAGTTATCTGTCTAATATTGTCAGTGGGTGTTAAATTCTCTTAATATTATTGTGTGGGAGTCTGTGTCTCTTTGAAGCTCTCTAAGAGCTTGCTTTATGAATCTGAGTGCTTCTGTGTTGGGTGATACACATTTAGGATCGTTAATCCTACACCATTTTGTCATGCCCTTCTGCATTAAAGTAAGAGAAACATTTTTAGTTTTAGAAGGAAATTGTTTTGCCATTTGCACATTAAGGTAATTAAAATACAGTGAATTTCAAAATACTTTTATATGACAATGTGAACTTAATTTGTTTTTGTTTTTGTCTTTTGTTTTGAGATAGAGTCTTGCACTGTCACCCAGGCTGTAGTGCAATGGCGTGATCTCGGCTCACTGCAACCTCTGCCTCCCGAGTTCAAGCGATTCTCCTGTCTCAGCCTCCCAAGTAGTTGGGATTACAGGCACACGCCACCACACCAGGCTAATTTTTTGTATTTTAGTAGAGACGGGGTTTCACCATGTTGCCCAGGCTGGTCTCAAACTCCTGAGCTCAGGCAATCCACCCGCCTCAGCCTCCCAAAGTGCTAGAATTACAGGTGTGAGCCACTGCACCTGGCCAACTTAATTTGTTTTAATTAAAGTTGTGTTTAATGTGTTTTACATTGAATATGTATCTTGTCACTGACGTTAACTTATTCCATCTTACTCAAGGTTGTAGGTAACAGATGGTAACAATATAGTATTGGGTGACAGTGGAATAACATGTGTAGTGATTCCTTTTGTCAGTGGCCTTAAACTTCAAACAACTTGGAGAATATTTTTCCTACAAATTGCATTTTTATTTTTTTCTTTTTGTAACTACAGGTAACTATGATGGTTATAAAAAAGATTACACTAGTATAAAGGAGCTATATGTTTGTGAATTCTGAACAACTATTTACAAAATTTTATCCTACATTTTTTTGTTGTTGTTGAACATGTGACTAGTCTGCAAAACACATACAGACCTTTAGTTTTGATTTACATGGATTTAAATATACAGATGTGTCACTTAAAATAAACTTTAGGTGTAACAGATTTATGGAGAAAGTAATATATTTGTGTATAGCTGTGTACCCACTTTGAGAAGAAAAGAAAAATATTACAATAAAAAAGATAATGTTACAAGTATTGATAATTAACCAGCAAACCAGAAACTTCAAAGATTTTGAAAGCAAACCTATTTTCTCTGCTTTATATTGAATTCATTTATCTAAAATACTATTGCTCCTGGCTTAGAATCTTACGCAGATTTTTTGTTTTCTGTTTATTTGCCTGTTACCCTAGACCTGATATATAATTATCTTTTTGTCAAATTTCATGAAGTATTTTTTATATTATCCCCTTAGGATTATAAAATTGACTTTTATAAAATTTAATGGTGTCCACAAAATAATTTTAAGATGTAAGTAATTTCACAGTGAGTGTATTATTATATGTTATTCAGTTCATGCGTTGTAAATTTTTCTTTCAATTAGGGAATGCTGTTTAATCCAATTTTGTTTAGTTATTGTTTGTTTTACTTTTTAAAATTGGCATAATCGAGTTTATTGAATGTATTGGGCCAACTCATTCAAGTAAACAGTTGGAGGCTTAATAAGTCATGAGGTCTTTTTGGCACATATATAAAGTAAACAAACACAGGACAATGCTAGCTATGTCCTAGAAGCTAAATAATTAATAATGAATATTCTTGTTAAAGTTAGCCTGTGGCCTCAGGTGAAAGATTGAAAATACCTATAGTGAAGAAATGACATTGATTCTGCCTATGAAGAGAAAATAGCTGTACCCATGCTGCACAAGTGACTCTACATTTAGAAGAAAGTATTGTTTCTTTCACTTTGTAAATATTGCTAGTCTATTTCTATTTCTTTATATTCATCTCCAGCTACATAGGTATCACAGCATTTTGCCTTATTTGCCTGTATTATGGCTACAGCTTTCTCACTGTTCTCCCCAGCCTGCATCATTTCACACAGTACTTGTAGGTTTTGGTGATATATTTGGAATTTTGTAATCTGTAAAATGCTTTAAAAAAAAACTGGAAAGTTTAAGGTCATTTATGGGTTGTAAATGCACCATTAAGTGATGTAAATGCATCAACTAATTGAGATAAGAAGAATGATGCACTTTCCACACACCAGAAGCTTAAATCAATCAGCATCTTTTGTAAAAGAAAAATGTTATTAGATCCCAACACAAAGTGTGGCAAATATAAAATTAGTTAGAATAGTTAAAACATTAATAACAGTAGGCCATATATTGTGAGCACTATATGTAGAAGCACATCAGAATTTGGAAAGCTGTTAAGAGAAAATATATCTTAGAAATAAATATTTGAGAGGTAATGGGAAGTGATGGAGTTTGAATTTTTTAATGAAATGCTTATAACATGTTTTTATGCAGAATCTTTTATTTTTGAGTGTGTTTGTTAAATGTTGAAAAAGAAGAAAAACCTCTGTGGATTTAAGATTTGGAAAGATTTTTCTTTTCCAGATTGATATTGGAATCTTACAGATTTTCTCACTTTTGTACTACATCCTTTTTATTTTTATGAGTGCAGTTTACAGTCCACAGGTATATTCTTTGTCACTTAACTACAGCAAATTCTTCATCATTCTCTTTAGAAAAGTCTCAGAAATCATGGCACCTTGAAAATGGAAACATTTCGTTAGTAATTTTGGATGCAAACTGCTTTCCTGTGTTCACAGAATGGGCAGAGGTGGAACCATTAACACCACTTCCCTCTTTAGTGACTTCCATGCCAACACCATCAGTATGACAAGTAGGTTAGTGCAGCAGAAATTTCAGTGACACGTATAATAAAAAAGAAAATATATGGAGATCAACCAAATGAAAAGAAGAAATGACTATGTATTTTAGCTTTGCTCTAGGAGGGGAATTAGCCACCATCATTTATGTTTGGTGGAGACTCAAAGCCAGCAGAAGAGTGGGAAGGCTTTATAGTGAAAAAAAGACATGACTTCAGATGGGCCTTTATTGGAGGCTGTTGACACGGGGAAGCTGCAGGCGGGCTAACCAGAAACAATATCCCATTTACTTGGTGAGGATGTATGCTTGGCTTTCTCAGTTTAGTGCTAATTTGGAAAAAGAGGCAACAGAACAGCTGTCACTTATTGATTTGAACTTGGCTGTTTGGGACTGGTTATTGTAGTTTGTATTCAGAGTTATCTTTTTCTATATAGACTGGCTGTTATCTCTTTGCATATTCATCTGTTCAAATAGAGAAGCTACCAAAAGGAATAAAATATTTAAAGGGATACATCTAACAATGGGCTTCTATCCAGACAAAACTTCTCTTACTACTCATTAAAAAAAAGATAAACTATTGAAAATGCAAAATGTGTTTCTGCAAAAAGATGCCATACAACTACAATGCCATACAGCTTTACATCCACTAGAATAGCTCTTATCAAACAATAGACAACAATAATGATAGTAAGGAGGGGCAGAATACAGACTCCCTGTACATTGCCCATAAAAACGTAAGCTAATGCAGCCACTTTGAAAAACAATTTGGTGGCTCTTCAGAGTGTCATATGTAGGATTACCATATGATCCAGCAGTTCTACTGCCAGAAATGTTCCCAGAATAATTGAAAACCCATGTCAACACAGACTCATATGAATGCTCATAACAGCAATATTCATAGTAACCCAAAGTAGAAACAATGCAAATAACTATTAGCTAATCAAAGGGAAAAAGTATACCTGTAGAATAGAATACTATCCAGCTATCAACAGTTTAGAATGGGCAACACCACACCCAAGGCCACCTGACTGCATCTGCATTGACGATGTGGTGTGCACCTCTGCATGCCCAGGTGCTATGCTTAGACTTCAGGCCAACGTGTGGGAGCCCACGGGAGCCCCTGAGAGCTGAGCTAGAGCAAAGGCATGGCCAGTTTGGATTCCAGGAAGCTTAGTGGCCAGGCAAACAGGAAGCCCAAGTGCAGCAGCAGCAGCAGTGGCTGCAGAGGCTGCAGGAGGAGGAGTGCCTGCAGCTCTAAAAGAAAGGCTTGGAGTTTGAGGCAGCCCTTCAGGGGCAAGTGCCCTGCATGGCAGACCAGGCAGCCAGCTAGGCCAGGGGTGCAGCTAGAGTCACCACGAAACTATGCACACCAATGAGCACAACAAACTTGAAGGGTCTAAGTGAACATTTAAGTACAAATGACAGCTTTTAATTTGGGGGGCCACCAACTAAACTATGAGTTTGGGCCTCAGGTAATCACAAGAGTCCTGAAATGTGAGAGACTGAGAAACTGAATTCTGTGATGTGAGTCAATCAGATTTTTTGAAACAATTTTTAAATTTTATATATATAATTTATATACACACAAACAATATATATATTCCCGGTATACACACACATAGATGATAGATAGATGATAGATAGATAGATAGATAGATAGATAGATAGATAGATAATAGATAGTGTATAAAATAATGGTGAGACTGTATTTTAAAAAATTTAAGTAATAGAATTTTTTTTTTTTTTTACATTGAAAAGGATGATGTCCCTTCTGTAGGACATAATATATTTTTTTAATTAATTTTTTTTGCACACAAAAACAAACATTTTCTAAAAATACATACAAACAAAAAGATGCGTATCAAACATATTAGGAAGGTTGCACATGGGGAGTCGGGGAATAAAAATGGGGGGTGGGAGTTGAAATAAATGAGAGAGGGACTTTATGTGGATCAGTGATAATAACTCAATCCTCTATTTGACAAAGAAGAGGGAGAAGGAAGAGGAAGAAAAAGAAAGTGGGATAAAGGATCAGAAAGGGAGGAAAATAGAAAAAATTAGAGTATGACTCCAGGGTAGACCTGTTTTGTTGTCACTGAGTTGGTTGGTTGGTTTGTCTGTTGTATTTTTCATGTTTCGCCAAGTTGGCCAGACTGGTCTCGAACTCCTAGCCCAAAGTGATCAACCCGCCTCGCCCCCCAGAGTGCCGGGACCACAGGCGTGAGCCACCACGACCAGCCCCCACATTGCTTCTGGCCTCCGTGGTAGACCTCCCAGACAGGGCGGCCAGGCAGAGACGCTCCTCACTTCTTCCCAGATGATAGGTGGCCGGGCAGAGGCGCTCCTCACTTCTCAGATGATGGGTGGCCGGGCAGAGGCGCTCCTCACTTCCCAGACGATGGGTGGCCGGGCAGAGGCGCTCCTCACTTCTTCCCAGACGGGGCGGCCGGGCAGAGGCGCTCCTCACTTCTTCCCAGACGGAGTGGCCGGGCAGAGGCGCTCCTCACTTCTTCCCAGACAGGGTGGCCGGGCAGAGGCGCTCCTCACTTCCTCCCAGACGGGGCAGCCGGGCAGAGGCGCTCCTCACCTCCCAGACGGGGTGGCCGGGCAGAGGCGCTCCTCACTTCCCAGACGATGGGTGGCCGGGCAGAGGTGCTCCTCACTTCCTAGACGGGGCGGCCGGGCAGAGGCGCTCCTCACTTCCCAGACGATGGGTGGCCGGGCAGAGGCGCTCCTCACTTCCCAGACGGTGGGTGGCCGGGCAGAGGCGCTCCTCACTTCCCAGACGGCGGGTGGCCAGGCAGAGGCGCTCCTCACTTCCCAGACGGGGTGGCCAGGCAGAGGCACTCCTCACTTCCCAGACGATGGGTGGCCGGGCAGAGGCGCTCCTCATTTCCCAGACGATGGGTGGCCGGGCAGAGGCGCTCCTCACTTCCCAGACGGGGTGGCCGGGCAGAGGCGCTCCTCACTTCCCAGACGGGGTGGCCGGGCAGAGGCGCTCCCCACCTCCCAGACGGGGCGGCGGCCGGGCAGGGGCTGCAATCCCAGCACCCTGGTAGGCCAAGGCAGGCGGCTGGGAGGTGGAGGCTGCCGCGAGGCCAGACCACGCCACCGCACTCCAGCCCGGGTAACACCGAGCACCGGGTGAGCGAGACTCCGTCTGCAGTCACAGCACCTCGGGAGGCTGAGGCGGGCAGAGCACTCGGCGTGAGGAGCTGGCGACCAGCGTGGCCAAGATGGCGAACGCGTGCCTGCAGCCAAAGGAGAAAAAGCAGGCAGCGGTGGCGCGCGCCGGCAGTCCCAGGCCGTCCGCGGCGCGGGCAGCAGGGAGCTGAGTAGATTGCAGCCTGGGCCACAGAGGGAAAGAAAAAAAGAAGAAAGAAAGAAAGGAAGGAAGAAAGGAAGGAAGGCAGGCAGGCAGGCAGGCAGGCATAGAATGTATCAAAAAAATTTAGTGAGATAAAAACATGATAGTGATGATTCTGAACATACAATAAATAATATGATGTGAAGTCTGTTATTTTCAGATATTCAAAATATGTGTCTTTTTACAATTTAGATTATTACATTCCACTGCTTCCATTTTAAAAATGCCTCTTTTTTCAAGCTGGCATTGGGATCTCAACCAACAGTTTCCTCCTTCTCTTCCATGTCTTCACACTTTTTCTAGATCAGAGGCCTAAGCCACTGATGTGACCATCTGTCACCTGACCCTCATCCACATAGTGATGCTCCTGGCTGTGGTTTCACTGTTGTCTCCAGGTCTGTTTGAGTCACTGTATTCTCAGAATGACTTGAAGTATAAAGTATCTTTTTCACCTGAATAAGGTGCGACCCTGAGCAATCTTCTGCATTTCAGTAAATACTGCTCACTTTCCCCATGAAGTCCACCGTCAGAGGTCGGAGGACTGTTTCTTATTCTGTTATTATCCAGATATGCTTTTCTTGCAGGACCGATGCTGCTTTCAAGTGCATACATGGTGGTTCTTTTGCTCAGCCATCAGAAGAAATCCTGGTACCTTCACAGCACCAGCCTCTCCCCAGAGCAGAGTGCCACTCAGACCATCCTGCTGCTAGTGAGTTTCTTTGTGGTCGTGTACTCAGTCGATTTCATCATCTCATTCTTCTCAGCCTCACTATGGGCATATGACCCTGTTGTCCTGGGTGTCCAGAGGCTTGTGTGCACCGTATATGCCACTGTCAGTCCTTTGGTGCTCCTCAGATCTGATAAAAGAATAATCAATGTGGCCGGGTGCGGTGGCTCACGCCTGTAATCCCAGCACTTTGGAAGGCTGACGCGGGCGGATCACGAGGTCAGGAGATCGAAACCATCCTGGCTAACACGGTGAAACCCCGTCTCTACTAAAAATACAAAAAATTAGCTGCGCATGGTGGCAGGCGCCTGTAAGTCCCAGCTAGTCCGGAGGCTGAGGCAGGAGAATGGCGTGAACCCGGGAGGCGGAGCTTGCAGTGAGCTGAGATCGCGCCACTGCACTCTGGCCTGGGTGACAGAGCGAGACTCTGTCAAAAAAAAAAAAAAAAAAAATAGTAATAACCAATGTGATGCAAACTGTGAGACGGAAGTTTCAGTTTTCTTTTTTTTTTTTTTTTTTTTTTTTTGAGACGGAGTCTCGCTCTGTCGCCCAGGCTAGAGTGCAGTGGCGCAATCTCGGCTCACTGCAAGCTCCGCCTCCCGGGTTCACGCCATTCTCCTGCCTCAGCCTCTCCGAGTAGCTGGGACTACAGGCGCCCGCCACCGCGCCCGGCTAATTTTTTGTATTTTTAGTAGAGACGGGGTTTCACCGTGTCAGTTTTCTTTTTATTGAAAACAGATTATTCTCTCACCAGTTAAGTTATTTAAGTAGTACAGAACCCACTATCTAATTTAACTTAAATATGTGGATTTACACTTTCAATATTTCTAAATACTTTTAAACTGATTGTGCCAATTGTTTGTGGTTTCTCTAGTTTAATATTTATATAATCATTTGATATTCCCATCTGTTTACAAGTGTCTTCCTCTTCCATTTTGATTTTCAGGCCTTAATATAGAAAAGCCTTTATTCTTTCTGCAGTGTTATATTAAGAATATCTTTCTGGGGCAACCCCCTTTGGGTCCCCTCCCTTTGTATGGGAGCTCTGTTTTCACTCTGTTTGGTCCTATTAAATCTTGCAGCTGCGCTCTTCTGGTCCATGTTTGTTAGGGCTGGAGCTGAGCTTTCCGCTCGCTGTCCACCACTGCTGTTTGCCACTGTCGCAGACCCGCCGCTGACTCCCATCCCGCCACTGACTCCCATCCCTCCAGATCCGGCAGGGTGTCCGCTGTGCTCCTGATCCAGCGAGACTCCCATTGCCACTCCCGATCGTGCTGAAGGCTTGCCATTGTTCCTGCACGGCTAAGTGCCTGGGTTCTTCCTAATTGAGCTGAACACTAGTCACTGGGTTCCACGGTTCTCTTCTCTGACCCACAGCTTCTAATAGACCTATAACACTCACTGCATGGCCCAAGATTCCATTCTTTGGAATCCGTGAGGCCAAGAATCCCAGGTCAGAGAACACAAGGCTTGCCGCCATCTTAGAAGCAGCCCTGCCACCGTCTTAGAAGCGGCCCCGCCACCGTCTTAGAAGCGGCTCGCCACCATCTTGGGAGCTCTGTGAACAAGGACCCCCGGAAACATTTTGGCGACCACGAAGGGACCTCCAAAGCGATGCGGAGTCTCACTGTGTTGCGTAGACTGATCTCGAATTCCTGACCTCAAGTGATCTTCCTGCCTGGGCCTCAAAGTGCTGGGATTATAGGCATGGGCCGCTGCATTCAGCCTTTAAATTCTATTAAAAACAGCATTTGTGAGAAAGAAAATGTCTCCTTCCTAAGAGAGACTGATAATTATCTACAAGGCATAATTTTCTCATAAAAGGATTCTCACTCAGTAGGCCTGGGCTCTGGCCTAATACACTCTCAGTGGAGTACCTGTGCTGCTCCTCACCTGGAAGCAAGAGGCCAGGCTCCGTGGCTCACGCCGGTAATCCAGCACTTTAGGAGGCCAAGGTGAAAGATTGCTTGAGCCCAGGAGTTCAAGATCAGCCTGGGCAACATAGAGAGACCCCAGCTCTACAAAAAATAATGAAAAGAAAAAAAATAGCCTGGTGTGGTGGTGCATATCTGTGGTCTCAGCTACTCAGGAGGCTGAGGTGGGAGGATCACTTGAGCCCAGGAGATCAAGGATGCAGTGAGGCGTGATCATGCCACTACACTCCAGCCTGGGCAACAGAATGAGACTCTGCCTCCAAAAGAATAAAAATAAAATAGAAAAAAAAAAAAAGAATATCTTTCTGGCAATAAAATCTCTCCATGTTGGTATTTTGGATAATTTTTTATTATGTATGTATGTATTTAGAGACAGTCTTGCCCTGTCACCCAGCCTGGAGTGCAGTGAGGGTGATCTAGCTCACTGCAACCTCCAAGCTCCCAGGTTCAAGTAATCTTCCTGTCTCAGCCTCCTGAGTAGCTTAGACTACAGGTGCATGCTACCACACCTGGCTAATTTTTTTTGTTAGAGACAGAGTTTCTCCATGTTGCACAGGCTTGTCTCACTCCTGAGCTCAGGTGATCTGTCCACCTTAGCCTCCCAAAGTGCTGAGATTACAGGCTTGTCTTTATTTATTAAAAATATTTGGCTGAGTATTAAATTCTTACACTCAATATATACTTCTCTGTGTTCTGGCTTCTATCAAGACTGTAGAAACGGTGCTCACAAATTTGTGGTTTACCTCTGTTTTCCATCTCTCTACTTTTCAGTTTTTTCTGTCCCTTTAATGTTACACAGTTTGACTATTATTTCTGCTGGAATTATTACCTTTATTTGCTTTTTTGTTGAAAACTATGCATTTCTGCATTCAAGAATTTGTTTCTGGCTTTTAATTTTCCAAAAAATTTTTTTTGACTAAAACTGTGTTCTATTTTTTAAATATATTTTTGTAAAGCAATTGAGTATATTTTATTCCTTCTAGTTTTAGTCTTTATAGATCTGTAAATATATTTGCATTTTATATCAGTTTGTCTTTATTACCATAGATTTGCTCTGCTTAATCTCCCAGTTAGCTATTTCTCTCATTGGCTTGTTATAAGTTAACAGTTAACCCATATAATGTATATTCAATTTATAAATTTTATTTTTCTTTTATTCAATTTACATTTGGCTCTTTCCACATATACTCTTCAAATTTTAATTTTCTTCTTCAGCCAGGCGCTATGACTCACGCCTGTAATCCCAGCACTTTGGGAGGCTGAGGTGGGCAGATCACCTGAGGTCAGGAGTTTGAGACCAGCCTGGCCAGCATGGTGAAATCCCATCTCTACTAAAAATACAAAAATTAGACAGGCATGGTGGCACATGCCTGTAGTCCCAGCTACTCAGGAGGGTGAGGCAGGAGAATTGCTTGAACCCAGCATGCAGAGATTGTAGTGAGCTGAGATTGCAGACACTGCACTCCAGCCTTGATGACAGAGGGAGACACTGTCTCAAAAATAAGTAAATAAAGTTTTTTCCTCTTTCAATATTATTTTGGTTTCTTATTTTACCATTTAATTGATTTAAACATTTTAAATACAATTTTAATATTATAAATGTATGTAACATTCAATTTCTTCTTACTCTAAATTCTGAGAACTCGGTAGACTGGATTAAGAAAATGTGGCACATATACACCATGGAATACTATGCAGCCATAAAAAAAGAAGAGTTCATGTCCTTTGCAGGGACATGGATGAAGCTGGAGGCCATCAAGCTCAGCAAACTATTACAAGGACAGAAAACCAAACACTGCATGTTCTCACTCATAGGTGGGAATTGAACAATGAGATCACTTGGACACAGGGCAGGGAACATTACACACCAGGGCCTCTCATGGGGGGAGGGGTTGGGGGAAGGATAGCATTAGGAGAAATACCTAATGTAAATGATGAGTTGATGGGTGCTGCAAACTAACATGGCACATATATACCTATGTATCAAACCTGCATGTTGTGCACATGTACCCTAGAACTTAAAGTATAATAAAAAAAAATTCTGAGAACTTATTTGCTTGTATATGTCATAATTTATCATTTAGATCTCATGTTTTGGAGATTTTTTTTATATATATTTGCAAATATAATTTATTTGTTTGTTCTCCTTGACCTGGCACAAGATTATCAATTTTGCATTGTGATTAACCATTGGCTTCTCATGTTGACAATTCCTTTGAATCTTTTCTTGACTTATTTGTGTTCCTGCAAAGTCGTGATTTTTTTAGCCCTATTTGGCATCGTAGGGATGCACAAACATTCACATTGCACACATAACAATGTGATTACTTTATTAATATGTGAAAATATTAGTAGCTGCACATGGCTAAAATGAATGTTTCTGTCTTTAACAGTAAGTTAGTACTGGTAGAATCTGTTATGCAATATTTGGTGATTTGGTTCCAGTCTCAATGCTTCCTTCTTGTCATGTCATTGAATCTCTAAATTAACCTCAGTATGAATTTCCTTTGAAATTCAATAATTATTCAACTTGGTCTTCAACTTGTCTGTGGCTAGATATTGTTTATGAGTTACACTCTAATTGACAGTTTCTGATGTCATTTCACAATGTCAAAACAATATGACCTATTGAATGTCTACTTTCATGAAGTTACTGACATAATTTTGAATCCAGCATTTTAAAATTTTAAATATTTTTCTATGGAATTTGAAAATAAGAAAATAATATGTATGCTCTTTATACAGGTTAATAATGCTATCCATTTGTTTATCTGATAACTAATCAAACTGTCTTGTTTTGTTTTGTTTTTTCGAGATGGAGTTTCACTCTTGTTGCCCAGGCTGGAGTGCAATGGCATGATCTTGGCTCACCGCAACCTCCGTCTCCCAGGTTCAAGTGATTCTCCTGCTTCAGCCTACTGAGTAGCTGGGATTACAGGCATGTGCCACCACGCCTGGCTAATTTTGTATTTTTAGTAGAGACGGGGTTTCTCCATGTTGGTCAGGCTGGTCTCGAACTCCTGACCTCAGGTGATCCACCAACCTCGGGCTCCCAAAGTGTTGGAATTACAGGTGTGAGCCACCGTGCTCAGCCCAAACTGTCTTAAAATGTTAATGTGCACTCTTTATGTTAACTTATTTGTTGTATATGAAAACAGTTTGTTTTTATGACAGTTTAATGTCACCTAATATTATTTTTAATGTTTCAATTTCTCATTTACATGAATGTTTGTGTTGTTTATTTTAGTCTTACAGTCATTAAAACTGAATGTGCAAATGACTTGGAATAGTGTGTAACACACTGTGAATTCTATGTACGTGTTCAGTGCTGTTTCACCACATTTTAATCTGTCGTACCCTTCTCCACTTACCATCATTTTGTGTTTGTCCTTATTCAAATTATGTTTCTGTCCTGACTACATATTCATGGAAGAGAGAAGGTAGACTCAGACTTCCATCCTGATTAAACACAAAGTTAACTAACATATCTTCCTAGTTCACTTTAGATAGAATATCATATTTGTTTTACAATATAAATATGAATATTAAGTACAGCATGAAGAATAAGCTTCATCTTACAACAGAAGATCATGAGATATTCGATCATTCATGAATTACCCAAAGCTTTATTCTCTCAACATTTTTTTTTATTCTTACATGTCGACCTCCTGAAAAATCTAGAGGCATGAAATACTAGAAATTAGAAACAAGTTTGCAGAGAAACACAAATTATAAAAATTAATCCAAGGAGAAATGGAATATATTAATATACTTACAACAGATAAAGAGGTTAATAAAATTCCTTCCCATAAAAAAGGTTCAGATAGCTTCACTGGTAAATTCTGCTAAATATATAATGAATAATTAATAGGAATTCTACACAAACACTTGCAAAATATAAAAGGGGAAAAAAACAATTCATTTGTTGAGGCCAGTATCACCCGGAAAACAAAACCAGATGAAAGCATAAAAAAAAAATGAGAAACCATTATTCCTCATAAATACAGACACAGAAATCTTTTTTTTTTCTTTTGGTGACGGAGTCTTGCTCTGTTGCCCAGGCTGGAGTGCAGTGGTGTGATCTTGGCTCACTGCAACCTCCGCCTCCCAGGTTCAAGTGATTCTCCTGCCTCAGCCTCCTGAGTAGCTGAAATTACTGGCACAGACCACCACGCCCAGCTAATTTTTGTATTTTTTAGTAGAGACAGGGTTTCACCATATTGGTCAGGCTGGTCTTGAACTCCTGACCTCGTGATCCACTGCCTTGGCCTCACAAAGTGCTGGGATTACAGGCCCGGCCAGAAATCTTTAAAAACGCTAGAAAACTGAATTCAGCAACACATAAGAATGTTAGACAACATGACCAAGTGGAATTATCTCACCAATGCAAATTTATTTTAACATTCAAATATTAGTCAATGTAATATACCGTATTAACAGAATAGAGGACAAAGCCACAATGATTTCAGTAGGCACACAAAAGTATTTGACAAAATCCATTACTCATTAACAATAATGCCTCCAGAAATCTAGGAATAGAAAAATCTTGTTTAACCTCTCCTACAGGGCATCTATAAAAATTTCACACATTCCAGTAAGATATAATAGAGGACATACTTATATTCCTTACTTAATAGTTTTAAAAAATTAATAATACATAATAAAGATAATTCATTTACCTAGAAGAAAACGCTTCTAAAAATGTTTCTATTGCATATGATAAAAGTGGAAACTAAGATTAAAAAGAGTAGTACTGTTGAGAATGACAAGATTTGGTATTATTAATTTTCTTATTAACAATTAAAATATTATTATCAACAATTTTAACAAGACACAGGTGCATTCTCCCCAGCAAAAGGCATGATCACATAAAATCCTTGTATTATACATAACAGAAAGTATTTTATATTTGAAACATATGGTAACATTGTCATAATTGCATTCTATTAAAAATGTCACACAATACATACTCCAAAAATTTAGAACTTTCCCTGGGGACATATGATTTTTCTAAAGATAATTGTGTTGATTATTCTGATAATCAATTCCTCCAAAGGTAAATGTGGCTATCTGGGATTCTGGAAATAATCTGAAAAGTTACATGTTTAAAAATAGTTCTCTTGAAAAAACACCATAACAGCTGGACAATGTAACATGTACTTAACTGCAGAGATTAGTTCTAAATGCTAAAGTAAAAATAAGGAGACTGAGCATGGTGGCTCATGCCTGTAATCCCAGCACTTTGGGAGGCTGAGGTGGGCAGATTACTTGAGGTCAGGAGATTGAAACCAGCCTGGCCAACATGGTAAAACCCCCTCTGTACTAAAAATACAAAAACAAAAAATTAGCTGGTCACGGTGGTGGACGCCTGTAATCCCAGCTACTTGGGAGGCTGAGGCAGAAGAATCGCTTAAACCTGGGAGGCAGAGGTTGCAGTGAGCCAAGATAGCACCAATGCACTCCAGCCTGGGTGACACAGTGACTCCACCTCAAAAGCATAAAATAAAATAAATGAAGAAGCACAGGCAGCAGAAAAAAGGGAGGATGAGACAGTACATCTGGCAGCGTGAGGCTTCCTACAATAGGTTGATAATAATAGGAGCATCATTTCCTGGGTTTTTACAGCTCTCAGGGGTAGATGTGGTGCCACACTAGAATCAAAGTAAGGGAGATGAACCTGACCAGCCCAGCTAAAGCCAAAAGCCTCAAAGTTCTGCAAATCTAAGAAAAATGAGATAGAACATGCAGCCTGCAGTCAAAGGGAGATAAATAGTGAAGCTAGTCAGTCTGTGCCTTGGCTGATTTAGGAAGGAAGGCCAGCTGTATTGATATGTTGGGGTTTGAATTGACCCAGAATTTTTGTAGAGAAAAATTTAATGTTAATTTAAATGTTTTCCAGATGCATGTAGAGAAGAAAACAAAAATTCCAGACAATTTTTTTTGAGGGAAAAAAATCTCAACCCAAAATACTGAAAATCTTTTAAGTTCAGACTTGCCAAGTATAATCGCACAATGTAATTTTTTTAAATATGCAAACTAAAGGACACAATTAATTTTGTTCAGAAATAACATCATAAAACACTTGTACAACTAGACTTCAAGGAATTCCAAAGCAGATGCACCAAAAATATGTAAGCTAGGCATGGTGGCACATGCCTGTAATCCCAGCACTTTGGGAGGCTGAGACGGGAGAATCACTTGAGGCCAGGAGTTTTAGGCTAGCCTGATCAACATAGCATAACCTCATTTCTACAAAAATACAAAAAGAAAAAAAGAAAAAATATATACGTAGTTATTTAGATAAATATAAGGGATATAAGCAAAGTAAAAAATATGAGCTAAAGTACAAGAATGAGCTCAAAAGGCCAGGCGCGGTGGTTCATGCCTGTAATCCCAGCACTTTGGGAGGCCGAGGTGGGTGGATCATGAGTTCAGGAGATCAAGACCATCCTGGCTAACACGGTGAAACCCCATCTCTACTACAAATACAAAAACTTAGTCGGGCATGGTGGCACATGCCTGTAATCCCAGCTACTCGGGAAGCTGAAGCAGGAGAATTGCTTGAACCTGGGAGGCAGAGGTTGCAGTGAGCTGAGATTGCACCACTGCACTCCAGCCTGGGCGACAGAACGAGACTCCGTCTAAAAAAAAAAAGAAAAAAAAAAACGGAAAGAGCTAAAAGAAATACTTAGATGCCAGGACAAGGAGAAAAATGAGTGGAAAATATACAAGTCAGAGTAAGTTAAAAATGAAATGAGTGCTATGTCTAATGGTTTGTTGTTGTTGTTGTTGTTGTTGTATGGTTTTTGTTTTGTTTTGTTTTTGAGTTGGAATCTCACTCTGGCACCCAGGCTGGAGTGCAGTGGCACAATCTCAGCTCACTGCAACCTCCACCTCCCGGGTTCAAGTGATTCTCCTGCCTCAGCCTCCCAAGTAGCTGGGACTACTTGCCCGCCACCACACTCAGCTAATTTTTGTATTTTTAGTAGAGATGAGGTTTAACCATGTTGGCCAGGCTGGTCTTGAATTCCTGACATCAGGTGATCCTCCTGCTTTGGCCTCCCAAAGTGCTGGGATTACAAATGTGAGCCACCGTGCCTGGCGTTGTCTAATTATTTTTTGAACAAAATAGAGAAAATATGGCATGCTTAAACATTTTAAAGAACTAATAAAATATCAACCAAGGAAAGTACAACAAATATCTAAAAACATCATAATACCTAAAAAGCTTAACACCAAAATGAAGTGATTTAGAATCATTGAAATATAAAATGTTAATTAACTACAAAGCAACGAGATTTTTAATCCGTATTTTGACAACTTCATAGAATTCACAAATCAATAGATATTATGTTTAAAGTTCTGAGTTAAAATATCTGTCAATTTTGAATTGCATACCTAGTTAAAATTTTTTTAAGATCAAGGATAAAATGTAAAATAATTCATATAATATAAACTAAATTTACTTCAATTATTTACTTCTTTAATATGCTTTTTAATTACGTTAGTAATTACATAAATAAAATATTGTTTCCTATTAGAATTTATGAAGCATATAATGTTAAAAATTTTGTCTCTAAAACAGGTAACAATTTGAATGAAGAAAACAAAAATTTAATGAATGGCATAAAAATAAATTTCAAGAAAATGAAAGGTTTGTATGATGACTTAATTAAAAGAATGTAAAGGATAGAGATCTCAATTATTTGTTTTTACACATTTTGGAGGGAAAGTAACCCTGAGATAATAAAGTGCAGAAAATAATATTAATTATATTCTTGAGTTTTCAAGCCCCTCTTACTGACCTTGGTACTTACAGAACATCCGGCACAGGCTCACCAGGATTCCCTGGGTGTTTCTGCCAAGGAGACTATCCAGTGGAAATAAAGCAGAGAGCCATGTGCACAAAGACGGATGGATGCTCACCTCCAAGAGACTAGTGGGTGCAGATTGCAGAGGGAGTTGACCCTTCTTGGAGGTCCAGGGAGGGGCTACGGGCACCATCCTTGAAGAGGGTCCTGGAACTCCACTGAGCCCTCCTGCCTACAGGAGCCTTAGAGGGTGCCCTGTCCTGTCCGTGGTCCCGGGGTCCTATCTCACCCACTAGCTTTTTTTTTTAAACAGAGGAATCAAGGTGGCAACCCCAAAGCAGCATTGCTAGGGAAAGGATATCAAAAGTGTCAGGGCCCACATCCATCTTGGAACATTAAGTGACTGATTAGTAAATAGGTTAGGAAAAAATGTGCTGCTGTGATCCCCTGGGATCACATTCCAGGAGGGAACCTGGGTAGCAGCTGCCTGAGGCTGTGCACTGGAGGGAGGCTGGACAGCCCACCTGGGCCCCCAGCTCTCCTGGGGAGACATGCTCTTGGCCAGAGCAGACAATGAGGGTGACATCCAGAAGAAATGCTGAGCTGTCAAGTGGGCACAGAGGGGTAGGCATGAGGGATCCCTGGGGGTAGAACCCTCTCAGGGTCCTGAACTTATCCCAGAGACTCCCCAGGCTTTCAAAGCACAGGCCGTACTTCAAGCTGCATTATGGGCACAGTGCAGTGGCCTGGTGAGAGTGGAGTGAGCAGCCAGTCAGTTCATTTTCCTGATCAGCAAATTGAGTCTCCAAAACCATAAGCCACGTGGGGCAAAGGCATTGGGCTGAGGCATTACCTTCTTTGTTCTCTGGCCTCCATAGGCCTCTGACCTTCCTGGGCTTGTCTGAAACTGGGAGAAGATCCCTTTTCCTTGTGAGTGTTGGGGTAGAAGCCACCAGTCATGTATGGTAAGCCCATCCACAGTCACTCTTGTGGGCCCACCTGGGCCTCCTCACTCTACCGGCCTGTGAAACCCAACTGGCATTCCAGAGTCCGGAATTCACATTTGGTTCCAGAACCAAAGAGTTCAGCACCAGGCCAGAGCAGAAATGGGCCTGTTCATTCCATGGCACAAGGCCCAAATCAGAGAACTGGCCTGACTGTTCTGCTGCACCCAGGCAGTGTGTGTACTGTCCCAAGCAGCTCTCATCCTCTTTCTGCCTCCAATTATTTGACCTGCAACTTGTCATTTGTACCAGCTCTTTCTCTACCCCACACATCTTATGGTTTGCCAAGCACTAAGGGTCACAATCCTTCTGCTCATTCAGGCTGTGGCAGGAAGAGAGATCTCTCAACCTACCTTGACACTTGTATCAATAGTACCAACTCTAGGAATAGAGCTCTCACATACTCAGACTTGTTTCTGGCCTCCATACCAAGGAATATGGCAGAATGAAAAGGAAAATAAGACACAGACCTGGCAGTTCTGCCCTTTAAAGGGCGGCTTCAGGCTGGTCACCCTATGCCACCATTTGAGGGTCTGGTTCAGCATGACATGTTCCATCTTGGAAAATAGTTGGGCTGGAACAAGGAGCCCCAAAATGTCATGGTCCAATGGTAACCTGGAGAAGGAGCCTTCACACACTCAGTCGCACCTGTTTTAGTAAAAAAACCCACCAACTAAAGAGCAATCTCATTCACTTGAAAAACCACACCAGCAATGTGTACAAACTTCAAGCCTTTTGGATAAGCTCCTATCAATCCAGAGATGTAGAAAGAGGCACAAACTTATGAATCTAGATTCTCAGTAGAAAGAGTCTCCACTTCCCTGAACCACCCTGTATGGCAGATGCAGTTGACAGTGGTAGCTTGACTTGGGCATGCCTGGAGACTGACCCTGTATGGAAAATGCTCCTGAATGAGTATTCAGAGTTCTTAGCTAAGGAATCTAGGAGCGACCAACCTGGAGATTCATTGTTTATCTATAAGGAACCTCTGAGCCTCTGGCGTGTCCCATCCTGGGCCATGGAATGCAGGCCATACAGGATATTGAAGCCCTTCACGTTGTTAAATGAAGGTTGCCTAGTGAAGGTTGTTCAGGTGAAGGTGCTAAATAAAAATGCTATACAAACTGCATGCATTTTGCAAGTGGGTGTGGTTCTCCTGCTCAGCCCACTGACACTAGACTCCCTCAACTCTATGTAAGCCCCCAGTAAAACTCCATATCTCATTCACTGGCTCTGAGTCCCTTCCTCAGCATCTTGAACCTGCTGCCATTCCCATGGGAGTAGATGGGGATTTTTTTTCACAACATACCCACTAGGGAGAGTAGATTTCAGGCTCTGCTCAGTGTGCTTCAGAACGCACCAGGGCATCAGCTCTAGAAGGATGCAGTTGTTCTTTGCACCACCCCCCATCCAGTCTTCTTTTTCCTAGATGCACAATCAGCGGGATACCAAGGAGAATGAACAAGGAACACATCGTGGTCAGGAGCAAGACTGATGCAAGAATAAGCAGTAACTACTTGGAAACCCAAAGGGAGCATTTTTCTCTTTCCTATGGGCAGCCCTCAACTTTTGTCCTCACTTCCTGGCCTCAGTGATGGGTTTTGAGCCCCATCCTGCCTCTGGAGGCACCATGGGCCCTGGTGGTAAATGCCTTTACTGAACCCTGGTGCAGGAAAGCTTTCTCATGACAAATATGACCTCTTCTCTGTGATCATCAGCTTCTAAGCAATCTGAACAAAGCACAAACTAGAAAATGGAGAAGAGTAGGTCTTCAGAAAACATATTCCCACTTTTTCCCTTGGCAAGTTCAAACAGCAACTGAGAAGGCAGATGGATGTGTAGAAAATGATAGCATCCTATAACTCCTCATCATGTGAATTTACCATCAGGAGTTTTTAATTCTAGCTCCAAATGGGAACTGGAAGTCACTTCACTGTGCATCTGTCAACGATTGACTGCACAACATTTGTCTATCATACTGAGGAGCCTTCACTGGATGTTTTTCCATTGAACATATAAACATAAAGATAAAAATAGGGAAAGGTGAAATGGCAACTCCATAGTCATCAAACAAAGTGTAAGAATGTTAATCTCACATCATTAGCATTTTTATATAAATTTCCATGCATATCTACCCATAAAATGAACATTTTAATAATAAATCAGTTCTATGAAGTTAAAAGAAAAAGCCAATGAAATAATTTTCTCTTTTTTAACAACAAAGAGACACACATATGGTCCAGACACGCCCTGATAGAGTGGAGTGGGTGTGGGTCCTGTCCTGGGAAAAGGAAGGAAGGGCAGAGTCAGTGCTCTGGACCATGCGCTGAGGTGAAAGATGGGACACAAAAAAAGAGGGAGGCAGGGCCTGGGCCCAGCAACACTGAGGCTTGCAGGGGCCTTCTGAAAGCAACAGACATGGCCTGCAACACTGAAGGCTAGATAGGCCAGTTTCAATAAAAAGATCTGCCCAGACATCTCAGCAACTCTGCTGGGAGGCCCTAACTACACCTGGATTGAATACTCCTGAAGTAGAATGGCTTCCAGAGAGCCACACACACAAAGATCCTGACCACTATGGCTGGGAAAATCTAAAAGAGCCAATTTCTTCTGTTTTCAGAGGCTCAGGTGAGTGGAGACCAGTTAAGACTTCAATGAAAATCCCCTGAAGAGACAGGGTCTTATAGGTTTTTATCCCCTAAAACCCGAACCAGCTGGCCACCTTTCTCTCTCCTCCATGCCAAGAACACAAGCAGGGCTTCTTGTAGACATCTCTGACCCCTCTGCCTGAGATGTAGCCACCTGAACATTTTGCACCATAGAAGAAGGTAAGAGAAGTATGAGGGCAGCTGCACCAACCTTGTTTTGGTGGGCACCCTGGCCCAGGCTGCAGACAAAACTGTGGGCATCAGGTGGTGGGCAATGCACCTACCCTCATGCCACTCCAAGCTGAAGCTGCTGCTTCATCAGTTTCTTGAGCACCCAGTTTAGGAATGACTTCAGATTTGCCCTGGTGCTCTTAGATGGAGACTGGGAATAGCAATGACTCCTGGCACCCCGGACCACCTTGCCTAGGCAGCAGCCATTCCTGCCCACACCGCCACCAAGTGGCCCCAGGTGCCTGGTTGTCCTGTTTTCCCTTCTCTCACAGCTCACCTTCTCCTCTCTTTCCTCAAACCCCATTCCTCCTCATTCTCATAGTGAGGTGCCTGGCTTCTTAGAGACACAGGACCAGCCCAGATTTTAGTTCCTGAACATGTGGGGAAAGCAAGCAAGGAGGCCAGGAGAAAAGTCATCTGTGCCTCAAGGACTAATACAACTTTGACATGCCAGAAAAAAGTTAGGTGTCCAGCTGGGGACTACAGGCCCCAATTTTGTTCATGTCTTGCCTTGTGTGTGTATGTATATATATATATATATATATGTATATGTATATATATACATATATGTATATATATATATATATGTATATGTATACATATACATATACATATATATATATACATATATATTAACTTAATTTCAGAGGTGTATGTGCAGGTATGTTACATAGGTAAATGTGTCATGGGGATTTGTTCGTGCTGATTATTTCATCACCCAAGTATTAAGCCTAGTACCCATTCATTAATTCTCCTGATCCTCTTCTTCCTTCCAACTGCCACCCTCTGATAGGCCCCGGTGTGTGTTGTTCTCCTCTGTGTGTCTGTGTGTTCTCACAACGTAGCTCCCACTTAAAAGTGAGAACATGCTGTATTTGGTTTTCTGTTCCTGCATTAGTTTATTAAGGATAATGGCCTCCAACTCCATTCATGTCCCTACAAAGGACATGATCTCATTCTTTTTTATGGCTGCATAGTATTCCATGGTGCATATGTACCACATTTTCTTTATCCAGTCTATCATTGATGGGCATTTAGGTTGATTCCATGTCTTTGCTATTATGAATAATGCAGCAGTAACGTGTTTGCATGTGTCTTTACAATACAATGATTTATATTCCTTTGGGCATATACTCAGTAATGAGATTGCTGAGTTGAATGGTACTTTTATCTTCAGGTCTTTGAGGAATTGCCACACTCTCTTCCACCTGGTTGAACTAATTTTCACTCCCACCAACAGTGTATAAGCATTTCTTTTTCTCTACAATCTCAACAGCATCTATTATTTTTTTACTTTTTAACAGCAGACATTCTGACTGGTGTGAGATGGTATCTCATTGTCGTTTTCATTTGCATTTCTCCAATTATCAGTGATGTTGAGCTTTTTTCACATGATTATTGGCCATCTGTATGTCTTCTTTTCAGAAGTGTCTGTTCACCTCCTTTGCCCACTTTTTAATAGGGTTTCTTTTTCTTATAAACTTGTTTAAGCTACTTATAGATGTTGGATATTAGACCTTTGTCAGATGCATAATTTGCAAAAATTTTCTCTCATTCTGTAGATTGTCTACTCTGTTGATAGTTTCTTTTGCTGTGCAGAAGCATTTTAGTTTAATTTGATGCCATTTGTTATTTTTTGCTTTTGTTACAATTGCGTCTGGCATCTTTGTCATGAAATTTTTGCCTGTGCCTAGCTCCTGAATGATATTGCTTAGGTTGTCTTCCAAGATTTTTATAGTTTGGGGGTTTTATATTTAAGTCTTCAATTCATCTTGAGTAAATTTTTGTATATCATGTAAGGAAGGTGCCCAGTTTCAATCTTCTGCATATGGCTAGCCAGTTATCCCAGCACCATTTATTGAATAGGTAATCTTTTCCTCATTGCATGGTTTTATCCAGTTTGCTGAAGATCAGATAGCTGTAAGTGTGCAGTCTTATTTCTTGGTTTTCTATTCTATTCCCTTGGTCTATGTGTTCTTGTACTAGTAACATGCCCTTTTGGTTATTGTAGCTCTGTATTACACTTTGAAGTTGGGTACCATGATGGCTGCAGCTTTGTTCTTTTTGCTTAGGATTACTTTGCCAATTTGGGATCTACTTTATTCCCACATGTATTTAAAAATAGTTTTTGTCTAGTTCTGTGAAGAATGTTAATGGTGCTTTAATGGGAATAGCATTGAATCTATAAGTTGCTTTGGGCAGTATGGCCATTTTAATGATATTGATTATTCCTATCCGTGAGAATGACATGCTTTTAAATTTGTTTAATTTTTTTCTTGTTTCTTGGCTGGTGTCAAAGGATGCTTTATCCTGTTCAGGTGAGAAGTCATAAAAATATACTTAATTTTATAATGTATTTATTGAGAAATCTGTATTATCTTTGTGTGAGCAAAATCCTTTGTGATTTGAAGGTAATTTTTAAAAAATTTTATAATTCTGTATCCGTTGTAGGCATCATTTTACAACATTTTTTATTTTATTTTACTTTGAGTTCTGGGATACATGTGCAGGAGATGCAGGCTAGTTACACAGTGTGCATGTGCTATGGTGGTTTGTTGCACCTATCAACCCGTCATCTAGGTTTTAAGCCCCACATGCATTAGGTATTTGTCCTGATGCTCTCGCTCCCCTTTCACCCCACTCCCCAACAGGCCCTGGTATGTGATGTTCCCCACCCTGTGTCCATATGTTCCCATTGTTCAGCTCCCACTTATGAGTGAGAACATGTGGTGTTTGGTTTTCTGCTCCTGTGTTAGTTTGCTGAGAATGATGGTTTCCAGCTTCATCCGTGTCCCTGCAAAGGACAGGAACTCATTCTTTTTTATGGCTGCATAGTATTCCATGGTATATATGTGCCACATTTTCTTTATCCAATCTACCATTCATAGGCATTTGGGTTGGTTCCAAGTCATTGCTATTGCAAACAGTGTTGCACTAAACATACATGTACATGTGTCTTTATAGTAGAATGATTTATAATCCTATGGGTATATACCCAGTCATGGGATTGCTGGGTCAAATGGTATTTCTGGTTCTAGATACCTGAGGAATTGCCACATTGTCTTCCACAATGGTTGAACTAATTTACACTCCCACCATCAGTGTAAAAGTGTTCCTATTTCTCCACATCCTAGCCAGCATCCATTGTTTCCAGACTTTTTAATGATCACCATTCTAACTGGCATGATATGGTATCTCATTGTGGTGTTGGTTTGCACATTTCTCTAATGACCAGTGATAATGAGCTTTTTTCATATGTTTGTTGGCCACATAAATGTCTTCTTTGGGGAAGTATTTGTTCATATCCTTCACTCACTTTTTGACGGGGTTGTTTAGCTTTTTCTGGTAAATTTGTTTAAGTTTCTTGTAGATTCTGGATATGAGCCCTTTGTCAGATGGATAGATTGCAAAATTTTTCTCCCATTCTGTAGGTTACCTGTTCACTCTGATGATAGTTTCTTTTGCTATGCAGAAGCTCTTTAGTTTAATTAGATTCCATTTGTCTATTTTGGCTTTTGTTGCAATTGCTTTTGGTGTTTTAGACATGAAGTCTTTGCCCATGCCTATGTCCTGAATGGTATTGCCTAGGTTTTCTTCAAGAGTTTTTATGGTTTTAGGTGTTTTTTTTTTTTATACACTTTTAGGGTTCATGTGCACAATGTGCAGGTTTGTTACATATGTATACATGTGCCATGTTGGTGTGCTGCACCCATTAGCTCATCATTTGGCATTAGGTATATCTCCTAATGCTATCCCTCCCCGCTCCCCCCACCCCACAACAGTCCCTGGCGTATGATGTTCCCCTTCTTGTGTCCATGTGTTATCATTGTTCAATTCCCACCTATGAGTGAGAACATGTGGTGTTTGGTTTTTTGTCCTTGTGATAGTTTGCTGAGAATGATGGTTTCCAGCTTCATCCATGTCCCTACAAAGGACGTGAACTCATCATTTTGTATGGCTGTATAGTATTCCATGGTGTATATGTGCCACGTTTTCTTAATCCAGTCTATCATTGTTGGACATTTGGGTTGGGTCCAAGTCTTTTTTTTTTTTTTTTAATTAATTTTTTTTGCATACAAAAACAATAAACATTTTCTAAAAATACATACAAACAAAAAGATGCATATCAAACATATTAGGAAGGTTGCACATGGGAATTCGGGGAATAGAAATGGGGGTGGGAGTTAAAATAAATGAGAGAGGGACTTTATATGGATCAGTGATAATAACTCAATCCTCTATTTGACAAAGAAGAGGGAGAAGGAAGAGGAAGAAAAAGAAAGTGGGATAAAGGATCAGAAAGGGAGGAAAATAGAAAAAATTAGAGTATGACTCCAGGGTAGACCTGTTTTGTTGTCATTGAGTTGGTTGGTTGGTTTGTCTGTTGTATTCTTCATGTTTCGCCAAGTTGGCCAGACTGGTCTCGAACTCCTAGCCCGAAGTGATCAACCCGCCTCGCCCCCCAGAGTGCCGGGACCACAGGCGTGAGCCACCACGTCCAGCCCCCACATTGCTTCTGGCCTCCGTGGTAGACCTCCCAGATGGAGCAGCCAGGCAGAGGAGCTCCTCACTTCTACCCAGACACAGGGCGGCCGGGCAGAGGGGCTCCTCACTTCCCAGACGGGGCGGCCAGGCAGACGCTCCTCACTTCTTCCCAGACGATAGGTGGCCGGGCAGAGGCGCTCCTCACTTCCCAGACGATGGGTGGTCGGGCAGAGACGCTCCCCACTTCCCAGACGATGGGTGGCCGGGCAGAGGTGCTCCTCACTTCCCAGACGATGGGTGGCCGGGCAGAGGCGCTCCTCACTTCCCAGACGATGGGTGGCCGGGCAGAGGCGCTCCTCACTTCTTCCCGGATGGGGCGGCCGGGCAGAGGCACTCCTCACTTCTTCCCAGACGGGGCGGCCGGGCAGAGGCGCTCCTCACTTCTTCCCGGACGGGGCGGCCGGGCAGAGGCGCTCCTCACTTCCTCCCGGACGGGGCGGCCGGGCAGAGGTGCTCCTCACCTCCCAGACGATGGGAGGCCGGGCAGAGGCGCTCCTCACTTCCCAGACGATGGGTGGCGGGGCAGAGGCGCTCCTCACTTCCCAGACGGGGCGGCCGGGCAGAGGCGCTCCTCACTTCCCAGACAGGGTGGCCGGGCAGAGGCGCTCCTCACTTCCCAGACGATGGGTGGCCGGGCAGAGGCGTTCCTCACTTCCCAGATGATGGGTGGCCGGGCAGAGGCGCTCCTCACTTCCCAGATGGGGCAGCAGGGCAGAGGCGCTCCTCACTTCCCAGACGGTGGGTGGCCGGGCAGAGGCGCTTCTCACTTGGGTTGGGTCCAAGTCTTTGCTATTGTGAATAGTGCCACAATAAACATACGTGTGCATGTGTCTTCATAGCAGCATGATTTATAATCGTTTGGGTATATACCCGGTAATGGGATGGCTGGGTCAAATGGTATTTCTAGTTCTAGATCCCTGAGGAATAGCCACACTGACTTCCACAATGGTTGAACTAGTGTACAGTCCCACCAACAGTGTAAAAGTGTTCCTATTTCTCCACATCCTCTCCAGCACCTGTTGTTTCCTGACTTTTTAATGATGGCCATTCTAACTGGTGTGAGATGGTATCTCACTGTGGTTTTGATTTGCATTTCTCTGATGGCCAGTGATGATGAGCATTTTTTCATGTGTTTTTTGGCTGCATAAATGTCTTCTTTTGAGAAGTGTCTGTTCATATCCTTTGCCCACTTGTTGATGGGGTTGTTTGTTTTTTTCTTGTAAATTTGTTTGGGTTCATTGCTGATTCTGGATGTTCGCCCTTTGTCAGATGAGTAGGTTACAAAAATTTTCTCCCATTGTGTAGGTTGCCTGTTCACTCTGATGGTAGTTTCTTTTGCTGTGCAGAAGCTCTTTAGTTTAATTAGCTCCCATTTGTCCATTTTGGCTTTTGTTGCCATTGCTTTTGGTGCTTTAGACATGAAGTCCTTGCCCATGCCTATGTCCTGAATGGTATTGCCTAGGTTTTCTTCTAGGGTTTTTATGGTTTTAGGGGTTTTAGGTTTTAATTTAAGTCTTTAATCCATCTTGAGTTAATTTTTTTTTTGCAAGCTGGTTATTTTATTGGTATATTGAAGGTAGAACTATGACCACCTTGTTCCAATGTCATGTGTCAGCCAGGAACAATCTCCCTCCCTAATATCAGGAAAGCCACAAGGACCACCCCCACAAGGAATTAATTTTTGTGTAAGGTGTAAGGAAGGGGTCCAGTTTCTGTTTTCTGCATATGACTAGCCAGTTTTCCCAGCACCATGTATTAAATAGGGATTCCTTTCCCCATTGCTTGTTTTGTCAGGTTTGTAGAAAATCAGATGGCTGTAGATGTGTGGTATTTCTGAGGCCTCTGTTTTGTTCCATTGGTCTACATATCTGTTTTGGTACCAGTACCATGCTGTTTTGGTTACTGTAGCCTTGTAGTATAGTTTGATGTCAGGTAGCATGATGCCTCCAGCTTTGTTCTGTTTGCTTACGATTGTCTTGGCTACATGGGCTCTTTATTGGTTCCATATGAAATTTAAAGTAGTTTTTTCTAATTTTGCAAAGAAAGTCAATGGTAGCTTGATGGGAATAGCATTGAGTCTATAAATTACTTTGGGCAGTATGGCCATTTTCACAATATTGATTCTTCCTATCCATGAACATATAATTTATTTTTTCCATTTGTTTATGTCCTCTCTTATTTCCTTGAGCAGTTGTTTGTAGTTCTCCTTGAAGAGGTCCTTCATGTCCCTTGTAAGTTGTATTCCTAAGTATTTTATTCTCTTTGTAGCAATTGTGAATGGGATTTCAGTCATTATTTGGTCCTCTGCTTGTCTATTATTGGTGTATAGGAATGCTTGTAATTTCTGCACATTGATTTTATATCCTGAGACTTTGTTGAAGTTGGTTATCAGCTTAAAAAATTTTGGGGCTGAGACAATAAGGTTTTCTAAATATACAATCATGTCATCTGCAAACAGACAATCTGACTTCCTCTCTTCCTATTTGAATGTGCTTTATTTCTTTCTCTTGCCCAATTGCCCTGGCCAGAACTTCCAATACTATGTTGAATAGGAGTGGTGAGAGAGGGCATCCTTGTCTTGTGCTGGTTTTCAAAGGGAATGCTTCCAACTTTTGCTCGTTCAGTATGATATTGGCTATGGGTTTGCCATAACTAGCTCTCATTTTGAAGTACGCTCCCTCAATACCTGGTTTATTGAGAGTTTTTAGCATGAAGGGAAGTTGAATTTTATTGAAGGCCTTTTCTGCATTTATTGAGATAATCAGGTGGTTTTTGTCATTGGTTCTGTTTATGTGATGGATTACGTTTATTGATTTGCATATGTTGAACCAGCCTTGCATCTCAGGGATGAAGCTGACTTGATCATAGTGGATGAGCTTTTTGATGTACTGCTGGATTCAATCTGGCAGTAATTTATTGAGGATTTTTGCATTGATGTTCATCACGGATATTGGCCTGAAATTTTCTTTTTTTGTTGCGTCTCTGCCAGGTTTTGGAATCAGGATGATGCTGGCCTTATAAAATGAGTTAGGGAGGATTCTTTCTTTTTCTGTTGTTTGCAATAGCTTCAGAAGGAATGGTACCAGCTCCTCTTTGTACCTCTGGTAGAATTCGACTGTGAATCCGTCTGGTGCTGCCTGGGCTTTTTTTGGTTGGTAGGCTATTAATTACTCCCTCAATTTCAGAACTTGTTATTGGTCTATTTAGGGATTCAACTTCTTTCTGGTTTAGTCTCAGGAGGGTGTATGTGTCCAGGAATTTATCCATTTCTTCTAGATTTTCTAGTTTATTTGCATAAAGGTATTTATAGTATTCTCTGATGGTAGTTTGTATTTCTGTGGGATCAGTGGTGATGTCCCCTTAATCATTTTTTATTGTGTCTATTTGATTATTCTCTCTTTTCCTTTTTATTAGTCTAGCTATCAGTCTATCTATTTTGTTAATCTTTTTGAAAAACCAGCTCCTGGATTCATTTATTTTTTAAGGCTTTTTTGTGTCTCTACCTCCTTCAGTTCTGCTCTGATCTTAGTTGTTTATTGTCTTTTGCTAGCTTTTGAATTTGTTTGCTCTTGCTTCTCTAGTTCTTCTAATTGTGATGTTAGGGTGTCGATTTTAGATCTTCCCCACTTTCTGATGTGAACATTTAGTGCTATAAATTTCCCTCTTAATACTGCTTTAGCTGTGTTCCAGAGATTCTGGTACATTGTGTCTTTGTTCTCTTTGGTTTCAAAAAACTTCTTTATTTCTGCCTTCATTTTGTTATTTACCCAGTAGTCATTCAGGAACAGATTGTTCGGTTTCCATGTAGTTGTGCAGTTTTGAGTGAGTTTCTTAATCCTGAGTTCTAATTTGATTGCACTGTGGTCTGAGAGACTGTTTGTTATGATTTCCATTCTTTTTCATTTGCTGAGGAGTGTTTTACTTCCAATTATGTGGTCGATTTTAGAATAAGTGCTGTGTGGTGCTGTGAAGAATGTATATTCTGTTGATTTGGGGTGGAGAGTTCTGTAGACGTCTATTTGATCTGCTTGGTCCAGAGCTGAGTTCAAGTCCTGAATATCCTTGTTAATTTTCTGTCTCATTGATCTGTGTAATATTGACAGTGGGGTGTCAAAGTTTCCTACTATTATTGTGTGGGAGTTTAGGTCTCTTTATAGGTCTCTAAGAACTTGCTTTATGAATCTGGGTGCTCCTGTATTGGGTGCATACATATTTAGGATAGTTAGCTCTTCTTGTGGCATTGATCCCTTTACCATTATGTAATGGCCTTCTTTGTCTTTTTTGATCTTTGTTGGTTTCAAGTCTGTTTTACCAGAGACTAGGATTGCAACCCTTGCTTTTTTTTTTTTTTTCTTTGCGTTCCATTTGGTTGGTAAATATTCCTCCATCCCTTTATTTTGAGCCCATGTGTGTCTTTGCATGTGAAATGGGTCTCCTGAATACAGCACACTGATGGGTCTTGACTCTTTATCCAATTTGCCAGTCCATGTCTTTTAATTGGGGGCATTTAGTCCATTTACCTTTAAGGTGAATATTGTTATGTGTGAATTTGATCCTGTCATCATGATGCTAGCTGGTTATTTCGCATATTAGTTGATGTAATTTCCTCATAGGGTCATTGGTCTTTATATTTTGGTGTGTTTTTGCAGTGGTTGGTACCAGTTTTTCCTTTCCATATTTAGTGCTTCCTTCAGGAGCTCTTGTAAGGCAGGCCTGGTGGTGACAAATTCCCTCAGCATTTGCTTGTCTGGAAGGGATTTTATTTCTCCTTTGCTAATGAAGCTTAGTTTGGCTGGATATGAAATTCTGGGTTGAAAATTCTTTTCTTTAAAAATGTTGAATATTGGTCCCCACTCTCTTCTGGCTTGTAGGGTTTCTGCAAGGAGATCCACTGTTAGTCTAATAGGCTTCTCTTTGTAGGTAATCTGACCTTTCTTTCTGGCTGCCCTTAACTTTTTTTCCTTTGTTTCAACCTTGGAGAATCTGATGATTATCTTAGTGGTGTTCTCTGTATTTCCTGAATTTGAATGTTGGCCTGTCTTGCTAGATTGGGGAAGTTCTCCTGCATAACATCCTGAAGTGTGTTTTCCAACTGGGTTCCATTCTCTCCATCAGTTTCAGGCACACCAATCAATCATAGGTTTGGTCTTTTCACATAGTCCCATATTTCCTGGAGACGTTGTTTGTTCCTTTTCATTCTTTTTTCTCTAATCTTGTCTTGCTGCCTTATTTCAGTAAGTTGATCTTCAATATCTGGTATCCTTTCTTCCACTTGATCAACTTCGCTATTGATACTTGTGTATGCTTCACAAAGTTCTCATGCTGTGTTTTACAGCTCCATCTGGTCATTTATGTTCTTCTCTAAACTGGTTATTCTAGTTAGCAGTTCCTATAATCTTTTATCAAAGGTTAGCTTCCTTGCATTGGGTTATAATATAGTACTTTAGCTCAGAAAGGTTTTGTTATTACCCACCTTCTGAAGCCTACTTCTGTTAATCTGTCAAACTCATTCTCCGTTCAGTTTTGTGCCCTTGCTGTAGAGGAGTTGCTATCATTTGGAGGAGAAGAGGCATCCTGGTTTTTGGAATTTGCAGTATTTTTGCACTAGTTTTTCCTCATTTTGTGGATTTAGCTACCTTTTATCTTTGAGGCTGATGACCTTTGGATGGGGTTTTTGGGTGGGTGTCCTTTTTGTTGATTTTGATGTTGTTGCTTTCTGTTTGTTAGTTTTTCCTCTAACAGGCCCCTCTTCTGTAGGTCTGCTGCAGTTTGCTGGAGGTCCACTCCAGACTCTGTTTTCCTGGGTATCACCAGTGGAGGCTGCAGAACAGCAAAGATTTCTGCCTGCTCCTTCCTCTGGAAGCTTCATCCCAGAGGGGCACTGGCCTGATGCCAGCTGGAGCTCTCCCGTATGAGGTGTCTGTCTACCCCTCCTGGGAGGTCTCTCCCAGTCAGGAGGCATGGGGATCAGGGACCAACTTGAGGAGGCAGTCTGTCCTTTAGCAGAGCTCGAGGGCTGTGCTGGGAAAATTCTCCTTGTCAGGATCTGCTGCTCTCTTCACAGCCAGCAGGTAGAAATGTTTAAGTCCACTGAGGTTGTGCCCACAGCCACCCCTTCCCCCAGATGCTCTGTCCCAGGGAGATGGGAGATTTATTTGTAAGCCCCTGACTGAGGACTGGGTGCAGTGGCTCATGCCTGTAATCCCAGCACTTTGGGAGGCCGAGGTGGGCAGATCATGAGGTCAGGAGATCGAGACCATCCTGGCTAACACGGTGAAATCTCATCTCTACTAAAAATACAAAAATTAGCCAGGCATGCTGGCACATGCCTGTAGTCCCAGCTACTCTGGAGGCTGAGGCAGGAGAATGGCGTGGACCAGGGAGGCGGAGCTTGCAGTGAGCCGAGATCATGCCACTGCACTCCAGCCTGGGCGACAGAGCGAGACTCCATCTCAAAATAAATAAATAAATAAAAACAAGCCCCTGACTGGGGCTGCTGCCTTTCTTTTAGAGATGCTCTGCCCAGTGAAGAGGAATCTAGAATGGCAGTCTGGCCACAGCCACTTTGCTGGCTGTGTTGAGTTCCACCCAGTCCAAACTTCCTGGCCTCTTTAGCACTGTCAGAGGAAAACCTACTACTCAAGCCTCAGTAATAACAGACACTCATTCCCTCACTAAGCTCGATCATCCCAGGTTGACTTCAGACTGCTGTGCTGGCAGTGAGAATTTCAAGCCAGTGGTTCTTAGCTTGCTGGGCTCCATGGGAGTCAGACCCTTTGATCAGACCACTTGGCTCTCTGGCTTCAGCCCCTGTTCCAGGGGAGTAAACTGTTCTGTCTTGCTGGGGTTCCAGGTGCCACTGGGGTACCAAAAAAAAAAAATTCCTGCAGCTAGCTCGGTGTCTGCCCAAACAGCTACCCAGTTTTGTGCTTGAAATCTAGAGCCCTGGTGGTATAGGCACAAGGGGAATCTCTTGGTCTGTGGATTGCAAAAACCGTGGGAAAAGCATAGTATGTGGGCTGGATAGCACAGTCCTTCACGGCTTCCCTTGGCTGTGGGAGGGAGTTCCCTGGCTCCTTGCACTTCCTGGATGAGGTGATGCCCCACTCTGCTTCTGCTCGCCCTCCATGGGCTGCACCCACTGCCTAACCAGTCCCAATGAGATGAACTGGGTACCTCAGTTGGAAATGGAGAAATCACTGCCTTCTGCGTTGGTCTCCCTGGGAGCTGCAGACAAGAGCTGTTCCTATTCAGCCATCTTGCCCCAAACAATCCCACTTTCTCTCTTTTTGCTCCCCAAAGTCACTAAGGTCTTAAGAGCTAACATTGTAGATCAACTTTGTATTTGTATACATGTTTCATTACAGAAAATTTAAAACATATACAAAATAAAGAAAACAGTATAATACGCCTGTTACCCAGGCTCAACAACCACTAATAACGTGCCAAATTTGTTTTATGTATACTCCAATCCATTTTCTACCCAGACTTTATTCTTTATTATTATTTTTTTCTGAGGTAAGATGTGGGCTAATTGAAGGTAAAATCTTGGCTGAGCACAATGGCGTAAGCCTGTGTAATTCCACCATTTTGGAATGACAAGACAGGAGGCTCACTTGAGCTTAGGAGTTTGAGAGCAGCCTGGGCAATATAGTGAGACCACATCACTACTAAAAATACAAAAAAAAAAAAATGAGCCATGATGGTGCATGCCTGTATTCCCAGCTACTTGGGATGCTGACATAGCAGGATCCCTCGAGTCTGGGAGGTTGAGGCTTCAGTGAGATGTGACTGGGCAGCTACACACAAGCTTGGGTGACAGAGTGAGACTCTGTCTCAAAAACAAAAGAGACAGATTCAATCTTAACTGTACTTTTTAAAACATCAATACGCACATATAGACAATTTTTCTTTTAAGAATAGAAGTATCAGGTTAATAATCATTACTGTAAACCCATTTGTTACTCAGACTTTATCTTTTAATTAGGTTTTTTAAAAAGTAAGATGTGAGCTTATTGAAAGGTCCAATCTTGGCCGGGCATAGTGACTTGCATTTGTAATTCCATCCCTTTGGGAAGCCAGAGCTCAGGAGTTTGAGACTAGCCTGGGCAACATAACAAGACCTCACTAGAGCAACATAATGAGACCTCCTCTCTACAAAAATTTTTTAAAAATTAGTTGGGCACGATGGTGCACACTTGTAGATGGTGCAGTTACTTGGGATGCTGCCTTGGGAGGATTGCTTGAGTCTGGAAGGTCAAGGCTGTGATAAGCTGTGATTGCACCACTACACTCCACCTTGACTGACAGATTGAGATGCTGTCAAAAAAAAAGGTACAATCTTAACTGTACTGGATTGACAGATCAATACATACATATAAACAATCCCTCTCTTAAACATAAAAGTACCCCACTTAAAAATTATTGCTATGCATGGGAATTACCTATACATTTTTAATTTGTTTTGGTTTGGATTTTTATTGAAAAGAAACACCTAGAAACATTACCTAAAATCTAGATTTTGATAAAAATAGGCTTGAATTGGGTCTGAGAATTTCAAAATAGGCATGAGTTTTGTCTGAGAATTTGTCTTTCTAACAAAGTACAGATATTACAGCACATGGTAGATACAAGGTCTCTTTTATTTATAAATAAATAAAATTTGATGAATAAAAATTTTTAAATTTGACCTGAGGTTAAAGGACAAATCAAAACACCTGTGCAATGTGTTATCTGTAGAAGTATATTTTTAATAATGACATAAACTATTAATAACCAAAAAAGTTATAATAATTTATTAACTAAATTGAGCAAAATTCCTATTATGGTATCTGTGGAAATGCTTTCTTAGAGTAAAATATTCTCTTATCTTGCAAGGGCACTGGTTAATAATAGTGATGATCTGGAAGTCAATGTCTCACAAAGTAAATAGCAGACCCCTTTTCACACTCATAGCTGGCCTTCACAGAGTTATCAAAAGAGCGGTCATTTACACGAGAGCAGATAATTTTCTTAGATTCTATTAAGTTTATATGCTAGTGTTGTTACAAAATTTAAATCAATTTTCTTATAAGATGACAAAATTTTGTTATAATATCACAATATACTATGATAGGTAATGTAATGTAATAAAATTTTGTTCAATATGATGCCATATTATTATAATTTATTTTATAAAAATATATATAAAATATATAAAAATATCAAAATGTTATATCACAATGTATTATACCATACATATGGCATATATCATAATACATTGTGATATCATAATACATATATTATATCACAGTATATTATGACATCATTATATAATGTCTCACATATATTATATCAAACACATTATATTTTACATTATATATTAATTATATTATATTATATTATATTATATTATATTATATATCTTACATAGTCCAGCTAATTGACATGGCCCCGCAGACTGCCCAGGGCATGAACTACTTCCCATGCCAAGAATATTATCCAAGGAGATCGCAAATCTAATAACATTTTTTAACACAAAGCATTCCCAGTAAAGATGAGTGACTCCCTTCTGACCACAGTGAAGACACAATGAAGCAGGGCCCAGCCCTTGGAGCAGCCTTTGGCCTCTGTTTTGTGGATTGCAGCTGAGGTGACTTTTATGCAGAACCTGAACCCCTTCAGCTTCCAGTCGGACATCTATGCCAAGGTGGGTGTGCTTTAAAAGCTCATGAATGGCTCACTGCCTTACAGCCACACTGGCAGCTGTGACCAGATTATCTTTATGGTGGGCTGTGACTCTTTGTCCCTGGACCTCAGAAAAATCTCCAGCAACTGCCCCAAGCCATATGGTACCTGCTGTCTGACTGCCTCAAGTTCCAGTATAAGGAGTGGCTCCTTTTGCCACAGACTCTGGCCACAATTTTTCTGCTGCGAGGGTTGCTCCCCAAGATTGAGGGAGATACCTCTAAACCTTCCTTTTATTAAACCCAAGCTGATGAGTTGCCTTCCTGCCTACTCATCAGCACAGGCTGTCTTGAGCCTTAGACCTCACTCCCAGCCACTAGGGAGCCAATCTTAGCCCACCATGCCAAGGAGCCTTGCCCACCAACTAATCAATGTTTTATTGCTGTCCTGATGTTGCATCAGGATCTCATATCCTCCACCCGGTTAGATGAGGGGGTCCCCATGTGCTTTCCCAGTTCCTCTAAAATTGAAAAACTCTTAAGGATTCAGCCCTTGCCCCCCTCCATCATTTTGTTTCTTGGCTTAGGAGATACCTCTAAATTTGGGAAACTCCTTCATCTCATATGGCTAAATTTTCTAGCAGGGATTTCATTCAGAACCTCTCTGGAATTTGTGTCTAATGTGACTTCCACTGGACTTTGGGGTTCTTGGCACATCATGTATTTTGGGAGTTCCCTTTTTGTCCTCTCCTCCATTCAAGGACTACTCTCTTACTTCACCAAAATACAGAGAATTTTGCTGAAAAATCAATAAAATGTTTCAAATGAAACCTTCCCAACCTTTGCCTCTGGGGAAAACATAATTTTTATTGAATTATTTATGTACGTATTTGACCTCTGCTCTAAAAAGAGACACTACTCACTTCACACAAGGCTGTTAGTTATTTAAAAACATCCTTGAAAAGCTTGTCCAAACAGAAGCTTATATAAGACATAAAAAAAATTAACCGACAGGTCTATAAAAACTGTCTCCCAACAGAGTATAACATGCTCTTAAAAATACAGAAATATTAGTACAACCATTATAAAAAACATTGTGAAGTTTTTCAAATAATTAAAACAGAATTGCCATATTATCCAGCAATTTCACTTCGATATATAACCAAAGAAAATAAAATTAGTCTCTAGAAGAGCCACCTGCACTTCTATATTCATCACAGAATTATTTACAATGACTGAGACATGCAAACAATCTACGTATCCATTAATAGATGAATGGATAAAGAAATTATGGAATATTTATATAATGGAATATTATTCAGCCATAAAAAGAGAATTCTGCCATTTACAACAATATGAATGAACCTAGAGGACATTAGCTTAAGTGAAATAAGCTAGACACAGAATGACAAATACTGTTTAATTTCACTCATATATGAAGCCAAAAATGTCAAAGTCATAGAAACAGAGAGTACACAGTGGTTCCTAGGCTGTGGTGGGTGGAAGAAATGAAGACATGTTGATCAAAAGTGCAAACTTTTAGATATAAAATAAACAAGTTCTGGTGATTTAATGTATGGCATGGATGTCCATGTATGTTGTCTTAGGCTATCCCTATTTCTGTAACAAAATATTTTAGAATAGGCAATTTATACAGAGTCTAAACTTAGTTCTCACAGTTATGGAGGCTGAGAAGTCCACGATTAGGGCACCAGCAGGTACACATAATAGTACCTGCTCATTACATTACTTTGATAATTACACTATGTATATACGTATGTATGTATTTATTGGGGCATCACATTTTAACCCTGTGTTCTTTTTATGAAAATGTTACTCCTGTACAACTTTATTCTCTCTTTCCCTCCTAGTTTGGGTACTAATGTTTAAATCTACATATGTTACAAACACAATATGTTTTTATAGTTATCTGCTCATATAATTTTATTTGTTTTAAATTAGCTGAAATAAGAAAAAAGCACTTGTATATTTACAGGTTTATTTTGTTAAACTTCTTATTCATTGTATTATTTTCATCTTTCAGTTTTACTAACGTTTTTTTTAAATCTTCGTGGATACACGAAGGAACTGGAAAATCTCTGGAAAGATTTTCTTAGCCCAATATATCTTTTTTTGAACCCACCTTCTCTGTGCTGTTATTGGCAAATAAATTAAATTTCTTTATGTTATATAAATTGCTGTGAAGACGCAATTACAAACAATATTACAAAGTTGCTTTTGACAATCAGATAATATGAGAGAAAATATTTCTTATATTGCCTTAAATATTTGTTACATTTACTAGTCCTCTTTGTCTTTTGGGGCATTGAAATTATCTGGGATTACTTGCATTCAGCCTGAAAACTTATTTTTATTCTTTCTCAAATGATCTTTCTGCTATCAAGAAATTGCCTCCATTTTTATTTATCTGAAATGCCTTTATTTTTATTTATCTTTAATTGATAGTTTTTCTGAGGATAACATTTTTAGTGGAAGTTTTTTGTCTTTGAGCATTGAAATACATATATTCTTAGAAGTTGAAAAGCTTTTATGAAGAAAAAATTCGAGACCTGAGAATGTTCAGCGATTTGAGAAATTCAGAAAGGAAGGAAATGCTTTCTGAGGAGTGAGCCACAAGTACTATATGAGTATAGATAATGTGTACCCTACATAGGTGTGATTGTGGATGTGTGGATGTTTGAGATATGTATAACTTATTTGTTGTAAAATAAAGCTCAGGCTACATTTTAAAGAATTTATATGAGATAGTTGGGGTTAATCAAGATAAATGGGTAAAATTAAAATGATAATGTTGGTAATAATTTTGACTATGCAATAAATAGTGATGATAGGATATCTATGGCTTTTTTCAGATATGTAAAATGTGATTCCTCTTCACCATTAAGATGACCATGTTCCACTTATCGTACTATTAAAAATTGCCCTTTTTTTCCAAGCTGGTATTAGACTCACAGCCAACACCTTCCTCCTTTTCTTCTGTATCTTCACACTCCCTCTGGACTGCAGGCCTAAGCCCACTGACCTCATCACCTCTCAACTGGCCCTTGTCCACTTAGTGATGCTTCTCACTGTGAGCTTCTTAGCAGCTCCAGACCTGTTTGAGTCACTGTATTTTCAGAATGACTTCAAGTGTAAGGTATTCTACATGCATAGAGGGATGAGGGCTCTCCATCTGCACCACCTGCCTCCGGAGTGTGCTCCAGGCTATCACCATTAGCCCCAGCACCTCCTGGTCGGCAAGAATTAAACAGAAATTCACACGTTGCATCTTTCACTTCTTTGGGTTCTCAGTTTGTTTCTCAGAAGTAACCTGCCCTCCTCCACTGTGGCCTCTTCTAATGTGACCAATAGCAATGTGCTAAGTATCAGTAAATACTGTTCACTTTCTTACATAAGGGACATCATCAGGAGCCTGTTTTTCATGCTGCCACTACTTACAGATGTCTTTGTAGCAATCATGTTTCTCTCAAGTGCATACATGGTAATTCTTTTGTCCAGACATCAGAGACAACCCCAGTACCTTCCCAGCACTAACCTCTCTGCAAAAGCCTCCCTAGAGAAAAGGGCCACGCAGACCATTCTGTTGCTGGTGAGTTGCTTTGTGGTCATGTACTGGGTGGACCTTATCATCTCATCATCCTCAACCCTGTTATGGGCTTATGACTCAGTCATCGTGGGTGTCCAGATGCTTGTGGGCAATTTCTGTTAGCCCTTTTATGTTAATTAGTTCTGATAAAAGAATAATCAAAATTTTGCGTAATGTGTGATATAAATATCATAGATGATTAATAAATTATGAAAACAATTATTTGGAAAACAGATTTTGACATCAAATTTTTCAAGAAGCAGGCGATTTGATATATTATTTTATTACACTTTTATTTCATCTTAATACTTTTGAAAACTATGCTGCCAAGAACTTGGTGGTTTCTTTAGTTCAAAGTCCACCATCATAGTTCCCTGTGTCCACGAGTTTCTTATATTTAATTTTGATTCCCTAATTTTTATATTAGACAACTTTTCCACCTTCTTAAAGTGTATATTTGAGATGCTCCTGTTGGTAGATAAAATTTCTCTTTGTGTGTGTGTGTGTGTGGTGTGTGTTTTTACTTTTGAAGGTTATTTAGTTTACCCTTATTTATTAAAAAATATGCTAGCTATGTATTCAATTATAGGTTGAACAATAATTTTTCAGCACTCTTAATATTTCCTTCTCAGTTTTCTGGCTCTGCCATGGTCTGTGGAGATTTTATTCTCACCTGTGTAGATTCTCTCTCTCTCTCATGGATTTTAATTTTCTTCATTCTCTTTGGTGTTATGCAGTTTGACTTATCATGTTGGATATCTTTCTTTATTGCTCTCTCACTTTTTTTTTTTTTTTTAATGGAGATGGAGTCTTGCTCTGTCACCCAGGCTGGAGTGTAATGGTACAATCTTGGCTCACTGCAACCTCGGCCTCCCAGGTTCAAGCGATTCTCCTGCCTCAGCCTCCAGAGTAGCTGGCATCACAGTCCGCCACCATGCCTGGCTAATTTTTCTGTATTTTTAGTAGAGACAAGGTTTCACCATGTTGCCCAGGCTGGTCTCGAACTCCTAACTTCAAATGATGCGCCCATCTTGGCCTCCCAAAGTGCTGAGATTACAGGCATGAGCCACCGCACCCGGCCTCTTTATTGCTCTCTTTTAGGCACAGTGTCTCTTTTAGGCACATGTCTGATTTTTAATTTTGGAAATTTGTAAATAATTATTTATTAGTATGACATTATTTGTATGGATTCAAGTGAAATAATTGTGCTTTACTCTTTGTCATTCTATTCTTCACATATGTATAATTACATACATATTGCTATTATTTTGTTTCTCTTCCTTTTATTTGGTTATATTCGTTCTGCTCAAAATTCCAGTTCATTAATCCAGTTTACTAATTCTCTTATCATCAACTTAGTCCACTTTTATAATTAACTCACATATTGTATATTAAATTTCTTTATGTTTAAATTATTCCATTTCTATTTGCTCTTTTCCAAATTTGTTTGTTCAGTTTATAGTTTCCTGCTCTTTCAAAAATTATTTTGGTATCATCTTTTCCCCATTTGTTTTTACTTAAACATTTAAAATATTTAAATTTAATATTTTATATTAATATTTATAAATATAAATATATTTATAATACTTTTTACATTTAAAATATTATAAATATATTTCCAGTATGCAAAGTTTATGTGATATCAAATTTCTTCCAACCCGGCCAGGCACAGTGGCTCATGCCTGTATTCCCAGCACTTTGGGAGGACGAGGTGGGCGGATCACTTGAGGCCAGGAGTTCCAGACCAGCCTGGCCAACATGGTGAAAACCGTCTCTACTAAAAATACAAAAATTAGCCGGGCTTGGTGGGGCGTGCCTGTAATCCCAGCTACTTGGGAGGCTGGGGAAGGAGAATCACTTGAACCCGGGAGGCAGAGGTTGCAGTGAGCCAAGACCGCGCCATTGCACTCCAGCCTGGGCAACAGAGCGAGACTCTGCCTCAAAAAAAAAAAAAAAAAACAAAACAAAACTTCTAACCCTTTCTCCTCGTACCTTGTCTTCTTCTGTGCTTCATACTTTTTATTTTTTATTTTTTGCAATAGGATCCGGTTTATTCTGCCTTGGCAGGGTGATCCTGAGGGTGGTGGGTGTCACCCTCTCCTGGGCATAGGGAGGGCCAGCAGGCCAATTAAGCCAATAGTGGGAGAAGCGCTGGTGGGGGGCGGGATTTGGGGGTCAGGGGTGTAATCCCGACAATGCGGTGAAACCAGGCCGAGGCCTGGAGGCACTTGTGGTAGGCCAGGGCAGGGTGGAAGGCAGTGGACTGGGACTGGGCCAGGGCGACAGGCCCGAGGACCCAGGCCACACGGGCACCCCGGGAGGTGGGGCGCAGTGTCACATGACGCAGAACATGAATCACAGGCCCAGGGATCACAGTCAGCACATGGACAAGGGGGCACAGACTCACAGGCCAGATGGACATCCAGTCAAGACCGGGCCAGACGAGTGGACACAGGGCCGGTGTCACATACAGACCACGGGGAGACATGGCCCTAGGGGACACACAGACTTGACGTCACAATGCACAAGGCAGGTCACAGAGCTCAAGGAACCTGGGCAGGGGCCGCTTGGCATTTCTGCACTGGAATCCTGTGAGACAAGTGTGGTGGCCGCTCTGGAGGTGCCTGGGGTGGTCCCCTCAAGGCCCCTCCGGACTTACTCCGTCTTCCACACTGTTGAGCAGCTTTCCTACCTCATGGCAGAGGATAAACACTGTGGTCACATCCAGGCAGACCCGGCCCAGGTGGGGGACAATGCCGTTGTAGAAGGCCTTGAGCCCTTCCTTCCTCAGGATTTGCAGCCGCAGTCCCGTGTGTTCCGCATTTGTGCTTTCCAGGCCCCGCATCAGGGTCTCGATCCCGTGCAGTGGAGCGTTTCCCAAGACACTGGCTGCGCCCACAACAGCTCCGAAGGCCCCAGCGACCAGCGGGTTCATGGGCTTGCTGGGGTTGTCCCCTCGGTACCAGCTATGCAGGGGGGTCAGGAGAAGAAGCGGATGACCAGCCCTGCTTCAGCGTAGGGGCCGTGAGGCCCCGCTGAATCCCCTTGTTCCCGCACAATCTCCCTAACCCCGGTGGGAGACTCCTCTGCACTGGACGTCTGGGGAGGTCTGGCGGTGGATGAACTTCACCTTGATGGCGTCCATGGGAAATACGACCACCACGGCCTCGGCCACGCGGACGCCCCAGCTGCACGGCAGCCTGCGCTGTTGTAAGGCAGTCCCTGGGCATCCCGCGTCTGGCTGCTGAGGAACTGGAACATTCAGAACCCAAAGCCGCCTTGGGGATAGAGTCGCAGAGCAGGGAGCCGAGGCCGCGGTGCTGGCCCGGGATGCCGTGGCCGCGACAGTGTACTCGCGGAATTCATGCGCTGTGTCCCGCGGGTGCGAGCGGTCGTCGGGCTGCAGCTGCGTCCTCCCGCGCTCCGTGGGCAACGGACGCCGATTTCGATGTCGCGGGCCTGGCCGCCTGCCAGGGACGCCTTCCCCGGGGCCTCTGCTGGGCCTTCTTGGACGCGGTCGGGCCACGGCGGACGGGAGGCGGGCGCCCAGCATGGTCTGAGGTCCCAACCTCCTGAACTCCGCACTGGGACCTTAATTTAGTTTTAACACAAATAAATACCTCACTAAAGATAAAAAGGGATGTCTTGGCTTCCAATTTTTGTTAAAAGCAATAGCATATGTTGTATATGTATATGTTGTATAGGATAGTGCATTGGGGTAAGTGGGTTTTTTAGTCTTTTTATTTTTTTCATCTCAGCCCACTGACATTGAAAGGGGATAGTTTTTAGGTTATCGATGAGCAATTTTCCCTCAGATAGGCCTTAGTGTAGGGGTTTGTGGTCATGTAGATGAGAGGTAGGCTGGGATTAAAAGTCGTTATGGCAGTAATAGCCTTCTGAAGACAAGGAAATTCAAATCCCTCTCATGATACTTTGCTAGTATCTGCCGGGTTTGCTGTGCCTTCCCTTTGTGCCTCTTCCCACACGTGGTTTCTTGCACTTGGCCCAGCTATATTCCACTGTTCTTTCGACTCCATGCTTCTTAGCCTAGTAGCAGTGTGAGGGAGTGCTCCTCCAATGTTCTGAGGAAGCCTCAGACTCAGCACTGTCAACTGGGGTGTGGGGTTACTGACATTTGAAGAGTTTCCTGCCCCTCCTGTAGATGCAATGCCAGGGCAAGAACACATTCCTGTCCCTACTTGTCCATGGTAGGGGAGAGATACTCCTTCTCCATGTTCTTAACTCCCAGTTGAAGTGGGCCTGCAACAGTGCCCTGTAAGTTAATAATTTATTTTCTTTATGGGAGATGCATCTGTGCAAAAATGTGGGTGTTGGCCTTGTTTCTCCACCCTCAGTTCGGGAGTTTTTCCCCAGTGCCTTGTGACTCAGGTTTGGATGCTCTTTCTCTGTAGATTAGGCCTTGTGTCATATAGGGGAGATAGGAGAGCTGTGTCTCCAGAGTTGTAGCAGTAGATGGGATAGTGGTCCTTCCCCATCAGCACTGTGTGGGAGCATTCTCAGGATTCTACCCTATCTTCCCTGACAGGCCTTGTAGGGTTCCTAGAAAAATTATACACCACTTTGTGAGGCCGAGGCGGGCAGATCACGAGGTCAGGAGATCGAGACCACGGTGAAACTCTGTCTCTACTAAAAATACAAAAAATTAGCCAGGCGTGGTGGCGGGCGCCTGTAGTCCCAGCTACTCGGAGAGGCTGAGGCAGGAGAATGGCGTGAACCTGGGAGGCGAAGCTTGCAGTGAGCCGAGATTGCGCCACTGCACTCCAGCCTGGGCGACAGAGCGAGACTTCATCTCAAAAAAAAAAAAAAAAAAAAAAAATTATACACAACGGTGTAAACCCTATGTCTGTAGACTCCAAGGTTTCACATTCTCCTCACCCTCCCACACACAGCCAGTAGGAACTAGTTCAAAAGTTCTGGCTTAATTTTACCAGTTTTCATGGTTTTCAGGGTGCACATAAAACCTGGGGCCTGTGTGACCTGCAGGCTTCTGCATCCCCTGATGTCGCGTTTGTAGTCTGCCCCGTGACCTCAGTTCTCTAAAGGGCTCAGGAGAAACCATCCATTCATTTGCAGTTTCTCCAGGGTTTTGTTTGCTTGTTTAATGTGTAGGAGCAACTCTTTGTCAGGTCTCTATATCTACAAACTTAACTCAGAAACTAATACTTTTAAACACATTATCATACTTTTAGTTCTCCTCTATGCTAATTGTTCTTCAGTATTTTTTATATTTGTATGTCTTTATCTACTTTAAAACCAGGTTTAATCTAATTCATAACTTAATCTAATTCATAATCTTAATCTAAGATTAATTCATAATTTTAATTTAATTCATAACTTTTCTTTCATGTATTCCCGTGTAACTTTCTTTTCAGACATTTAAAGTATTGTTGTGTGTTTCAAGTGGAGGAGGTCAGATTATAACTGACATTTGTCCTTGACTACTAGACATATCACTTCAGCCCTGATGAGTTATACCTGAAGCCAGATCTACCCTTACCATGTATTTATTTTACTATTCAATAAACTTATCATGAATGGCATATTTTGTTACAGTTGTAGGTTTATGAACCTGAACAGACAATAAAATAAATAAAAACCAAATTACATGGCTTCAGGAGGGTATAATTTTTTAAGTTTTTGGTTCATTAAAACATTTTTGTCTTTTTGTGATTTGCAACCTTGAGTGATTTCCTTGAAACAGGAACCAGAGTTAAAACTGAAGTAGTAGGTGTTGGTGAGATTTTGATGGCTAAGACCATCAGGCTCATTTTGTAACTAAGAGGGAAATTAGAACACATCACCAGTTCCATGTGATCACAGTGCATTTGGAATTATCACCATGGCAACCCATGACTTGTATTTTAGGGGAGAATTGGAAATAAAATGACCAAGCATAAAGCTGACCCAGTCTAACATGGATCTTTGTCTTTAAAACATATCTGCAATACTCATGTAGGCAGTGTATAAATAACTTGTCAGAAATATCATTTATGCCAAGGTTCTTCTTGAATTTTCAGGATTTTGTTTCTCCAGTAGTGTGTGTGTTACTAAGCAAAAGGGGCTTTCTATCCAAAACACCAGAACCCAAAAACTGTGGCACTGGGTTTTTCTTTTTAAGAAAAAAAAGCTTTTTATTATAATTTTTGTTTATAATTATATAATTTTAATTTTATTATGGTTGTTTTATTATAATTTTTATTTTAGTATCATTTAGGGTACAAGTGGTTTTTGGTTACCTGGATGAATTATATAGTGGTGAATTCTGAGATTTTAGTGCACCTGTCACCTGAGTAGTATATATTGTACCAAATAGGTAGGTTTTTCACCCCCATCCACCTCCCATCCTCTGCTTGTGAGTCTCCAAAGTCCATTATATCACTCTGTATGCCTTTGCATACGCATAGCTTAGCTCCCACTTACAAGTGAGAAATAATGGTATTTGATTTTCCATTCCTGAGTTATTTCACTTAGAATAATGGCCTCCAGCTTCATTCAAGTTGCTGCAAAAGACATTTCATTCCTGAGGTGCTGACCTTGGGTTTACTGGACACATCTCAGAGACAGGGCAGAGGATGAGGGCAAGATCCCTCTAAGGCACTCCCCCACGCCCTACCACTCCTGCTCTGGAAGGACCCCTGAAGGGCACTGGAGAGGTTGGAGTTCTCAGTGCAAGCCAATACCCACACCTGTGAGTACCAACAGCCCCAGAGAGCAGCAGGAGCCCCTCACTTCTGAGAACCCCTCCAAGGATGTCAACACTTAATTAAGCCAGGGAGTAGAGAGAATCAGTCTCTCAGACCCAGAGAGGATTCAGGGAAAGGGCACAGGAGGCCCCAGCCCAGAGCCAGAACACAGTTCAGCTCAGTGTGGGAACTCACAGCATGGAGCGGATGGCCCTGCACGGCTGAAGAGACCAGTGTGCGGGAGCGTCTCACCTATTGTGGAGTCAGGCCCTTATATTAGGTGGCGAGAGGGTGAGGTGAGAGTTACGGCCTTTCCCAGCTGAGTTCTGGACCAGGGCTGGAGCCCAGGCCAAATATCCCTGGGGAAAGGGCATGAGGCAGGAAGCCTTGAGCCAAGTTGAACACTGGGGTGCTGTCCCCAGAGCAGCCTGGGGTGTCCTGACAGCACTCATGCCACAGTCTGCACACACCCCTTACTCTGAAATTAACAGCCTGCAGGGGTGTCGTCAGTATCAGAACAAGTGGGCCACACAAAGCCCTCGAGGACTCCAGGAACCCAGTTCCATGGGGTGCAGCCCTGCAAGGGCCAGATGGGCTGGGTAGAAAAGCTGACCAAGTCTTCCTTCCTTCCAGCCAAATCTGGAAGAAAGGCCCCTTGCCTGGAGCAGTGTTCCTGGTATCCAGGCCTCTGTGGGCATCCCTCAGCACAAAGACCCTCTCCAAGGGGGATGGGACGGCCTTTCCAGGACCACCGGCCCAGCTCCAGAAGCCCATGGGCCATCCCCACGGCCACCTGAGCTGTCCCTGAGGCTAAGGCCCAGCAGCATGAAGGGACTTCCACAGAAACCAGGGCAGTAGGCTGCTCTCTGGCGGCACTGGGGGAGCAGGGTCTGGCTAACCTGTCCCTGGCCCAGGACACATGCCTGGAAATTAGGGTTTTCTCCTCTGCTCTTAACATCTCCTGGGTAAACCAATAATTACCCTCCTTTGTGTCTCAAAATTCACATCTATGTAAGAGTTGCTGGTGAGGGTGACATTTCCAGGAAGCCACAGCCCATGTCACCCCCCCTGCAAAGTTGTGACCTTATCCGCGGGCAGGTCAGGCGGCAGAGCTCTCCCAAAAGCAGGTGAACTGGCGCTCTGGTTGGAGGGCGTGGAGGGCAGCAGCACAATGGACAGCGTCTGGGACCTCAGGTCAGTTCCACAGCAGCTTAGGAAAGCATACGGCTCCCTGGGCTGGAGAAGGCGCGACGCTTTTGAGAGAAACCGAACTGAGCAGCGGGAGGTGGAGTGAGGCTGAGACCCGTCCTATTTGGGCAAAGGCGAGATGCACTTCGCAGCGTCACACCCTCCTCACTGCCCAGCACAGACCTGCCCCTCAAGTCCCTCTCCGGACTCAATCCCCTTAGCCAGGGTGGCACAGAATGAGGGGCCAGCATAGGTGTGGAAGCAAAGAAGTCCACACGGCCCTGCACCTCCCTCTGAGGCTGCGCACCACCCCCGAGCCCGGCGCTTGCTGGGACTGTAGGCCGGTAGCCCTACGCCAAATGGCTAAAAGTGGTTAAGAAACTACTCCTCCCAAGCTTGCAGTGAGCCGAGATCGTGCCACTGCACTCCAGGCTGGGCGACAGAGCGAGACTCTGTCTCAAAAAAAAAGCAAAAAACAACAAAAAAAGAAACTACTCCTCGAATTATGCCTGACGAGGCGCGCACCGCCCTCTCCAGGTATCATCACCAACCCCAGTCCCGTTGCATGCTGGGATTGTAGTCCCGCAGCCCTGCGAACAACGGCCGAAAGCGGTTAAGAAACTACTTCTCCCAGCATGCCTGGCGAGGCGCGCCCCGCGCTCCCCCTTCAGGTGTCCTCACCAACCCCACTCCCGTTGTATGCTGGGATTGTAGTCCCGCAGCCTTGCAACCAACGGCCGGAAGCGGCTAAGACACTACTCCTGCCAAATGCCCTGCAGTAGCGCACCACGCTATGTCTCCCTCCAGGGATCTGCACCACCCACAATCCTGTTTCGTGCTGGGATTGTCGTCCTGTAAGCCTACAACTAACACCTGGGTGCAGATAAGAGACCACAGCTCCCATAATTCCCAGCAAAGGTCCGTTCTGCACCGAGCTCCTTCAGGAGTCCAGTGCAGTTCCGCCGTGCGGAGGGAAGCTTGGCTGTTCACAAACCCTCCTGCACTCGAGGAGACAGCTTGGCCGGGCCAGCTGATCTCACCTTGTCATTATGACACGGTGTCTCCCCAACGTGCCGACTTCACGACTTGTGCCCAAAGTTTACTTTCTCGCAGAACAGGTAGAGGCCAAGAGCTTCTCACAGCTTCCGCCGCCGGGTTGCCATGGTAACTCTCCTTTTACCACCACCACCCCCACCCCCACCCCCACCCGCAGCCGGGTCGACCCCACCCCTTCCCACTGAGGGGCCTCTCCTTTTAGCCCCGCCCTCTACTGTCCCTCCCCCTGGCCACATGCGCAGTGCTGCCCCTTGGTCCGGCGAGGGAAGAAGCTCCCCCGTGAGTGTCCTAAACCATTAGTTTGCTGCTTCATGTGAAGGTACCCAGTCTCTGGTAACCTGGCACTTCACTTTTGAAAACCACCTTTTTTTCTGTCTCCCTTTGCTCCCCAGATGCACCTATTGGACTCCGGGCTGGCTGCATGGCCGGCGTCTGGGTCAGGCCTCGCACACGGACGCTCTTGCCACTGTGATAAAGAGGAGAAAAAGTCCCAGGAGAAAGGGACCCCCTAAAGTACTTTGAGAGCCACATCCACCACTTCTCTGCCCCCCACCCAGGCTGGTTTCCAGGCCCTGGGGTCCTGGTGTGGACCTGCCTGCCGTAATTAACGCAGGTGCAGGACCTGAGCGCCTTGGTCTCTCCCAACACATGAGAGAAGTTTGTGTGGTGAGGTTTGGACAGTGTCTGTTTCTGCCTTGAATAGGGTTCCCTGGAAAATCTGTATCCCTTTTTAAATACTCCCTTTGGTACCGCTTTTAAGACTTTGCCGGTGGAACTTAACAGTGATCATTTTTTTGAATCCATTTTTATATTTGCTTTTTTAGATTAACTGTTAAGTACTCCACGCTTCTGAAACGGGCGTAGGCACAGCGTCAGTTCTGTACAGTGCAGACGCAGCAGGACAGAATCTCCCTGGGCATCTTTCTGGAGCATCAATTTTACTGCAAGATTTTGAAGAAACAAATTTAATTGATTTCCAAGTTAAGAAATTAAACCTTGAAAACTAGACTAAAAAGTCATCTGCACCTGACGTAACAGACTTTCTGCAGGAAGAAAACTGTAAGGAGAGCATATTGTCCATTATTATAAATAGTGAAAATGAGAAATCATAGCAAGTCCCTTGAAAACCCTGCCTTGCCAGTCTTCTAATAGAGCCTTGGTATGGTTTTATGTGTATTTTCTTTTTGAAGTGTGCTCACCTTTTGAATATACAAATTTGGGGTTTTGACCAAATTTTGCAAGTTTTCGGCTATTAGTTGTTTATTTTAATTTTTCTGTCTCTCCCTCTCCTTCTCGTACTCAGTCATTCCACAGGTCTCTAAGGCGCTTTTCATTTTCTTCAAACTTGTTCCACTCTTCAGACTGGATGATTTCTATTGCTGTCTTATGTTTCTACTCTTGTTTATAAACTCAAGGGTCTTTTTAATTTTTCATTTCATTATCTCTCTATTCCATTTTTTTTATCATTTCCATTTCTCTGCTGAGGCTCCACATGAGTTAATTCATTTTGAGGATGTTTTCCTTTATCCCCATGAACATACTTACAATAGCTGCTCTCAAACCCTTGTCTGCTGATGACATCGTCTTGGACATCTTAGAATTAGCTTCTGCTGCCTGCTTTTTATCTTGTGTATAGATTACATTTTAACGTTTCTTCACACATTTCATGAATTTTAATATTGTATACTAGAAATTATAAATAGTAGTTATAGAGACTTTAAATTCTGTTGTATTCCTTTGAAGAGCATTTTTATTTGAAGAGGGGTTAATCTGACTGGATTCAAACAGCAATACCTACCTCCCCTACAGTGGACACAGTTGAAATCTTCATTCAGTTACCACACACACATGCATGTATTGTATATAGTTGTGCATTTCTGTGTAACTATATATATTTTATCCAGATTTTATCATTGTTACCTGTGAGAGTGTTCAACAAGCTACTCTAGCATTACTGAAAGTCAGAACCTCAGTTTTGTTTGTTTATTGGATTTGAATACATAATGCCTTTGTTTTCTTTTGTAACATTTTTCAATTTGAAGTTTTATTTTGTCCGATATTAATATAGTCAACCCAAATCTCTTTTGCTTATTATTTGCATGAAATATCTGTTTTTCTCTTTTCACTTTCAACCTACTTGTGTCTTTCAATCTAATGTGAGTCTTGTACAAACAAGTTGCATCATGCTTTTTAGTCTGTTCTGCTGATCTCTGCCTTTTAATTCGATAGTTCAATCCATTTACATTTAAAATAATTATTCATAAGTAGATTTCTGTCATTTTGCTATTTGCTTTCTGTATACCTTATGTCTTTTTATTTTACATTTTCTACATTATTTTCTTCTTATTGATTTTTTTTAGTAAAATATCTTAACTTTTTATTTCCTTTGTGTATATTCTATAGCTTCTTTTTGTGATTACTATCATGGTGATGACATTTAACATCTGAATTTATTTATTTTAATTGCTGCATAGTACTATATTCAATTATATGAACATAGTATAATTTTTAAATCTATTCTACTTTTGATAGTCATCATTGGGATATTTAATATGACTTATTTTTTAGATGAGTATTGAGTGTACACAAACATTGAGCGGAACGTACAGAGTTCCCATGTATCCTCTCCCCACACCCAGCTTCTCCTCTATTATTAACACCTTACATTAGTGTGGCATATTTGTTACTCTTAATGAGCTAATATAGAAAAGTTATTATTAACTAAAATCTAGAGTTTGCATTCGAATTCATGTTTTCTGTTTTACATTCTGTGGATTTTGACAAATGCATGACGACATGACATGTATCCATTATTGCATTATACAAAATAATTTTATTGTCTTAAATATCCACTGTACTCCATCTATTCATCTCACCCCTTTTCCCCCCAAACTTTTGGAAAGCACAAGTCTTCTTACTATGTCCATGGTTTTGCCTTTTACAGAATGTCATATAGTTGGAATCCTATAGTATGTAGCCTTTTCAGACTGTCTTTTTCACAGCCATATGTATTTAAGGTTCCTCATGTCTTTTCAAGCCTTGATAGCTCATTTTTTTAAACCAGTGAATAATGTTCTGTTGTGTGGTTGCACCACAGCCAGTTTATTTATTTACCTATTGAAGAACATTATTTACCTATTAAGAACATTATTTACCCATTGAAGACCATCTTAGTTGGTTCCATGTTTTGGCAATTATGTATAAAATTGCTCTAAACAGTCACCTGCAGAGTTTTGTGCAGATGAAAGTTTTCACCTCTTTGGGATTAAGGCCAAAGAGTGTGATTGCTGGATTGTATGTAAGTGTGTATTTAGCTCTGTAAGAAACTGGCAAACTGTCTTGCAAACTAGTCATAGGTCTTTGCATTTTCACCAACAAGTTCTTGTTACTCTACATCCTCACCAGCATTTAGTGTAGCCCCTGTTTTGGATTTTAGCCATTCTAATATGTGTGTGGCAGTATGCCATTGTTATTTTCAATTTCCCGATGACATGCTGTTGAGCATATTTTCATGTGCTTATTTGCCATGCTTATATGTTCTTTAGTAAGGATCTATATCTTTTGCCATTTTATAATTGGGTTGTTCATTTCTTATTCTTGGGTTTTAAGAGCTCTGGAATTTTTTTGCATATTTTTGATACCAGTCTTTTATCGGTTATGTGTTTTGCAAATATTTTCTCCCATTCTGCGGCTTGTCTTTTTATTTTTTCACAGTGTCTTTGACAATGCAGAAATGTTGTTTTTAATATGGTTCAACTCAGCAATTTTTCCTTTCTTGGATCATGTTTTTTGGTGTTTTTGTTTTTGTTTGTGACAGAGTCTCGCCCTATCGCCCAGGCTAGAGTGCAGTGGTACAATCTTGGCTCACTGCAACCTCCTCCTCCTGGGTGCAAGCAATTCTCCTGCCTCAGCCTCTAGAGTAGCTGGGCCTACAGGCACGTGCCACCACTCCCAGCTAATTTTTGTATTTTTAGTAGAGACAGGGTTTCACCATGTTGGCCAGGATGGTCTCGATCTCTTCACCTCGTGATCCACCTGACTTGGCCTCCCAAAGTGCTGGGATTACAGGCGTGAACCACTGCACCTGGCATTTTTGGTGTTTTATCAAAGGAGCAAAACCTGAGGTAATTCAGATTCTGCTCTTTGTTGTCTTCTAGGAGTTTTGTGATTTTTCCTTTTATATTGGTCTGTGATCCATTCTGAGTAATTTCTGTGAAAGTTGTCAGGTCTAGGTTTAGGGTTTTTTTTTCCTTTTTTTCTCTTGCATGTGGATGTCCAGTTGTTCAGTACTGTTTGTTGAAAAATTATTCATTCTCATTTGAATTGTCTTTGCTCTTTCCTCAAAGATAAGCTGACTATATTTTTATGGGTCAATTTCTGAGCTTTCTCTTTTGTTTTATTGATGTTTCTCTATTATTTTTTACCATTACCATGTTGTTTTGATTACTGTAGCTTTATAGTAGTGCTTACAGTTGGGAAGTGTCATTCCTATAACTGTCCTTTTAAAATATTTTCTTGGTTATTCTGAGCTTTTTGCCTTTCCATATAAACTTTAGAATCAGTTTGTCAATATCCACAAACTAACTTTGTGGAATTTTGATTGGGATTGCATTGAATATGTAAATGTAGTTGGGAAGTACTGACATTTTAACAATGTTGAAGCCTTCTTTACTTGAATGTGGATTATCGCTCCATTTATTTAGATCTTCTTTGATGTTTTTACAGTTTTGTCTTTTTCTTCATATAGATTCTATATTTATATTTATTTTGTTATATTTTTACCTAAGAATTTCATTGTTATTGGTGCTAGCCTAAATGTCACTGAATTTTTAAATTTCAAATTCTAACTACATTACTGATATATAGGACAGTAATTGACATTTGTATATTAATCTTATATTGTGCAAATTGCTATAATTTCTCATTAAAATTGGTTATTCTAAGATTTGGTTTTGTGATCTTTTTGTATTTCTCCATAGGCAATTACATCATCTGTGTAAAAAGACAGTTTTATTTCTTCCTTCCCACTCTATGTACCTTTTCTATTCTTGTCTTATTGCATTACCTAGGGCTTATAGTATAATGTTATATAGGAATGGTGAGAGGAGACATCTTTGCCTTGCTCCTGATCTTAGCAGGAAAGCATCTAGTGTTTCAACATTCAATATGAGGTTAGGGCCGGGCGCGGTGGCTCACGCCTGTAATCCCAGTACTTTGGGAGGCTGAGGCGGGCAGATCACGAGGTCAGGAGATCGAGACCATCCTGGCTAACATGGTGAAACCCCGTCTGTACTAAAAAATACAAAAAAATTAGCCTGGCGCAGTGGCGGTCGCCTGTAGTCCCAGCTACTCGGGAGGCTGAGGCAGGAGAATGGCAGGAACCTGGGAGGCGGAGTTTGCAGTGAGACGAGATCACGCCACTGCACTCCAGCCTGGGAGACAGAGCGAGACTCCCTCTCAAAAAAAAAAAAAAAAAAAAATTCAGTATGAGGTTAGATGCAGGGTTTATTTGTTTGTTTTTTTTAGATGGAGTCTCGCTGTGTCTACAGGCTGGAGTGTTGTGGGGCGATCTTGGCTCATGGCAACCTCTGCCTCCCGAGTTCAAGCAATTCCTCTGCCTCAGCCTCCCAAGTAGCTGGGACTACAGGCATGCCGCACCACGCCAGGCTAGTTTTTTGTATTTTAGTAGAGACAGGGTTTCACCATGTTGGCCAGGATGGTCTCAATCTCCTGACCTCATGATCAACCCGCCTTGGCCTCCCAAAATGCTGGGATTACAGGCGTGAGCCACCGCATCTGACCAGATGTAGGTTTTTTATAGACATTATTTATGAAATTGAGGAAGTTTTCTTCTATTTCTAGTCTGCAGAGAGGTTTTCTCATGAATGGGTTTTGGATATTGTCAAATGATTTTTCTGAAAGTATTGATAAGATCTTACCTTTTTTTAACTTAATATGATGAACTAATTTTTTTTTAAGACAGAGTCTTGCTATGTTGCCCAGGCTTATCTTGAATTCCTGGCGTAAAGTGATCCTCCTCCTTGGCTTCCTACTGCGTTAGGATTACAGGTATAAGCCACGACACCCAGCCTAATTTATTTTCAAATGTTGAACCAGCCTGGCATGCCTGTAATAAATCTCACTAGGTTGTAGTAAATAATTCTTTTTTTACATTTTTGGACTTGATTTCTTAATATTTGGGTGAGGGCTTTTGCATCTTTGTTCATGTGAGATATTGCTCTGCATTTTTTTGTTGTACTGTCTTTGTCTAAATTTGGTATTATGGTAATTCTGGCCCCATTGAATGACTTTGAAAGTATTCACTCTGCTTCTGTTTTCTGGAGGGGATTGTAGAGAGTTGGAATAATTTCTTTTAAATATTTACATAAATATACTAGGGTTTGGTACTTTCTGTTTGGTAAGGTTATTTATCATTGACCCAATTTCTTTAATAGATGTAGTACTATTCAAATTGTCTGTTTCTTATTGTGTGATTCTGGTAGGTTGTTTCTTTCAAGGAATTTGTCTATTTAGGTTATGAAATTTGTGGGCATAGCGTGGTTTATGTTTATTATTCTTTAATTCTTCATGTGCTCAGTAATGATAGATCCTCTTTCATTTCTAGAATTAGCACTGCGTCTTCTCTCTTTTTCAACTGAAACTAAAAAGGAACATTTTAAAAAGTGAAAGCTATTTTTGATAAACTATCTAATTTCTCATGATCTGCAACTGTGGGTACGTAGGAAGTACATGGAAAAAGATGTTTGGCAGAGCTTGCCAACAAATTCTTTCCTGTATCAAGAAGGCATGCCACTCAGCATGACACTCTTAAGAGGGAGGAATGTGACAAAAGAAGGATGTGATCTGCTCTTGGTGAAGAGCCACCTGACTCTCCCTCAGCTACACATGGTGGCCTTAATGTGCATCTTGCTAGAAGGGGCATGCAAGCCAGGGGCTGCCAGCCAAGCCATACAGGCCAAGGGCAGTCTCAAGTCCGTCTTTTACTTCATCGAACTGTTCTAGTAAGCAGCTAGAGTTTTATGAACACTGTACTCTTTATCATATTTCTTTGCTATTTCTGGAAGATTTGTTCTAGGGGTCCTCTTGTATACCAAAATGCATGGATGCACAAGTTCTTTATGTATAATGGCATAGTATTTACATATAACCTATGCATATTCTCCTGCATACTTTAAATCTTCTCTAGATTACTTCTAATACCTAAATTGTTGTTATACTGTATTGTTTAGGGAATAGTGAAAAGAAAAATAAAATTCTGTAAATGTTCAATACAGAAACATTACTAAAAATGTTTTTGAGGCTCATTTGTTGAATCCAGGAATGCAGAACCAATAAATAAGGAGGGCCAGCTCCACCTATGTTTGGAGTCCATGAATGTGTCCTCTTCCTGTGTTTGTAAATGGAAATTTATTTCACAAAATGACATGACTGCTTCTTCACTGACATGTTCAAAAACTTGCAAGAAGCAGCCAGGCATGGTGCCTCATGCCTGTAATCCCAGCACTTTGGGATGCCGAGGCAGGTGGATCACTTGAGGTCAGGAGTTCAAGACCAGCCTGGCCAACATGGTGAAACCCTGTCTCTACTAAAAATACAAAAATTAGCCAGGCATGGTGACAGGTGTAATTCCAGCTACTCAGGAGGCTGAGACAGGAGAATCACTTGAACCAGGAGGCGGAGGTTGCAGTGAGCCGAGATCGTGCCACTGCACTCCAGCCTGGGTGACAGAGCAAGACTCTTGTCTCAAAAACAAAATGAAACAAAACAAAAAAATATATACTGGTAAAGATATTTTGTATTGGCAAAGGGTAAACTCATCAGGAAAATATAAAAAAATTATTCACATATATGCAGTTATCAAATAAGCACGGAAATACATGAAGCAAAAATGACAGAAATAAAGGGAGAAATAGATAATTCAACAGTAATAGTTGGAGACTTTAATGCTCCACTTATATTAATGGATAGAACAAGTAGACAGAAGATAAAAAATAGAAAACATGAACAACATTATAAAACCACTAAACCTAACAAACATATACACAGCACTGCATCCAACATGAGAATATATATTCTTCTCAAATCCACATGGAACATTCTCTAGGACAGACCACCTGCTGGGCCATAAAACATCAGTAAAAATAGAGATTGAGATAATACAATGGCTGATTTCTAATTATAATAAAAGAGAATCAGAGATCAATGAAAGCAAGAAATTTAGGAGACTTATAAGTATGTGGACATTAAATGGCAAAATCCAAAATAATTTATGGATCAAAAGAAAACCACAGATACTTACCAGAAAGTGTCTTAACATAAATGACAGTGTAACCAAAACGTAAAACTTATGGAAATTGGTGAAAGCAGTGTTTTGAGGGAAACCTATATCAGTGAATTTCTTCATTAAAAAAGAAAGACAAATCTCAAGTCAACAACAAAAAAATCTCAATAACAAAAAAAACTCAAGTCAATAATAACAAGTTCTCCAAAACTTTTGTTATTTCTTTTTTTTTTTTTTTTTTTTGAGAGGGAGTCTTGCTCTGTCGCCCAGGCTGGAGTGCAGTGGCGCAATCTCGGCTCACTGCAAGCTCCGCCTCCTGGGTTCACGCCATTCTCCCGCCTCAGCCTCTCCAAGTAGCTGGGACTACAGGCGCCCGCCACCACGCCCGGCTAATTTTTTTGTATTTTTAGTAGAGACGGGGTTTCACCGTGTTAGCCAGGATGGTCTCGATCTCCTGACCTCGTGATCTGCACCCCTCGGCCTCCCAAAGTGCTGGGATTACAAGCGTGAGCCAGCGCGCCCGGCAAGTTCTCCAAAACTTTTAAATGAATATACTACCTGGCTTTCCTGCGACAAAATATACTAATAGAGGAAAAAATAATCATGCTAAAAAAAAAAGCCCTAAAAGGAAAGACTGGGGAATGGAACACTTTGGGGATTGGGCTGTGATAATAGTCTAGGAAATTTAGGAGGTCATATGGAGGCTCAGGGCCAGGTATGCGGTCTGGAAAAACCCAGGAAGAGGGCCGGGCACGATGGCTCACACCTGTAATCCCAGCACTTTGGGAGGCCGAGGCAGGTGGATCACCTGAGGTCTAGAGTTCGAGACCAGCCTGACCAACATGGAGAAACCTCATCTCTACTAAAAATACAAAATTAGTGAGGTGTGGTGGCACATGCCTGTAACCCCAGCTACTTGGGAGGCTGAGGCAGGAGAATCGCTTGAACCCGGGAGGCAGAGTTTGTGGTGAGTTGACGTCACGCCATTGCACTCCAGCCTGGGCAGCAAGAGTGAAACTCCATCTCAAAAAAAAAAAGAAAAGAAAAGAAAATCCCAGGAAGACCCTCAGTATTCACCCTTGTTTGACCATCAAACTCTGTATCAGCAGAATAAGGCAAGAACCAAGTTGTAACTTTCTGGCTGATTAGTAAAGGCATGCTCCAGCACACACACACACACACACACACCCACCCAAAAGAGAACATTATAAAATTTATTTGGAGGAAGTGAGGAAATAACAAACATTTAAGAAAATCTCTGCAAATCACTAGCTTACCACCAAGCTAATGGAACAGAGATGTCAATGTACATGCATGACAGAGCGCACATCACAATAGGTAGCAACAAAAACACAGAAGAGATGATAATCTGATTTCAAAATTACTACATTATAATATTCAAAATGTCTTTTTTCAACAAAAAGTTGCACGATATGTAGGTATATATTATTTGTTGGTTACACTTGAATTTGTAGTTTCTATTTTGATTTCCAAGCTGAAAATATATTTTCTATCTGTAAATTTTCTAGCTGTAGGATTTCTGCTTTTATTAAATTAGTGAGTCTTTTGGAGCCTAAAATTTTGCAATTTTCAATGATTTTTTTCTCTAGTATTTGAAAATGTTGTATATTCTGCTTACTTGTTCATTTAATAATTGTTTTCTAAGACCACAAAAATATTCTTTTTGTTTTTTACTACATCATAATTTATACTTAAAATTTGGTTTCACCACCTGTACAAAATAGGTTTGTTACATGGCTAGTAATGTAATTTTTTCCAGTAAGCTAACAAAATTTAATTTATTCTGAAAATCTTGTCTTAGGGTTATTTTTATTTGCCATCACTTGTCATTGCCTCACCCAGATTAACACCACCTCACACTCAGAGCTGACTTTTTTGTGAAGACTCTGTGATTCTTTCCATTTCTTTCTGCATTTTTCAGTTTTTAGCAATCTCACAACACCAAACAGCCAAAGTAGTGCTGGTGTTAAAAAATCTTCAGTTGACTTTTTTATTGCTCAAAGGATAAATTACTTCCACATTTTATTTTATTAATTTAAAAATGTTAATTGACAAGTGAGGCTTGAGTATATTCGAGGTGTGCAATGCGATGACTTGATACATGCACACATTGTCTAATCATTTTCACAATCAGTTAAATTAACATAACTCCTATTGTTCAAATATTTGTGTCCCTCCCAAATTTACTTTAAAACTTAATCCTCAATACAATAGTATTAGACTTTAGTTGGTTGCTAGGGCCTGAAAAATCTGCCCTTAACAACGCAATTAGCTACCACAGTAAAATGGCTTGAGAAAATGAGTTTGGCCTATTTTGTCCTTCTGCTGTGTGAAGACACAGCAATTTAAGGTGCTATCTTGAAACCAGAGACCGACCCTCACCAGACAGACACCTAGCCTGCTGGTGCCTTGAGCTTGGACTTCTCAGCCTCCATACCTGCGAGAACTCAGTTTATACTGCTTATGAATTATCTATTCTAAGGTATTTTATTACAGCAGTTGGAATAGACTAAGATAACATTCAGTAACATCCATGCTGTGCAGTAGACCACCAGAACTTGTTTATTTTATGCCTTAAAGTTTGCACTTTTTATTAACAACCCTCCATTTCTCCCACCCACCATCTCCTGGGAACCACTTTGTACTCTCTGTTTCTATGACTTTAACTTTCTAGGCTTCATATATAACTGAAATCAAACAATATTTCTCATTCTCTGTCTGGCTTATTTCACTCAGCCTACTCTTCTCCAGGTTCATTCATATAGTTGTAAATAACAGGATTTTCTTTTTATGGCTGAATAATATTCCATTATATAAATACTCCACAATTATTTTATCCATTCATTTATTAATACTTAGGTTGTTTGCATATCTGTCATTGTAAATAATTCTGCAATAAATATGGGAGCACAGATGTCTCTTCTAGATACTAATTTTATTTCCGTTGGTTATATATCTGGAAGTGGAATTGCTGGATAATGTCGTATTGTAAGTTTTTAGAAAGCTCCACAATGTTTTTGATAATGGTTTTACCAATATTTCTGTATTTTTTAAAAAATGGGCCGGGCACGGTGGCTCACGCCTGTAATCCCAGCACTTTGGGAGGCAGACATGGGCGGATCACAAGGTCAGGAGATTGAGACCATCCTGGCCAACATGGTGAAACCCTGTCTCTACTAAAAATACAAAAAATTAGCCAGGTATGGTGGCACGCACCTGTAGTCCCAACTACTTGAGTGGCTGAGACAGAAGAATCACTTGAACCCTGGAGGTGGAGGTTACAGTGAGCCGAGATCACGCCACTGTACTCCAGCCTGGGTGACAGAGCAAAAGACTCCATCTCAGAAAAAAAAAAAAAAGTTGTACTCTGTTGGGAGACAATTTTCATAGTCCTGTCAGTTTAATTTTTAACATCCTTTATAAGCTTCTATTTGGACAATCTTTTCGATCCATAGGGGTGAAAACTATTGAAGGCTCCATTGCCAAACCATGGCCTTTCCTCAGTGTTGTAAGGCCTACGCCAAGGAGAAAGGAAGGTCATGCCTTTGGGTGCCCCAGGCACACACCTTTCTGAAATCTTTCTCCAGCCAGCTGCTGCAAACAAAAGATGACATTTCTGGGAAGATGAGGACTTGTTTCCAGACCAGCACCCCAGTGGCCATGAGATCTTATGGCCCAAAGGCTATGCTTACCTCCACCTGAGTGCCTGGGATGGGCCCTTTCTGCATCTCCCCAAGGCTTGGGTGCTGAGCCTGCCTTCCTCACCGCCTAACCATAGTCTCGAACCTGTGAGGAAGGAAGAGGACAGATAACTGATTTCTGTTCTTTTGATTCTGTTTTAAAGTTTTCTTTCTAAAAAAAAAAAAACCTACCTGAAACTGGAAAAAAAAAAAAACAAGGAAAAAAAGATGTCATAACCAAAGTAGGGGCAATATTTACATAGGTGAAAACACGTAGATATGTCTATAGGCAACAGACATGTGGCTAATTTACATATAAATTAAACATCTTATTAGAGTGTACAGAGCTAAAAAATTATTCAATTCATAATATCAAGCATTAAATGCAAAAACACAATTAACTGATCTGAGAAATCATACCCCCCAAAAAACACAATAAATATAGAATTGAAAATAAGAAGAGAGATTTTAATGCATAAAATGCTGAATACAACATAGATGTACTATGAAAAATAATTCTTTAGATATCTGCAGTTTTTAACTGTGTGTACTCATGAAGAGAAGACATTGTGAATCATTGGTATTCAATGAAGAGCAGTAAACTTTCATAGAAAATACATTACAATCATTAATAATAGACTCTAATGAGAAAATTTTCAAATAAGCATTAAAGAGACAGTAGGAGAAGTTTTTATCATGTTCTCAATATATTGGTGGTATTCTTACACAAATATACTGGCTATAATATGGCATTTGGGAGCTAATAAAAACTATATTTTTAAAATGAACAACGTAAATTTTGCAAAATACAATCAGCATTACTGAAGTATAAAGTAAATATTTAAGTTATTTATTTATTTATTTACTTTTTGAGACAGGGTCTCACTCTGTCACCTAGAGTGCCGTGGCACCATCTTGACTCACCACAACCTTTGCCTCCCAGGCTCAAGCAATTCTCCTGTCTCAGCCTCCTGAGTAGCTGGAATTACAGTTGCCCACCACTACCACTTGGCTTTTTTTTTTTTTTGGTAGAGATGGGGTTTCACCATGTTGCCCAAGCTGGTCTTGAACTCCTGACCTCAAATGATCCACCTGCCTCGGCCTCCCAAAATGCTGGGATTACAGGGATGAGCCATGGTGCCTGGCTTTAAAGTAAATATTTGGAATTAAAATATACTGGCATTTAGAAACAGATTGAAAATGAATATAAACTTTAATGATGTCTTTTTGCTTCCAGTGAGCTTAAAATTATAATGAAATATTTTAATAAATATGTGGGCACCTAATTTAACTTACATCTTACATAATGTGTAACTTTTGAATCAAAGTCACAAACGACATTCATTTCAGAAAGTGAAGTGTATAGGAGAGTAACATAAGCAAGATAATGGAATAGGAGGTCCTGCAGGCATATCCCCCACAACAGAATGTGGAAGCCATGCCAAACAAAACTGCATCGATAAGAGCCTTGGGATCCAGGTCAGTTTGTGACGCTGGAGGCAAAGACCAAGGGGAACAATTTGAGAGAGTAAGCCCTTGACCAAGTGGCATGCTTGCCAATTGTGGTCCCAGCTCCAAAACAAAATACCGCCACATCCCACTGTAGATTTAGCTATAGCTCACTAGGCCTTGGTCCTGCCACTGCAACCATCTGCCAAAAACCCTGTCACCTGAGACTTGGGTGACAGGCCTGCAAAACTTGGTTCTGCCTGTAGTCCCTGAATCAGACAAAACTCACCTTCTTTACTTCTCAGGCATGGTCAGGGAGAAATCTTGTCCACACAGGGACCCTCAGGGAAAAACATCCATCTATTTCCTTGGATGTAGGACAATCAATATTGAACTGAATGTGGATCATGAAATGGTTGGGCCGGGCACGGTGGCTCAGACCTGTAATCCCAGCACTTTGGGAGGCTGAGGTGGGTGGATCACCTGAGGTCAGGAGTTTGACCAGCCTAACCAATATGGTCAAACTCTGTGTCTACTAAAAATACAAAAAATTAGCCAGGGTGGTGGCAGGCACCTGCAGTCCAAGATACTCGGGAGAATTTTATTTCTGTTTGTTGATAAGAAATGTAAGAGTGGAATGTTAATAAGTTTCAGTTTAGTTCTGTAATGTCAAGGATTTAATAATTAAAAAAACAGATTGGTTAAAAAAATTGTGATTCCTTGGACATTCACTAAATCTTCAAGGAAAAACACATTTTTACATTCTTTTTACATTTATTACTTTAGTGAAAGACCATATGAAAAATCATTTTTAATATTGTTAATATTGTTACATACTTTGATCCACTTTACATCATTTTTATGTTCTTGAGGGAAGGAAATTAGGGTTCATTTTATCATTGGATATTCGGGAGGCAAGTCAATCTTTTTTATTTCCTTATAAAATTAACATCTTCAAAAGCTATTAAACAGAGGGTTGTCTTAATTTTTATTGCAGTAGAGGAAATATATTTAAAATATTTGTAGATTTGTAGGAAATAGATATTATTTAAAGGTTAAAAAACAATTTTTTCTTTTGTTATTTTTGCCAGTTTAAGGCAGTAGCTGCGTATGTCATATAAATGTCTTCCTACCACATCAAAAATGTTGCTTTTAAAATGTTTAAAATTGAGAAGGAAGGAATTTTCTCTGTAAGTTTCTATCAATGAACATGCCACCATCAAAAAGAATATTAGAATCCAGCATGAAGATAATGACTAATAAAAATGAGGTACATACTTTCTAAAACCGTAAATCAGATTTGAATGAGGAATGCTTTCCACATCCTTGAAAGAAAAGCGGTGTCTTGGGTTTTACAGTGTTCTGAGAATGAAGTATTAAGATCCTATTTCTATAGGCAAGATCAGACTTACTAAGTATGGCACAACTAAGAGCTAATTCATTCATTCTTTGTGTGCCACTAAATAAAGAGATTGAGCAAGTAAAAAAAAATCAAACAGAAATCCTGGAACTGAAATAAACAACGGCAGAACTGAAAAAATATAATAGAAGTGTTTAACAGGAGAATCAATCATAAAGAAGAAAAATTCAGCAAACTCAAAGACAGGCTATTTACAAGTAACCAACCATAAAGTGAACAAATATACACATTTCAGAAATTTCAGAAAAAGAGAAAGAGGAACAGAGATTTAAATATATAATGTCTTAAAACTTTCCTAATCTAGAAAAGAATATGAACATCAAGTTTTATGAAGCTCAAAATACCTTCAGCAAGAAGAACCTAATAAAGATTGCCCTTGGACACATTACGATTGTCAAAATACAAAGATAAAGCACAAATCTTGAAAACAGCAAGAGATAAATTCTTCACATAGAAGGAAACCTTTATAATGGTATCAGTGGATTTTTCAGCAGAAGCTTTGCAAGCAAACTCAGAGACCATATATTCAAATGCTGAAAGGAGGAAAAAAACTGACAATTAAGAAGAGTTTATCCAACAAGGCTGTTCTTTAAAAATAATAGAGGTCAAGACATTCCAACATTCCAAGACAAAAAAGAAGGTGAGGGAATTTATCACACCTCAACCTGTCCTGCAAGAAATGCTAAAAGGAAGTCTCCATATTGATATGACCGAATACTAATAACATGAAAAATATTAAAGTATAAATGTCAGTGAAAGTGGTAAATGCATAGTGAAATTTAGAATACTCTAACACTGTAGTGGTTTTGCATAAGTCACTGTGAACTTTAGTATAAGATCTATAAAAAATATTAAAAATAAAATAGCTACAATAATTTGTTAATGGACACACAACAAAAAATTGTAAAGTGTGACATATATAGTACAAAATGTGTGAAAGGGAGAAAATGTGTAAAGTTTTTCTACACATAGAAGTTAAATTGTCATAATCTCAAATAAGATTGTTAAGATACAACATGTTTTATGTAAGTCTCATGATAACCACTAGGAAAAAACTTCAGTAGATACACAGAAGAAAAAGAGAAAGTAATTAAAGCATGTAAAAACAACAAAAATGAAACAAAAATTTAAGTTTGTTAAATTTGTGGTAGCTCATGCCTATAATCCCAGCACTTTGGGAGGCCAAGGTGGGAGAATCATGTGGGAGCCACAGCTAAGGGCTCTGTTGGGTGTCTGCCATAGAATCTCTATGTGTCAGGTGCCTAATAAGTGCTGAGGCAGGTGAGGCTCCTGGGCAGATGGGTGGGTAACCTATAGACCTGCTTGCACCTCAGTGAGCACCTCCACCAACAAATGGGCCAGGCCTCCACTTTTCTTCTTATCTGTCCCATCTCATTTGATGTGCCCAGTCACTCTTTGCAGTTGGCACTGTTTGTGTCCCATACCCACTGTCTGCATGTGGACAGGGAAGGCTGGTGGGTGAAGAAACTCATCCAGGTCACACAATCAGTGAAACGTGGAGCTGGAATAAGACCTAGATCACTGGACTCTAGTCAGGGAATGGCTGGTCTAAGACAGCTGGTGCCAGAGGCATGGCCTGACCCTGCCCTGCCCTGAAGAGCAGAGCTTCTCACCCCTTCCATCAGAGTCAACAGCTCTGCCAGCAGCTGAGGAGGGAACTCCATGTCAGGCAGCTCTGCACTGGGCTGGTTTCTTGCAGTCACAATGCCTCAGAGGAGTGCGCAGCTGAAACCAAAATACCTAGACATGGACAGTGTGTCTATGCTATGGGCCTGTTACTGGGGAGCATAGGACCCCCCCTCAGTGGCTGCAGTGGAGGCTGACAGCTGTGAAACAATGTGGCCCACTTGCCACCTCCCTTCCTCAAAAACAGGGTGGATTCCACTGTCGGGGTGCAGGAAAGTGCCTGGTCTCCACACTTCCTCCTTGGCCTCATGGCAGCAATAGCAGTGGCAGTAGTGACTGTGGCAGGAGCCCTAGGGTGGTCCACTGGCCTCTGGGGCTGGGCTTTCAGAAGAATGTGGGCCACAGTGGAAATGCATATCATATTTTATCAAAAATGTATTATTTTTCCTGTGAGAGTCTAGTTAAACAAGCTACTTCACTCTTACCTGAAGCCAGAAACTCAGTTTTGTTTGCTTTTTATTTTTTTCATGAATGGAATTAGATACTATGCATGCTCTTTAATCTGGTTTCTTGTATGCAACATTGTGATATTCATTCATCTCATTGTATGTATGTATGTATAGTTTTTTTTTTCAGTAAGGAAATATTTGGTAATCTGACAGGAATATGTAAAGACGGTTTGAAGTTAGAATTATTCTTTAACATCTGTTTTGTTGACAAGGACTGAGAGGAGGCAATTCACCTGTGCAAGGTTACCTAGGGTCAGTGTGTGTGGGGCGCAGCGCCCTCGATGCGGGGGTCGCTGTGTGGGGGGTGCAGGGCCCCCGATGCAGGGTGTATGTGGGGCGCAGGGACCCCTCATGCCCAGGGCACTTTGGTACACTGTCCAACAAGGCACCCTGTCTCAGAGGAGGGGTCCTGGCAGGTAGCGCAGCAACTCCCTTCTGGAACCCACCTTCAAGCTACCTGCCCACAGCAACCCCACAGAGCCAAATCCCCTGCTGCACCCGGCCTGCAGGGGTGTTCCAGGACAAGCCCAAGTCAGTCCAGCGTGCAGCTGCCCTCCTACCCTGAGGATGGGAGTGGGCTTCCCAGGGGACATAAAGACGCCAGGCCTGGACCTCCTGGGCGGGAAAAGGAGCGGGTCCTGAAGGCCTGTGCCCCACAGCCCCAGCACCAGGTGAACTGCAGCGCAGTGGGTGGGCCAGCGGCAGCCGGGGAGAAGCCCCCCCATCAGCAGGCTGGGGTCTGCCCACCAGGGCCTCCCCACGTCTGCCTTTGAGGGTGCCTGCCATGCCCTGGGGGATCCTGGCATCTTTACAAGACTAGAAGCAGGAGACAGAACAGTGTCTGTCCCAGGGTGATTTCATCAGGAGACCACCCACATAGAGCTGGACCCCGCAGCTAAAGCGGAAATATGAGACAGGCGGGCATCTCCGGAAAAACTGCCTCTCAGCCTTGGTGTTCCATGCAATGTGAAAAAAAAAAAAAAAAAATAGGTCCTCCAAGTTTACAGCTTGCAATCAGGCTAGTGTGTGACCCTGCAGACCACGAGGGGAGAATTTAAAGTGGCCCCGGCTGGCAGGGTCTAGGTGGCTGGCAAAGGCACAGGCAGACCCTGCCTGGAGCCCGCCCTAGTGGCGCTGGGCGAGTCAGTCTCCTTACACAATGTGAGCAGCATCCCTGGCCTCTATCCACGAGGCACCACTAGCATGTGCAGGTACATACATGTGCGTGCACACACAGTTGTGACACCCAGAACTGTCTCAGGACGTCAAAATGTGTCCCTGCGGGCAGAAGTGTCCCTGGTTGAGAATCTGCCCCAGAGGAACACCACACCAGGCCTCAGGTTTTGTGTTGATCAAGTTCCAAAGAAAATGAATATCTTGGCTGGCTGCGGTGGCTCATGCCTGGAATCCCAGCACTTGAGACCAGGAGTTCAACACCAGCCTGGGCAACGTAGTGAGAGACTCCATCTCTACCAAAAAAAAAAAAAAAGAAAAAAGAAAAGAAAATGAGATCTCTAGTTTTAAAATTCATAAAAACCACAAGAAAACAATACACTATGAGACCCAGCAGAAACAACAGGTAGACTCTGTAGACACAGATACTGGAATTATCAAAGAGAATATAAAGTAACAGTGTTTTATATACCTAAAGAAATAAAAGAGATTTCTGGAAATATGAAAAAAAATCTTGTTTTATCACTTATCATTCAAACTGTTCTTAAGTATTAGAAATACACTACAGCATCTCCAAACTTAAATAAACCCAAAGTAGTATAATTACATCACTCTGAATTAGTACAGGTTTGTAGTGTCTTAAAATGTAAAGATTTGCATAAATGCATAATTTGTTGTACTAATTTATTAAAATGGAAAATAGTCAAAATTCAAATTCAAATATAATTACATAATTTCAAATTTTCTTCCACAAATCGATACACTTATATATTCATAATATTAATATTTCATCTAGAAACACCTACTGATCAGTAATAATTCAGTGAGACGTAAGAACAAATCGTGAGAGAATTACAGACATCAACCCACCTGAGTCTTGATCACTAACTGGTAATGAAGCTGAGAAACAGACGCTCACCCGGCTGAGTCTTGGAGTGAGTCTGTGTGTGAATTGTGGTCCCTGGGCCATGGTTATAAGGAAGGGTTGCTGTCAGTTCATCTCCCTCAGGCCCATAATTGTCATGTCACCTGTAGAAGCAGGATGGCATTGGCCCTGCGACTGTTAGAAAGGGGGGCCACCAAGGAGAAAACTAAATGTACCTAATTCCTGAAAACAGCAGAGTAGCCATAGCTGGGTTCTGAAGTTTAGAATGAGTGCCCCCCACACACCCCGCATCGGGGGCCCTGCGCCCCACACACGCTGACCCTGTATCGGGGACCTTGCGTCCCCCACACACTGACCCCTCATCGGGGACCCTGGGCTGCAGAAACCATCCATGATGTTGCCGTGCCCTAGCTCTGGTGGCACTGGGGCCCTCCAGGCTGGGCTGAGTAGGGGGTCCCCACCAGTGCCTATCCCAGCACCAGCGGGAGTGGGCCTGGGCAGGGGGGCAGGGAGTGACACCAAAGGGGAACTGCCCCAGCCTCCTTCTGTACCCTGGGGGGTTCTCCTCTTCCTTGGCTGAGGGAAGTGGCCTCTCCCCATAGAAACCTGGGGTCAGGCTGGGCGTGGGAGGAAAGGAGGGTTAGCAGGACCCCAGATCTTGGGAATCCTGAGTGGGGGGTGACAGACTCTCCCTATGACGTGCCTGGGAACTGTCTGGGGGCCCAGGCTGACCCGCCTCCTGGGGACAGGGCCCTCCTGGGGAGCCAGGCTCACAGGTTGTTCTGTGGGACTCAACGTGGGGCAGCGTTCTGGCCAGGATGAGGAAGGCCATCACCCCGGGGTCTGCGGGAGGCACACGCAGGCCAAGCTGTCGTTCTCCTGGCTCCCTGATCCGCTGCAGCCAGTCCCTCAGCCTTGGCCGGGACCTGAAGTCCGACCACCATCCCTGGGGCTCCCCTGCCAGGCGGGCACCCCCTGCTTAGAGGCCATCCCCACCCCCTCCATCTGCTCCCGTCGGAGCGACAGCCTTGTCCTGGTGCCCTGGGTTGAGATGGGCGGGAAGCTGCACTTGTACCCCCAGGTCTCGGGCGCAGCCTCCGTGCAGCATCGGAGCCGCCCGGCGCCCTCTGCTGGCCATTGTCGGAAGTGCAGCCTGGCTTGAGTAGTGCCTTTCCCTGGAGATGGAACCCAGGGCAACACTGCTGGAAACTGGGGCGGCCAGATCTGGTAACCCATGGAGGGGTCCCCCACTGTCCACTGACAGCGGCAGTAGTAGCTTCGGACTATGCGGACTCAAGAGAGCCCCAGCCCATGTCAGCACCAGGAGCCAAAACCGGGTCAAGGGCTCCGTGTGGGACCCTGCCGGGGGCAGGCCTGGGGAACCCGGATGGCAAGGGGTGCAGGAATGCGCCCACCCCGGGACTGTCTGGGCCTGCCGGGGTCTCCAGCCAGAGAGGTTGGGTGCGATAGGGCGCCCGCCCTCGAAGGGCTGAGTGCCAAGCTGGCCCTGGGGGCCCGCTCAGCCCATGTGGGCTAAATGAAGGTGGAGTCCAGAGGCCCACCCCGCCCCCACCCGCACCGTCCAGCTGGCTCAGGGCTTGGGCCTCAAAAAGCTCCTTAATGAGCGCCGACTTCTGCGCCAGCTGCTTGATGCGCTCACTCTTCTCGGTCATCTCTTGGGTGAGGAGTCGGTTCTGCTCCTTCAGCATGAGGATGATCTGCTGCTGCCAGCCCGGGGACGAGATGGACGTCAGGGCAGGGCAGGGGGGCCCGGAGGAGGGCGTAGGCAGGGCCCTGGTGGCACAGGCTGCAGCCAACAGCTCCCCCAGGCACAGGGCCACCTCCTGTACCTTGGGCAGTAGCCGCCCCGGTGGGTAGGGGCTCCCCACGTCCCCAAAGTCGGCGCTGGCTCTGCTCTGGCCCAGGCGGCACTGGCGCTCCTGCACTCGTTGCAGCTGCTGCTGGTACCAATCGCGGCCCCGCGCCATTATCTCCAAACCCTGCAGCAGCACGTCCTTCTCCTGCTCCAGCTCCTTCATCTGCTTCAGCAGGCCGCAGTCCAGCCGCTGGTGATGATGTGCCTCCGGTGTTCCCTTCCGGCAAGCGGGGCCCGACGGGCATCCCCTGAGTCCGCCTCCAGGGCCCTGCAGGCCGCTGCACCTGTGTCGGCGCTCAGGCTCCGTTCCAGCGCCGCGCTCTGGGACAGCTCGGGCTCCGCGGGGCAGGGCGCCGCCTTGGCAGGGGCGCACAACTGCTCCTGCTGCGGCCGCGCAGCTGGGACCGGCCAAAGGGGCGCGCACGCCCAGGGGCAGGGGCTTCCTCTCCAGGACCGTCCGCGGCTCGTCGGCCCGCGCGAATACCAGGCCCTGCGGCGGCGGCTGGTCCCCGGGCCGGCCGGGGCACGCATGGGGTCCCGGGGGCCGCCGTCGGCGCTCAGCAGAGAGGTGCGCAGGCCGGTCAGCAAGCGCTCGAAAGTCAGGCAGCCACTGGCCGGGGCCATCTGGCGCAAGCCCTCCGGCACCACGCTGGACAGCTCCCGCGCGTCGGCGCCCTGCCAGCGGGACTAGATCTCGCGCAGGTGCACGCAGCGGCGCCGTCGGTCGTCCAGAATGTCGAAGAGGGTGGGCAGGCTCTGCAGGAAGCCGCGCAGCAGCCCCTCCCTGCTGCGCGCAGGCGCGGCGGGAGGCACGCGGCACTGCTCCTCTGTCGTGGCCCGGGCTATTATGGGTCCCAGCGTCCACTTGCATGCGTCCCCGCGCGGCCCCACGACGGGGCCAGCCCAGCGCTCTCCCAAGATTTTTAATATACTTAACATTAAGATTTTAGATGACCATAATAAAATTATGTTTAATCCTATTATACTAATCCCTAATAGGGAGGTTTTTTTACTACCACGAAACTATCTGAAAAGAACACCTTCTGCTATGTATCTGCTATATAATTTTTATAGGATACATGCAACGTTGCATGCATGAATGTGATACATGATGTCAGAGTGCTGTGATATGACAGCCAGTCAATGCATAATTTTTTTCCAAAATACTTTAGGTGATTGCTTTTCCCATTAGCACAAAATCTACTTCAGTTCAGTTCTATAAACACTCATGATTTATTTCTGTATACATGTCACAGTACTTGGTGGTGACAATTAAATGAAGGATTGCAAAAAGTGAAAACTAAGTGCTTAACTAAAAAAGTGTGTCCTTGGTACTATAGGAGTACGGATAATGTGCGCCCTCTACAGGTGTGACTGTGCATGTGTGGGTGTTCCCTCAACCAGATTAATAATTTGGTTTATCATATAATGATCAGGCTGTAGGTTTAAGAATTTATGTGATAATCAACATTAATCAAAATTCATGGGTGGATTTAAAATGATGATGATAATTTTGACTCTGAAGTAAATTGATGATGGAAGTTCTATTGGTTGTTTTTTTCAGGTACATAAAATATTTCCTCTTTGCCATTAAAATGAACACAGATTCCACTTGTGTTATCATTCAAAAGTGCCTTCTTTGCCCAAGCTGGTGTTGGAGTCTCTACCAACATCGTTCTCTTTTTCTCTTGTATCATGACGCTCCTTCTGGATCCTGAGCTCACTGACCTGACCACCAGTCACTTGGCCCTCGTCCACATCATGATGCTGCTCACCATTGTGTTCTTGGTGTCTCCAGACCTTTTTGAGTCCCTTCATTTTCAAGATGGCTTCAAGTGTAAGATGCTTTTCTAGCTGAGCAGGGTGATGAGGGACCTCTCCATCTGCATCACCTGCCTCCTGAGCATGCTCCAGGCCATCACCATCAGCCCCAGAACCTCCTGACTGGTGAGGTTTAAACATAAATTCATCAAACCACATTTCACATGTGCTTGTCTTCTTATGGTCCCTCAGTTTGTCCTGCAGTAATTATATAATCTTCTACACTGCTTTCTTTCAATAAGACTAAAACCAGTTTTCTGACGCTCAATATATACTGCCTCATTTTCCCAAGGAAGTCCATCATCAGGAGCCTTATTTTCCTTACTCTCTCATTATCCAGAGGTGTGTCCTTTGTGGGAATTATGCTGCTCTCAAGTGAATACATGGTGACTGTCTTGTGCAGGCATCAGAGGCGATCCCAGCACCTTCACAGCACCAGACTCTCCCCAAGAGTCTCTCCAGAAAAAAAGGGCCGCCGAGACCATCTTGCTGTTGGTGAGTTTCTTTGTGGTCATGTACCAGATGGATTTGAGCCTCTCATCCTACTTGATCCTGATATCAACATATGATCCAGTCGTCCTGGGTGTCCAGAGGCTTCTGACCAGTGCCTATGCCACTGTGGGCCCTTTGGTGCTAATAAGGTCTGAAAAAAGGATAATTGATATTCTGCAAATGATGAGACAGAAGTATCATTTTTTTTTTTTTTTTTTCTGAGACGGAGTCTTGCTCTGTCACCCAGGCTGGAGTGCAGTGGCGCGATCTCGGCTCACTGCAAGCTCCGCCTCCCGGGTTCACGCCATTCTCCTGCCTCAGCCTCTCCGAGTAGCTGGGACTACAGGCGCCCGCCACCACGCCCGGCTAATTTTTTTGTATTTTCAGTAGAGACAGGGTTTCACCGTGGTCTGGATCTCCTGAGATCGTGATCCGCCCGCCTCGGCCTCCCAAAGTGCTGGGATTACAAGCGTGAGCCACCGCGCCTGGCCCATATATTTTTTCTATGAAAATAATTATCTGCAAAGGAGATTCTAACATCAGTTAAATTGTTCAAGTATCAGACTCTGAAAACGAGATTCTAACATCAATTAAATTATGAATAATTTAATACTTGAAAGTATCAGAGCATTTGATATTTTATTTCATTGCAAACACTGTTATTTTATGTAAATCATTTGGAAACTGTTGCTACCAAAAACTTGGTGGATCCTTTAGTTCATTGTCCACCATGATTTCATAGCCCAATATGTTTGCAGTTTCTTGCATTTCATTTTGATTCCTTAAACTTCATTTTAAATTTTGTTTTCTTTTGGAAGTGTATTCTTAATAAGCTCATATTGGTAATAAGATTCCTCATTTTCTTTTACTTTTGGAAATCAGTTAGGGCATCCTTACTTATTCAAAATATGTTAGTGAAGTATCTAATTATTGGTTGAACAGTAACTTCTCTCAGCACTCTTACTTATTTCTCTGTTTTCTGAGTGAACACAGGCTGCGGAGACTTTGCTCTCACCTTCATTGGTTCTCCCTGCTTTTCTCTCTCATGGTTTTAAATATTTTTTTCTTTTCTTTGATGTTATGCAGTTTGACTTTTATTTCTGTTGAGTATTTTTTCATTGGTGGTCACTTTTAATCACAATACACTTCTGCATTCAAGGGTTCCTATCTGATATTCTGTTTCAGAAATTTGTAAATATTTGTTATTAGTGTGATTTGTTATTTGTGTGTAAGCTAGTGAAACCAATGTGTTTGATTTCATCTCCTTTTATTCTTTGTACATGTACAATCATATTTGTATTGTGATCATTTTGTTTTTCTGTAGTTGTTTTATTCATTTCACTATTCTAGTTCGCTAATCCTGTTATTAACTTGGTCTAATTTAATAACTAAACCATACATTGTATATTAATTTAAGTTTCAGTTGTTCAATTTCCATTTAAGTCTGAAAAACATGACTGTTTAGTGTGTATGTGTGTGTGTGTGTGTGTGTGTGTGTGTGTGTGTGTGTATGTATGTGTGTGTGTGAAAGGATCTGTCACCCAGGCTTGAGTTCAGTGGTGGTCATAGCTCACTGCAACCTCAAATTCCTGGTCTCAAGAGACCCTGTCACCTCCACCTCCCCAGGAGCTGACACTACAAGCACACACCACTGTGCCTGGATTATTTTTTCATATCTGTTTATTGTAGAGACAGCTTTTGCTTTGTTGCCCAGGCTGGTCTCAAACTCCCGGCCTCAAGTGATCCTCCTGCCTTGGCCCCCGCAAAGTGCTGGGAGTACAGGTATGAGCCACCGCCCCCAATGCCCACTTTAAAACTTCATGTGTTTTCCAAATTATTTTGATATTCTCTTTCCCCATTTGTGTTACTTAATTAAATATGTTTCCAATCTGTGAAGTTTATGTGATGTACAACTTCTTCTTTCCCTTTTTTGGGTAGTTTAGTTTGTGTGCTTCGTAATTTACAATTTGGTTCTTACATTATAGATATCTCACATTTGGGATGGCGCTGGTTAGTAATTTTCTGTTTATTCCAAGGGGCAGAGTGGACGATCCTCACAGGCTTGAGATCTGTGTAATCAGCCCTGCAATCAGAGCTGTGCCCGAAGGCGGCTGTAACTTCTCGCTTTCATGACTCCTGTAAATTTGCCTCTTAATTCACTTCTGGTCCTGGAAAGTTTCCATATTTTTCTATCAGCTCTGCTGGGGAGTTTTAGAATTCTTGTAAACTTTAAATATTTTTAATTTACTACATTAAATGACCTTTGAGAATATGTTATTCTGTGCTAAAACATCAAATGTCCACATGTATATATGAGTAAAAAATGTTACATAAATATTTTCTGTAGAACAGTGCCCCATGAGAAATTGCAATTTTTCTCATTTAAAACATCTCAGTGCCCATGTATTATACACTAACATTATCTGTGAAGTATAAATATTTTCCTTTTTCTTTTTTTTTTCAGTATCCAAAAGATTTTTAAAGCCCCAGTTATTACAGAGTTAATTTTTCTTTTTTTTTCCACATGTATAGAGTGTGCCTAAATATTTTTTTTTATTATTATACTTCAGGTTTTAGGGTACATGTGCACAATGTGCAGGTTTGTTACATATGTATCCATGTGTCGTGTTGGTTTGCTGAACCCATTAACTCGTCATTTAGCATTAGGTATATCTCCTAATGCTGTCCCTCCCCCCTTCCCCCAACCCACAACAGTCCCCAGAGTGTGATGTTCCCCTTCCTGTGTCCATGAGTTCTCATTGTTCAATTCCCACCTATCAGTGAGAACATGCGGTGTTTGATTTTTTGTCCTTGCAATAGTTTACTGAGAATGATGTTTTCCAGTTTCATCCATGTCCCTACAAAGGACATGAACTCATCATTTTTTATGGCTGCATAGTATTCCATGGTGTATATGTGCCACATTTTCTTAATCCAGTCTATCGTTGTTGGACATTGGGGTTGGTTCCAACTCTTTGCTATTGTGAATAGTGCCGCAACAAACATACGTGTGCATATGTCTTTATAGCAGCATGATTTATAGTCCTTTGGGTATATACCCAGTAATGGGATGGCTGGGTCAAATGGTATTTCTAGTTCTAGATCCCTGAGGAATCGCCACACTGACTTCCACAATGGTTGAACTAGTGTACAGTCCCACCAACAGTGTAAAAGTGTTCCTATTTCTCCACATCCTCTCCAGCACCTGTTGTTTCCTGACTTTTTAATGATGGCCATTCTAACTGGTGTGAGATGGTATCTCACTGTGGTTTTGATTTGCATTTCTCTGATGGCCAGTGATGATGAGCATTTTTTCATGTGTTTTTTGGCTGCATAAATGTCTTCTTTTGAGAAGTGTCTGTTCATGTCCTTAACCCACTTTTTGATGGGGTTGTTTGTTTTTTTCTGGTAAATTTGTTTGAGTTCATTGTAGATTCTGGATATTAGCCCTTTGTCAGATGAGTAGGTTGCAAAAATTTTCTCCCATTCTGTAGGTTGCTTGTTCACTCTGATGGTAGTTTCTTTTGCTGTGCAGAAGCTCTTTGGTTTAATTAGATCCCATTTGTCAATTTTGGCTTTTGTTGCCATTGCTTTTACTGTTTTAGACATGAAGTCCTATGTCCTGAATGGTATTGCCTAGGCTTTCTTCTATGGTTTTTATGGTTTTAGGTCTAACTTGTAAGTCTTTAATCCATCTTGAATTAATTTTTGTATAAGGGGTAAGGAAGGGATCCAGTTTCAGCTTTCTACATATGGCTAGCCAGTTTTCCCAGCACCATTTATTAAATAGGGAATCCTTTCCCCATTGCTTGTTTTCATCAGGTTTGTCAAATATCAGATAGTTGTAGATATGAGGCATTATTTCTGAGGGCTCTGTTCTGTTCCATTGATCTATGTCTCTGTTGTGGTACCAGTACCATGCTGTTTTGGTTACTGTAGCCTTGTAGTATAGTTTGAAGTCAGGTAGTGTGATGCCCCCAGCTTTGTTCTTTTGGCTTAGGATTGACTTGGCGATGCGGGCTCTTTTTTTAGTTCCATATGATCTTTAAAGTAGTTTTTTCCAATTCTGTGAAGAAAGTCATTGGTAGCTTGATGGGGATGGCATTGAATCTATAAATTACCTTGGGCAGTATGGCCATTTTCACGATATTGATTGTTCCAACCCATGAGCATGGAATGTTATTCCATCTGTTTGTATCCTCTTTTATTTCATTGAGCAGTGGTTTGTAGTTCTCCTTGAAGAGGTCCTTCACATCCCTTGTAAGTTGGATTCCTAGGTATTTTATTCTCTTTGAAGCAATTGTGAATGGGAGTTCACTCATGATTTGGCTCTCTGTTTGTCTGTGATTGGTGTACAAGAATGCTTGTGATTTTTGTACATTGATTTTGTATCCTGAGACTTTGCTGAAGTTGCTAATCAGCTTAAGGAGATTTTGGGCTGAGACAATGGGGTTTTCTAGATATACAATCATGTCATCTGCAAACAGGGACAATTTGACTTCCTCTTTTCCTAACTGAATACCCTTTATTTCCTTCTCCTGCCTAATTGCCCTGGCCAGAACTTCCAGCACTATGTTGAATAGGAGTGGTGAGAGAGGGCATCCCTGTCTTGTGCCAGTTTTCAAAGGGAATGCTTCCAGTTTTTGCCCATTCAGTATGATATTGGCTGTGGGTTTGTCATAGATAGCTCTTATTATTTTGAGATACGTCCCATCAATACCTACTTTATTGAGAGTTTTTAGCATGAAGGGTTGTTGAATTTTGTCAAAGGCCTTTTCTGCATCTATTGAGATAATCATGTCGTTTTTGTCTTTGGTTTTGTTTATATGCTGGATTACATTTATTGATTTGCATATGTTGAACCAGCCTTGCATCACAGTGATGAAGCCCACTTGATCATGGTGTAAAAGCTTTTTGATGTGCTGCTGGATTCGATTTGCCAGTATTTTATTGAGGATTTTTTCATCAATGTTCATCAAGGATATTGGTCTGAAATTCTCTTTTTTGGTTATGTTTCTGCCAGGCTTTGGTATCAGGACGATGCTGGCCTCATAAAATGTGTTAGGGAGGATTCCCTCTTTTTCTATCAATTGGAATAGTTTCAGAAGGAATGGTACCAGTTCCTCCTTGTACCTCTGGTAGAATTCGGCTGTGAATCCATCAGGTCCTGGACTCTTTTTGGTTGGTAAGCTATTGATTATTGCCACAATTTCAGAGGCTGTTATTGGTCTATTCAGAGATTCAACTTCTTCCTGGTTTAGTCTTGGGAGGGTGTATTTGTCGAGGAATTTATCCATTTCTTCTAGATTTTCTAGTTTATTTGTGTAGAGGTGTTTGTAGTATTCTCTGATAGTAGATTGTATTTCTGTGGGATCGGTGGTGATAACCCCTTTTTCATTTTTTATTGCATCTATTTGATTCTTCTCTCTTTTCTTCTTTATTAGTCTTGCTAGTGGTCTATCAATTTTGTTGATCTTTTCAAAAAACCACCTCCTGGATTCATTAATTTTTTGAAGGGTTTTTTGTGTCTCTATTTCCTTCAGTTCTGCTCTGATTTTAGTTATTTCTAGCCTTCTGCTAGCTTTTGAATGTGTTTGCTCTTGCTTTTCTAGTTCTTTTAATTGTGATGTTAGGGTGTCAATTTTGGATCTTTCCTGCTTTCTCTTGTGGGCATCTAGTGCTATAAATTTCCCTCTACACACTGCTTTGAACGTGTCCCAGAGATTCTGGTATGTTGTGTCTTTGTTCTCGATGGTTTCAAAGAACATCTTTATTTCTGTCTTCATTTCATTATGTACCCAGTAGTCATTCAGGAGCAGGTTGTTCAGTTTCCATGTAGTTGAGTGGTTTTGAGTGAGCTTCTTAATCCTGAGTTCTAGTTTGATTGCACTGTGTTCTGAGAGACAGTTTGTTATAATTTCTGTTCTTTTACATTTGCTGAGGAGAGCTTTACTTCCAACTATGTGGTCAATTTTGGAATAGGTGTGGTGTGGTGCTGAAAAACATGTATGTTCTGTTGATTTGGGGTGGAGAGTTCTGTAGATGTCTATTAGGTCCACTTTGTGCAGGGCTGAGTTCAATTCCTGGATATCCTTGTTAACTTTCTGTCTCGTTGATCTGTCTAATGTTGACAGTGGGGAGTTAAAATCTCCCATTATTATTGTGTGGGAGTTTAAGTCCCTTCGTAGGTCACTCAGGACTTGCTTTATGAATCTGGGTGCTCCTGTGTTGGGTGCATATATATTTAGGATAGTTAGCTCTTCTTGTTGAATTGATCCCTTTACCATTATGTAATGGCCTTCTTTGTCTCTTTTGATCTTTGCTGGTTTAAACTCTATTTTATCAGAGATTAGGATTGCAACCCCTGCCTTTTTTTGTTTCCCATTTGCTTGATAGATCTTCTTCCATCCCTTTATTTTGAGCCTATGTGTGTCTCTGCACATGAGATGGGTTTCCTGAATACAGCACAATGATGGGTCTCGACTCCTTATCCAGTTTGCCAGTCTGTGTCTTTTAATTGGAGCATTTAGCCCATTTACATTTAAAGTTAATGTCGCTATGTGTGAATTTGATCCTGTCATTATGATGTTAGTTGGTTATTTTGCTCATTAGTTGATGCAGTTTCTTCCTAGCCTCGATGGTCTTTATAATTTGGCATGTTTTTGCAGGGGCTGGTACCGGTTGTTCCTTTCCATGTTTAGTGCTTCCTTCAGGAGCAGTTTTAGGGCAGGCCTGGTGGTGACAAAATCACTCAGCATTTGCTTGTCTGTAAAGTATTTTATTTCTCCTTCACTGATGAAGCTTACTTTGGCTGGATATGAAATTCTGGGTTGAAAATTTCTTTCTTTAAGAATGTTGAATATCAGCCCCCACTCTCTTCTGGCTTGTAGAGTTTCTGCCGAGAGATCAGCTGTTAGTCTGATGGGCTTCCCTTTGTGGGTAACCCGACCTTTCTCTCTGGCCACCCTTAACATTTTTTCCTTCATTTCAACTTTGGTGAATCTGACAATTATGTGTCTTGGAGTTGCTCTTCTCGAGGAGTATCTTTGTGGCGTTCTCTGTATTTCTTGAATCTGAATGTTGGCCTGCCTTGCTAGATTGGGGAAGTTCTCCTGGATAATATCTTGCAGAGTGTTTTCCAACTTGGTTCCATTCTCCCCGTCATTTTTATGTACACCAATCAGACATAGATTTGGTCTTTTTACATAGTCCCAAATTTCTTGGAGGCTTTGTTTGTTTCTTTTTATTCTTTTTTCTCTAAACTTCCCTTCTCGCTTCATTTCATTCATTTCATCTACCTTCACTGATACCCTTTCTTCCAGTTGATCGCATCGGCTCCTGAGGCTTCTGCAATCTTCGCGTAGTTCTCAAAACTCGGCTTTCAGCTCCATCAGCTCCTTTAAGCCCTTCTCTCCATTGGTTATTCTAGTTATCCATTTGTCTAATTTTTTTTCAAAGTTTTTAACTTCTTTGCTATTGTTTTGAATTTCCTCCCATAGCTCGGAGTAGTTTGATCGTCTGAAGCCTTCTTCTCTCAACTCGTCAAAGTCATTCTCCATCCAGCTTTGTTCTGATGCTGGTGAGGAACTGCGTTCCTTTGGAGGAGGAGAGGTGCTCTGCTTTTTACAGTTTTTCTGCTCTGTTTTTTCCCCATCTTTGTGGTTTTATCTACTTTTGGTCTTTGATGATGGTGATGAACAGATGGGTTTTTGGTGCGTATGCCCTTTCTGTTTGTTAGTTTTCCTTCTACCAGACAGGACCCTCAGCTGCAGGTCTGTTGGAGTTTGCTAGAGGTCCACTCCAGACCCTGTTTGGCTGAGTGTCAGCAGCGGTGGCTGCAGAACAGTGGATTTTCGTGAGACCACAAATTCAGCTGTCTGATAGTTCCTCTGGAAGTTTTGTCTCAGAGGAGTACCCGGCCGAGTGAGGTGTCAGTCTGTCCCTACTGGCGGGTGCCTCCCAGTTAGGCTGCTTGGGGGTCAGGGACCCACTTTAGGAAGCAGTCTATCCGTTCTCAGATATCCAGCTGCATGCTGGGAGAACCACTACTCTCTTCAAAGCTGTTAGTGAGGGACATTTAAGTCTGCAGAGGTTCCTGCTGAATTTTTGTCTGTGCCCTGCCCCCAGAGGTGGAGCCTACAGAGGCATGCAGGCCTCCCTGAGCTGTGGTGGGCTCCACCCAGTTCGAGCTTCCTGGCTGCTTTGTTTACCTAAGCAAGCCTGGTCAATGGCGGGCGCCCCTCCCCCAGCCTCACTGCCACCTTGCAGTTTGATCTCAGACTGCTGTGCTAGCAATCAACAAAATTCCGTGGGCATAGGACCCTCCGAGCCAGTTGCAGGACACAATCTCCTGGTGTGCCGTTTTCCAAGCCCGTTGGAAAAGCGCAGTATTAGGGTGGGACTGACCCGATTTTCCAGGTGCCGTCTGTTACCCCTTTCTTTGACTAGGAAAGGGAACTCCCTGACCCTTTGTGCTTCCCGAGTGAGGCAATGCCTCTCCCTGCTTCGGCTCACGCACAGTGCGCTGCACTGACTGTCCTGCACCCACTGTTTGGCACTCCCTAGTGAGATGAACCCAGTACCTCAAACGGAAATGCAGAAATCACCCGTCTTCTGTGCTGCTCATGCTGGGAGCTGTAGACCGGAGCTGTTCCTATTCGGCCATCTTGGCTCAGATATTTTCTTAATACTTGGGAGAATTTTTATGTTTTGGACAAATATCTGAAGTGATCATGTTCCACTTTAATGCATAACTCCTGCACGTGGGCTGAATTGCTGTTCTTCTATAAAATTAAGAATGTTAATTAGTAGAATTGAATATATAAATTCAGGTCTTTTGGTTTCAGTCACAAAGCTTCCTCAGCATTTCACTGGTGCTGTAAAAGTAATCTGTTTGAATTTTCTATTTAATCTAGATGTCATTTAAAACAATCTTAGGAATAAAAGACTATGCATTGGGTACAGTGTACACTGCTCAGGTGATGGGTGCACCAAAATCTCAGAAATTACCACAAAAAAACTTATTTTTTTTTTTTTGAGACGGAGTCTTGCTCTTTCGCCCGGGCTGGAGTGCAGTGGCACAATCTCGGCTCACTGCAAGCTCCGCGTCCCGGGTTCACGCCATTCTCCTGCCTCAGCCTCTCCGAGTAGCTGGGACTACAGGCGCCCGCCACCACGCCCGGCTAATTTTTTGTATTTTTTTAGTAGAGACGGGGTTTCACCGTGGTCTCGATCTCCTGACCTTGTGATCCGCCCGCCTCGGCCTCCCAAAGTGCTGGGATTACAAGCGTGAGCCACCGCGCCCGGCCTCACAAAAAAACTTATTACAGGCGCAGTGGCTCATGCCTGTAATCCCAGCACTTTGGGAGGCCGAGGCGGGCGGATCAGGAGGTCAGGAGATTGAGACCATCTTGGCCAACACGGTGAAACGCCATCTCTACTAAACATACAAAAAAATTAGCCAGGTGTGGTGGCGGGCACCTGTAGTCCCAACTACTCGGGAGGCTAAGGCAGGAGAACGGTGTGAATCCGGAAGGCGGAGCTTGCAGTGAGCCGAGATCTCACCACTGCACTCCAGCCTGGGCGACAGAGCGAGACTCCGTCTCAAAAAAAAAAAAAAAAAAAAAAACTTATCCCTGTTCCCCAAAAACCTATTGAAATAAAAATTCACATAAAATTAAAAAATAATAAAACAATCTGAAAAGAAATTTGCATGTGGCTACATGTTACTTGTTGGTTACACTTTTAATTTTTATTGTCATTTTACAGTGTTCAAGAAACATTGCTTATAGGATTTCTGCCTTTGTGAAGTTAAAGACACTAATTTAGGTTTAAAAGTTTGCAATATTAAATGATTTTCTTGGTAATGGAAAATTATGTCCATCCTCTTTTTAGTGCTCAAAAATGCTGATCACTTCTCCACTTAATTAACTTTCCAATAAAGTTTCAAACTTCCTATTAGTCACTTAAGACTCCTTATTTTTTCTATACCAGACAGTTGATTTCCATGATCATTTTAATATCAATTAATATTGTAAATGTATCAATTTTTTATTTAATTTCTGTGTACACATTAAGCTCTTTGGTATTAAATCTATGTGTACATGGCTTGAAATTGCACATAACACATCATTAATTATATCTAAGCATTAACCACTCTGATTAATCAGATTTTCATCTCTTTCTACCATTTTGCATTTACTATGTCATTTTGTGTTTATTAAAATTTATAATTCCTTTTCCTTAAACATATTTCCAATATATGAAGTGTATATGATGTACAAGTACTAACACTTAGGAGGTAGTTTCAGTTTGTCATTTAGACGAAATCAAGTCTAATGATGCAGTTTTCCAATTAACTTTATTCTTTGTTACCTATTTATAATATTTAAATTTAATGAGCCCATAATTATATATATATATATATATATATATATATACACACATATCAATGATGACTACAGTAAAACAATTTAACATGTGCATGAACTCATGTAGTTTCCTTTTGGTGTCAAAGCACCTAGTTTACCCTGTTCAAAAATTACCGGTATATCGTATAAAAATAGTAACTATAACCTTTAAACTGTACTTTAGTCCTCCAGATTCATTTATTTTATGTAACTGAAATGTTGACTTGTGTCTCTTTTCCCCCCAGTCATCATTCTATCCTGTCTCTATGTATTTAATCTTTTTAAAGATTTTATATATAACAAAAATTATGCAGTATTTTTCTCTCTCCCTAAGTTATTTCCCTTAGCTTAATATCCCCCAGGTTCATTTATGTTATTAAAAATGGCAGTATCTTCTCCTTTTTAAAAGCTGAAAAATATTATATGATATATTATACACACACACACACACACAAACACCTCCCCCACATTTTTTTTCTCCACTTGTCCATCAGTGCACAGCAACTTGATCCCATAGCTTGGCTGTTGGGAACGATGCTGTGGTGGGGCATGGGGAAGAGGGGAGTGCAGATATTTCTACAAAATGCTCATTTCATTTCCTGTTGATATATAATTTATAAGAGGGATTGCTGAGCCATATGGTAGTTCTAGTTTTAGATTTTCAGGAACCTTCATACTGTTTTCCATAATGGCTGTACTAACTTAAATTCTAACCAGCAGTGTACCAAGTTTCCCTTCTCTCCACACCATCACCAACACTTGTTATCTCTTGTCCTTTTTATAACAGCCATCCTAACAGGTGGGAGGTGATATCCCATTGTTATTTAACCAAAAACTATAAAACTCCTGGAATAAAACACAGGGCAAAAGCTCCTTGACATTGGTTCAGATAATAATTTATTAAATAGGACATTAAAAACACAAGCAACAAAAAAACAAAAATACAAGTAAGAGTACATCTAACCCTAAATCTTCTGTACAGGAGAAATCAATCAATGAAATTTAAAAGCAGCTTATGAACTCGGAGAAAATATTTGCTAACAATATCTCTCATAAGGGGTAATATCAAAATACATAAGAAGCCCAGACAACTGAATAGAAAAGAAAGAGAGAGAAAACTCACCAAAATCTAACAACCTAATTTAAAAACAAGGAAAGAACCTGAATAGACATTTATCTTTTAAAAAAGATATAAAAATGGCTATCAAGTGCTTAACATCAGTAGTCATCAGGAAAATGCAAATCAAAGTCCTCATTTACTTTAGATTCTATATTTCACACAATAAATATGAATGTGTACAGCAGGTACAGTAATCTCCATCCTACAACAGAGGACCCTGAGACTGGTGACTCGGGGATGCATCTGCATGGAGTCGGCCGGGGGTGGGGGAGGATGGTAGTGAAGAGGACAGCAGATGACATAGAACCAGGGGCAGCGACTCACCTGGGATGCCCTCAGCAGAGGAGTCTGGGTTGGTCCCCAAAGCTCAGCAGCACCCTCTGGGAACCTGCTCCCTGCTGGCTTGGTCAGCACCATGGACAGAGGACACGTGGGCGAGGCTGTCAGAAAAGAACAGAGGGAGGAGGACAGCCAGGTGCCCGAAGCCAAGGCTGCTGGCTGACAGCCCTGAGAAGCCCCTGAGGCTAGTGATGGGGTAAAGGGCCAGGCTGGCCACCTGTGGGGCCCTCAGTCACCCTCACTGCCTGTCGTGCCACCCCAGCAGTGCACAGCAAAGCAATGAGTAATTGGACCAGGCAGGCCTGTGGATGGATCTGGGGAGTCTTGCTTACGAGCTCTGACAGGACAAGGGTAAAAGAAGGGCCACTGTGGCTGGAGAGAGGGTCACAGCCTCTGGGTCAGACACGATGGAGAAATGAGGAAAAGGGAAGGCATGGTGGCCGATATGCAGGAGAGGCAGGTGGACACGGGACAGTCAGAGTCTATTAAGACAGGATGGGCTCCAGGTGCATCCTCGGTGTACTGGGCACTTCTCAGCCTTCCTGGAACTGAGCCTGGTGATGTGGTCACTTTTGGGGAGACTGTTGTCAGGGCCCAGCCACACACCCCTGGGCAGCACTGTCCCATCTCAGGACTGGACTTTCTCAGCTCCCATAGCGGATGCTGCCTGCAGCCCAGGAGGGGCAGCCCCATTGTGCAGCCTGAGCCCCCATGGATCCTCAGCAGCCCCTGCCTGGCCCTGCGCTCCCTCTGCTCTCTTGCCCCGGCCCCTCCTGAGTGTCAGCCAGCATGGAGGCTCTGTCTGTCCTTTATTCCCTATGCAGGCTCCTGGGCTGAGACCTGGGTTGGATGAGGATGGGACTGGTCCTTCACTGAGGCCTGCTTGGGAAACGGGATGGCCCCCAGCCTGGTCCGAGTCCTCAGCTCTCCTCATTGCCTTACAGTGAGACAGAGCTGCCCCTGTCTGTGCCCTGGAGGTGGAGGTAAGAGCCTGACTTTGCTGCATGGGAGCTGCTCCATGGATGGGTGACTTGGCAGGGGTTTGGTTAGGCAGAGGCCGTGGCCTGTGGGCATGGGTGCTGGTGAGTGGGAGTGACACACCGTCACTGGGAGAGCCACAGCTCCTGCTGGATCTCACACTAAACTCCAGCCCTACAGGTGTTTTACCACAGCCACCACCGAGAATCACAGTAGTGTCTCAGGAGTCGCTGCCTGCTGCCCACCAGGCCCTACCTGGAGGCCAAGACCCAACCAAAGCCCAGGGTGTCTGTGCCCTGGGAATAGTGTGTGCTGTGGTCATGAGGCCAGACTACCAGTGCCCACTCATCAGGGGTTGGGTTCTGTCCTCTTCTCGCTCCTTCCAGTTCAGTCCCATTGGGGCCCCTAAGCACATGATCCAGCATCCAAGAATCACTTCAGGAAGCCTGGCAGCTCAGCTCATTCCATCACTTATCTACAGCAAAAACATTAGGGCATGAGATGCACAGACAAATGGCTATGAATGCTTAACAACTGAAATAAACCTAGGAACAGTGAGAAAGCACAGCAGTGAATGAGGGTACCCCACGACCACTCTTCAAGGTTTCCTTGAAGGCTTGGAATCTTCCCCCATTTGACGGTGAGTCTGCAGCCATGACAATCAATGTACAATGTATATTTCCGCAGCCTGCCCCGTGGAAAGCTGATGAGAGCACACTGCTGTCTCTGCACAACAGTGACCATCCGGATCTCGCCAACAGGTAGAGATCATTTCTCAAATCTGTCTCAGTAATTGTATCCCCCAGACCATCAACATAGATGGCGGGCAGACTTCTCTGCCAGTGGGTCCAGATGATGCATGGTTGAAGCCTGCTGTGGAAGCTTATCTGCTACGGGATCATTGTTTCCATACATCAATCTTTAATATGCTGATCAGCAAGGGAGGTCATCTGGATCTGCAGGCTTCTCATGTCTGTGCGGACACTCCTCTCCTCTCTCACACTCTCCCTTTACCCAAAAAGAGCAAATGTGGGGCTTATTCCTTAGGTAGTAGAGTGTGGTCTGGGCCAGGTTAGGCAGCATGTCACTGGTGGATGCGGCTTTCCCCAGCAGGACAGCTGGTCATGTTCTATCAGGGTTAGAAATCCCTCTCTCCATATCTGCAGTCGCCTTTTAAAGACAGTTCTGCATCATGAACCCAGATGGGCAGTCATACTCCACGTGTGAGATGCAGGTTTGACGGACATTTCCTGCAGGCTCAGCACCCTTCAGTCTTCTTGGAATGTACGTACATCCCAGAGCCCCAACCAGACACTGAATGACCTGGCACAGATTTTGCATTTTTTCTCATCATTTTCTTTGGTCATTCAGATATACAGGTTTTCTCTAGGACATGTGTGACACAGAAGAGAGAAGCATTCTCCCAGTTTTGCCTGTTTTAGGTGCTGGAGCCCAGAGAGGTCTTTTCTTGAGAGGGTCAGCAGGCAGCAGTAGCTTTTCAAGTGGGAGAGAGGACCCCCACAATCCCACCAGCCCCAGGTCTTCTTTCTGGCTCTGTTCTTGAGATCCTGGGCAATTGCTTTTGACTGCGTGTGATTCGTCTTTCTTGACTAAAAATGAATCTCGCTTCCAAGGAATCCCCATTCTTTGAGGAAACTCTTGGCTTCCTGGTCTCTCCAAGTACTGGCCTGGAAGAGACAGAGAAATGTGGATGCACCTTGAAATACTCACAGTGTATACTTGGTGCTTTACAAAGACCCTCCCTCCACACTGACACAGCTTAAGGAGACCTTGTGTCTGCTGCTGGGAGATGGCAACACCTTAAATGAGAAGGTCAAGAACGAGGATCATTGGAAAAAGAAATGTCCAATCTCTAAACTCATAGATGTGTCGGGAAACATCTGTGTATCTGGATATTTATTGTGTCCAATGATGGATAAAGACTCAAAAACTCACCAGGCACAGTTGCTAATGCCCTTGATCCCAGCACTTTGGGAGGCCGACGCAGGCGGATCACCTGAGGTCAGGAGTTCAAGACTAGCCTGGCCAACATGTGAAACTCCGTCTCCATTAAAAATACAAAAATTATCGGGGCATGGTGGTGTGAGCCTGTAAACCCAGCTACTTGAGAGGCTGAGGCAGGAGAGTCATTTGAACTCAGAAGGCAGAGGTTGCAGTGAGCCAAGATCACCCAACTGCACTCTGGCCTGGGCCACAGAGTGAGACCCTGTCTCAAAAAAAAAAAAAAACCAACAAAAAGAAACCTCAAAAGCAAAAAGATTTTGGCTAAGTACTCCTGGCCTGGAAGGGCTCTTCCTTTGTTTTAGGCACAGGTGATCTGTCCTGAAAAGAGGCCTGTGGCCCCCTCCTGGTCACAAAGTCTTACTTGGTAAGAGCCCCAAGTACACAGAGCCACAGGTCCATCAACCATGGAGCTGCCTCTGCTGACCAGGATGGAAACACAGGGTAAAGGTGACTGAGGCTAGAACAAAAAGATTAGAGAAAAAAAATGAAAACTAATTTTAAAAAATTAAAGAAAAATATAGTAACATGAAGTAATTCTTTTATTAAAGCCTTGTGTGTGAATAAGTTAAATATGGCTGATCACAGTACTGTACATAATAATCTAAAATTTTAACTATTGGCCAAGCACAGTGGCTCACGCCTGTAATCCCAGTGCTTTGGGAGGCCAAGGTGGGAGAACTGTATGAACCTAGGAAGTGGAAACTAGCCTGGGCCACAGAGTGAGACCATGCCTCTACCAAACAATAAAACATTAGCTGCGCATGGTGGCATGGCCTGTGAAACGATAAATAAACATGAAATTCTAACTACCACAAACTAAGCTACAATATTTATGTCATCACAAAGTAATAGTCAATTTATTTCAGTCCTAAAGAGATAACCAAGAATTGATTTCAAAATCAATTCAGAGCTTTGCCTTCTCTGTATGGTAGAAGAGTAAGAAACAGACTCCTTCTGGCACAAAACACATAGGAAGCCAGACCAATCACATGAACCAGATGTTTTCAAACACTAGAAGCATTTGCAATGAGCACAGGACTGAGGTCTGGAGGCTGAAAAGTAAGAGAGAGGACCGTGTTGCTGCCCCAGCTTAGAGCCTGCAGAGCCTCCTGGCAGTGCAGGGTGGGAGGATATAGGAAAAGCATGGAAGTCCACACGTTAAGGAGACAGGGTTGAGAATGTGAGGAGAGAAAAACACGAGGCTGAGTACCACAAAGTAGGGAGGAGGGGCTGAAGTACGGTACAATTGGAGAGTAGAAGACAGGGGCTCATTGAACCATTGGCAGGTATAGGGGTAAATACCAATCAAGATAAATAATGTTAGGTACTACAAAAGGAAAAGGCACCCTACACTTTTTTTTTTTTTTTTTGAGATAGAAACTTGCTGTGTCGCCCAGGCTGAGTACAGTGGTGCGATCTCGGCTCACTGCAACCTCCACCTCCTGGGTTCAAGTGATCCTCCTGCTTCAGCCTCCTGAATAGCTGGGATTACAGGCACACACCACCATGCCCGGCTAATTTTTGTATTTTTAGTAGAGACGGGGTTTCACCATGTCAGTCAGGCTGGTCTCAAACTCCTGACCTCGTGATCTGCCTCCCTCGGCCTCCCAAAGTGCTGGAATTACAAGTGTGAGCCACTGCGCCCAGCCCACCCTACATTTTTCTCAGAGCATTTTCACAAGAAAACTTGTCATTATGAGTTTAATACTGTCCAAAAGTAGAAGAAGAGAGAACATTTCCCAATATATTTTAGGAAGCTAGTATTACTCTCCAATAGAATCAGGGAAAGGCAGTACCAAAGAAACCCTGTAAAACAGTATGCCTCATGAAACTCGATGTGGAGATCTCCAACAAAACATTATTCAACAGAACCACATGCTTCACCCATGGGTGAATTTCTTCTAGTAAGGGAGGAGACCACCCCTCATATTGTCTCATGCCCAATTTCTGCCTCCAAATAAGAAGTAAAAACTAAAAGGCAGAAATGAAATCCACAAGCAGACAGCCTGGCGCCACACCCTGGGCCTGGTAGTTAAAGATCGACCCCTGACCTAATCGGTTATGTTATCTATAGATTACAGACACTGTATAGAAAAGCACTGTGAAAATCCCTGTCCTGTTTTGTTGCGATCTAACTACCGGTGCATACATCCCCTAGTTACGTACCCCCTGGTTGCTCAATCAATTACGACTCTCTCAAGCGAACCCCCTTAGAGTTGTGAGCCCTTAAAAGGGACAGGAATTGCTCACTCGGGGAGCTTGGCTCTTGAGACAGGAGTCTTGCCAATGCTCCCAGCCAAATAAACCACTTCCTTCTTTAACTCAGTGTCTGAGGGGTTTTGTCTGCGGCTTGTCCTGCTACACTAGGAATCATAAAGATGTGGGGAAATCAAAGGAAATCTTTTATTAAGAATTAAAGTTGTAGACTCCTATCTTGAGTTGATTACTTTGAATTTTTGGTCCCAAAATACATACAGGACCAGGTCTAATTCTATGATCTTTATCACATGCAGCCAGATGCTGAAGAGAAATAGATACAACAGCAATATGGGAGTTATCCTCTCTAAAGCCCAACTGAAAAAACCCGGAGTCAGAAGTTTTACAAACAGAAAAATAACATACTTATTCTGAACCAGGGAAGGGGAGGTAATTCAAACATTTAAATTTAAATTGATATGAGAATACTGACTTGTTAGAAACTGAAGGAGGGAGCAATGCTTCTAAACTCCACGCTTTTCCATCAGAATACAGAGATAGACAACCTCAAAGTGCAGTTTCTTCACAATTGTCTTTATCCAGTCATAACATTAATTTCTCTATGAATCAAATCACAAAATAAATATTAAGCTCATGACATATTCTCTGACTAAAAGGTGGCAAGATAAACTGAACAGTTAGTTATCAGTGTAATAAATTATGTACAAGAATCTTATCACTGCATTTTTTAATAATGATGAAACTAGAAATAATCTAAGTTTCTATCAAAGAATAAATAGTGAAACAAGTCTTGTATACCCATTCTTTGGAATATATTTAAGACATTAAAAATAGAGGCCAGGTGCTGTGACTCATGCCTGTAATCCCAACACTATGGGAGGCTGAGACGGGAGGATCACTTGAGGTCAAGAGTTCGAGACTAGCCTGACCAACATGGTGAAACCTCGTCTCTACTAAAAATACAAAAATCAGCCAGGCATGGTGGCACATGCCTGTAATCCCAACTACTTGGGAGGCTGAGGCAGGAGAATCACTTGAATCCAGGAGGCGGAGGTTGCAGTGAGCCGAAATCGTGCTATTGCACTCCAGCCTGGGCGACAGAGCAAGATTCCATCTCAAAAAAAAAAAAAAAAAAAAAAGAATCTCATGCACTGATATGGAATAGTGTAAATGATATATTGCTTATGAAATAGCAAAATAAAAAACAATATAGTATGATATAATGTGTTCAAAAACTGTACAGGTATTTATCTCCTTTTTTTTTTTAAATTTTTTGGAGGCAGGGTCTCACTCTGTCGCCCAGATGGCAGTGCAATGGCATAATCACAACTCACCGCAGCCTCAACTTCCTGAGCTCAACGGATTGTCCCCACTCAGCCTCCCAAAGTGTTGGGATTACAGGCATGAGCAACTGCACCTGGCCAACTTTATATGTATTTATAAATTTATAGAAAACATCCAGAAAAATAAACACCAAGCTATAATAATTCCTTCTAAGAAGGGAGTGAGTTTGGAACAAAGAGGAAGACATGGGAGATTTTCACTATGTAAAGATCTCTATGATCTGATATTCTTAAAACAGCATGCATTTCTTTTATAATTAGAAAAAGAGGAAAAATGTAAGCGTTGTTACCATTTGGTAGGAGGGCAATAGTTTTATTTTCATCAGTATTTGTATTGAATGCTAGTGCACAGCACAAATCCAGAAGAGAAAGCCCAGAGGAATAATTAGAAGAAAAAAAATCACACCTAAAAAAGTGAGAGGTAGTTATCTTTACAAAACAACAAGCGTTCCAGGTGAGGGCTTTACATAACAAGTGTTCCAGGTAAGGTACCGCTGCTCCAGCTCCCTCAAATCATCTATGCTCTGCCAAGGGGAAGGTGGAGGACAAGGAAGGCCAAGTCCCAACGAGTGCTCTCCCCCAAAAAGACCTGTTTCTGCAAGTTTCCTGTTACTAAGAAAATGGAGTCCTAATGAGATGTGGACCCCTTTGGGATGCTGGCAGAGAAACAAAGTAGAATACGCCATGATCATGCCTTAGAGGAAGACTTTGAGATTGAGACTTGAAATTCATCAAAAGCTTGTGTGAAGTAAATAAAACTACTCTACCTCTCTGAGTGTCAGTCCACACCTATAAAATGGGGATTGCATGCCAACTTCATCGAGTTGTTGCCAGAGTTAAATTCACAAAGACACTTAAAAGTGACTGTTACTGCTAGGGTCCACATTGTTTTTTTTATTAAAAAAAAAACAGCATTGGACTTCAAAATACACAAAAGTAACAATGTCCATGTGTCCAAAGACGAGATGATCAGCTTTCTAATAAGCCTGAAGCGCGTAAGAATGAGATCTATCCCTAACTAGAACTCTTCACAGCTCCACTTAAGAGGACACACGCAGGGCTCCAAGAAGCTAAGTGCATGGCCAGTGTAGAGTGACTGGTGTAGTGAGGATAGAATCTCTTAAGACCCTCTGAAATGCAGTTACACAACAGGGTCCCAGGACACTGGAGCAAACCAGGCAGCTGAGCAGATACTACCAGGAATGGCAGAGCAGAGGAGGATCGGAGCCATAAATCTCAGCAGAATACACCAAACCGCAAAGAGCTCCTGGCTCTGTGAACAGCAGCTGTGGCTACATCAGGACCAATCTTCTAAGACAGCTGCTGGGGACAGCTGAGATCACGTGTTTTGGCAGCAACATACCCAAAGGCAGTGCCTCTTGAACACAGACCACAAAATCCTCTCCATTTATCTTTAAGGTGATGGATGATGGATGCCCTTACGTTACAACATCCCCACCAACACTTGCGGACAAGTGTATTTAGAAACTTCCACCTAAAGAGAGAACACTCAGGAGTGGAATGAGAATATTGGGCGATGAGGGAGAAACGCAGGTACTTGACCCCACAGACTCTATTGAAAACAAGAGAAGAACCGCTGCGCTGTGGCTCTTCCTCATCTCGCCACATCCATAGACACCACATGGTTCTTGTTCCTTTATTTACAAAGGTGCTGATGAGCCCGTGTGCAATTAATCCTGAAGGAGTAAATTCTTCACAAAGTACAATAACAGTGTCTAATATCCATGACCAGGGTTTTTAGGGTTTTTTTTAATAGTAATCCACATTCAGGAATCACAAATGAAGCCTGTTGGAATGTGCGATATGAACAAGGTCTTATTTTCACGTAGATTAACACCTTGGTTTTTACAGATTAGACATAAAAGCATAAAAGCTGGCGCCATTCCAGAATCAAAGGGACTGTCCCTGAGGACATATGGAAATTAGGGACATCAATTATTAGGAAGCTACACGAAACTAGAAGTGATCCCAGAAGTTTCCATTGTCTAGACAGAAAAAGTCAACAGATCAGCCCGAGAGAGTGAAGGTACCTCCGGGAGTGCCGGGGGTGATGAGCTTTCCATTCAAAGCAAAGATGTGAAGCCTGAGGAGTTACAAAGACTCCCCAAGTGGTCCACACCTTGAAAGTCGCTCCCACAAAGCTGGAGCACCACCTGTTCCTGAGGATCAGGTTGCCATCTGTGTTTGAGACACTGGCCAGTCAGACATCTGTTGAGATGTGGCCAATGATATCACGTGTAAAATGCCTAAACCATCCTAATCTTTAGGTAGCTATTTGGGGGACTTTCCACCAAATGAGTTGGTGAAAAATGGCGCACCAGAGACACACGCCTGGGAATTGAGATTTTCTCCTCTGCTTTTAGCATCTCCTGGGTAAACCAATAATGGCCCTCCCTGCCCCCTCAATATCCACATCCGTGAAAAAGGCGCTGGTGAGGGTGACATTTTCACGAAGCCACAGGCCATGTCACCCCGTGCAAAGCTCTGAACTTGTGCACTGGCGGGCCAGGCGGCGGATTTCTCCCCACAGCGGCGCAACTGCGCTCTGGCTGGGGAGAAAAGAGGGCAGCGGCACAATGGACAGCTCCTGGACCTCAGGCCAGTTCCCACAGCAGCTTAGGAAAGCAGGCGGCTCCCTGGGCTGCAGGAGGCGCGATGCCCAGGAAAGACCCTGGGTGCAGGTGGGAGAGGGAACCCAGCTGAGCAGCGGGAAGTGGGGAGAGGATCACACCCGTCCATGTTAGACAAGGGCGAGGTGTACATTGCGGCGTCACACCCTCCTCACTGCCCAGCCCGGACCTGCCCCTCCCGTCCCTCTCCGGACTCACTTTCCATGGCAAGGAAGTGCACGCGATCAGTAGCCAGCATCGTTGTGGAAGCGGCGAGGTCCACATTGCCGTGTCCAACCCTCCTGGGCTGCCCGCCTCCTCGCATGTCGCGTGCTGGGATTCCAGTCCAGCCGCCTTGCCACCAACTGGCGGGGAACCGTTAAGAGCTACTGTTTCCAGCCTGCCTAGCCAGGCTCTCACCGCCCCGCTCCTCCCACGAGAACTGCGCCCCGTCCCCGAGCCCGGGTTATGCTGGGATTGTAGTCCCGAAGCGCCTGAAACAACAGGCAGGAGCAGTGAAGAGACTACAACTCGCAGCATGCACAGCGAGGTCAGCACAGCCCGGCTTTCCTCTTCAGGACTGCGCGCCGCCCCATGTTCATGCAGGCTGGGATTGTAATTCGGTCGCCCTGCAATTAAAAAACTGGAAGCTAATCAAAGACGACAACTCCCAGTATGCCAGGCGTAGCTCTCGCCCACCTCCCGACGTCCAGAGCAGCACTGCCATGTCAATGGGAGCCTGGCTGTTCCCAAACCTCTCCTGCCTGCCAGGCGACAGTGGGACCAGGGCGGTTGGTCCTACCTTGTAATTATGTCACTACCTCTTCCTAAGATGCTGGGTTCATGCTTCGTCAGTGCCTGAAGTTTGATTTCTCACGGAGCGGCAGGGGACCGGGGGCTGCTCACAAACCTGTCAGGGTTACCACAGTAACGCTACTCTTTCTGTAGCTGGACTCGCCCCACCCTTTCTCGCACGCTTCTTCCCTTGGCCGGGCCTCTCCCCTCAGCTTCGCCCCTTCTCGCCCCGCTTCTTTTCTTGGCACCGCCCCTTATCCTCGCTCCGCCTCTGACACGCCCCTTCGGACACGCAGCAGTGTAGTCCCTGCGTAGGAATGGGGTTAATGGCCAGATGTCTGACACTTCTCGGACTTTTTGTGATCCCACGCGGGAAGCTCCCTCCTGAGTGTCTGAAATTGTCAGTTCACTGCCAGAAATGGATATAAGTGATCCCTGATAACCTGGCACTTGCCTTTTCAAAGCCGCCGTTTCCTCCATCCTCTGGGTTGTCAGAAATCCTTCTTTGCACCTCAGGAGTGCCCCTTGGACCCTGAGCTGGCTGCAGGCCCACACCTGGGTCAGGCCTCGCACAGGGACGCTCCTGCCACTCTAATAAAGAGTAGAAAACGTCACACCGAAAGGCCTGACCCTGCTGCATCCAGTCAGAGGACCAGCCACAGGGAAGGGAACCCCTAAGCCACTTTGGGAGCCACATCCACCACTTCTCTGCCCCTGACCCAGGCTGGTTCCTAGCCCTTAGGGTCCTACTGCGGACCTCCGGGCCATAATTAACGCATGTGCAGGACCAGAGAGCCCCTTGGTCCCTCCCAACACATGAGGGAACTTTGTGTGGTGAGGTCAGGTACAGTGTCTACGTTTCTGCTGTGAATAGGGCTTTCTTGGAAACAATTTAAATTTCCCATTTTAAATATCCCTTTGGAACCATGTTTAATAATTTGCTGGTGGAACTTAACAGTGATAATTCTTTGAATCCATTTTTCTTTTCTTTTTCTGACACGCAGTCTCCCTTTATAGCCCAGGCTGGAATGCAGTGACTCGATCTGGGCTCACTGCAACCTCCACCTCCCGGGTTCAAGCGATTCTCCTGCCTCAGCCTCCTGAGTAGATGAAATTACAGACAATCGCCACCACGCCCGGCTAATTTTTGCATTTTTTAGTAGAGATTGGGTTTCACCATGTAGGCCAGGCTGGTCTCGAACTCCTGACCTCAAGTGATCTGCCCGCCTTGGCCACCCAAAGTGCTGGGATTACAGGCGTGAGCCACTGAGCCCGGCCTGAATCCATTTTAACATTTAGTTTTTCAGATTAACTCGAAGTACCCCACAACTACACGCTAATGAAACTAGAGGAGACACAGCCTCAGCTCCATGCAAGATGGATGCACAAGAGCAGAATCTCCATAGGATACCTTTCTGGAGCATCAGTATTACTGCAGGATTTGGAAGCAACAAGTTCAAATAATTTTCAACATTAACACACTGGAAATTTAAGAGAAGTCTGGAAAGTCATCTACCTTTAAAAACTGTCAGTCATCTGTGCCTAAGTCAGACTTTCTCCAAGAAAAAAAAAAAAAAGAAACTCTAAGGAGAACCTATTTTTCATTCTTCTAAGCAGTTAAAATTAGAAATCACAGCAAGTCAATAGGAAGCTCTCCTCTGCCAGTCTCCTAAATCACAATATGGCCTTGGTAGGGTTTTATTTGTATTTTTTGGAGGGGTTTGTTGATATGTTGGGTATAAAAATTGGGGGGGGGGGGGGGTTGACCAATTTTTGGACGTTTTCAGCCATTAGTTGGTGATTAACTTTGTGCCTCATTTTTCTGTTCCCTCTCCAACTTGGACTCAATCACTCTACAGGTCTCTAAGACTCTTCATATTCTTAAAGCTTTTTCTCTCTTTTATTCAGAATGGACAACTTCTATTGCTCTGTCTTCTGTTTCTAATCTTTGAATAAGCTCAAAAGTATTTTTCAAATTTCCTTATCTTCCTATTGTTTCGTAATTTCCATTTCTTTGCTGAGGTTCCACATCACTTCATTGTTAGAATATTTTCCTTTACCCCCATGAACAGATTTATAATAGCTGCCTTTAAACATCCTGAATTACAACATCTTGAATATCTTAGGATCACTTCTACTGCCTGCTTTTTAAATTGTGTATGGATTCTATTTTCGTGTTCTTTCACACATATCATGAATTTTAAAGTTGTGTACTAAAACTGTAAAGAATCATTATAGAGACTCTCATTTCTGTTGTGTACCTTTAACAGCAGTATTATTTTTTTACAAAAGGTATTAATTGGGCTGGATTCAAACCTCAATACCTATCTCCCCTACAGTGGGCACAGCTGAAATCCTCATTCAGTTCTTATTCACATACAGGTCATATTTGTATTAAGCAGCTGTGTTTCTATAACAATATATATTATGCAGGTGTCATCATTATAATCTGTGTTAATTCAACAAGCTAATCCGATATTACTGAAAGCCAGGACCTCAGTTTTGTCTGCTTATTGGATTTTTTATAAATCAAATTATATAGTATGTACACTTTTTTTTTTTTTTTTTTTTTGAGACAGAGTCTTGCTCTGTCGCCCAGGCTGGAGTGCAGCGGCGCGATCTCGACTTTTACATCTACTTTCTTTTATACAACATTATGGAGTCTTGCTCCGTTGCTGAGGCTGGAGTGCAGTGGTGCAGTTTTGGTTCACTGCAACCTCCACATCCAGAGTTCAAGCAATTCTCCTGCCTCAGCCTCCCAAGTAGCTGGGATTAGAGGCATGCACCACCATGCCTGGCTGATTTTTGTACTTTTAGTAGATACGGGGCTTCACCATGTTGGCCAGGCTGATCTCAAACTCCTGACCTCAGGTGATCCGCCCACCTCCGCCTCCCAAAGTGCTGGGATTACAGGCGTGAGCCACTGTGCCCGGCCAACAATTTTTTTTTCATTTTAACAATTTTTAAGTGTGCCGGTCAAAGGAATTAAGTGTATTCACACTGTTTTACCAGCATCCTCCACATTTATAGGGAGTGTTTTTGCAAAACTCGAACTCTGTACCCATTAAACACCACACCTACCTTCCTGTAGCCCTGGGAACCAGTCTTCTACTTTGTATTTCTCTAAGTACCTCGTATGAGTGGAATTATACAGTATAGTGAAGAAATCATGAAGAAGTATAATACACACTATATAACATATGTTTATTCATTTGAACACAATCACTAACAGATCATTAGTACATGGTGATCATAGAGGAAGATAGATTTAAAAAAAAGGATTGGATGAACACATTAAATTTATGAAAACGATGCCCAAATACTATAGCAGTGAGCCCCCTGCCCCAGTCACAGGGCTGGTCACGGTGGAGCTGGGAACCCTGTGCAGCTGTCTGACTCACAGAGCCCATGCTCAGCCCAAACTTCACTGAGCCCTGAGGCACTCTGCCCCTGCCACCTGGGCACTCAGTGGACCTGAGATTCTTCATGGCCTGGTCTTCTTGGCCTTGAGGGCGTGGCTGGCCTACTGGGATGGGGCTTAGCGGCAGGACAGGTTGTAGCTGTAGGACAGGGCAGCAGCTGTGAGGCTCCAGGAGCCACACCTCAGGCCTCCCTCCCAGTCCCTGCCCAGGGCTCCCATTCAGCAGGGCCTGCTGCTAACCAGGGAGCCGTGGCCACAGGCTGTCTGAAACTGACCACAAGACAGCCTCCACCCCCTCTCTGTCAATCCGCTAAGCTCTCACTTCTCAGACTGTGCCACTCCACGGACGTGAAACAAACCCCATATTCCTCCTGAGTCTGAAGGTAATTCCCTCTTGTCACTGAAGCAGCGTGGGAGGGTGTGGGGATGTGGGCAAGTCATGGGCCAGGGTCCTTTCTGAGGGTCTTTGGCTGGCTGTCTTCCAGGGAAATGTGATCAACACCCGGAATGGAAAAAGGGGAGCAGCTGGGGCCCTCACTTTGGGGAGGGTGAGGATGTGGAAGTCAGAGACCCCCACCCACTTACCCTGGGTAGAGCACTCCCTGGCTCCATTCTCCACATCCTAGATTTATTGGGAGGGTTTGATACACAGAGGAGGAGACCCATGCCAATTGGAGGATGTGGGTAGGGAACAGGAATCATGGACAAATTCCTAGGGAGGCTGTTTATCTGTTTATATTCAATTCTGAGAAAAGGGTGGGACTGCATGGGATTGGAGAAGAGGGGGCCCATTAAGAGAAAAGCCCTAGAGATTAGCCTCAGTTTACTCCCTCCCCAAGGGCCCTTCAGCGTCTTCCACCCAGGCCCTGTCAGCCTCCTGTCCTTCCCTCTGGCTCCAGGAAATCAAAGTACTCCAAAAATGCAGCTGCTTCAGTGACAAGAGGGAATCACCTCCTCCCAAGCCTCAGGATCCCGGTACCTGACTTGCCTGCCCCAGGCTCACTCCCATTCACACAGTCCTTCATGGCAGTGTCCAGCTTCACCAGGTCAGTGAGAAATCTGCCCAGAGAGGGCACATCCCCCTGGGCCATTAGGGTAGTCGTGGTGGTGAGCTCCTATTGTCAGGTGCCCACCCAAGACCTGCCCCCTGAAATCTCACTAACCACTTCTGCCTGGAAACCCCCTCCCCAGGTCTCCCACTTGGAACAGCCCAGAACCCTCAGCTGCCTCCCTCAGCCCTCCTCCTCCTCTCCCCATCTCCCCAGCTGGCCTCCAAGGCCACTAGATAACCCCAGTTACTTCTATGTTGGGATTTTAACAAGTCATAAGGTCATGGGGTCCCCTGTCCCATCGTTCCCCAAATCTACACTGAGCCCAGCTCGCCCAGGCAGTTTCTCTGGTCTCTCTAATGGAGGCATTTCAGGCCCTGTGGCCACAGGAGGGCAGGGCTGGGGGAGGAAGACCCCCGTTCTCTTAATGTGGAGGCCTCCAGCTGAGGGGAAGAAGCCTGTCCTCCGACTCCCTGGAGCCCCTCCCACCACGAATCCACTCACTGCTGCTCCCACAGCCCCATCTAGGCTGTCTAGGGATTCGTCTCCAGCATGGCCAATTTGGAGGTCCCCACCTGCCAGGGTCAGCCCCCCTGACCTCAGATCCTGGATAACTGGCCTGAGTCAGCTGTTGCAATGCTCCCACCACCCCCAGTGAGCCCTGATTCTAGATTCTAGATTCACTCCCAGCTCCAACACTCACTGCCTGTGTCACCTTGGGCAGGCAGCCGGGCCTCCCTGACACTGTTTTCTCAAAAGGGAAGTGTGATGGGAACCACACCTTCCTCACAGGGCCTCCTGAGGACTCAGTTTCATGTGGCTCTCAGCATTGCTCTCACCATCATCCTTTGTGGGAAAAGCCAGGCACAAGCACCCTCAAATTCCCTTCCTCCCCAAACCCCATCATGACCCTGTGGGGGCTGCACAACCGGCTCATCATTTATTCATTTGCCAGATGAGGAAACAGAGGCCCAAAGAGGGCAGCTAATTTTTTGTATTTTTAGTAGAGATGGGGCTTCACCATGTTGGTCAGCTGGTCTCGAACTCCAGACCTCAGGTGATCCACCCACCTTGGCCACCCAAAGTGGTGGGATTACAGGCGTGAGCCACTGTGCCCGGCCCTCGAGTCATCTTTCAATTGCTTAATACACGTGTTTTCCCTGAATCATCTGCTCAGATTCTTGGCCCTTTAAATGGGCTTTCTCCCATCCTGGACTCTCCCAGCATTTGCCCCCTTGTCATGTCTAGAATTGTAGCTGTTTGACAAGGTTCCTTCTAATGTTAAAAAATTGTGTTGCTTAAAGTCAAAAAGGTATTCCTAGGCTGTCTTGTCATGTGCATTGTCTCTAATTGAAGGAAATTTCTTGCAGCCCTTGCTGTTTACAGTTCTCAGTTTTGACCCGTGTGCTGTTGAGCAGACATCTGACATTGCAAAGCCTGTGTTTTCCCAAATCTACAAGAAGGACATTTTTTGAGGACTCACTGGGATAATTCTCTTCATATAGGCTATTAATATAGGTGGGTGCTGTTGCTCCACAGATGACAAAGTATCATGAAGATGCCTTGAAGGTGTTAATGGCTTAATTATTCTCCACCCCCACATAAAACTTTGTTGTCATTGTTTGTTTTTCAGATGGAGTTGCACTCTTGTCACCCAGGCTGGAGTGCAATGGTGCGATCTTGACTCATGGCAACCTCCACCTCCTGGGTTCAAGTAATTCTCCTGCCTCAGCCTCCTCGGTGGCTGAGATTACAGGCACCCGCCACCAGGCCTGGCTAATTTTTAGTATGATTACTAGAGACGGGGTTTCTCCCTGTTAACCAGGCTGGTCTTGATCTCCTGACCTCAGGTAACCCACTCACCTCAGCCTCCCAAAGTGCTGGGATTACAGGCATGAGCTACTGCGCCTGGCCCACATAAAACTTTTGAAGCCTAGAACCTTCTTCACCATGGACACTGTATTGTGTCCTCCACATGCACGAGTCTCTGAAAAATAGGAGCTTTCTGATACAAGCCCCAGCCCCCAATCTGCCAGTGGTGCACAGTGCTATCATTGACCATATGTCTCTTCTTGTTCTCCTGCATATGAAAATAAGTCTACCCTAAACCTTGAGATGAGAATAATGTCAATACTCCCAGCCAGGTACAAGAGAGAAGCTGAATGAGCTTCTGGTACTAGACTTCCAGGTTGAGCCATCTTCTCCTTTACCACACTCCTAGGCTCCTACCAGGACTTCACCACCAATCCACAGTTCCTGGGTAAGCTATTCAGTAGGTGTCTATCTCCTCCAAGACACAGCGGTGACTCTGCAAGCTACCAGGTGGGTACTAAGGATATCGCTGCAGCTCTCTGTGCCTGTCTATGCCTCTGAAAAGTGAGAAGATGAACCTCATAGAGTTCTTGTAGGGACTAAATGGCATAAGACACAGCAAGCAGATGCCGAATGCCTGGCTGCTTAGGATGCTCTGGTTGCTTATATATATTGTTTCTGTCTTTTTGCCCAAGAAGTTCTCCTGCCTCATTGGCCTGTGTCCCTCTACATTTGAAATAGCACCTAGAAAGTAAAGCTGTGTTTGCATTGGTAAACCACATTTGAGATTTCTTCTAGCTGGATTTTGTCCTTGACACAGAATGAACAAACTTCCTGGGATGCTGAAAGAGGAGTCCCTACCCAACTCAGATATCTGAGGAGGTTCTTGTTGAGGTTTGTTTATTCAATACATATATTTTCGGCACAATGTGTACATCAGTTTTCTAGATGCTTGGCATAATTCAGTGAACAAAGATGACAGTCCCTGGGCCTCTGCATTTTTACTAATTATGGAGCTTCTCTTACACAGCAAGCACTGCCTTGTATGTGTTCATTTCTGTGCCAAAACAGCCTCATGATGTATGAAGCCTCCTACTGTTTACATAAACAAATTGGCTCAGTAAACTTGATTATGTCCATTACAAAAAGAACAATCATGAAAGAAAAAGTGGCTTAAATGGAGTTCTCCAATTAAAAGAAAAAGGATGGAATGTAACTTAAAACACTCGCTGTAGAAACACTTTCATCTAAAAGTTATTTTCTGAGCATGATTAAATTTCATAAAATTTATATAATCCCATATTATAATCCAATAATAAAATTATCGAATAATAAAATCTCATAAAATTCTTATAATCCCAGAGGACATCATATAAAGAACACTTTATGAACCTTGGAATGAAAAAATTATATAGTAGGTCCAGCATAAGAAACAGGCAAGAAAAAAACAGAGGATTTCCATGGAGATTCTGAGCCAAGGGGCCATAGGATTTTAGATAAATGAATTCAATACAAAGCAGAGAAAATAGATTTACTTTCAGAATCTCTGAGGTTTTGATCTGCCTAGTAAATTATCAACACTTTTAAAAATTATCTGTATTGATCTAATGTTTGTCTTTTCTTCTCAAAATAGGTACACACTCACGCACAAACAGTTACATTCACCACAAATCTCTTACACCTGAAATTTATCTATAATGTGATAGATTTGTATATGTAAACCCATGTAAATCAAAACTAAAAATCTATGTTTTGCAGACTGGAGTGGGCACATGCAGAAAAATATAGAATAAAATTTTAAAATACTCATTCAGAATTCAGAAGTATGTGCATATATTTTATTATAGTCTTATGTAATATTTATTATAACCATAATGATCCTGTAGTTACAAAAAGAAGAAAAAATAAATGTATTACCTCTGGTAACAATATTCCACTGGGAAAAGGGATTACAAAAGATGTCATTGTACTATGTTATCCTCTACTCTGCTATCCAGTAGTATATTGTGACCATCAGTTACCTACAACATGAAGTAAGGTGGGATAGGTTAATGTTGGTGGTAAGATGCATTTCATTCAATGGAAAATAGTCTTAACATACTAAAAACAATTTTATTCCATTAAAATAAATTAAGTTCAAACATTATCTCAAAAAGCATTTTAAACTCCACTGCATTTTATTATTTTAATGTGTAACTGGTAAAACAATTTACTTCTAAGATTCAAAATGCTTCTCTTCTCCTACAATGCAGAATCATATTACCCTGAACACCTACCTCATGAATCACTTACAACATTTTTATAAAGGGCCTCTCCACTTAGATTTTCTTTATGCGTCTTACATTCAAGTGTCCTTAGTGTTCCATGGAAAAGTGTATTAATGGTCCCACTTAATAGAGAAAGATGTCTCAGAGCTCTGATGCAGAACCATTAACCACGTGCTTTCACACGAGCACTAGAAATGATGATATAACATCAAGAAATTTGTGAGTTTAATTTACATAAATATTTGCTTTTCAAAGTAACTATAATTATTTCAATTCCAAAAAGTATAATTTGAATGTAATTATAACTGTCCAAAAAAGAGAAAATCAATCTCCTTCTCCATTTAAACTTACATACAAGTAAGCAACCTATTTTACATTATTTGCTATAATCAACACTGATTAGAGTCATGCCTCAAACTGTTACTGCCTTGGTGCTTTCTACTGTCAATCTATGACATTTACTTTGGCTTGATTTCTAATTTACTTTTTCACATTTCCTAAATCTGTATAATAAATTCTAGTAGAAACCCTCCAGTGTTTTCTAAGGTATATGTATGGAACAAAAGTTTTTCCACATTAATTACATCCATAGAGTTTCTCCCCAATATAAAGTTTGAGGAATTCCTGGAAAGTTTCCCTTCAGTATAAATTTTTCAGCGTACAATAAAATCTGTGGTGTAAGTAAGGTATTCTGCCTTTATATTTGTAATGCTTTTCTTCACTAAAATAATCTTGTGCATGTTAAGGGTTATATTCTGTGAATGATCCTTCAACAGTCATTACATTAATACCACTTTTATTTAGTATGAAATCACTGCTGTAGATTGTGATGTCAGCATTCGCTAATGGTTTTGCCACATTTTTTACCTTGGTAGGGTCTCTCTCCAGAATGAATTCACTTACAGTAAAAGTTGAGCACAAATTAAAACCTTTGCTATATTCCCTACAACTGTAGATGTTCTTGATCACATGGATTATCATATATTCAGTAAGGATTGAGCATTGATCAAAGACTTACCACATTCTTCACATTTCTTGAGTTTCTCTCCAGTATGAATTCTCTTATGTTTAGTAAGGTTTGAGAACCAGTTAAAGGCTTTGCCACATTTTTCACATTTGTAGGTTGCTCTCAGGTATGAATTCTCTTGTGTCCAATAAGGTGTGAGCTCTGGTTAAAGGTTTTGCCATATTCTTTACATTTGTAGCATTTCTCTCCAGTATGAATTCTCTTATGTTTAGTAAGGATTGAGCCATGCATAAAAGCTTTTGCACATTCTTCACAATTGTAGGGTTTCTCTCCAATATGAATTCTCTTATGTTGAGAAAAGTATGAGAACCAGTTAAAAGTTTTGCCATATTCTTCACATGCGTAGGGTTTCCTTCAGTATGAGTTCTCTTGTGTCCACTGAGATGTGAGCCCCGGTTGAAGGCTTTACCACATTCTTCACATTTGTAAGGTTTCTCTCCAGTATGAATTCTCTTATGTCCAATAAGGTGTGAGCACTGGTTAAAGGCTTTGCCAAATTCTTCACATTTGTAGGGTTTCCCTACAGTACAAATTCTTTTATTTTGAATAAGGTTTGAGAACCAGTTAAAGGCTTTGCCACATTCCTCACATTTGTATGGTTTCTCTCTTGTATGAATTCTCTTATGTTGAGTAAGGATTGAGCACTGGTTAAAAGCTTTGCCACATTCATCACACTGAAAGATTTTGCTAAGGGTAGTTGATAAACATTGGTTAAGTCCATTATAACTTTTTTTCTGTCCCTTACAGTCACCCACACATTCCCAGTCTTTTCTTAAATTTAAATTTTCAATGCCATAGCTTTCATATCTTCTCAGTATCACTTTTAGGAATGTTTTATGCTCTGCTCAGGCAAAAGTTCTGGAGTAAAATGAGACAACAAAGCTAAAAGAAATAAAAATACATTATACCACTTATTAGACTCAGGTGTATATACTTTACAAATACAAAATATAAAATTATACCAAGCACAATAAGATGGCACAACACTACAAGCCCAAATTCCTTAATAGACATGCAAACTTAACAAAAATATATTGACCAAAATGCCTTTGTAAGAGCTCTAAAAACCAGTTAAGAGATTGCAGTGCCATAGATGAGAATGCCAAGAGCCACAGAGAAGACAAAGGAGCATTTGTTACATTTAACCACCACAGCCATACTTCCTCCTAAATACAAAATAATGCCTTTAAGTGTAAACTCTCAACTCCTGGCTTCTCTCTCAAAAGTGAAAAAAAAAAAAAAAAAAAAAAAAAAATAGTGGCACATGTGTCCATACTTCTGGCTTTGAGGGATCTTTCCAAAGACTGGTTTCTGTTTACTGTGACACAGAGTGCTGAAAGAAATGGTGCTGTACTTTGAATGACAGGTTACTGTCTGTGAGACAAAAGGTAAATGATTGTTAGGCCAGCAGAGAGACTGTAGGACCACAGAGAAACAGCAGGTGTACCAACTAATTACAGGCTCTTAAGCAGAAACATGGGCAAACCCACACAGCTCAGTAAGAGGAACACAAATCTAGGGAAGAGACATCTTAAGAATGGTTTGAGAAATTCTCAATATCTATCCTGGTAAATTGCAGGGAAGAAATCCACTTTATACAGACTGTGATGGGTGACTTTATTTTTAATGCACATATCTCAACCAAACACTACAATATATACAAAGTATCAGACTAGCACGGCCTAATCAAAGAAACAAGTATGCTTAAATCAACCCTAAAGAAGTGAAGATGTATAAATTATCTGAAAAAAATCAAAATAAACATCTCGATTATGCTCAATGTGTAACATGGGAACACAGACAACTAAGTGTAATCAGAAAAATAAGAATATCAACAAAATGACAAAAAGAAACAAGTTTTGGAGAATACAAAAATGACTGAGAAATTATCCAATGTAAGAAAAAAATACTAAAAACTGAAGCTCAACAAACTCCATCTTGGATAAAAAGACCCATAACAAGACACAATATAAGCAAAGTTTTGAAAGTCACAGAAAAGAAGAGAATCTTGAATGCAGAAAGACAAGAGGGATGTATCACCTATATGCATGCTCCTGCAAGATTACCAGTGAATTTTTGAACAAAAATCCTGCAGATAAGAGGAGAGTTGGGTTATACAGTCCAAGTGCTGAAGGAAAAAAACTTTTAGCAAAACTGTCCTAGAAAGTTTTAAAAAATAAAGATTTTCCAAGACAACTAAATGCTGAGAAAGTACATCACCAGAATAACTGTCCTACAAAAATGCAAAAAGAAGTCTTTCCCACTGAAAATTTAAAATGATAGAAAACAAACCAAATCATATAAAAATACACAGCTCTCTGAGAAAGATATGCACATACACAAAAATAATACTTTGTAGTATTATAATAGGCAGAAAACAATTGTGCTTTAAAATTTGAAAGACAACATGAAAATTAAAATACTCATTAATATATGATATACTTAGTGACACTGTAAGTTGAGGGCAGATGTAATGAGCAAGAATTTTTGTATGCAACTGAGTGCAAGTTGTTACTAGTTTAAAATATACAGTTGTAACTTTAAGATATTTTACGTAATTTACATGGTAACCATAAAGAAAATGCAGATACACAATAGAAAATAAAAAAGCAAAGCATGTCACTGCAAATATCAACAAGACACAAAGGAATACAGAGTAAAAGTAAACAGGGACAAAACAGCTACAGGGGTCAAATAAAACAATAAAATGGCAATTGCAAGTCATTTCCTTTCAGAAAAGTATTAAAATATTCATGGACTAAACTTTCCAATCAAAAGGCAAATATTAAATAAAGGGATTTTTTTTTAATTTAGAAGACAAAATCCACCTATGTCATGTTTCCAAGAGACTCCCCTCAGAAAATAGACTGAAAGTGGCAGGATGAGAAAAGACATTCCATGCAAATGTTAACCAAATGAGAGCTGGAGAACTAATTATATTAAGTCAAAAGCTGACATATTTTACAAAATATAGTTTAAGTAAAAACTCACAATAGACAGACAAGGACATTAAATTATAATAAAATGGTTCATTCACTGGGAACCTATTTATATCTCCTATCAGGGTTCCCAAATATATAAAGCAAGCATTGACAGAAATGAGGTAATGTAATACTGGGAGAATACTTTAATACTTTCAGTAACGAATAATAAAGCATGACAGAACATTAATAAGGGAACAAAGGACTTGAAAGCAATGTAAAACAATTACACCTAAAAGACATACAAAGAATATGCCACACAACAGCAGAATACACAATCTTTTCAATAGCTCATAAGAAAATTCTCCTGGATACAACACCTGCTATCTCATAAAACAAGTCTTAATCCATTTTTTAAACTTGAATCTTACACACTATTATTTTTGGCCAAAATTGAATGAAACTAAAAATCACTAAAAGGAAAACCAAAAAATTCGCAAAATATGAAAATTAAACAATACACTCTTAAGCATGCTCCTGTCCAAAGGTTGGAAGACTTAATACTGTGAAGATGACCACACTGACCAAAGTGATCTATCTACACATTCAATACAACCCCTTTCAAATTCCAAATTTTAGTTCTCCAAAAATAGTAAAACAACCCCCAAATTATATGGAATATTAAGAAACCACAAAGAGCCTGACTATTTAAAAAAGAAAAACAATATTGGAGGCATCATGCTTAATGATTTCAAAATACAAAATGAAGGTAGGGTAATCAAGGAACTTTGGTAAAACCACACACCAACAAAACAGAATACAGCACAGATAAAAACTGTCACATGTATGTTCAAATGAGTTATTAACACCATGTATTGTGGCATTATTCACAAAAGCCAATAGGTAAAAGCAATCCAAACTTCCCTCAACAAATAAATGGATAAATATAATTTGGAATATAAAAATAATGGAATATTACTCAGCTTTAAAAAAAAAAAACAGGCCAGGTGCAGTGGCTCACGCCTGTAATCCCAGCACTTTGGGAGGCCGAGGTGGGCTTGTCAAAAAAACAATTCCATTGAAGCAGAGCTTGCAAAACCACATTTTGAACTCTGGTTTCATCATTGACCTTTGGGCCTCTCACATATGTTATCTCCTCTGCTCACGTTCCCACCAATCTGGGTGTATAGCTATTGTCTTCTCGTTTTACATTCCAGGGATACTTCCTTTGCTGCATGCTTAAAGGCTGTTCACCACATCCCTTCTTCTTTCCCAGAATAGCAATTACGTTCAGGAAAAAACAAACAACTCTCAGTGTCTCCCTCAGGAGTGACCTAGAAGAGTGAAACACACATTCGAAGTTTTGGCATTTTAAAGAACTGTCTGGTGACTACATTCTGTCCCCCCTAACAAGGATTGTTAAAGAAAATGATGGGGTAATAGGATAACAGTTTGTAGCTGTTGAGAAGAAAAGTGGGTACTTATTATTACACTAGAGAAACTGCTAGTAACACTAGTCAACCAGGGAAGCAAAAGACTACAGAATCTGGAAATGAAATGAGGAAAATTGTTTTTAACTTAGAAAATACAAACATAAGTCCAGAGAAGACACATCTGGGAACATGTTTGTGAAGCCCCCAAAATCTATAGTCTGATTGACTGCTGTCAGTACACCCCTGTGGTAGGCCTGTCTTTAAATACTACATTAGATGGCTGCTTATAAATTTCCAAATGTCATCAAAGGAGCTCAGGACATAAAGAGAAGGCAGGAAACATGTCCCTCTTGAAGGAACAAAACTTTGCACTATCTGACAGCGACTTCAAAATAATTATATTAAATATGCTGAATAAGCAAAATTAGAACACAGACAAACAAAATAAAGATGCGAAAGAAATGAGATAACAAAGAGCTAAAAACTATGAAAAACAACCCAACTGAAATTGTGGAGCTGAAGAATAAAATAATAGTTGAAAAATTTACTAGAGTCAAAACAGCAGACTTAATAAAGCAGAAAAAAGAATCAGAAAGATGTATCATTTATAAATATTAAGTCATGGAAATAAACTTAAAAAATGGAGAAACATGAAGATAGAATATGGGACTTATTGGAGGAAACATGGTAGAGCAGTTATTTGAAGAAAAAAGGGCTAAGAACATCCAAAATCTCAAAGTGATTAAAAATAAAATACTATCAAACAAGAAGTTAATTCACTTAAAATGTTAAGAATGATTATCTATTTTATGGGTAACACTTTCCTGTATTTTCAATACACACACACACACACACACACACACGAAGCTATTTTTTAAGTCCCCATTTCGAGCTCATAACTCCAGCTGTTTTCACAGGCCAGAATCTCACATTATTTTCAAAGCAAGTCACATATCTTCCGCCTAGAGCCTGCCTTTCTCCCTCTGTCCCAGTTAATGATACCCAGTCCTCCCATAAGCTTCAGAGTCATTTCAGCTTGTTCTTCTGTTCCCACATCTTGTCAAAAAGCCTACTGGAAACAATGAATTTCAATCCATGAGAAACAATATTACTGCAGAAGGCTCTAGAATAATAATCTCAAAGCAGCACTAAAAAGCTAGCAGAATGAAAAACCTCCTTTTTTCCAGGTCAGAGATGTGAGGACAATCTGCAAAGAGGAAGCCATGCCCTTGGCATAGAAGCAGCTTGTTCCTGGGATAAAGAGGTGGATTTGGAAGAGTAGGCCAAAGTTGGACAATAAGCCAAGGGGGGAAACTGTGGAGCAGAGTCAAGAGGCTGGGGACTTGAGCCTGCATTTTGGGTGGTACCCATAGATGAGAAAAGGAGAAACATGTCATATACCAGGCTTCAAATGGTGCTTTGGCATAAAGTTGTTTTGCTGCCCAAACTGGCATTTAATATTGGTTGAAATGAATAAGACACACTAACCATCAACTTTTTACCATGTAATTAACCAGCTCGGAATAAGGTCTTTTTTTTTTTTTTTTACTTTAATGCTCTTTAGTATACATATGTAACAAACCTGCACGTTGTGCACATGTACCCTAAAACTTAAAGTATAATAATAATAAAATTTTATTATTATACTTTAAGTTTTAGGGTACATGTGCACGGAGGCCGAGGCGGGCGGATCACGAGGTCAGGAGATCGAGACCACGGTGAAACCCCGTCTCTACTAAAAATACAAAAAATTAGCCGGGCGTGGTGGCGGATGCCTGTAGTCCCAGCTACTCGGAGAGGCTGAGGCAGGAGAATGGCGTGAACCCGGGAGGCGGAGCTTGCAATGAGCCGAGATTGCGCCACTGCACTCTAGCCTGGGCGACAGAGCGAGACTCCGTCTCAAAAAAAATAAATAAATAAAAATAAAAATAAAAATAAAATAATAATAAAATTTTAAAAAAGTAATAAAAAATATTTATAAGCCTGTTAAATTATAAAATCATGAAACAAGAAAAAAAAAGAAAATGGGTAAAAAAAAGAAAGAACAGAATTCAAGTCACAAAATAGTATGGACCTTGAGAACATTGTGCTAAGTGAAACAAATCAGTTAGAAAAGGACAAACACTGTATGATTCCATTTGCATTAGCTATCCAGAGTAGTCAAATTCATAGAAACAGAAAGTGGAATGGTGACCACCAAGGGTAGGGGAGGTATTAAGTACTTGTTTAATGTCTATGAAAAAGTTTTGGAGACTGCTTATACAACAATATGAATATACTTAACACTACTGAACTGTACCCTTAAATATGTTTAAGACAGTAAGTATTTTATCACAATTTAAAATTTTTAAAAATTTTGGGGCCGGGCGCAGTGGCTCACGGCTGTAATCCCAGCCCTTTGGGAGGTCAAGGCGGGCGGATCATGAGGTCAGGAGATCGAGACCATCCTACCTAACATGGTGAAACCCCGTCTCTACTAAAAATACAAAACAAAAAAAATTAGCCGGGCATGGTTGCAGCCGCCTGTAGTCCCAGCTATTCGGGAGGCTGAGGCAGGAGAATGGCCTGAACCTGGGAGGTGGAGCTTGCAGTGAGCAGAGATCGCGCCACTGCACTCCAGCCTAGGCGACAGAGCGAGACTCCATCTCAAAAAAAAAAAAAAATTTTAAAAAGTTCTAAGTCACAAATTAGTATAGAAAGTGTCACCCAATTCTGCCTTCTGGCCACTCAGTTCCACTCCTCAGAGACAGCCAGTGTTAGCATATCTTCCCATCTTTCCAAATATATTCTAACTATATCTAATATATTCTAACTTTATCTCAAAAGGCATATATATATGCTTGCAAATATATGCCTTTTGAGACAAAACACACCCATACACAAATAGTGACATACTACACGTACTGTTCATGTACTTTGGTCTTTTCATTTAATATATCTTAGAGCCTTTTCTAAATTACTTCATATACAATTGCCTTACTCCTTTTAAGAGCTGCTACTAATTCACTGTATGACTATATCCATTATTTTACCAGTTCCCTACTTATGGGTAATTAGGTTTTGTATGAACTTTTGTGCTTATAAACACAGTGATGAATACCTTCGTGCTATTTTTAACCCCCACATAGACAAGTGTATGTGTGTGTATACATATGAATATACATGTGTATCTATATACATATATATGTGTATACATGTGTGTATATATACACATATATATGTATATAGATACACATATATGTATATATAAACCTTGGTCATAAATCAGGTGATTGTGTATACAAGGATTTGCTTGCCTCTTCTATTCCTGTCTTCTATTTGTCTGTCCTTTGCCAGTGACCCATTGCCTTAAGTACTGTATTTTAGCAGTTCTCAAAGTGTGGTCACAGGACTATGGGGGTTTCCTGAGATCCTCTCAGAGTGGGGTCTTGGCCAGGTCAAAACCATTTTTATAGTAACACTTGGTTGTTTTTTGCCTCACACTCATTCTCTCACAGGTGTACGATTTTTCCAGAGGCCACATGAAATGCAGTGTTGCAACAGATTGAATATAGAAGTAGCTAAGAGAACCCAGCTGTCTCCCATCAAGCCAGACATTAAGGAGATTTCCAAAAATGTCAAACAGTGCTACTCTTCTCACTCATTTTTTAAATTTGTTTTGCAAAACAGTTATTTTTCATTAAAGTGTTATTTATGTATATATGTATGTATATATACACATATATACACACATATACATATATGTATATATGTATGTATATATACACATATATACATATGTGTATATGTATGTATACATACATATATACATACATATACACATATGTATATATGTGTATATATACATACATATATACACATATACACATATATGTATACGTGTATATATACATATATACATATGTGTATATATACATATATATGTGTGTGTATCTGTGTGTATATATGTTATATGCCTAGGATGAAACTGTTAAAAGTTAAGTGCATTCTTAATGTGTGACTGCATGTATGTACACTACTTTTATTTACATAAAAAATGTGTATTGAAGTATAGCATACATTCAGAACAGTACATAATTCTAAAGTTCATAGCTTGATGAATTTTCCCAATATAATCCCACCTAACATACAGATTAAAAAAAAAAAAAAAAACAAGATTACAAGCCTCCAAAAGCCCCTTGTCTCAATCCAGTGTGAGCTCCCCAAGAGTAATACTACCCTGACTTCTAACATCACAATTTTGTCTGTTTTTAAACTTACATTTTTGTGCATGGCTCTTTCACCCAACATTATGTTTGTGAGTCATTCATATTAGGTGAATTGGAATTCATTCATTCCTATTGCTCTATAATATCCCATTGTGTAAATACATCACACCTTATCTAAACTTATCTATACTACATAAAATATGTGCATTATTAAATTTTAATGGATATTATCCAACTGCTCTCCATAGAGTTTAGAATCTTACCATTAATATACGGAAGCAGCTATTTTCCTACACCTTAGCCAACAGCTAATCAAACTTCTTCATCTTGGTTAATTGGATATTTTTTTAAATGCTTTCAGTATAGTTTCAATTTGCTTTTCTCTTATACCGACTGAAAGAGAACCATTTCATACATTTAGAAGCCACCTGTCATTCCTTTAAACTGTCTCTGAATGTGCTCACTTGTCTACTGAGTTGTTGGTCTTTTCTGTCAGGAAGTGATCCTGCTTTTTAAAGGAAATTAGCCCTTTGAACATGCTGCATGGCAACTATTTTTTCCCAGTTTGTCACTGGAGTCCCAATTTTGTTTATACTAGTTTTTGCCAAGCCTAGGTTGTCTGGCTTATGTTTTTGTTTTTGTTTTTTTGAGACGAGGAGTCTCACTCTGTTGCCCAGGCTTTAGTGCAGTGCAGTTGCATGATCTCCGATCACTGTAACCTCCACCTCCCAGGTTCAAGCGATTCTCCTGCCTCAGCCTCCTAAGTAGCTGGGATTACAGGCATGTGCCACCACACCCAGCTAATTTTTGTATTTTTAGTAGAGATGGAGTTTCACCATGTTGGCCAGGCTGGTCTCGAACTCCTGGCCTCAAGTGATCCACCTGCCTCAGCCTCTCAAAGTGCTGGGATTACAGGCGTGAGCCACCAAGCCCAGCAGCTTGTCGGTTTTTACGCAAATTCATCAACATTTTTTCTGTATGCAAAGGCTCAAGTTGAATGATGAGGAATCATGAGAGGGAGGGAGGGAGGGAGGGAGGAAGGAAGGAAGGAAGGAAGATAGGGGAGGAACCTATTATATTGCTGGTAGGAGTGTAAGCTGTTACAGTCATTCCGGAAAATGCAATATATACCAAAACAAAACAAATATACATCCTATGACCCAGCAGTTCCACTCAATTCCAACAGAAAATGAGTATGTCCACCAAACATGTACAAAATGTTCTTAGCAGTTTTATTCATTTTAGCCCAAATACAGAAACAACCAAAATTTCCATCAACAGTAAAACAGATAAAATATGATAAATTAACACAACATAATCCTACACAACAAAAAAGAATTGCAATATACAACATAAATAAATCTCAGACATGTTAAGCAAAAGAAGTGAGATAGCGACTGGGTGTGGTGGCTCACCTCTGTAATCCTAGCACTTTAGGAGGCTGAGGTGGGTGGATCATTTGAGGTCAGGAGTTCAAAACCCGCCTGGCGAACATGGTGAAACCCTCATCTCTACTAAAAAAAAAAAAAATTAGCCGAGGTTGGTGGCAGGCACCTGTAATCCCAGGTACTTGGGAGGCTGACAGGAGAATCATGGAACCCGGGAGGGAGAGGTTGCAGTGAGCCAAGGTCATGCCATTGCACTCCAGCCTGGGTGACAGAGGGAGACTCCATCTCAAAAAATAAAAAAAAAGAAGTGAGATAGCAAGCTAGTTCTCTTTTTTCCTGTTTTCCTGAATAGCCACAGAGTTCATCCAATACTGTTTACTGAAGAATTCCCTATTTTCATCACATATACCACTGTTTACCACACAAAACATTTCTATAGATGAGGCTACTTCAGCGCTGTCAATTCTGTGCCAGTGATCTGAGGCTCAAATTGGTTTGCCTTCAACATACACTTTAATATTTGACAGCACTAATACCCCCTTCATGAACAGATTTTCATAATTTTGGTGAAAAATTTCATTTTTGCTCTTTCATATAAACTTAAGAATCAAGTTTTGAAAAGCCTATTGAGATATTAATTGGGATTACTTTAAATTCACAAATTGTGTGTGTGTGTGTGTATATATGTATATATATATGTATATATGTGTGTGTGTATATATATATATATATATATACGTATATATATATTTTTTTTTTTTTCAGAGACGGCTTCTCACTATATTGCCCAGGCTGGTCTCCAACTCCTGGCCTCAAGTGATCCTCCCACCTTGGCCTCCCAAAGTGGTGAATTATAGGCGTGAGCCACTCTGCCTGGCCTGTTTCACTAAATTTAAGACATTTTCAATGTAAGATGCACAGATATTTTAGGCCAATTGAAAGAGCTTAAAACTTAAATGCTTCTGTTTTCATATCACATTGGACTTGTGCTCATAATGAAAGTTATGTAAAATAAATTGGTTAAGATGCTCCTAATCTAACTTCATAATTACCACATGGCCAGAAGTACCAAGAAGATGTCATAGTTTTAAGGCATATCTTACCTTTAGAAATCGTAAAAGGTTAAAAAAAAAAAAAAAGTGTCTTTCTAACAATATAAAATACAGCAACTTAGAGGGAATACTGACATCTTATAAATGTGAGTGTTATCCTACTGAAGAACAAAATATGTTTTAGCATTTTTTAAATTCTTTTATGAGCTTCAGTAAAGTTTTGCAATATTTTTCAGGAATATCTTTCATTTTCTTGCTAATTCTTAAGTTTCTCTTACTTTTTCTTTGTAGAGATAGGGTCTCACCATGTTGCCCAAGCTGGTCTCAAACTCCTGGGCTCAAGTGATCCTCCTGCCTTGGCCTCCCAACGTGCTGGGATTACAGGCATGAGCCACTGTGCCTGACCAGTTTATTTCTAAGTAGAATTTTTTCCTTCAAAAATTCTGTTTGGAAAATATGCAAATATAATTTATACAGAAAATTACGTAACAATATTGAGAAAAAAATTAAATGCCAAAACATATGGAGAAATAATGTTTATAATCAGAGGATTCAATGGTATAAAGATTTCAAATTCCCATTATAGTAGGTGTAGCAAAAAAAAAAATCATTTATTCCCAGACCGATTCAACACAATTCCAGTCAAAATCCTAACAGGTATTCTTGTGGAACATCACAGCTGATTCTAAAATGTATGTGGAAATGGACAGGGCCCAGGATATCAAGACATAAAACTAGATGAGTCATTCTCCAACTTTTTGGTTTGACATTCCTGGAAAATACTCAGACTCTAAAATGCTTTTGTTAACATGGGTAATAGCTATTATATTTATTACATGAGAAATTAAAACAGGAAATGTATTTACTTATTTTTTGAGATGGAGTCTCCCTCTGTTACCCAGGCTGGAGTGCAGTGGCATGATCTCAGCTGACTGCAACCTTTGCCTCCCAGGTTCAAGAGATTATCCTGCCTCAGCCTCCCAAGTAGCTGGGATTACAGGCATGTGCCACCACATTTGGCTAATTTTGTATTTTTAGTAGAGACGGGGTTTCACTATGTTGCCCAGGCTGGTCTCGAACTCCTGACCTCAGGTGATCCACCTGCCTCAGCCTCCCAAAGTGCTGGGATTACAGGTGTGAGCCACTGTGCCCGGCCAAAACAGGGAAGTTTTAAATATCAATTCATTCATTTAAAAATAACAAGAAATCTATTATATGCTAACATAAATAACACTTTAATGAAAAATAACTGTTTTGCAAAACAAATTTAAAAAATGAGTGAGAAGAGTAGCACTGTTTGACATTTTTGGAACTCTCCTTAATGTCTGGCTTGATGGGAGACAGCTGGGTTCTCTTAGCTACTTCTATATTCAATCTGTTGCAACACTGCATTTCATGTGGCCTCTGGAAAAATCGTACACCTGTGAGAGAATGAGTGTGAGGCAAAAAACAACCAAGTGTTACTCTAAAAATGGTTTTGACCTGGCCAAGACCCCACTCTGAGAGGGTCTCAGGAAACCCCCATAGTCCTGTGACCACACTTTGAGAACTGCTAAAATACAGTACTTAAGGCAATGGGTCACTGGCAAAGGACAGACAAATAGAAGACAGGAATAGAAGAGGCAGGCAAATCCTTGTATACACAATCACCTGATTTATGACCAAGGTAGCTCTACTGAGCAGGAGGAGATGGCCTTTTCAATAAATGGAACTAAACATCATCATCATCATCGTGTCATCTAGGAAAACAAACTGACCCCATCTCACAACACACACAAAAATTCCAGAGATTGTTGATCTAAATGTGAAAGGCAAAACAGTAACAGAAAATAATATAGATTATCTTCACTTCGGGATACAAAAACATCTAATTACAAAGGAAAAGACAGAAACATTCAACTACATTAAAATTAAGAATTTCTGTTAATCAGAGAAATGCAAATCAAAACTACAATGAGATATCATCTCACTCCAGTTTAAACGGCTTTTATCAAAAAGACAGGTAATGCACTTTGGGAGGATCAGACGGGTGGATCACGGGGTCAAGAGATCAAGACCATCCTGGCCAAATGGTGAAACCCCGTCTCTACTAAAAGTACAAAAATTAGCTGAGCATGGTGGTAGGTGCCTGTAGTCCCAGCTCCTTGGGAGGCTGAGGCAGGAGAATTGCTTGAACCCAGGAGAGGAAGGCTGCAGTGAGCCGAGATCGCACCACTGCACTCCAGCCTGGTGACAGAGCGAGACCCCGTCTCAAAAACAAACAAGCAAACAAAAAGACAGGTAATGACAGATGACGGCAAGGATGCGGAAAAAGGGGAACCCTCATACACTGTTGTTGGGAATGTAAATTAGTACAATCACTATGTGGAGGGTCCTCAAGAAAACTAAAAATAGAACTACCATGTGATCCAGCAATCCCACTGCTGGGTACACACCCAAAAGAAAGGAAATCAGTGTATCAAAGACATTTCTGCACTCCTGTGTTTATTGCAGCACTATTCACAACAGCCAAAATATGGAATTAACCTAAATGTCCATCAACAGATGAATGGATAAAGAAAAAGAGGCACTTACACACAATGCAGTACTATTCAGCCATCAAAATGAATGCTGCCCTGTCATTTGCAACAACATGGATAAAACTTGAGGACATTATGTTAAGTGAAATAAGCCAGACACAGAAAGACAAACATTGCATGTTCTCATATGTGGAAGCTAAAGAAAAAAAATTGAACCCATGTAGATAGAGGACAGGAAAGGAAGTGGGAAGGGAAATGGGAAACAAAGAGTGATTGGTTAATGGGTACAAAAATATAGTTTAAAAAAATGAGTAATTCTAGTGTTCAGCAGCACAATAGGGCAACTATAGTTAACAATAATTTATTTTTTATTTCAAAATGACTAAAAGACTAGAATTAGAAAATCCCTAACATGAAGAAATGATAAATGCTGGCTGGGCACGGTAGCTCACGCCTGTAATCCCAGAACTTTGGGAGGCTGAGGCAAGCATATCATCTGAGGTCGGGACTTCGAGTCCAGTCTGACCAACATGGAGAAACCCCATCTCTACTAAAAATACAATATTAGCCAGGCATGGTGGTGCATGCCTGTAATCCCAGCTACTTGGGAGGCTGAGGCAGGAAAATCGCTTGAACCCGGGAGGCAGAGGTTGTGGTGAGCCAAGATTGCATCATTGCACTCCAGCCTGGGCAACAAGAGCGAAACTCCATCTCAAAAATAAATAAATAAACAAATAAATGCTTCAGGTGGTGGGGTAATCTACCCCAATTTGGTAATTATGCATTGTATGCTTGCATCAAAATACCACATCTACCCCATAAATATGTATATCTATTATGTAACCATAATAATTACAAATAAAAATTTAAAAAATTTTTCTGTTAGTGAAGAGATACCTTTAAGAGAATAAAAAGGAAAGGCTAGCCACTAGCTAGTAATAGGTATCTGCAACACAGATACGTGGCAGGGAGGGGAGGGGATCAATATATTTATCCCTTATGCAAACCAATAAAACAAAGAACACCTACTAGAAAATTAGCCAAAAGACTTAAATGAGCTCTTCACAGAGAAGACATCCAAATGGCCAAAAAACATCTAAAAGGCTGCTCAACCTCATGAGTAACCAGGGAAATGCTTAAAACCAAAGTGGAGCGTTAACTAGTACAACCACTTTGGGAAACTGTTGTCATTTCTAATAAACACTCACCTACCCCAAAAATCCACTCCTAGATATATGCCCAAGAGAAATGAGTATATATGAGAATGTTCACAGCAGCTTAATTCACAATAGCCAAAACCTAGAAACAATCAATAAGAAAATGAATAAACAAAGAGTAATATAATCATACAACAGAACTCAGCAAGAAAAAAAAGGTAACTGATACAGCCAACAACTTGGATAAAGTGCAAAAAAAAAAAAAAAAAATTACACTGGGCAAAAGAAGCCAGACACAGGAGAGTCCATACTGTCTGAGCCCAATTATATATAGTTCAAAAACAGGCAAAATGCATGTATAGTGGCCGAAGTCAAAACAGTGTGGTTAGAATAGCAGCTTTTTTCTGGAAAGGAGCATGAGAGAACGTTCTGGAGTGATGGAAATATTCTATATCTTCATCTGGGTAGTGATTAGATATTTCTATGTAAAATATTTTTCAGACTATACATTTTTACATTTTATTGTGTATGACACCTACCTCAATTACACCCAAAAACCCATTATGTACCTACCAGAATGGTTAATAAAATTTAACTGACTGACAATTCTAAGCCTTGGCAAAGAGGTGGATAAACAGGAATGCTCACACATTGTTGGTAGGAATTTAAACTAGTGCAACCACTTCGGAAAATAGTCTGGCATTACTGAGTAAAACTGAAGATACACAAAAACGTTTATAGCAGCAGTATTCATAATTGCTGCAAACTGGAGACAAATATCCATCAAAAAGAGAATGAAGGCTGGGCGTGATGGCTCACTTCTGTAATCCCAGCACTTTGGGAGGCTGAGGCAGGTGGATCACCTGAAGTGAGGAGTTTGAGACCAGCCTGGCCAACATGGTGAAACCCCGTCTCTACTAAAAATACAGTAATTAGCTGGACATGGTGGTGCGCACCTGTAGTCCCAGCTACTTGGGAAGCTGAGGCAGGAGAATCTCTTGAACCTGGGAGGCGGAGGTTGCAGTGAGCCGAGATCATGCCATTGCACTCCAGCCTGGGTGACAATAGTGAAACTCAGTCTCCAAAAAAAAGAGAGTGAATACATCAATTGTGTTATATCCATAATAGAGTATCATTCAGCAATGACTAATGTACAAACTACAGCTCCATAAAACACAGGTGAGGCCGGGCACAGTGGCTCACGCCTGTAATCCCAGCACTTTGGGAGGCCAAGGCGGGTGGATCACGAGGTCAGGAGATCGGGACAATCCTGGCTAACATGGTGAAACCCCGTCTCTACTAAAAATACAAAAACTTAGCTGGGCATGGTGGCAGGCACCTGTGGTCCCAGCTACTTGGGAGGCTGAGGCAGGAGAATGGCGTGAACCTGGGAAGTGGAGCTTGCAGTGAGCCGAGATTGCGCCACTGCACTCCAGCCTGTCTCAAAAAAAAAAAAAAAAAAAACCACAGGTGAATCTCACAAAATGACACTGAGTGAAAGCAGCTGAGTAAAGAAAACAAACTAAATGGTTCCATTTATATAAAGTTCAAATAGCAAAACTAAACTACTAAGTTTGGGTGCGATGTTAGAAAAGTAAGAAAACAATTTTCATAAAAGTCAGGACAGATGTCACTTTTGAGAAGGAGGATGCATATAGTTGATTGGGGGAAGTTAAGGGAGGGCTTTCTGGAGTACTGGCATTGGTCTATTTAATGACCAGAATGTTCGTGACAGGGTTATGCTTTGTGGATTACAACAAAAAAAAGCTGCACCACTCAATGATTTTTCTGTGTGTATGTTATAGTTCACAATAAAAGAAGGTTAAAAACAAACAATGGTACCTGGTGGTTGATTGAATTTGGTGGGGGAGGGGAGGACAGAGAAAGAATCATGGACAAGTCCCAGGTTTCTGACTTGCACAACTGCTTGGGTGGTGATGCCTTTCACTGAGATAGCAAACAGCATTTTCGGAGGAAGAGTATGAAATAAATCTTTGAAATGCTGAACTTAGAATACTTTTGAGACATCCAAGTAGAGACGGTCCAGTAGGCAATTAGATATTAGCAGATGGAGTACTCAACAGCAGAGGTTAGGGTAGTGATAAATATGTTGGATTCACCCATGAGTGAGGCCATGGACATGGCCGTGACTGTTTAGGGAAAGAAGAATGACAGAAGGGCCTACGGCTGATTGGTGGAACATCAATATTTAATGGCCAGATACAGGAGAATAAGCCAGTTAAAAAAAAAAAAAAAACTGAGAGTAATAGGAGGAAAATGAAGAATTGTCATGAACCATTAAGCAAGAGGAAAGAGCATCTCAAGAGTAAGAAGTCACTCTCTGCAGGTTGATGCGTAGTTAAGGGGGAAGGACACGAATTATGTGTACTACTCAGCAGGCCAGGTTTTACTTCACCTCTTTCTGGCTGACTTGACACAAGCAACAACCCAACAGAAAACCAATACTTCTGAGAATGGCTGCAAGTTTTTATGTGCTGTCTTCTGTGGTGAGAAATCAAGGCTGAGCTCTTCCTTCTCCTGATTCTCAAGAAGGAGGAAGGCAGATGTGAGAACACTGATTGGGTCTGTGCGTTACTGGGCAGCATCACTGTTAAAAGTCAGCAAACAGATGCGAGCTCACTTTTTCTGCTTCTTCCATGTGACTGAAGTGGTTGAGAAGGTTGTACTCCCCCCCTGCACCTCTTATGCCCCCACAGTAAGGGACAGCCAGGGCCAAACCTACAGCTTGGGCAGAAGAAGCCAGGGCAGGTGTCCAAGGCCAGATCAGCAGTCAGCCAGGGCAAATGGGCTTGCTCTGGTTACATGACTCGGGGCAACTGACAGAAAGGAGTGAAATGTGGGGAAGATCTCAGTGTGTCTGAGAACTGGGGAGTTGAAAAGGGTTCATCTCATGGCCTGCTTTAGTTTGAAACAATTTAAGCTTAACTAGATTCCAAAAAAACAGTATTTCCACCTGAACCAGCTGGGTTCATTCCAGTCTTCTACCCTGGAGTGTGGTGCCTAAGTCCTAGTTAAGAATAAAATGTAGAATCCTTTTGTTTTCCATTTGTCAGTGCAAATATTTAATACAAATCTTTCTCCCAGGAACCCTGCAGACTTGAAAAGAGTGGCTATAGATTGGAGACAATTCTGATATTCCAGGGATCCCTGACCAGAATAAGAAATTACCATAAGTTCTCAATTTCTAGCACCACACACATAAATTGCATCTCTCTCTCTCTCTCTCTCACACACACACACACACACACAAGCGGGCTTACCTACCTCTCAGAAAATTGCACAGATTCAACAAGAAAGAATAAATAGTAATCAATGTGTTCCTTAATGGCTGGTGAATAACAAATGTTAACTAAAACAAAAACAATTTTTATTTTTAAATCCACTATCACCTCCCACCAAATATTTAAATGATAAAGTCTAAACTGACAGAACAGCAAATTAGTACGGTCCTTTGGGAGGGAAATCTGGTGATACATATTAGGAACCAATCCTGTTATTTGTTGCTTTTCTTTTTTATGACAGAAAAAAAACAAAATTTAAAAAAGGCTAAGTTTTGTAAATCATAGTACATTCTTAAAATTAATACTATGGTCCAGGCGCAGTGGCTCATGCCTGTAATCCCAGCACTTTGGGAGGCCGAGGCGGGCGGATTACGATGTCAGGAGATCAAGACCATCCCGGCTAATATGGTGAAACCCCGTCTCCTTACTAAAAAAATACAAAAAAATTAGCTGGGCATGGTGGCGGGAACCTGTAGCCCCAGCTACTAGGGAGGCTGAGGCAGAAGAATGGCGTGAACCCAGGAGTCAGAGCTTGCAGTGAGCCAAGATCGCACCACTGCACTCCAGCCTGGGTGACAGAGTGAAACTCCGTCTCAAAAAAAAAAAAATTCCTATGTAAACACTTTAAAAATGAGATGCTTGTGTGAGAACCAACTTTGAAGGAGATGAAAAGTGTTTACAAATTATTCTACTGAATGATAGCTAGTATTTGTTGAACACCTATGTATTAGGGCTGTGCTGACTGCTTGTACAACTGCTGTTTAATTTTACAATAACCTTACAAGGCAGGTGGCATACTAACCTCATTTAACAAATAAAATGGAAGTGGAGGCTTAAGTTTATTATCTAGTATCACTGAGGGAGGACATAGCAGAATTAGGATTTAAAACCATCAAACCTTGATTTCAGAACCTACACTTCCACTCACTGTGCCAGTGTGTCATAAAGTATACATACGTTTGAAAAAATTATTTAATACACATCAGTGTTATATTTCTTTAATATACAGCAATGTACATAATATCAGTGTTATGTATTTATCTAATATATATCAATCTATGAGTTCACAGCTCTTATCACTAAGGATTTTTGGGTTTCTTTAGTAAATTTTAAGAAAACTGTTAGGAATTAACAGTACAGACGATACAAACATATGGCAAAAGTAACAAGGAGGCACTCCAGTGACTGAAAGTTTGGAGAAGAAAACTCTCACCTTCTCAAAAGGCACTTTCTTCTTTATATGCTGCAATATTGTATGAAATTTTCACAACAATTACACATTACCTCAAAGAGGTTTTTCAAAAAAAAAACAAACAAACAAAAAAAAAACAACCCCTCCTGAAACTTTTTTTTTTTTGAGACGGAGTCTTGCTCTGTCACCCAGGCTGGAGTGCAGTGGCGCGATCTCGGCTCACTGCAAGTTCCACCTCCCAGGTTCACGCCATTCTCCTGCCTCAGCCTCCCAAGTAGCTGGGACTACAGGCACCCGCCACCACACCCGGCTAATTTTTTGTATTTTTAGTAGACACAGGGTTTCACCATGTTAGCCAGGATGGTCTCAATCTCCTGACCTCGTGATCTGCCCGCCTTGGCCACCCAAAGTGCTGGGATTACAAGCACAAGCCACCGTGCCCAGCCACATTTTTCAAATAAAACAAGAGTAAAAGCACTATCTTAATGTGTACTCTCAGAAACTGGAAACATCCTTCATATCTAACAATAAGAGTTAATTACAGTTATCAACTTGATTAAATGGTCCTTAATTATTAAATTAATGACTATAAGAAAACGAGATAACATACTGCCAATTATTACAAGAGCCTAAGTATACATATACCATATATCATGATAAAGTCTCCTTAGACCAAAATTAAAGATGAAAAGAGAAATAAAAACAGGCATAGATGATATGAAGCTTTTCCCTCAACTAATTTACTCTAATACTATCTTTGTAATACATGTGTTTAGAACAAAACAATGCCACAATGAGCATCTAGGTTAAAACTGTTATCAGAGAGGCAACTCCAGAATAAGCAGATACAATATGCTCCTTGATGGAAAGACCTGCTAGTGAGAACTGACTTTCTCATATTCATCTATAAATTTAGCACAATTGTAACCAAAATATCAATGGGATGTGTCTTAGAACTCATCAGAATAATTCTAAAATTCACCAGAAACAGTAAATTCATAAGAATAGCTAAGAAAAATTTGAAAATGAGCATATTTACCCTACCAGGTATCAAACGTCTATAAAAAGCCATGGGGGAGAGGAGGTAATAGAATAAACACAGACAGACCTGTCACTGGAACAGAACGGAGAATACAGGAAAAGGCCTTATGTATGCAGGAAAGCCTTGTGGCATTTGAAATATGAACAAGTGAGTGAACTGAGAGAGGCAAAAGTCTATGCATTTAGGAAAAATTTAGATCCCTACCCTTACACTAGACACAAAAGGAAATTCCATACAAACCTAAAGAGCTCAGTGTGAGAAAAAATTTTTCACATAAAATATAGGAAAATTTTTAAAAGATAATCTTGAGATGAAGAATTTTTTATGTGAAAGATCTGACTACATAAGTTAAAATTTCTATACAAAGACACTATAAACAAAATTAAAAGACAAGTAACAAATGAGGAGAAAAATATGTGTAACACATGTAACAAAAGATTAACCACTGCAGTATCTAAAAAACTCCTATAAAGCAAGAAGAAAAGGTAAACAACCCAGGAGGGGAAAAAATGGGCAAAGGTATAAACAGGCAATATCCAGAAGAAATGCAAAATTTTTGTCTGTACAAAAATTATGTTGTAGACTCATGTAACACCTAGTATACTACATTCTAGGGGATTAAAGATGTCATGTTTTTCAAAACTAACAAATTGCACATATTTACACGATATCAGAATGGGAAATGCCCATCTGAACTTGAATCTACAGAAAAAATTACCCAGAAAAATCATTAAAATTGTCACAGACTTAAAAAAAACCTTGGTACTAGCATTTGTCTAAACCAATGTGAAATATTCTAAGATTTATCCAGGCCGGAAAAGAAACAGTTAATAAAAACATGAAAATCTCATTATCAAACAAGGTGATTATAAATTAAAAAATGAATTTTTTAAATGTGAAAACCATTAAATCTTGCTGATGCTCAGGGAAAATGCAAATCAAAACAATAACATGACAGTTTTCATATATCATATTGGCAAATATCTAAAAAATGAGAATGCCCAATATTGGCAAGGGCACAGGGAACCCAATATTCTCTTCCATTACTGGTGGAATTTTTAACAACATGGGAAAACAGTTGTGATATGTTTTTGTTTTTTTTTTTGAGACAGAGTCTGACTCTGTCACCCAGGCTGGAGTACAATGGCATGATCTTGGCTCACTGCAAACTCCACCTCCCCAGTTCAAGCAATTCTCCTCCCTCAGCCTCCCAAGTAGCTGGGATTATGGGTGTGCATCATCACGCCTGGCTAATTTTTGTATTTTGAGTAGAGACAGGGTTTCATCATGTTGGCCAACCTGGTCTCAAACTCCTGACCTCAGATGATCCACCTGCCTCAGCTTCCCAAAGTGCGGGGATTATGGCCACTGCGCTCAGCTGTGACATGTTAAGTGAGGAAAAGACATATTAAACATACATTAAGATCTCATCCATGTTCTAAAATAATAATAATTATGTTTTATGAATGCCTTTATACCAGGCACCAGGTCTGTTTACACGTACTGGCCCACTTCATATTCACAATAATCCTATGAGTTAACACTATCATTACCCTCATTTTATGGAGGAAGAAACTGAGACAACAAGAGATCAAGTGATGGAGCCAAGATTTCAACTCAGGTTGACTCTAGAGTTCCAGACCTTAACTACTAGCACAATGTACGGAAATTAATCAAACTCTTTAAACACAGTGGAGTTGAGTATACTGTCTACTTTAATTCCCTATTTTGTCATAGATTTTCTACTACTTTACTTCTCAAATACAATGAATTTTTAAAAGGATCAATAATCACAAGACAGCAAGCGTCCCTGAAATTTTCCTAGAGATGCTAACTACAAAATAAAACTTACAAATCATAATCCAACTGCTTTAAATATTTTAGCACAGGAACATTTTTCTAAATGAAATTTTATGTGGATCTATAACATAAGAAACAGATAAGGGCACGGTGGCTCACGCCTGTAATCCCAGCACTTTGGGAGGCCGAGACAGGCAGATCACAAGGTCAGGAGTTCGAGACCAGCTTGGCCAACATGGTGAAACCCCATCTCTACTAAAAATACAAAAAGTAGCCGGTCATGGTGGTGTGCGCCTGTAATCCCAGCTACTTGGGAGACTGAGGCAGGAGAATCGCTTGAAACCGGAAGGCAGAGGTTGCAGTGAGCCGAGATCTGGCCACTGCACTCCAGCCTGGGTGAAAGAGTGAAATTCAGTCTCAAAAAGAAACAGATTAAAGCAGTATTATATCAATGTATTTTGAAGCTCAAATGTGGCCAGGTGTAGTGGGTCGCCCCTGTAATCTCAGCACTTTGGGAGGCAAAGGTGGGTGGATCATTTGAGGTCAGGAGTTCAAGACCAGCCTGACCAAGATGGTGAAACCCCATCTCTACTAAAAATACACACAAACCGAAAAATTAGCCGGGAATGGTGGCACATGCCTGTAGTTCCAGCTACTTGGGAGGCTGAGACAGGAGAATTGCTTGAAGCTGGGAGGTGGAGGTTGCAGTGAGCCGATATTGCACCACTGCATTCTAGCCTGGGCGACAGAGCGAGACTCTATCTTAAAAAAAAAAAAAAAAAAAAAAACTCAAATGTACAACATGTATAATGAGAACAATAAAATTATTCTGATGAACACAAACTTTAAATTATGGATGATTGGGCAGTCTTATGTCAAATTTGTTTTGTTTTCATTGCATGGTATCAAGAAAAACCTGATTCATAAAGATGAATAAAGCATATTTTACAAATGATAATGTTTTGTGTGTTTTTTTAAAATAGTACATTAACGCTATCTAAGGATTTAATTACATCTGTCCAGAAGTTTTAAAAGTAGAACATTTCTAAATTAGTTCTATAATAGTGTTAAGGAATGAATACTTGGTAGTCATAAACTTTTTGGTAAAAAATAACAACTTTACAATATGTACTAATCTTGATATATGCATAAGGCAGTCACATTATTGCATAATGCAATTAGTTCTAATAGTATTGACTGTGCTTATATAATGTTACATGAACAAGCAAGCACTAGCCTAAAATTTCAAAATATCAACATAAAGCTACAGTCTCACTGATCGATAACATTTTTATCCTTCCTAACTCTGAGGAGGGAAAAAAAGAAAAGAGAAATTTTTAATTAAAAAATAAAATAGCATTTTAAAAGTTTCAAGTCTATACACAAAGTGAGACACTCTGTTCCAAGGATTGTTGTCCTGGGTGTGGGCATTATAGATAATTTACATTTTCTTCCTTTCGCTTATTTTCTCTTTTCTCTCAAATATTCTAAATGCATTGCTATTTTTTTTTTTTTTTTTTTGATAGAATTTTGCTCTGTCACCCAGGCTGGAGTGCAGTGGTGTGATCTCAGCTTACTGCAACCTCTGCCTCCCAGGTTCAAGCGATTCTCATGCCTCAGCCTCCCACGTAATTGAGACTACAGGCACCCACCACCACGCCCAGCTAATTTTTGTATTTTTAGTAGAGATGGTGGTTCACCATGTTGCCGGGCTGGTCTCGAACTCCTAACCTCAGGTCATCCACCCACCTTGGCCTCCCAAAGTGCTGGGATTACAGGTGTGAGCCACCGCACCTGGCCAACTTTTTATTTTAAGATTACTGTAATTATAAATCACAGGAATTTGCAAAAAAGTACAAGGGAGGTCTCAAGTACCTTCGCCCAAATTCCTCCAATGTTATTGATGTAACTCTAGTACATGGTCACCATCAGGAAATTGACCTTGGTACAATCCCGAGTTTATTCAGGTTTCACCAATTTTGTAAGCAAAGGGGGAATTGAGTATGCCAGGATTTGTATGCAGTATGTATGTGTGTGGTTGTATGAAATTTCATCACATTTGCAGCTTTATATAATCACACCTGAGATACAGAACTGTTCCATCCCTACACAGTTCCCTCATACTACCACTTTATAACCACACCACCCCTCACCTCCCATCCCTAACTCCTAGCAACCACTAAATCTGTTCTCCATCTCTGCAGGTTTGTTATTTCAATAATGTTACATAAATACAATCAAACAGTATGTAACGTTTTAGGGTTCTCACTGGTTTTCACTCAGTATAACTCTCTTGAGATAACTGGGTGGTACAAATCAGTTGTCTCTGATATATTAAAATGTAGCATGAGATGCATTTGAGTGTGTATAAACATTTATAATATTTTAAAGTTTAAAACATTAAAATGTGAATCAAAGGTGTATGATATCCCTGTTTCATTGACACAGAACAAGGATTCTGAGGTACAAATTTTGAAAACTGGTAATCTAATGCAATTCTAGTACAATGTAGTACAGGTTGAGTATTCTTTATCTAAAATGCTATGAAGCAGAAATACCTTGGATTTGGGATTTTTCAGATTTGGGAATATGTGCTTTATATACCAGTTGAGCATCCCAAACCTGAAAGTCCAAAATCTGAAATGTTCCAAAATCCAAAACTTTGAGTGCCAATATGAAATGCTCACTGGGGCATTTCAGATTTTGCATTTTCAGATCCTCAGCCTGTACAAGTACTTTATAGAAGAAAAGCCCAGGACTCAGTGCTGTGTCTTATCAGTGTTTACAAGACTACATGGTTTAAAGAACGCCTGGTTTTGCACTTTTTATGGCCTACCTCTAGATTCTGGTTCTTTCCCAACCCAGTTGAGTATGTTACATTCAAATAGACCACTTGCTATTCTTCTCAAATGACCACAGTTTGCTACCCTTTCAAGTTCTTTCTAATGATTGAGGAAATAAACTCCTCTTAAATTCCCAGATCTATGTGGTGCATTAGCTAGCACCACACCTCAGGCCCAATTCTCCTGTCTATATATGCAGCAGGTCCACATGAAAAAGCCTCCCTCAGAAAGAGCTACCCTAACCTGGGACAGATTCAAACAAACTCTTTTCCCTCTCCCTCCCTTCAGGTGCCCAAATCCCCTTTCTTCTTCCTCCCTAGGCTAATCTGCTAAGTCTCTGGATAGCTCACTCCACTGCCTATCTGTTGGTTAATTGGGTGTGACAAACCATGTCCTCACACCTTCAGGCTTAGAAGGCAAACACTCCAGGAACCTACTTCTCGAATACCAATACCTTCACAGTAATTTCCCTGCCTTTCCCAAGAGTGCTCTAAACAGATAAAAGCTATAATACAAACTCTATATATTTTTGTCATACAGATACAAAAAATGGCACCATTGTTTGCATATTTTAAAAATCTGGTTGATAACGGTTATCATTCTATCAATATTAAATCTAAATGGAATTTAAAGTCGTGGTAAAAGGCTGGGTGTGGTGGCTCACACCTATAATCTCAGCACTTTGGGAGGTGAAGGTGGGAGGATTGCTTGAGGCCAGGAGTTTGAGACCAGCCCAAGCAACAAAGTGAGACCTTGTCACTATGAAAAATAGAAAAAATTAGCCAGGCATGGTGGTGTGCACCTGTAGACCCAGCTACTCAGGAAGCTGAGGTGGGAGGATCACTTGACCCAGGGAGGTTGAGGCTGCAGTGAGCCATGACTGCACCACTGCACTCAGCCTGGGTAGGCAGAGTGAGACAATGTCTCGAAAAAATGAAAGAAAAGGAAAGGAAGGAGAAAGAAAAGAAAAGAGAAAAAAAAAGAAAGGAGGGAGGGAGGGAAGGAAAAGAGAGGAAAGAAAGAAAGAAAGAAAGGAGGGAGCAAGGGAAAGAAAGAAAAAAGAAGAGAAGAAAGGAAGACAGAAAGAGTAGTGGTAAATAGCTTGGACTCTTGAGCCAGACTGCCTGGGTTAGAATCAGGCCTCTGCCACTGTACTACCTGGATCAAGTGTTAGTCTGCGTGGCTCAGTTTTCTCGTGTGTAAAATGGTGATAAAAGCTACCTGCCTCATGGGACTGTTGTGAGACTTCAATAATATATGTAAAACATTTAGAACACTGCCTAGCACATAGTAATCATTATCTGTAAGTATTAACATTTATCTCTACTACAGTCCAGATTCACTTCCTTGTGATATTTCTCTATTCCTCTTGGGCTTTTTTCAGTTCAACCTGCTTCTGAAATTTCCATACCAAGAAACAATGATAATGTTAAGAATTTTATTTCTGAAATTCATCTTGGTTAGTCAAAATTACTAGAACAAACTCTCTTTCACATACTAGCAGTTATTAACATTTCACTAAATATGAATACAAGCACTTAAAGTATGGGAGTAATGGAACAAATGCCAAGCAAAAAGCAGGCTATCAATCAGGATGCATATGTGATACTCCCATGTTAAAAAAAAGGCAGGAATCATATGGTCATATGGATGTTTGTCTATGCGTCAAATGGCTCTGAAAAGTTTCAAAGCGGTCTACCGAGAGGGAGAACTGTCTGGTGGAAGGGATATGAAGGAGACTTCACTGTACATGCTTTGTTATCTTTCAAATCTGAAGCAGTGAATGTATCATCTAGACAAGAATTTAAAATTTTTTTTTTTTTTTTGAGATGGAGTCTCACTCTGTTACCCAGGCTAGAATGCAGTTGCACGATCTCGGCTCACAGCAACCTCTGCCTCCCAGGTTCAGGCGATTCTGCTGCCTCAGCCTCCTGAGTAGCTGGGACTACAGGTATGTGCCACCACGCCCGGCTAACTTTTTTTGTATTTTTAGTAGAGGGGGGTTTCACCATGTTAGCCAGGATGGTCTTGATCTCCCGACCTCGTGATCTGCCGGCCTCAGCCTCCCAAAGTGCTGAGATTACAGGCGTGAGTGACGGCGTCCAGCCAAGAATTTAATTTTTAAAATGGGGCTGCAAAGGGGACTCTAAATAAGTACTCTAGAAGCCAAGTGTCAAGTCTCAGTTTACTACTACCTGTGTTATCTTGAGCAAGTCACTTAACCTCTGAATCTCGGACAAAGCAAGGAGCAATAAATAGTTCTAGGTTCTTTTTTTTTTTTTTTTTTGGAGACGAATTTTCTCTTGTTGCCCAGGCTGGAGCCCAATGATGCAATCTCAGCTAACTGCTGCCTCCGCCTCCCGTGTTCAAGTGATCTTCCTGCCTCAGCTTCCCAAGTAGCTGGGATTACAGGTGCCTGCCACCATACCCGGCAATTTTTTTTTTTTTTTGAAGACAGAGTTTTGCTCTTGTTGCCCAGCTAGAGTGTAGTGGCATGATCTCAGCTCACTGCAACCTCTGTGTCCTGGGTTCAAGTGATTCTCCTGCTTCAGCCTCCCGAGTAGCTGGGTTTACAGGCACTCACCACCACGCCCAGCTAATTTTTTGCATTTTTAGTAGCAAGGGGGTTTCACCATGTTGGCCAGGCTGGTCTCAAACTCTTGAACTCAAGTGATCCACCCACCTCAGCCTCCCAAAGTGCTGGGATTACAGGTGTGAACCACCATGTCCCGCCTTAGGTTCTATTCTAATTCTAAAAGTTTCATTATCTCAGAGGGGTAGTAAATAGATTGTACTTCTTTTTAAGATATGGGGGAGGTAATAATCCAACATTTTGATATGGGGGAGGTAGTAATCCAACATTTTGTAAAACACGGCAACTTTTTTGTGGACTTCATTTTCTTGTTCTTTTTTTTTTTTTGACACGGAGTCTCACTCTGTCGCCCAGGCTGGAGTGCAGTGGTGCAATCCCAGCTCACTGCAAGCTCCGCCTCCTGGTTTCATGCCATTCTCCTGCCTCAGCCTCCCTAGTAGCTGGGACTACAGGGGCCTGCCACCACGCCCGGCTAATTTTTTTGTATTTCTTTTTTTTTTTTTTTTTAGTAGAGATTGGGTTTCACCGTGTTAGCCAGGATGGTCTCGATCTCCCGACCTCAGGTAATCCGCCCGCCTCGGACTCCCAAAGTGCTGGGATTGCAGGTGTGAGCCACCGCGCCCGACCATGGACTTAATTTTCAAATGCAGTGGACCCTTGAACAACACGGGTTTAAGCTGCGTGGGCCCACTTATATGTGGATCTTTTTCAACCAATTGCAGACTGAAACCTGCATTGGAGGCCCAAATTTTCATATATCCAGGTTCTGCAGGGCCCACAGTGGGGACTTGACTATGCCAGGATTTTGGTAGAAATAGGGGTCCTGGAACAAATCCCCTATGGTATATGTCCTATACATATGTCCTATACATATACCGTAAGACAACCGGACTATTTTTACAGTTTTAAGAAACACAGATTTGTCAAGCCTATTAGCCTTTCCAGATCATTTGTACTATTCTTACATAGAAACCCTTCTTAGAGGGGGTCTAATATATAGGAAATACTTACATAGAATATTCTGCATGTTAGGGCTGGGCACAGTGGCTGACGCCTATAATCTCAGCACTTTGGGAGGCTGAGGCGGGCGAATCACCTGAGGTCGGGAGTTCAAGACCAGCCTGGCCAACATGGCGAGACCCTGTCTCTACTAAAAATACAAAAGTTAGCCAGGCATGGTGGCGTGCGCCTGTAACCCCAGCTATTCAGGAGGTTGAAGTAGGAGAATCAATCGCTTGAACCCAGGAGGCGGAGGTTGCAGTGAGCTGTGATCATGCCACTGCACTCCACCCTAGGTGACAGAGCAAGACTCCATCTCAAAAAAAAAAAAAAAATTCTGCATATTAGTTTCTCTTGTACAACTTCAAAATTGTTTTAAATGAACACACCTTTATGTCAGCAATAAACATGAAAACAATTAATATTCAAATATATAAACAAGTATATATAAGAAACTTATTATACTTAAAGGCACTTGTTATCAAACACTGAAAAAAATACGAACATCTCCAATCAATGGTAACAGCTATAACTGAGGACAGACTTTATTTCTGGAACATACAGGTATCACTTTTCATCCTAACACTCATCTAGCAAAGTAGGGTTTTTTGGTTTATTTGTTTGTTTTTTGAGACAGGGTCTCTCTCTACCACCCAGGCTGGAGGGCAGTGGCACCATCATGGCTCACTGTGGACCTCAGCCTCCCAGGCTTAAGTGATCCTCACACCTCAGCCTCCCAAGAAGCTGGAAATACAGGCAGGCACCACCATGCCCAGTTAACTTTTGTATTTTTTGTAGAGACAGGGTTTTGCCCTGTTGCCCAAGCTAGTCTGAAACCTAAGCTCAAGAGATCTGCCAGGTGTCAGCCTCCCAAAGTGCTGGGATTACAGGTGTGAGCCACTGCACCAGGTCCTAAGTAGGTGTTAAAATCCCTATTTAACATAAGAAACCGAGGCATGATGAAGATAAGGCCACAAGTCTAAGAACTCAGAGGGTTGGAAGCTCACACAGATTCCTTAGATTTGAGTTCAGTGTACCAAACCAAGGGGGCAGGGAGTGCTAACTTAATGTTAGCTGGCAGGCTGGTGCAGGTTTGTAGCAGTTTTCAGTGATTTATGGGAAAATGGGGAATAGTAAGAACATTAAAGTAAACTTTGTTTTTTTTTTTTTTTTTGAGACGGAGTCTCGCTCTGTTACCCAGGCTGGTGTGCAATGGTGCGAGCTTAATGCAACCTCCGCCTCCCGGGTTCAAGTGATTCTCCTGCCTCAGCCTCCAGAGTAGCTGGGATTACAGGTGTATGTCACCACGCCCAGCTAATTTTGTATTTTTACTAGAGACAGGGTTTCAGCATGTTGGCCAGGCTGGTCTGAAAGTAAACTTTCCCACATAGCTAATTGATTCCATTTAAAGTTCTTTTATTCTGAGAGACTGTTCTTTCAAATTGTTTGAATGGAAATATCCTTTTGTTAAATGAAATGATGGTGATAGGAGATAGTGGTGTGTTACTGTTTTCATTGGCTGTACCTGGTAGAATTAAAAAATCAGCATTTCTATTGTAGCCTCCTAATTGGGGGGAAATAGTTCTTTAGAAATCTAAAAGTCTGGAACTTTCCATCATTATGCCTCCCCAGAATAACAGAGGACTTTACACACAGATTACACATGCCCCTCAAGATTCTCTCATTAATCTCTACCTTATTCTGTTTGGATTAAGACATTTAGGGATTGTGAAATGAGAATAAAGTGAATTTAAGCAATCCATTACCACACGCTGACTCTGGGTCCTCGAAGATTGCTTTCTTCAGAATCTTTTTCATCTGTTAACTTTCCTCTGGGCTCAAACTTTCTTTTCCTAAAACAATCACATCTTTGAGTATTACTGCTACACAGCAATCACTGTCAAAATAAACTAATTTGAGGCATCCAATAATCAACTTTCATTTAAAGTCTCTTTCGGCTTGACAAAATAAAAACTTTCAATGATGTTGTGTCTACCACTTCCAAAAGAAAATTAGTCTACATATGTACATATGTATGTGATTATATGTGTATACGTACATATGTGATTTTGATTAGCCTGATTTTTGATCAAAATCAGCCTGTTTATAAACTACTTGCAAAACAAGTTGATTTGTAAATTCATTTATTAAATGAGTAGTTTATAAACTACTTGATTTTTGCAAGTAGTTTATAAACAGGCTGATCAAACTGAACAAATTTCTTAATTTCACTGTATAGATAGCAAATAAATTATGTACTCTTATTAGCATATCTTATTTTTACCCACCCTCCTTTTGCAAGCTTCTAAGTTAAACTATTTTATGTCCACAGCTACACAATGAAACGTCACTTTCAGTCACAACATATTAAATTCACATTTAAAACTATAAAGAGATCCAGTTACCTTTAGTCTTACATGTACTTATATATACTTTTAATATACTACTTGATGTTTTATGGTGCAAAAACACGCAGCTCTTGCAGGATGCATAACTATGAAAATATTTAGAGTGTATGCTTATTAAATGGTTCGAAACTGTCTTTTTTAAAGAAAAGTGCACTTTTTTCTTATTTTTTGAGATGGAGTCTCACTCTTGTCGCCTAGGCTGGAGTGCAATGGTGCAATCTTGGCTCACTGCAACCTCTGCCTCCTGGGTTCAAGCAATTCTCCTGCCTCAGCCTCCCGAGTAGCTGGGACTACAGGCATGCGCCACCACGCCAGGCTAATTTTTGTATTTTTTAGTAGAGATGGGTTTCACCATGTTGGCAAGGCTGGTCTCGAACTCCTGACCTCAGTTGATCTGCCCGCCTCAGCCTCCCAAAGTGCTGGGATTGCGGTGTGAGCCACTATGCCTGGCCAAGAAAAGCCAATTTTAAGAACTTAAGCAGGCCGGGCTCAGTGGTTCACGGCTGAAATCCCAGCACTTTGGGAGGCCGAGGCGGGCAGATCAACAGAGGTCAGGAGTTTGAGACCAGCCTGGCCAACATGGAGAAACCCCATCTCTACTAAAAATACAAAAATTAGTCGGGCTTGATGGCGGGAGTCTGTAATCCCAGCTACTCCGGAGGCTGAGGCAGGAGAATCACTTGAACCCTAAAGGCAGAGGTTGCAGCGAGCCAACATCGCGCCATTGCACTCCAGCCTGGGGGACAAGAGCAAGACTCCATCTCAAAAAATAAAACAACTTAAGCATACAGTAAAGTACTCTTTCCATGCCCCAATGTTAAAAGGTCCATCTATTATAGACTACTTGTTTCAAAAAAAAATCTAAAACTGGTAATAATTCTGCTTAAATTCCATATGAAACTAGGATCAAAAGTTATTTTTAGTTCTTCTTGTTTTTTAAATACTTGAAATGTGCTGCTACATGTTTTCCTTATATATTTATTCATTCAACTAACTTTGGATGGAAGGTATTTGCAAGTTTAAAAGTCCTTTCCGAAAGTGGAAATAACATAAAAATATTTGCATAAAAGACACTCGATGATTCTCAAAGGGTATCTGAGAGTCTAATCAGCCTATTCTGCCTAACAACCAACAACAAATGTGAGCTTTTTGTCACATCTATGTATTTTCCCCTGTAAACTGATACCTACATTTTAAATGCATTTTTAAAATGTTTCATTTGGCCCTATGATAATTATTTCTCCTGTAAAAAGCTACAGGATTTTTGTTTAAGAGCAAATGAGATAGAGTATCTGGTCCACGAAAAAGGCTAAGTGGAAAGATCAGCTCCCTAGTTTGTAACCAATAACAAGACAAACTCCAATGCTACTTGTTCATGTAATCAACAATATGTGAGTCGAAATAAACTAGTGAGCTATACATTTCTGATACATACAAATTTACCAATCAACAGGAGGGGAAGAAATCGCTCAAATGTGACTACTGTTAACAAACATCTAAATATCAGACATAGTCTCTATTAAAATCGTAACCTATCAATTTTGAAATCATTCCTTCGACTTTTGTTATGCTTTTAATCCCCTCATTAAAAAAAGAAAGAAAGAAAACATGCATCCACTTTTAAAATGTAAATTCCCTTTCTCAAAGTAACTTGCCTGGGGAAATTCAATGCATTAAAATAAAACGTAACAGACAAATCAATTACAACATTTAAAAAAAAACTAAAATGATCAGTAACACAAACCAATCACTCCAGTTTAGCAAAGCGTGTTTTTAATCTGTTGTGGGTATCGTATTATACTAATAAGCAACAATGTCTAAAAGTCATCCCAATGCCTATAACACGGCCATCTACATAACACACTTGTCCTTTACTCCAATGAAGCTTAAACTAGACTCGAACTCAGACCATTTCCCCCTCCTGGCACACCGGAATATATGAGGGGGAATCCAAGAAATCAGATATGTTAAGTGCCGGTATCTTCTTCCAAAGTAGGGTCAAATTCGTGTTTGCCCGCAAATGTCACCGTCCCAGTAAGTCTGCAAATTCTCACTAGCGCTGGAGTACAAAGAGGCCTGACCACGGAAACACCTGTCCTAGCACCAGGAAGACAGTCGGAAATGCAACCCTCCCCGGGTCTGAGCCCGCCCCAAAGACTCAGCAGCAGCGATGGTGGGGACAAGAGGCGGCCGCTGGTCTCGCGGGTGCCACGGACAGGGTCCCACACCCCCGGCCCGCCTCCCGAGAACCAGGAAACCTGTCAAGCCGGCCGGGACCCACACTCCGCAGCCCACTCGCGCTCCTGTCCAGGCTGGCCCCAGCGCGCCCGACCGCTCCCCATCTGCCCCAGCCTCCGGGCTGCACTCTGCCACCTCATTCCTCCCCGGCGACCTCGCGGCCCCCCCACCTCCTCCCCGCGACCTGGGCTCGGGTCGCCCCCGTTCAGGAGCGCCCGACCGCCGCCTCCCGCCCAGCTCCGACCCCGTCAATTCCCCCGTGGCCCGGTCCCCGCGGCCTCCAGGCCTGAGCTCCCGCCGCGCGCTCCCCAGCCCCAGCCTCTGCCCTCGCCCCACTTGGCCGCTCCCGGCCCACACCCCCACGCCAGCTACCTGAAGCCAAGCGCAGCGGAGCGCTTCACCCAGTCCCAGGTCGCAGAGGGCCCGGTGCTCGGGGTCCCGCTCCTTCTCCAGCTCCACGTGGTAGGCGTAGATGGAGAGCAGGATCCCGGCGGCAGCGCTCACTGCATATCAGGTCACCCTCTCCCACCGCGGCACCGACACTCAACAGGACGGGCGCCGCCATCTCCCTCCCTCCGCCTCCACCTCAGCCGCCGCCGCCGCCGCCGCGCCCCATTGGCTCGGTCGCATGCTCCGGGCCACGCCCCGACAGGCGCGCGGCCCAACTGCCCCAAAAGGAGTGAGGCGGGCGGGGCGGGGCGGGGCGGGGAAGGCGCGCGCGGGCGCGGAGGGAGCGGACAGAGCGCGCAACTGCCCTGGAGGACCTATCAGCCGGCGGAAACTGAGGCAGCGCGCCACGGCGCCCGCAAGGCATGGGGCCCGGGGAGAGAAGGGCGAGGCCGGGAGGGGTGGGGCTAGGTCGGGGCGTGGCCGGGAGGGGCCGAAGAGGGGTGGGGCCAGGTGGGCCCACGCGGGAGGGACTTTGGGGAGCGGTGCAAGGATGCCACTGTGGGTGACTGGGCGAGGCCTCGGCCCCTCCCTCTGGGCGTGGCAATCAATTGCTATCCTTTTTCCCTTTTTCGTCCTTATCGCTTGATATTTCTGACCCAATCCAAATCAACCCTGGTCACACTCCTATGACCTGATCTTACCACTACCACCTAAGGGCACTGTGTTCAACCTGTGCAAAACTTTATTTTTTAATGTTCAAAACTATGTTTTAAATTTAAAAACTGTTTTTAAAAAATGATTTATGGGCCAGGCGCAGTGGCTCACACCTGTAATCCCAACGCTTTGGGAGGCCGAGGCAGGTGCATCACTTGAGGTCAGGAGTTCGAGACCAGGCTAGTCTACATAGTGAAACCCCCATCTTTAATAAAAATACGAAAAAAAAAGAAATTAGCCGGGTGTAGTGGTGGGCGCCTGTAATCCCAGCTACTCGGGAGACTGAGGCATGAGAATTGCTGGAACCCGAGAGGCGGAGGTTGCAGTGAGCTGAGATCGTGCCACTGTACTCCAGCCTGGGCAATAGAGTAAGAGTCTCGAAAAAAAAAAAAAAAATTTATGAATGCCTTGCTTCTCCGTAAGCTGAATTTGAGGTGGCTTGTCATAAATCATAGAATATAGAAAAATATAAAGATGAGCTAATATAATCAGGACGAAGAAAATGAAAAGTCAGAATAAAATGAAAGGCCAGGAATAAGAACACAGATAAGCAGGCCATAGGGGCTTACACAATTATTAAAAGTGCGTCATAAATTAAGCTCTGAGCTTCCTGGTGGCCAAAACTAAAAGGAAAACAGATGTATGTGCTTTTCTCACTGTCTTTAAGAAGAAACACAGTGTTCTTGGAGATTTTCAGTGTTTCCTTGGTTGCAGCTTTCAACTTTTCAGGGGCTTTATATAGTGATTTTGAGTAATAAGCAATATCCTTGTATTCATTATCTATTGTTGGGTAAAAATCGCCCCAAATTCAGCAGCTTTATAAACAATAAACTTTTTTTTTCCTCACAGTTTCCATGGGCTAGGAATCTGGGTGAGGTTAGCTGTGTCCTCTGGCTCAGGCTCTCACGAGGATACAATCAGGCTGTCAGCCAGGGCTGCAGCTCTCTCAAGACTTCAAAATCCTCTTTCAAACTCACTTCGACGGCTGCTGGCAGACCTCAGGTCCTCTCTGGCTGTGGGCTGGAGACATCAGTTCCTGTCCACTTGCACCTCTTCATAAGAAGCAGCTGGCTTACCCCAGGGCTAGGGAGGGGAAAGAGGAAGAGACAGAAAAAGAAAATGAGAGAGAGTGAGATCACAGTCCTTTTTGTAACCTAATCCCAGAAGTGACATCCCAAGATAAATAAGTATACATATTAAGTTATATGGTGGTAAATGCTAAGAAAATAATCAAAATTCTCCATGTGGTATTAGTTCATAGCACAGAATTTAAGAGCTTGGGTCCAGGAGGTAGACTTGGAGTTTGAATTCTAGTTCTCTAACTTATTACCCATGTGATTTCGGGCAGGCTATATTGCCTCTCCAAGCCTCAGTTTCCTTATTTCATTATTGTCAGTACAGAGAAAATGCTCATTTTTATAAACCTGGAGGAATGGACCAGTAAACATCATTTGTACACACAGGACTTGCTGACCCACCAGGCAAAAAAGAGGCCTCCACTGAGCAAGTCTACCTGCCAGATGCTATGTCATATTTAAACTTCATGAGATCTGGCCAGGCACAGTAACTCATGCCTGTAAATCCCTGTAGGTCAAGGCAGGAGTATTGCTTGAGGCCAGGAATTCAAGGCTGCAGTGAGCCATGATTGTGCCACTGCACTCCAGCGTGGGCGACAGAGTGAGACCCTGTCTCCACAAATAAATAAACATCTTATGATCTGTACCAGGGTACAGGCAGGTGTTATTATCCCCACTTTTCATCCTCAACTCTGAGTTGAGTCATACATCAACTCTGATGACCTTTGCTTCCACTTCCCTTAAGCCATCCACAGGAATAGCTACTTTACATAGAAAAGTCAATCTCAGAGGGTTGAGTAACTTGCCCAATTACTGTAAAAGGTAGAGCTTCAATTAGCACCAAAGCCCAGCTGATGCTAGTATTCCCTCTCCACCCCTCCATGTGGCTTCCTGGTATTGATTTAATTTTTTTTTTTTGAGGTGGAGTTTCACTCTTGTTGTCCAGACTCAAGTGCAATGGTGCTGTGGCTCACTGCAACCTCCACGTCCTGGGTTCAAGTGATTCTCCTGCCTTAGGCTCCCAAGTAGCTGGGATTTCAGGTGCCTGCCACCACGTCCAGCTAATCTTTTTTTTTTTTTTTTTTTTTTGAGATGGAGTCTCGCTCTGTTGACCAGACTAGAGTGCAGTGGTCCAATATTGGCTCACTGCAACATCCATCTCCTGGTTTCAAGCAATTCTCCTACCTCAGCCTCCCGAGTAGCTGGGATTACAGGCGCCCGCCACCACACCCAGCTAATTTTTGCATTTTCAGTAAAGACGGGGTTTCACCATGTTAGCCAGGCTGGTCTCGAACTCCTGACCTCAGGCAATCCACCCACCTCAGCCTCTGAAAAGTGCTGGGATTACAGGCGCGAGCCACCGCGCCCGGCCCATTTTTTGTATTTTTAGTAGAAACGGAGTTTCACCATGTTGACCAGACTGGTCTTGAACTCCTGACCTCAGATGATCCACCCACCTCAGCCTCCCAAAGTCCTGGGATTACATGCATGAGCCACCGTGCCCGGCCTTGGCTTCCCTTTAATAAATCACCACTCAATTTGATGTGAAGACTCTGTTTATTCCCAGAATATAATGAATGGAATATTTCCCAACCCACTTCCTCTGTTTTATCAGTGTTATCAAGAGCCAGGGTGTTCCCTTCTTGCCTCAAGGTGAAACAGAGGGGGCTCCCCTGTGCTCTGTAGCAGGCTAGACCTAGGCTTAAATCCTAAACTGTGCAGAGACTCCGTTGCAAACTGCCATTTCAAGGCCGCTGTGATGTGTCTCAACTGGGGTCCTCTCCCTCCAAGCTCTGTGAACCTCAGCGCTGGGACCCTGAAAATAATTTAAGACAGGCATAAACAAGACCCTGGCTGCCAGCCTAAACTTAGTCTCAGAGCTCAGTTACCTTCAGGAACCCTGAAGCCTGTGACTTCTCACACCCCTGTCATCCTATTCTTAGTTCTTTGTCTAAAATAATTTAAACATTTTATTTATTTTAATTTTTAATTTGTTTTTTTGAGACAGAGTCCTGCTCTGTCACCCAGGCTGGAGTGCAGTGGCACGATTTCAGCTCACTGCAACCTCTGTCTCCTGGGTTCAAGTGATTCTCCTGCCTCAGCCTCCTGAGTAGCTGGGATCACAGGTGCCTGCCACCATGCCTGGCTAATTTTTGTATTTTTAGTAGAGACAGGGTTTTACCATGTTGCCCAGGCTGGTCTCGAACTCCTGATCTCAGGTGATCCGGCCTCCCAAAGTGCTGGGATTAAAGGTGTGAGCCACCACACCTGGCTGAAACTATATTTTTTTAATTAAAAAATGTTTTTTGAGGCCAGGCACAGTGGCTCATGCCTGTAATCCCAGTACTTGGGGATGCTGAGGCAGGCAGATTATTTGAGGTCAGGAGTTTGAAACCAGCCTGACCAACATAGTTAAATCCAGTCTCTACTAAAAATACAAAAATTAGCAGGGTATGGCGGTGGGTGCTTGTAATCCCAGATTCGCCTGAGAGGCTGAGGTTGCAGTGAGCAGAGATCACACCACAGCATGATCATAGCTCACTGTTGCCTCAGATTCCTGGGCTCCAGCCATCTGCCTGCCTCAGCCTCCTGAGTAGCTGAGATTACACGCATGCACCACCACACCCAGTGTGAGAAACAAATTCACCCGTCCAAACCAAAAGAATGGACTCAGAGACCCAGAGAACAGCGAAAGTGAGACTTTTAATGATGGTCTTGCAGGATCAGGTGTCTGGCACCAGGCATACCCAGCACAGCTTCAACAAGCAATGTATCCCTTCGTGTGCAGGTCCCTCCCCTGGTTCCTCATAGGCTGAGTACTATGGGGTCACAATCTTCCTGGATGTTGCCTATTGGTTTTTGGGTAGGGGCTTTAGGTGTTTTCTTTAGGGTTGTTGTTAGAAATACCAAAATTGTTAGAAATAGACAATTGGTGCTATGAAGAAAAGTCAGCATGAAGACAAAAGATCTCTCAGCAAGGCAATCTTTACTTTCTGCAGAAAGGGTGCTCAATCACAGATGGAACAATGGCAAGAGCACACCTGAGCAAAGGAAAAGCAGATCTATTTATCCCTTATGCATTTGGGTCATCCTTACTGCTGTGTCCTGCATCCATTGGTTGGAGTTGAACCTCCAATCTTAAACTTATACCCGATTTGCTAATAGCCTAAAATTTCCCTAAATAGGTAAGTGCGGGGAAGAACAAAGAAAGAGAGGAAGTTGCTTATGAAAGGCTTAAGGAAGCAATAACATTTCCAAATAAGGAAGGGGCATAAACTATGAGCTAAGACTTGCCTGGGCCTGTCCAGACATGCCTGAGTAAGCCAAGCAACTCAATGGGCTAAAGTGTAAGGACTAATAGTTGACAGGAGGCTTTAGAGTAAGGAGCTATTATTCCTAGTGTCTATTATTTTATGTTTAAACCAAGACGAGCTTTGAAGAGGAACTTTTCTACTTCCTACAGTTGTCCTGCTGCATTTTGTTGCAGCCCACAATGCATTGCAATCCTAGTTAGCTCAGAGCCTCTTCAAGTATTTGACTTATGACCCAAGTAGCTGGGCAGGTTGATAAGAACAGAAAAAAAACAGCTATTTTGCAGGCTAGTAAACTTTCATCTTAGACTAAACTTCTTTGGTTCAGGTGGGGGCAACTAAAAGGGTGGGGGTGGTAACAAGCAGGCATTGAGTGTCCAAGCAGAAACCTAGTATGTACTGTTTCTTTTGTAGTTTGCTGACCTAACCTGATTTAAGCCACTTTGTCTTGGAAATGGACCACTGTATATATTATTTCCTTCACCCAGCTAATTTTAAATTTTTTTTGTAGAGATGAGGTCTCATTCTGTTGCCCAGGCTGGTCTTGAACTCTTGGCCTCAAGTGATCCTCCTGCTTCAGCCTCCCAAAGTGCTTGGATTACAGACATGAGCCACCTGTTCAGTCATCTTTGTTTAAAAAAGAGAGTTTGGAGGACTCCAACTAGGAACTATTGCAGTAATCTTGGCCAGATATAATTACAGCTGGGTTGAAACAATGAAACAAGATAAAACGGAGGAAGACGGGAAAGGCTAGGAGGGTTACAACCAACAGGACTTGCAAGTAAGCAGATCTGGTGGCAAAGGTCAGGGAAAACCAAAGACTTCCAGGTCTCCAGGTGACAAGGCCAGATATGGCACATGGTAGTGCCGGCAGATGGAGGGGGAGTGCATACCACCACACAGTCAGCCCACACACTCTGGCTGCAAAGGGCCAGGGACCACATGGTCTTTAGCTTGCTGCCTGAATTTGGACAACTCACTCCCTCTCACTGCCTGTCTTCACATTTCCAAAATGAAGCTAAAACAAACCCTTCTCCAGCTTATTTTTTGTTTTGTTCTTTTCTGAGATGGAGTCTCACTCTATTGCCCAGGCTGGAGTGCGGTGGTGCGATTTTGGCTCACTGCAACCTCCGACTCCAGGGTTCTTGCGATTCTCCTGCCTCAGCCTCCCATGTAGCTCGGATTACAGGTGCCTACCACCATGCCCGGCTAATATTTTTGTATTTTTTTTTAGTAAAGACGGGTTTCACCATGTTGGCCAGGCTGGTCTCGAACTCCTGACCTCAGGTGATCCACCTGCCTCAGCCTCCCAAAGTGTTAGGTTTACAGGTGTGAGCCACTGCACCCAGTCTCTAGCTTGTTTTAAGAATCGAGTAACATCACCATATTTAATTGGCTTAGATATTCAGAAGCTGCTGATGTGAATGTTTAATGAACTTTATGAGTAAACAAATTAGATCAAAGTAAGTGGACTCCATGAAGCCAACAATTATACCTTCTGGATATGCCACCTGGTAACCCCTCCTTCAGCACATTGTGCCCCTTGACAAGCATCATGGGAGCAGGGACAGAGAAGGTGGGTGGGGAGCACAGGGACAGAGACACAGTGACATCCGCCCCTGCCTTGCCCCCATCCCGTCCACTGTTTTTTTTTTTTTTTTTTGAGATGGAGTTTCACTCTTGTTGCCCAGGCTGGAGTGCAATGGCGCAATCTCAGCTCACTGCAACCTATGCCTCCCAGGTGCAAGCAATTCTCCTGTCCCAGCTTCCCAAGTAGCTGGGATTACAGGCATGCACCACCACGCCCGGCTAATTTTGTATTTTTAGTAGAGATGGGGTTTCGCCATGTTGGCCAGGCTGGTTTCGAACCCCTGACCTCAGGTGATCCACCCGCCTCAGCCTCCCAAAGTGCTAGGATTACAAGCGTGAGCCACCGTGCCCGGCCCCCATCCACCCCTTTCTATAACAAAATCATTTAATAATGGTTTCCCATGTGTAAAAGATTTGTTTCATTCAATCACAGAATAGACACTTGAGATTCAAATTTACTAAGGAAGAAACTATTCACATGCCAAGTAGGAACTTAAAAAAAAAAACAAAACCCTTAATTAGCTGTATCATTGAAGGAAAACCAATTTAAGGGATGTAGTGTTTACCCAGGCAAGCCTGGTTGGCTTCTTGGTTTTCCGTCTTACTCATTTCTTTCTCCTTCTTCTTTCTCCTTCTCAAAGAGTAGATTCTGTTTTCAAACCTGGGAAAACAGGTGTTCAAGGTGGGAGGGAGACGGAGGCAGGAGGATGGCTTTAGATCTGGAGTTCAAGACCAGCCTGGTCAATATAGCGAGACCTTGTCTCTAGAAAAAAAATTTTTTTTTTTTACTTAGCTAGATGTGGTTAGTGGTGCATGCCTGTGGTCCCAGCTTCTCAGGAGGCTGAGGCAGGAGGATCACTTGAGCCCAGGAATTTGAAGCTGCAGTGAGCTGTAATCATGCCACTGCACTCCAGCCTGCATGACAAAGCAAGACCCTGTCTAAAAACAACAACAAAGGGCCAGGCTCAGTGGCTCACACCTGTAATCCCAGCACTTGGGGAGGCTGAGGCAGGAAGGTCTCTTGAGGCCAGGAGTTCGAGACCAGCCTGGGCAACATAGTGAGACCCTCTCTCTCTCTCTTTTAAAGTATTTGGGAAATTCCACTATGTAGACGTCCACTGCCGAAGGGTCATAACCAAGACACACGGCCTGACAGCCTGTGATGGTTATTTGTGTTTGTGCAAACTCCAGAGCAGCCCAAGCTGCTGGACAAAGAGACACTCCACTCTGTTTTTAACTATCTTGATGAGACATAGGAGAGACAAGTCATTGTCTCCAGCATCAAAGGAATGAACTAAGATGTTGATTTTGAAGAGCCAACACTTTCCCAAGAAGCCTCCACAGTGTGACCTCACGGGGCCTCTACCGGCACTGAGTGTCAGAATTGAGGCATGTGAAACTGGGCCACATTCTAGCAGAGGCCCCGCTCAAAACGTGGCCTGGAGTAATCAAAAGATGTTGATGTGGCAGCTCCTCACCAGATGTCCTGCTCCCTCTATTGCCCGTCTATGGGGCAAAGAAAGAGAGAGAGAGAGAGAGAAAGGAGGAAGGGAGGAAGGAAAGGAGGAAGAGAGAATGGTAAAAGGGAGGAAGGCGAAGAAACAAAGAAAATAAAGAGAAGAAAGGAAGCAAGGAAGGAAGGAAGGAAAAAGGAGGGAAGGAAGGGAGGGAGGAAGGAAGAAAATGAGGGAGGGAGGAAGGAAGGGAGAAAAAAAGGAAAAAGCAAGAAAGTGAGAAAGAAAGAATAAGAGAAAAGAAGGAAAAAAAGAAGGGAGGGAGAAAGGAAGGGAGGGAGGAGGGAAGGAAGAATAAGAGGAAAGAAAGAAGGAAGGCAGGAGAAAAAAGAAAAGAAATAAAAAGAGGAAAAGAAGACAGGAAGGAAGAAGGCAAGGGAAGGGAAGAGAAGAGAAAGGAAGATGGAAAGAAGGAAGGAAGACCGCAAATATTAGAAATTCTGGGTTTGTTAGAGAATATGCCATACTGTTTTTTTTTTTCACTTGAAAGGAAAGAGTATCTGCCATTGAAGATTGGGTGTTTTGTTGGTGATATTGTTGTTCTTTTCTTCCATATGATTACTGAGTTTGTGCCTAGTCTGTCCATTACTAAGACAAAAGTGTTGAAGTCTGCAAATATAATTTTGGATTTTTCTAGTTCACCTTTGATTTCTTTCATGTTTTACCTCATGTATTTGGAGGTTCTGTTGTTAGCTGCATACCCTAATTAGTAGAATGTTTACATCTTCCTGAGAATTGATTATTATATTATATATTATCTCTCATCTCTGATACTATTTCTTGTTCTGAACTCTGTTGTGTCTAATATCAATGTAGTCCTTCCACAGCTTTATTTTAGTGTTTCCATGATATGGCTTTCTCCACATCTTGATTATAACCTGTTTATATCTCTATATATTTGGAGCAAGATATAAAATTTAGAGTTGATTTTTTAAAGATTTTTCAAAATGTAATTCTTATTTTTGTTCTATTTGACATTCTCTGAGTTTCCTGTATCTGAAGTTTGATTTTCTGTCCCTTCTTTTAGAATATTTTTGACAGTTATTTTGAAAAATATTTCTTTTGCTCCATTATTTTTTCCTCTTTTCTTTTTGGGATTTCAGTTGTAACTAGGGTAGGTAATTTCATCTCAGTCTCATGCAGGTACTTTTCCTCAGGGTCTCAGGAATGTAGCCTTCTCACACTTCTGTTCTTTTCCTGGCTGTGTTGCTGAGCTCAGTGATATTCCTCCTTCACCTTCAAGAGCAGTTTTGTTTTGTTTTTCCTGTTTTCATACTCCCAGCATCAAGAGTATTCTAGGTGTGGCAGTTTTTGTTGCCTTCCCCTACATAGTAAGTGGAATATCTTGGTCTATTTGGACTCTTATAACAAAATAACATAAACTGGGTGACTAAAAAACAACAGATATTTCTTTTTTCACACTTCTTGAGGCTGTAAGATCTCAGGTCAAGATGCTCACAAATTCAGTGTTGATGAGAGCCCATTTCATGGTTCATAGACGGTGCCTTCTATGTCCTCACATAGTGGAAGGCACACTAGAACTCCATTGAGCTTCTTTTATAAAGGCACTAATCCCATTCATAAGGGCTCGGCCCCCAAGACCTGGTCACCCCCCAAGTGTTCTGCTCTCCCTGATCGGTATCATATACAGACTCTCCTGGAGCCTTACCAATTGCTTGAGAGATCACAGTGGGTTTGTGGGGAAAAAGTTTTCAAGATGATGGATCTTTCCAAACTTCTGCAGCTGTCAGCGGTCTCCCAATCTGACCAGCCCCACTTTGTCTTTAGGAATTTATTGATTGTTCCAGCTTTACTTGTCATAGTGGTGTCTATTTGCATCTGTCCTATGTAAGTGCATCTGTCCTCTTTCTCCTTGCAGGTGCTTGTTTTCCCTCACATTTTGACTCAGTTCTTGGCAACCTGGTTGCTATAAAAATAAAGTCATGACTTTGAAGTTAGTTTGGTTCTTTCACTGTTGTAAGGTTAGGAGCCCTATTCCTTCCCAGCTCTCCAAAACCCAGAATTTTTTGGGGGTTGAAATTTTAGGCTTTCTCTTTGAATTGTAGTTTTATCTTATTTCAGTTACAATTTGCATTTTCGTAATGATTAATGAGACTAAGCTTTTTTTGTGTAGTTGACTGTACCTTTGGATTTTTTTCCCAAATCCCTTTTCATTTCTTATTTTCTTTATGGTTTTAGAAAATCTAGTTTACATATTGCAGCTTGATTTTTTACTCAGTTAATGGCATGCTTAATGGAGAGAAAAAATATTAACTATATTTCCCTTTTTAATTACTGTGCTTTTTTCATTTTTAAGGAAATATTTCATTATGTTAAATTTTAGTGTTATTCTACTTAGCTATTCCTTAAATATTATAGTATTTTGGATTTCACATATAAATTTGTAACACATCTTGAGTTTATTATGTATAGAGTAAGGCTATTTTCTCTTTTTTGTTTTTTAAGGTAAAAATCACATAATATAAAATTAATAACAACCATTTTAAAGCATACAATGCAGTTGCTTTTAGTATATTCACAATGTTCCAGGACAATTTCATCATGTCCCTTCTAAAAACCCATTATGCATAAAGTTGTTACACCCTATTCTGCTTCCCTGAGCCCTAATGACCACTAATCTGATTTATATCCCAATTTATTTGCCAATTCCTGATGTTTCATGTGAATAAAATCAAATAATATTTGTCCTTTTGTGCACTTAACATAATGCTTTCAAATTTCACCCATATTATACCATGTATAAGTACTTCATTCTTTGTTATAGCTGAAAATTGGGTGTCCATTTATGAGTCAACAAGCATATGGATTGTTTCCACTTTTTGACTGTATGAATATTACTGCTATAAATATTCATGCACATGTTTATTTTTTGAGCACCTATGTTTTGTAAGATTAACAGCTGACTTAACAGAAACAATGGAAGGCAAGAGGCAGTAGAATAATATACCCAAAAGATGCAAAGGAAAAAAAAACTGTCAGCCACTAATTCCTTATCCAGCAATTATTTTTCAAAAATGAAGATAACACAAAGACTTATCCAGATAAATAGAAATATTAACTGAAGTTGTTGCTGGCAGACCTACCATACAAAAAAAAAAACACTAAAATAAATTCCTAAGGCTAAAAGCAAGTTACACAAGACAGTCATTTGAATCCACATTTTTAAAAAAGCACTGGTATAGGTAATATTAACATTATAAAAGACAGTAGAAATGCATGTTTTCTCTTTATCATAAATTGTTTACAAAATAATATGTGTATAATGGCCGGGCACAATGGCTCATGCCTGTGATCTCAACACTTTGGGAGGCCGAGGCGGGCATATTACGAGGCCAGGAGATCGAGACCATCCTGGCTAACACACTGAAACCCCGTCTCTACTAAAAATACAAAAAATTAGCCGGGCGTGATGGCGGGTGCCTGTAGTCCCAGCTACTCGGGAGGCTGAAGCAGAAGAATGGCATGAAGCCAGGAGATGGAGCTTGCAGTGAGCGGAGACTGTGCCACTGCACTCCAGCCTGGGCGACAGAGGGAGACTCTGTCTCAATGATAATAATAATAATAATATGTGCATAATGTATTGCTGAGTATTTGACATGTAGAAATGTAATATGTCTATAACATATTTTCCAGTAACATCAAAAAGGAGGTAGTTGGAAGAAAATGTATTGTGATAAGGTAATCACTATAGATGGTAAAGTAATAATTACTAAAATGTATTGTTGGCTTTGTAACTTTAATAGATGTAATGTGTAAAGTGATAATACTTTAAAATGGAGGAAATAAGAGATTTGTATAAGAATGATGTTTCTATGTATTACTAAAATTTTACTAGTATAAATTGGAAGATGATTTGAATAATTAATTTTCCATATACCTATACGGTAAACTTACAACAACAACAAAAATTCTCAAAAATATATAGTAAAATAATTCATTAGTAATCTAAAGTTCCCTATTTTAGAAAATATTCATTCATTGCAAAATAAAGCAATAAAGAAAAATATTTGAGAAATACACAAAACAAACGGTAAAATGGCAGACATAAATAGAATTATACCAATTATAATATTAAATGTGAGCAGATTAAAATCCAATCAAGAGGCAGAGGATTGTCAGACTGGATTAAAACAAGAGATCCCAATATACGCTGAGATGCAAGGATACTAATGGATTGAAAGTAAAAAGATGACAAAAAATATCATGCAAAGAGCAATCATAAGAACACTGAACTCATTATACTCATAACACACAATATAGACTGTTAAAAATGTGAATAGGATTTTAAAAATTTATATTGTAGTAATAAGGGGGTCAACTCTTTAAGAAGACACAGCTATTACAATCATGTATGCACAGATATGAGCTAAATTGTTTCCTCTATATAGATGCTGAAATCCTAACCATTGAATATGACCTCATTAGGAAATAGGTTCTTTGAAGGTGATCAAGTTAAGATAAAATCAGATGAGCCTTAATTCAATATGACTGATGTCCTTATAAAAATAAGAAATTTGAGTAGAGGGAGACATACACACAGGGAGAGTACCATGTGATTATGAGGGCAGAGATTAGCCAAGGAATGCCAAAGACTGCCACTAAACCACCAGAAGCTAGAAACAAGGCATAGAACAGACTTTCTCTCATAGCCCTTGAAGGGACCATCCCTGCTGACACCTCAACCTCAGACTTTTAGCTTCCAGGACTATAAGACTATAAATTTATGTTGTTCAAGGCACCCAGTTTGTGTTACTTGGTTATGGCAGCCCTAGAAAACTAATACATGAACTAATAACAAAGCATAATAACATGAAGCAAAAATTGACAAAAGAGGAGCATCAGCAAAATGGCAGTGGAGACAGCTGCAATCTTTCATTTCCCTACAGAAACATCACACAACTAAGAGAAACTGTCAGAATACACTTTGCCAAAACTCTGGAAAACGGTCAGAAGATTACAACAACCAAGTGAAAACAGACTCAAGAAAAAGACAACTTGAAAACTTTATGACATTTTTAACTTGCCTTTGCCCCAGCAAATCGGCAGTTTTGAAGTGTCAGAAGCCCACGTTCCCAGTGAGGAACCCTGGTCCATGGTCCAAAGGAACAAGAGAAGATCTTACCTGCAAATTATGATGTGTCTGTTCTGTCTGGTCTGGGGGATACCTGAAGGACTAATGAAAGGCTTTTTTGTGTGTTGCTAGAATACAGAACAGATAAGGAATGGACATTATTAAGAAACTCTGCAAGGAGACCTAACAAACTACAGATGCTTAGGGCAAAAATTAGAGTTTACACATATAGTAGATCACCTTCAGCACAGGAAGAAAAGTTGGAGAAGAGTATTTGGAAAACTCAGACATTCAAAATCATTCATGTACATGGGTGAGTCTAGAAAGTCACATGTATGCATAAGTTAAGCCACATGCTGACAAATGTCATAAGAAGACCCTATACTTTTACCTTGGCTGATCCCTCCCCTCAGTGCAAGCTCTGTGCAAGAGTGAACCTGAACTTCACTCAGTGCAAGAGTGAACACACACTTTGTGCCGGCTTTAAAGAACCCAGCACAAAGCCAGTCTGCATGGCCTAGAGACATATTTTGCTGGAAAATGATTATTGTTTTTCTTTTTGTTTTTGTTGTATTTGCCTGTTTGCTTAGTTCCTGACATACAAGAAAATCACTGTCAAAACATTAGCTTAACATGTGTTAAGGAAACAAAAAGACTTCAGTGACCACACCTTATAACGCAAACAGTTTTGTAAATCACTTTGGAAAATTTCACTAAAAAAAAAACCTTAACAATATAATAAGTAAATAAAATTTAAAACTACAAAACATTAGTGTGTTTGTAGGGGGGGGTCTGATTTACAGAGTAACCACACAGTAATTATAATTATTATAGTGTCCAGTTTTCAAAAAATGTTACAAGGCATACAAAGAATGGGAAAGTATGGCTCATTCAAAGGAACAAAATAACTTGACAGAAAATATCTCTAAGGAAACCTAGACATCAAACTTACTAGACAGACTTTAAAACAACTCTCTTAATTATACTCAAATGTCAAAAGGAAAACATAAACAAAGAAATAAAGGAATCAGAAAAAAAATATTAAAAAGTAGGAATATCAACAAAGAGATAACAGAAATTCTGGAGTTGAAAACTACAATGATAAAAATTAAAAAATCGCCAGAGGGATTTGAGTATATTTGCACACACAGAAGAAGTCATGAGCTTGAAGATAAGAAAATGGAAAATATTGACTCTGAGAAACAGAAAGAATAACAAAAAATGAGCAGAGACTAAGGAATCTGTGGGACATTATCAAATAGACCAACATTCATATTCTAGAAGGATAAATTTTGTTGTTAAGAACTTTACCATTCTTTCTTTTCACCTTTCTTTCTTCCTCCCTCCCCCTCCTTTTTATTTTTCTTCCTCTTCCTTTCTCTTCTCTCCTTCATTATCCCTTTCACTCTCTTTCTCCCTTTTCTTTCTTTTCTTTCAATTTTCTCAATTACTAAGAGATGTTTAAATACCCTTACCATGTTAGTAGATATGGTTATTTCTCCCTTTAGTTCTCTTTTGAGATTTATAGTCACTCTAACTAAAGAGATAACCCAAACAGAAGCCTCACAAACAGGCTTCCATACCATTCTCAATTTGGTCCTGTAATTCTTCATTGCTGTATTAACTTTCTGATGCTTTTAAGGATGTTTTACAACAAATTGTTTAGTTTTTTCCAATGGAATGTTTATTCTGAATTATCTAATTCATATTGTAAGTATATAGGGAGTTTAATATAAAATTATTAAACTAATATTTGTGAAAGAATGTTTTTGTCCATTTAACAAATAAAAATGAATTATTTTACTATATATTTTTGAGAATTTTTGTTGTTGTTATAAGTTTACCATATAGGTATATGGAAAATTAATTATTCAAATCATCTTCCAATTTATACTAGTAAAATTTTAGTAATACATAGAAATTTGTGAAAGAATGTATTTGTCCATTTAACAAATATGTTAATCCTCAAACTGTTATTGGGCAGCTGAGCATACAGCAATAAAAATAACATAATTTTTATGTGTACAATATTTATGGAATACATTCCTGAAACAAATAAAGAATTTAGTTAATAACATGACAAAGAACAGAAATTGTATACACTATAGTAATGGAATAATGAATGATTAAAGTTATTAATATTAGGTAGAAAATGGAGGGTATCTTTGAGAGCAGAACTCAAGGAAGCAAGCAATTAGCCTTATGAGGAAAGAGTTACCTGTGGATAAAGGAGAAACTGAAAAATTTACAAGTCAAGACTTTATGAGCAAAAACAAAAATATGACTATTAGTCACCAATTCAATACAGTGAAAAAACAGTTGAAGAGATATCTTGGAAGTAAACCGTGTTGTGGAAGAGCATGTAGGGTTTTGATAATCATGGGATTATTTTGAATTAATTTTAAATGCGATAGGAATATATGAGATAATTTCACCAGAGAATAACATGATTGTGTTTGCATTTCAAAGGGGTGTATCTGGTGCACTGTGTAGAATAAATAGGCTATGTGAGCAAATAAATTGGGAGGCTATTGTAATCCAGAGAAAAAAGTAGTGACTTAAGTGAGAATGCTGTTAGTATGAGTGGTATTAGTGGTGAGAAGTCGTTAGGCCATGGATGTATGTCATAGGACTGGCCAAGAGAACTGCAGCTAGATTAGAGTGCAGGGAGTGAAATGGAGAACTCAAAGATGACTCTCAGCACTGGAAGGTGACAGCTGTCACTGAAGCATGCTGATGCCTCTTATTAAGAGAGTTACTTGGGAATGGCAAGATCAAAACTTCTCAAATTTATGAAAAATATTGTTTTCAGAACGAATGACTTTGGGATCAGAAAGCCGTCATTCTAATTGATGGTTCCACGACTACACAGGCTCACACTCCCAAGAGCAAAATTAAATCATCACAAAGGTGCTTCCTGATAATTCTAGAGAGTGGAGAATTACTGTAACATCTTTCTGATTTTAGGAGAGGTAGCAGTTCCCTTTTTAGCCTAAACGCTATATTTTTTAAAGCTCAGCCAAGAGACTCCATTATAATTTTCAAATGTGTGTAACTTAAATTCTCATATTAAATACCACTATGCTTAGTCAAAACATTTTCCCCATCTACAACCCTATCTTTTCATTGCAATCATGTTCACAAGTGACTGCAGCTAACAGACCCTAAAAGGTGAAAATCTAGGGTACGTTATCTGATCTAGTTAGTTTTGAAGACAGGATCTAGAGATTATTTAATATGAAATAGGTCACCTGAAATGAAGTGTTTACTGAAAACAGCTTGGATCAGCCCAGTTTTCTACTGCTGAACCATGCATTTGGTTTAAAAAACACAACTCTGGGGAATATTGGCTGCTTCCAACTGTGTTGAAGATGTTAAAGAGCATAGGCCGGGCGTGGTGGCTCACGCTTGTAATCCCAGCACTTTGGGAGGCCGAGGCGGGCGGATCACGAGGTCAGGAGATCGAGACCACGGTGAAACCCCGTCTCTACTAAAAAAAATACAAAAAATTAGCCGGGCGTGGTGGCGGGCGCCTGTAGTCCCAGCTACTCGGAGAGGCTGAGGCAGGAGAATGGCGTGAACCCGGGAGGCGGAGCTTGCAGTGAGCCGAGATTGCGCCACTGCACTCCAGCCTGGGCGACAGAGCAAGACTCCGTCTCAAAAAAAAAAGATGTTAAAGAGCATAAAATTATAAATGATCATCTAAGGCATTTATAGTCTCTGCTCAAGGGACTAGAGTCTTCCATTCTTAGCGAAACACCCAAATATCTTAATTATTGGGCAAAATCTAAATATCAGAGAGATAATTTTATCTTGAAGATTGTTAAATTATAATGGTGATTCACTATCTTGCCACATCTGAGTCAAAAATTAGATCTTTGTTTAGGAATCAATGGTACTCTGCAACTTGGAAATAGGAAAATGTGAGAAGACTCAAACATTGACTTTCCTGTGTGCAAAAAAAAGACGTACTGAGATAAGACAAGTCTTTCCTTGCAAGGATACCTCTAATGCTCATACACCACCTCCCCTAACGTTAATATAGCTTCCAAATCACTAACCAGTGTCAGAGAGCAGCCTATGAAACTACAAATTCAAAAGATGTCGAACACAGGGTCAAGCCTAGAATAAGAAGTCTTAGCTAATTAAGTATGCTTTTTTCCCCAAATTCATATTAACAAAAACTTGGATATGTCAGAGAATGTATTCTAAGTTCACTCAACCTAGAAGGGAGAAACAATTTTAAATTAAGAGCTGAAGCATTCTTTTCCTAACAAAAAGCAAGTAAAACGAAATATCACACCACAGGAGGGATTTCACAAATTAGTGTCAACATCAAAACCTTAAAATAGGCAAGGAAAATGCAGATTCACAATTAACTCTTCTACTCGTTTTGTTCAGAGAAGAGATGGTTCTGAGAGAATGACAGTGAATTAACCCGAGCTGGTTTAGTTGGCGCTTTCAATTGCTGCTTCTGACGAACTCCTTTAGCTAGAATAAATTTATGAGAATTTTGGCATGTGGTATTAGAGATGGTTATTAATTTTTTCCTTATTTGCATTGTTCAATGTAGTAAATACTAGCTGTATATGGCTACTTAAATTCAAATTAATTACAATGAAATATACTTAAATATTGAATTTTTTAGTCACTGTTGGTTCATTATTGAATATCTTCAGCTAAGATTTCCCATCTAAACACACTAAGAGGTGGCTTAGTTAACTGGTTGTCCACAAATATTGAAGCTGTTAACTCCTGATATATTCTCTGCAAATAGAATATTCATGAGCCTCCTCCTGAAACCAGCAGCCTAGAGATAATTTTATAAATTGGATACAAGTTGGAAATCTATACTCTTTAAGTTTTTGAAATATTAGCTTCCCAGGAAGAAAATCAAATTCATGAGATATGTTATGACAATTTAACTCAAGATGTTCAAAACTGAAACGACGTATTCTACAATATGTGATAAAACCACCCCCTAACAACTTAAAGCAAAACAGGGATTGATCTTAAAGACCTGCCTTTTCCTCATCCCCCAGCCAATTAGTTTTCAAATCTTGCATTTTATTTTGAAAGGTCGTTATCCCCCTAGTCTCTGGTTTCTAGACTTGGCACATATTTGTTACCTCTATCTACTGACTTTCCTCTCTTCAAACAGTATCTATGCCTGCCAAATGTTACCATACAAAAAACAAATCAGAATGTGCCATTCTGATTTAAACTGCATATTAGTTAATACCCTCAAGATAACATCTGGGTTCTTAGCTGCACTGAGTCAAGCCTACTTACATCTGTTTTAGGCTTTAGCTGCACTTTTCCTTCCACATCACACTCCAGCAATGCCAAGCTGTGCGGGCCTTCTACCCCATTTCCACCATTTCGCCCCCGCCGCCCCGGCGTTTTCCCCCACCGCCGCAGCTTTTTACCCCCGCCGCCGCCGCGGCTTTTTGCGGCTTTCTTGACCCCGCCGCCGCGGCTTTTTGCCGCCACAGCTTTTAACTCCCGCCGCCGCAGCTTTTTGCCCCCATCACCGCGGCATTTTGCCCCCGTCGCCGCGGCCTTTTGCGGCTTTTTGCCCCGGCCTCCGCGGCTTTTTGCCGCTCGCCGCCGCCGCAGCTTTTTGCGCCCATCGCCGCGGCTTTCTGCCCCCGCCGCCGCGGCTTTTTGCGGCCTCCCCACCCGCCCCGCCGCCGCTTTTTGTCCCGACCTCCGCGGCTTTTTGCTCCCGCCTTCGCGGCTTTTTGCCCCCGCCCCCGCGGCTTTTTGCCCCCGCGGCTTTTTGCCCCCGCTGCCACGGCTTTTTACCGTCGTGGCTTTTTACTGCCGCGGCTTTTTGTCCCCGTCGCCGCGGCCTTTTGCGGCTTTTTGCCCCCCGCCGCCGCGCCTTTTTGCTGCTTCTTGCCCCCGTCGCCGCGGCCTTTTGCGGCTTTTTACCCCGTCACCGCGGCTTTTTGTCCCTGCTGTCGCGGCTTTTTACCGCCGCGGCTTTTTGTCCCCCGGCCGCCGCGGCCTTTTGCGGCTTTTTGTCCCCGCCGCCGCGGCTTTTTGCGGCTTTTTCCCCCGTCCGCCGCGTCTTTTTGCTCCCCGCCGCCGCGGCTTTTTGCCGCCCCCCCACCCCGGCCGCGGCTTTTTGCCGCCCCCCCACCCCGGCCGCGGCTTTTTGCCGCCCCGCCCCCCCCCCCCCCCCCCGGCCGCGGCTTTTTGCCTTTCTGGTGAATGAAGATGGGAAATTATTGTGCATGTTTTTTTTTTTCTCTTTTCCCCACCCACTTCCCCCATCAGATTATTTTAAGGAAATCTGAGATGTTGGATCATTTCTTTCATAAATGTTTTAGCACTTACAGCAAAAAGATAAGGGCTCTTTTAAAAAACATAATCTTGATACTATCATCACACCTAAAAAAGTGAATAACTTTGTTTACTTATTTTTATTTAGAGACAGGGTCTCACAGGGTTGCCCAGGCTGGTCTTGAACTCCTGGGCTCAAGCAATCCTCCTGCCTCAGCCTCCCGAAGTGTTGGGATTATAGGCACGAGCCACTGCACTGGGCAGAATGATAACTTTTTAGTATTACTGAAGTTCGGTGTTCAAATTTCCCTGATTATCTTATACTTTAAAAATATTTTAGTGGCTGGGCGCGGTGGCTCACGCTTGTAATCCCAGCACGTTGAGAGGCCGAGGCGGGTGGATCACGAGGTCAGGAAATCGAGACCACGGTGAAAACCCGTCTCTACTAAAAATACAAAAAAAAAATTAGCCGGGCGTGGTGGCGGGCGCCTGTAGTCCCAGCTACTCGGAGAGGCTGAGGCAGGAGAATGGCGTGAACCCGGGAGGCGGAGCTTGCAGTGAGCCAAGATTGCGCCACTGCACTCCAGCCTGGCCAACATGCTGAAACCCTGTCTTTAATAGAAATACAAAAATTAGCTGGGCATGGTGGCACATGCCTGTAATGCCAGCTACTCAGGAGGCTGAGGCAGGAGAATTGCTTGAACCCAGGAGGTTGGAGGCCGCAGTGAGCCAAGATTGCACCACCATACTCCAGCCTGGGCAACAAGAGCAAAAACTACATCTTTAAAAAAAAAAAAAGAAAAAAAAAAGCTGAGTGTGGTGACTCACGCCTATAATTCCAGCACTTTAGGAGGCCAAGGTGGGCAGATCACGAAGTCAGGAGTTCGAGACTAGTCTGGCCAATATGGTGAAACCCCCGTCTCTACTAAAAATACAAAAATTAGCCGGGCATGGTGGCATGCACCTGTAGTCCCAGCTACCCCAGAGGCTGAGGCAGAAGAATCGCTTGAACCTGGGAGGCGGAGGTTGCAGTGAGCCAAGATTGCACCACTGCACTCCAGCCTGGGTGACAGAGTGAGACTCCGTCTCACAAAAATAAAATAAAATTTACAGTTTATTTGTATCAGACCCAGATAACACAAATATTTATATGTCTCTTAAAGCTAACCTTTTGAACTTACGAAAAAATTTTAGGTTTTTATTATGGAAAATTTCAAATATAACCAAAGCTAGACTAACGTCTCACAGTTTTGATGTATATTTATTTTACTAGAAGACTGAACATCACTCACAGGTTTGAAACCTTTTGTATTTTCTGTGAACTGCCTGCTCATATCTTTTCCCCCTCTTTCCTATTTTGTTTTTTTGCTTTTTCTTATTGATTTGTAAGAGCACTTCAGGTATTAATGAAACTAGCTGTTATACATGTTGCATGAAGACATTTCTGGGTAAGGGAAGTCATAGAACTTCCTCTTTTCTGAGTTCTTGTGCCATTTCCCGTCTGTCCTGCCCCACTGGAACTTGCTAGATCTCTCCTCTGGCCCTGGCGTTTAATAAACATGTTAGGGATGTCTTGAGGTTTAGTCCAGTCTCCCCACCAGGCTGTCGGCTGCTGATTGGCCCATGACAGGAAGCCTCTGCTTCCCTCCGTGTTCTGAGGCCAGGGCAGGTCTTGCAGGAAGGGCTCAGAGAATGAGCGGTGAACTGAGACGCAGCCACAGCTGCAAAACACATCGTCAGTGCTGAACGCCGTGCATTATGGAGGCTTCTTGGGGACTGTGTTTCCTGGGAGAGTGGGGCATGGCAACTATCTGTGGAATAGAATTAAGTCCTAGCACTGGCGGTTAAATTTGAAAATTGTGCCAGGACTTTGTGAAGGTCCTCTTGAGATCTTCAGAAGTACCCAGCGGCACTCATTTGGTTCCAGCAGTGAATTCGATCATCCCTGAAAGCCAGGTGCAGTCTCCTGGAAAACAGCCCCAGGCATATGTGTTCAGAGGCACCAGTCCTCTAGAATGGTGTGTGAGGAAGCACAGAAACGGCAGGGACTAGAAGGCTGAGCCCTGAAGACAGCACCCAGCTGGTGGTGGGGGGTGCACACGCATGCGCCTGCCTACCCTAAAGATGAGGGAAGGAGAGGACAGTTTGAGCCCAACAAGGTCTGCCAAAGGACAGTCTGTCCAAGTCCCTTTCTGCCAGTGGGTAAAAGAGGAGGAGATCTGTTTCATGCCTCCAGTTCCCCCAGTTCCGGGGGCAGCAGGACAGAGCCTGCAGAAGGATAAGGGGGAGCTGTCTGCCGAGCAGGGGATTTGGGCCACATTGATGACGCTGGTGATCATGGTGACAGCGGCAGTGAGCAGTTTTGATGAAGTGCCTCCCCCACTCCAGGTGCTGGGCTGTGTGTTCTCCATGTGCTGTGTCCTTACTGTTCAGAGGTCAAAGCTTGGTGTCCTGGAATCGCAAAGTAATGAGCAGGTAGTAATTGAGAGGAGTGGGCACGATGTAGACAAACAGTGGAACCACGACCTTAGGGTTGGGGAGACATTTGGGACAGCTGTGGTGCCCTGCTTAGAGGGGACTGCCCTAGCCGAGTTTTGCCATCTTGGCCTAGAGTTGCCAGATCTTCAGGTTTTTTTCTGTGTGTGTGTGTGTGTGTGTGTGTGTGTGTGTGTGTGTGTTGTTTGTTTTTGTTTTGCTGAGATGACAGGTGCCTGCCACCACGCCTGGCTAATTTTTGTATTTTTGTAGAGACAGGGTTTCACCCTGTTGGCCAGGCTGGTCTTGAACTCCTGACCTCATGTGATACACCCTCCTCAGCCTCCCAAAGTGCTGGGATTACAGGTGTGAGCTACCACGCCCGGCCATCCTCAGATTTTGTAAGAAAAGCTGGGAACTTAGATTTTTTTTTCTAGTGAGTTTATTAAGGTATAGTAATTACATAATAATTATGATGGTATAATTTACATATAATAAACTGCACATACATACAAACTATGCACATTTCAAATATATAGCTCCACAAATGTTTCCATCCATGTCACCATCACCACAGTAAAAATGGGAAACAATTCTGTCACCCCAAAGGGGATCCTAACTGTAAAACTCTCATAGATTTTAAAAGTTGGGAACAAATTGAAAAATTTAAAGCTGAGTAACAAAGTGAGTACCTTGTCTCTGTAAAACGTCAACCAACAATTAGCTGGAGGTGGTGGCACATGCCTGTAGTCCCAGCTACTCATGAGGCTGAGGTGAGAGGATCAGTTAATCCTGGAAGGTTGAGGCTGCAGTGAGCTGGGATCCAACCACTGCACTCCAGTCTGGAAAACAGAGCGAGACCCTGTCTCAAAAAAAAAAAAAAAAAAAAAAAGCGCAAGCCCAACAAAATATGTCCTGAGCTGTTTTTGGCCTCTGGGCTTCTAATTAAGGGCTTCTGTGGCAAGGCAGTGGAAGGCCCTGGCTGGCCCCCAAGCATAAGGCACTCACTGATACAGGGGCCTCTCTTGCCTTGGCCACAGAAGCCCAGAGACTGGTGAGTGCCTTACACCTGGGGGCCCAGCAAGGCTCTGGGCTGTGGCTGGCACTGCTGCTGTAACATGTGCCAGGATTCATCTTAGGGACTTCACCGAAGGGTCCAAACCCCCAGAAGCACCATATTCTTGCATGAGGACCCAGCAAGAGGTCAGACCATCTGGAAATATTTGCTTGAGTGTGGACTAGCTGAGCATACTGAGGGCTCTGGGCTGTTTTATGGGTGAAAGCATGGGCGGGCCAGGCACTGGTCTGGTGTGGACCCTTTGGATTTAAGGAAAAGCTTCTGAGAGCTTCTCTGGGCCGGTCTCCTTACACTGGGCTCGTTTAACACTGATAGCTCTTGGTTCCTGGCAGGACAAAATCAGCAGAGCTATTGAGCACCCACTATGTGCTGGGCACACTTCTAAGACATTTGCTCATTACTCCCAAATCCTCCCACTGACTCTACAAGGCTGACAACATGATTATCGCCATTTAACAGATGAGGAAAGTGAGATGCAGAGAATTTAAGGATCTTGGCCAAGTGGTGAAGGTGGGGTTCAAACCCAGCATGGCTGGCTCCTGAGTCCATGCCCCTGGCTACACTGCTACACTGTAAAGAGGTGACCATAGGATCCCCCAACCCAGCTCCCAGGCACACATTACTAATTGACCTTGACACTGTTTCCCCCTAAGCATGGATTTGACTTCAGAATTCAACTGAAACCAATGCTGTAGTAGCCATGACCAATTGATCTGGGTTGGCATATTAAGATTATTTTCCATCTCTGGCCAGGTGTGGTAGCTCACACCTGTAATCCCAGCACTTTGGGAGGCTGAGGAGGGAGGTAGCTTGAGTCCAGGAGCTTGAGACCAGCCTGGCCAACATGGTGAAACCCTGTCTCTACTAAAAATACAAAAATTAGCCGGGTGTGGTGGCCCATGCCTGTAGTCCCAGCTACTCGGGAGGCTGAGCTGGGAGGATCGTTTGAACCTGGGAGGCAGCAGTTGCAGTGAGCCGAGATTGTGCCACTGCACTGCAGCCTGGATGACAGAGCAAGACCTTGTCTCAAAAAAAAAAAAAGTGTATATATATATATATATATATATATATATATATATATATATTTAAATATATATATAAATTTAAATATATATATATTTAAATGATTATTTTCCATCTCTAGTCTAAGTCCTTTGGAGTCCAGCCTATTTTGAACCTTGTATCGGGGGCTGGGTTCATCCCTTATGGGGAATATGGTGAAGCCCTGGAAAGGAGGTGGTTCTGGGTGTGAAGCTGGGCGCCTCCTCTTTTAAATTTCATGAAGTTGGGAACGCCTCAGTGTCCTTGTCTTTAAAGTGATAATTGCAGTGTCTACTCTCTAATGTTACTGTGAGACTGTGTGAAATAACCTAAATGCCCTTATCTTAAACAAGGGGGAGGTGCTAATCAAATGTCTGTGGCCTGGCCCCGTCCGGGAAGAAGTGAGGAGCGACTCTGCCCGGCCGCCCCGTCGGGAAGAAGTGAGGAGCGCCTCTGCCCGGCCGCCCCGTCTGGGAGGTGAGGAACGCCTCTGCCCAGCCACCCATCGTCTGGGAGGTGAGGAGCGCCTCTGCCCGGCCACCCATCGTCTGGAAAGTGAGGAGCGCCTCTGCCCGGCTGCCCCATCTGGGAAGTGAGGAGTGCCTCTGCCCGGCCACCCATCGTCTGGGAAGTGAGGAGCGCCTCTGCCCGGCCGCCCCGTCCGGGAAGAAGTGAGGAGCGCCTCTGCCCGGCCACGCATCGTCTGGGAAGTGAGGAGCGCCTCTGCCCGGCCACCTATCGTCTGGGAAGAAGTGAGGAGCGTCTCTGCCTGGCCGCCCCGTCTGGGAAGTGAGGAGCTCCTCTGCCCGGCCGCCCCGTGTCTGAGTAGAAGTGAGGAGCTCCTCTGCCTGGCCGCTCCGTCTGGGAGGTCTACCACGGAGGCCAGAAGCAATGTGGGGGCTGGACGTGGTGGCTCACGCCTGTGGTCCCGGCACTCTGGGGGGCGAGGCGGGTTGATCACTTCGGGCTAGGAGTTCAAGACCAGTCTGGCCAACTTGGCGAAACATGAAGAATACAACAGACAAACCAACCAACCAACTCAGTGACAACAAAACAGGTCTACCCTGGAGTCATATTCTAATTTTTTCTATTTTCCTCCCTTTCTGATCCTTTATCCCACTTTCTTTTTCTTCCTCTTCCTTCTCCCTCTTCTTTGTCAAATAGAGGATTGAGTTATTATCACTGATCCATATAAAGTCCCTCTCTCATTTATTTTAACTCCCACCCCCCATTTCTATTCCCCGACTTCCCATGTGCAACCTTCCTAATATGTTTGATACTCATCTTTTTGTTTGTATGTATTTTTAGAAAATGTTTATTGTTTTTGTATGCAAAAAAAATTAAAAAAAAAAAAAAATGTCTGTGGCCTGAATGGCAATGTTGATGATAATGATGACATTTTTTATGGTTGTTATTTTAGAACAAAGAGCGAGTGGAAGAAGAGGGAGCAAAACCAAAGCATGTGCTGAGCGCCAGTGGGGTGCAGTCTGATGCCAGGGAGCCTGGGGAAGGTGAGTGGGACCCCATTTGCTTTATCTGACATTGCAGACACAACAGCTGCAGAATAAAGGCCCCAACAACACGGCCCACGGTATGATTCCTGGGCAACTGTCAAAGCTTCTTTTTTTGTTTGTTTTTGCAGGGTTTTTTGTCATATATATCCCACCAGAGACACATAGTCAATTGCTGTGTTTCAAAACCACCTGGAATACAGTTGACCCTTGAACAACTCGGGGTTGGGGAACTGACTTCCTGCACAGTTAAAAATTCAAGTATAATTTTTGACTCTTCCAAAATTTAACTACTAATAGCCTACTGTTGACTGGAAGTCTTGCTGATAACATAAATAAGCAATTAACACATGCTCGTTAAATATGGTATTCTTAGAGTAAGCTAAAGAAAAGAAAATGTTATTACAATGATCACAAGGAAGATAAAATATATTCCCTGTTCATTCAGTGGAAGTGGGTCTTCATTCTTGTCATTTTCACATTGAGTAGGCTGAGGAGGACGAGGAAGGTGAGGGGTTGGTCTTGCTGTCTTGGTGGCAGAGGAGGAAGAAAATCTATATCTAAGTGAACCCATGCAGTTCAAACCTGTGTTGCTCAAGGGCCAACTGTAGTACCTTTCTGTGCAGGCTATGCCACCAACTTGTTATTCAAATGCTTTGAATGTTTATGGATTACTTTTTTAAACTTTAATTTTCTTGTATAATTTTGCATGATATTTACGTGGTTCCAAAGTCAAACAGACAAAACAATGTGTATTAAGAGAAGTCTAGAGGCCAGGTGCAGGTCCATTCCTGTAATCCCAGCAATTTGGGAGGCCAAGGCAGGAGTATCATTTGAGCTCAGGAGTTTGAGACCAGCCTGGGCAACATAGTGAGACTCCATCACTATGAAATTTTTTTTTACTTAAAAATAAGAGGCCGGGCACGGTGGCTCACACCTGTAATCCCAGCACTTTGGGAGGCTGAGGTGGGCAGATCACCTGAGGTTAGGAGTTCGAGACCAGCCTGGCCAACATGGTGAAATACTGTCTCTACTAAAAATACAAAAATTAACTGGGCGTGGTGGCATGTGCCTGTAATCCCAGCTACTCAGGAGGCTGAGGCAGGAGAATCACTTGAACCAGGGAAGTGGAGGTTGCAGTGAGCCAAGATCACACCACCGCACTCCAGCCTGGGTGACAAGAGCGAGACTCTGTCTCAAAAATAAAAAATAAATAAAAGAGAAGTCTATCTTCTACCTTTGTTTTCTGCACCCCGCTTCCTCCCCTGATATGTAAGTAACCATTTAAAAAACTTTTGTCTTTTCCTTCCCTTGAGGTCCAGTCTAACTAGACAACATGATCCGTGGTTATGTGCACATGTGCACACATACACACTCACACATGCTCCCTTCTTAGAGAAACAGGATGCCAGACACACCATTCTCCACCTTGCTTTCTTTCACTTAACAGTATATCCAGAGATCACTCCATAGCTATTCTTAGAGATTGTTTTTTTGAGACAGGGTCTCACTCTGTTGCCCAGGCTGGAGTGCAAGTGGCGTGAATATGACTCACTGCAGCCTCTATCTACTGTGCTCAATCCTCCTGCCTCAGCCTCCCAAGTAGCTGGGATTGCAGGAACATGTGACCATGCCCAACTCATTTAAAAATTTTTATTTTTAGTAAAGGCAACCTTTCACTGTGTTGCCTAGGCTTCCACAGAGATATTAATTTCTCCTTTTTCACGGCTGTGCCACACTCCTTGTTGGATGCATCATGGTTTAGTCAACCAGCCCCTTTCATTTGGGTGGCTTCCAGTCTTTGGCTATTATAAACCTGAGCACTGAATGGCCTTGTGCAGATTCCTTGCAGTATCTTTGTGGCAGACTCCTACACATGGGAGTGCATTTTTGTCCTGCCTGTTTTCCTGTAGAGAGCCAGAAGGCGGACGTGCTGGAGGGGACAGTGGAGAAGCTGCCCCCCCATCAGAGCGTCAGGGCTGGGAGCTGACCCCGCCCAGGCAGTGGTCTCATCAGGCCAAGGAGATGGTGTTCCTGGCCCAGCCCAGGCATTCCCCGGCCACCTGCCCCTGCCCATAAAGGTGGAAGCCAAGGCTCCTGAGACACCCAGTGAGAACCTCAGGACTGGCCTGGAATTGGCTCCAGTACCCAGCAGGGTCAATGTGGTCTCCTCGAGCCTGGAGGCTGCACCAGGTGCAGGACAAGGAGCATCGTTCAGCAGGCCTGACCCTGAGCCCTTAGAGGAAGGCACGAGGCTGACTCCAGGGCCTAGCCTCCAGTGCCCAGGGCCTCCAGGGCTGCCAGCCTGGGCCAGACACCTCCAAGGTAACAGGAGCTCTTCCAGGCTGGGCGAGGGAGGGGATGGACTGCAGCCCCTCGCTGGAGCTCGGCCGTGGGCAGCATCCACTGCATACATGTTCCTGGGCTGTTCCTGCGAGGGGAATGGGGAGGAGGCCTGGGCCCTGCCTCTGGGAACTTAGAGTACCACTGCTCACCGGCTGCCCACTAGAAATAACTGGGGGGAGTTTGGAAAATAAAGATGCCTGGAGATGTTGATTGAATTGGTCTGGATTGAGTCTCAGGAATTAGATTTTTTTTTACGTGCTCCCCAGGTGGTTCTAATGGGGAACAGGGTTGAGAATCACTAGCTCTTAGATCAGTACTAACAGTAGCTAAAAGATGGGGCTCACGGAGCACCTGCCCCCGGGCTGGCCATTGGCTGGGCATTTCACCGGGTTCACCTTTTATTCTCAAGCCATCCACAGGAGGTGAATGTGGTTGTCATCCCCATTTCATTGATGAGAATACTTAGGCTCTCAGTGCCCGGGGCCCCACAGATAGGAATTCATAGAGTTGGGATCTGAATCCGGGTTACCGGATTCCGGAACCTGTGCCCCAATCACTGCACCATCCTGCTTCCTCAAGTTGGCATTTAATTAAGTTCTGAATAATATGGTGGGGAGAGAAGGACAGGGCCCTCAGGAATGTGAGAGGGGTGCAGGCTGAGTTAGCCCCAGGGGCTTTCGGGAGGCTCACGCAGAAGTCGAGGTGGAGTCGTGGCAGCTGCCCTGCCCCTAGAACGCAGCCTGAGGACCTGCTCTCGGCAGACGTCTGTAGCAGAGTAAAGAACCTGAAGACTCTCATGACCTCCCCAGCATGTCCTGGTCCCCAGAGCAGCCCTGCTGAAGGGCACTGTGCCCCCGGGCTTCTCTCGGAGGGACCTGGTGTTTCCTAGCATCTTCTGCACCTGCCCGGGGTGGCCCTGACCTGTCATGGAGAACCCAGGCCTGGCTTAGGGAGTGGATCTGGTGTCTGTGTTTGCTATGGTGACAGGCAGAGAAACCCAGATCATTTGTCAGACTTGGTTCTAGGAGGAAATGGGAGCCTCCCAGGAGGCCTCACAGGCTGGAGGAAGGGGTTCCTGGCAGGCATCTCGGGATCGGAACCAGGGCACTAAATGTGGAATCTGGGGCTGGGGGTGAACTGTCTATGAAGTTGTTAGGGGCCTCAAAAGATTCTGAGAGAGAAGAAAAGTTCTCTATCTCGGGTTCAACCCTTGGCTGAATTCAGGCCCAGCAGACCTGCAGCAGCCTCAGGAAGTGAGGAGATCACTACCTGCCCTTCCTCACCTCAGACATGGGTGTATTTTGAGGAAAATAGGTTGGAAGTCAAGTATCAGCTGTGACGGGCCATGGCTGCCTGTGCAGAGGATCCTGCTGGGCACTGTGGCTCATGCCTTGATCCCAGCACTGTGAGAGGCCGAGGCAGGAGGATCACTTGAGCCCAGGAGCTTGAGGCCAGCCTGGGCAACAAAGCAAGACCCTATCTCTACAAAAATTAGCTGGGCTACCGTGGGCATGGTGGCGTGCACCTGTAATCCATGCATGCTGCTGGGGAGGCTGAGGTGGGAGGATCACTTGAGCCCAGGAGGTTGAGGCTGTAGTGAGTTATGATCACACCATTGCACTCCAGCCTGGGAGACAAAGTGAGACCCTATTTCAAACAAACAACAACAACAACAAATAAACCCAGAGGATCCTGAGGCCATGACTACTGAGGCACTGAGCTGGAACTGGTCAGCCCTGCCTGCCGTGAGTCTGCCACATGGCAGGTAGACAGCTTTGGGTACTGAAGGTGGCAGGAGCTGCTTGTAAGTGCCTTTAGGGTCTTCACTCCATGCCCCTGGAAGTGAAGACCCAAAGGGAAGTCATGACTGCTGGCCTTCTCAGCTGACCATTGACTGGCAGCAGTTTCCTGTGTCCCTTGGTCTGGCAGGAGGCCTGAGTTAGATTTGGAGTGGCTTGCCATGGATGCCACACTTCCCTTCCTACCTGTCATTACCGAACCATGCCCAGTCCCAAGGCACAGTGTTGGAAGGATTTCTACCTCCCACCCAGTGAGTCACACACACCTAGGGACAGGTGTGTCAGAGAGGTCCAGCAGCTCAGACACAGGGACAGGGCCTTCAGCTGCTGGAGAAAGGCTTCACTGTTTTCTTTTAAAAAATTGGGATTAAAAACTGTCCAGGCACAGTGGCTCACACTTGTAATCCCAGCACTTTGGGAGGCCGAGGCGGGCGGATCACCTGAGGTAAAGAGTTCAAGACCAGCCTGGCCAACATGGTGAAACCCTGTCTCTACTAAGAATACAAAAATTAGCTGGGCGTGGTGGCGGGCGCCTGTAATCTCAGCTACTCAGGAGACTGAGGCAGGAGAATTGCTTGAACCTGGGAGGCGGAGGTTGCGGTGAGCCAAGATCGTGCCACTGCACTCCAGCCTAGGGGACAAGACTGAGACTTTGTCGCAAATAAATAAATAAATAAATAGGGATAAAAACCACATAATGTAAAATTTAACATCTTAGCACCCCCCCCCCTTTTTTTTTTTTTGAGACAACGTCTCACTCTGTCACCGAGGCTGGAGTGCAGTGGTGCCATCTCGGCTCACTTCAGCCTCCATTTCTCGGGCTCAAGTGATCCTCCCACCTCATCCTGCAGCGTAGCTGGGATTACAGACATGTGCCACCATGCCTGGTTAATTTTTTATTTTTTTGTAGAGACAGGTCCCACTATGTTGCTCAGGCTGGTCTCGAACTCCTGGCCTCAAGTGATCCTCCTGCCTCAGCCTCCCAAAGTGCTGGGATTACAAGTGTGAGCCACAGTGCCCAGCCCCATCTTAACCTTTTAAAAGTGTACACTCAGTAATGTTAAGTATATTCACGTTGTTGTGAGACACATCTCCAGGACGTTTCCCTCTAGCAAAACTGAGATTCATCATCCACTAAATAACACCTCCTGCCCCTCAGCCCTTGACAGCCACCATTGTACTTTCTGTCTCCGTGAATCTGAGTATTTGAGGGTCTTCATATCAGTGGAATCATACAGGGTTTGTCTTTTTTTTTTTTTTTTTTTTGAGACGGAGTCCCACTGTGTCACCCAGGCTGGAGTGCAGTGGCATGATCTCAGCTCACTGCAAACTCCACCTCCTGGGTTCAAGCAATTAGCGATTCTCCTGCCTCAGCCTCCCAAGTAGCTGGGACTACAGGCATGTGCCACCACACTCAGCTAATTTTTGTATTTTTAGTAGAGATGGGTTTTCTCCATGTTGGCCAGTCTGGTATCAAACTCCTGATCTCAGGTGATCCATCCTCCTTGGCCTCCCAAAGCACTGGGATTACAGATGTGAGCCACTGCACCTGGCCACAGGATTTGTCTTTTTGTGCCTGGCTCATTTCACTGAGCACAGTGTCCTCAGGGTCAATCGATGCTGCAGTGTGTGTCAGAACGTCCTTCCTCTTTAAGGCTGAATAGTATTCTGTGCTGTATAATGCGTAGACACCACCTTCTGTCTATGTATTATCTGTCACTGGGCATTTGGGTTGCTTCCACCTTTTGGCTGTTGTGAGTAATGCTGCTACAGTTATGAGTGTACAGATGTCTCCTGGAGACCCTGCTTTGGATTCTCTGCCGTATATACCCAGAAGTGGAGTTGCTGAAACATGCAGTAATCCTACTTTTAATTTCTGAAGAGCCTCCAGTTTTCCACAGCAGTAGCGCCATTTTAGCCCTTTTGAACCCCTGCATTTGGGCCCTCCTCTCTTGGTGCATCTGTAAGGTATCACCGTCCCTGAAGACCAAAGAGAGAACTGAGGCCAGGCTTATCCAAAGCTGTCCAGCAACCTGCTGGCAGAGCTAAGCCCAGAATCGAGACCACCTGCCTCCCTGCTGAGACTCATTCCCCGCCACAAACTGTCACCCTCACCCACTAATACACATAGACCCCGTGCTGTGGGATTGTGGCCCAGCAAAAAGAAGCCCCACCAAGAGGCAGCCAGAGTTGGGGAGACTCGGAGAGGGAGGGTTTGGATTCCTGGGTGACTTGACTGCCAGAATCAGGGTCCTTCCTTCTAGAGGTCAGGGCTCAGAGGGCCTTTCCCACCTCCATCTGGGCTCACAAACCCTAGTATTGCAGAGTCTGGGCAGTGAAAATGAGTGAAGTGAGCTGGGGCATTGCCAGGGTGCACAGGGTCTGTGCTGAGGTGGAGAGCTGTTCCTCAACCACGTGGGCATGTGGGCCCAGCACAGCCAGCTCTTCTGTTTGTTCAAGATGAACAGAAAGTCTAGTCTTTTATGAGAATTGCCTGATTTTATTTTATTTTAGTTTTTGAGACAGGGTCTCTCACTCTGTCGCCCAGGCTGGAGTGCAGTGGTATGATCATAGCTCACTGTAGCCTCCATCTCCTGGGTTTAAGCAATCCTCTTGCCTCAGCCTCCAGAGTATCTGGGACCACCACTCCTGGACAAGTTTTTTAAAATTATTTTTTGTAGAGATGGGGTCTTGCTATGTTGCCCAGGCTGGTCTCAAACTCCTGGCCTCAAGCGATCCTCCCACCTTGGCCTCCCAAAGCACCTGGATTACAGGTGTGAGCCACTGTGCCCAACTGGAATTGACTGATTTTAAACAAATACTTCTGATCTGGGGCTTCCAGTGTGATGTTTGAGTTGGTTTCTCCTTCTCTTCATTTAAGTGAAAGGGAAACTGGGCCCAGGGGAAGGTAGAGGGACCTGGGCCTCCCGCCTACAAGCCTCAGTTCTCCTGGGACAGAAGCAGGTTCTCAGGGGTGTATGGTCCTCACCCCTGTCCATTCTCAAGCTTCCCAGGACGCTCATCCGGTGGGATCCTGGGAGCTGATGGCACCAACTGCCACTGAAGCCAGCCCCTGCCCTCGTGTCCTGTCTAGCAGGGCCCCAGGGCCATTGGCAATGATGGCAGCAGTGGGCATTGGAACCCGCATCTGTTCTGACTCCAGAGTCCTTGCCTCTAACCTCAGCACCACGTTTCTCTCCACCCCAGGATCTCCATCCACATACAAGAGATGGGTACTCCTGCTGCCTCCAAGTCCCTGGGACTGAGCCCGGAGAACAGACCCCTGAAGGAGCCAGAGAGCTCTCCCCATTGCAGGAGAGCAGCAGCCCCGGGGGAGTGAAGGCAGAGGAAGAGCAAAGGGCTGGGGCCGAGCCTGGCACGAGATCAAGCTTGGCCAGGAGCGACGACAACGACCACGCGGTTGGGGCCCTGGGCCTGCAGCAGGGCAAAGGCCCAGGGGCGGGAAACCCTGAGCCTGAGCAGGACTGTGCAGCCAGGGCTCTGGGCAGAGCTGAAGCAGTAAGGAGGACGCCCCCAGGTACCGAGGCTGGCAGCGTGGTTCTGGATAAGTGGGGCTGTTGTCTGGCTAGACACAAACCCTGAGGGGAAGGAGTTTGGAGCCCCTACTCCTGGGGAGTCTTCCTGTAGCTTCCAGGGGTAGATCATGTGAGTCTGGGGGCGTCCAAGAGTCAGGAACATCTCCAGGTACATCCTGGGGCTGGAGACCAAGGAGCAAAGATGCGGGGCCTGAACTTGGGCTGGCTGCAGAGGTAAGGCAGAGGGCACACGTGTGGCCCACCTGAGTACATTTCCTTTTTTGGAGACAGGGTCTTGCTCTGTTGCCCAGGCTGGAGTCCAGTGGCACGATCATAGTCCCCTGCAGGCTTGACCTGGGTTCAAGTGATCCTGCAGCCTCAGCTTCCCAGAGTTTTGAGATTGCAGGCATGAGCTGCTGTGCCTGGCCACTGGGGAGATTTCTTACTGCCACCTGTCTGCCTGAGCTTGCCACCATGAGTCTCATTTTGGATTGAGAGAGAGAAGGCTTCTGTTAAAAAGCAAAGACCTGAATTGGTGTCTGTGACCACTGTCAGCCATTCCCACCCACCCGGGCCAGTGCCCCAGGGTGTGTTCTTCTGTTCTAAAAGCCCTCAACCCTTCCAGCCCTAGGGTCACACCCTCCTTGGTCTGTTAACTGTCCACAGACCGCTGTCAGTGTTCCTGGTAGTTGGAGAGCAGGCAGAGTGCTCCCATGGCGATCCCTGAACAAACACCAGCCCGAGCCGACTTCCTTCCAGCCCTTGGTGCACAACCTGTTCACACCACTGCACTTGCTGTGTGTTCTAGATTCTGTTTTATTCATTTAGTCTATTTCCTGTAACATTTCTAAGTATTCATATCACCCCTGAAGGACAAGATTAAAATAAAACAACCCTAAACCATTAAAAAACAAACAAACAAACAAACAAACAAGCAAACCTTTCCAAGTGCTGGCCATCCTCTGTTTCCCTTGAAGACAGATCCCCTGTCCCCCCCCTCCCCAATCCTGTGCCCCCGGGGCCTGCCCCCCTGGCTCCATCACGGGCTGTCATGCTGAGCTTCTGGTTGGGCTCAGCTGGCAGGAGATGGAGGGTGAGAGGAGAGAGGGTGGATGTTTATTTCTCCAGCTGCCTGCCTCTCATAACACCGTTGCGAGTTTCCACAGCCCTGACTTTACAGTCCCTTTAAAAATAGTGGCGTCACTAACTGCCCCATCACCTTGTCCACGTGGGCCCTCTGTTTCCTGCGGGCCACACAGATCCACTAGGATTGTTCTAGACCTCATGAACAGACTGGATAGAACTTCTCGGCCTTGCCAAGGGCACTGTCCTGGGTGCTGGGAGACCTGGGTTTGAGTGCTGTCTGTCACAGGCTCCCTGTGTGACCTCAGTGGTCACCTCACCTCTCTGACACTCAGCTCCCTTCTCTGCCAAATGGATGGCTCTACTGAGATGGTTTGGAGAAAAGGTTTCAAATTCCAGGGCTGTACGTAGGGCCTGGTGGACCAAGGGAAGCTAAGTGGGTCTGGCACAGGTGACCGAGAGGTGTAGGCTGAACAGAGGAGGCTCACGGGTCCTTATTCCTCCTGAGCAGATGACAGTCCAGCCCCACCAGCTCCTTTTGAACACCAGGTAGTGAGCTTCAAGGAGACCTCCATCTCGGCGGGTTACGAGGTGTGCCAGCACGAAGTCTTGGGAGGGTAGGTGGGCATCTGCCTTGGTGGGGGGGATTAGAGCAGGAGTCACGGGGCGGGGTCGGGACCACCTGGAGAACTGGGGTGGGTGCTGCAGGATGACTCTCTCTGGAGCTGATGGAGCCAAGGCTGGGGTGGGACATCCCATACAGCATGGGGTGCATGGTGGCCCACAGAGTGGGGGAAAGAGAATAGCTTGAGAGGACAGGAGAGCCCACGTGGCGTCGGGGAGGGGAGGCTCAGGAGAGCGGGCACCTTGTGGGTATGGGAGGCACAGCCTGGAGGTGGCCAGAAAGCCAACATGAGGTGGGGTGAGGAGAAGTTTCTTTAGGGTGGATAGCCCAGGTGGTGTGGGGTGAGGGGATGTTCCCTGGGGTGCAGGATGTCCCGGGTGGTGTGGGGTGAGGGGGATGTTCCTTCAGGTGCAGGATGGCCTCAGTGGTGTGGGATGAGGGGATGTTCCCTGGGATGCAGAATGGCCTGGGTGAAGAGTTGCTTTGCAGGTTTCAGGACAGCCAGCAGGGTTTTGGGGTGATGACAGGCTGCACTCTGGGATGTAGGATGGTCCGCATGGCCTGTGTGTGGAGGAGTCGAACCCAGAAGTCCAGGGATGGGTGTGGGATGAGCCTCTGGGCTCTCAGCCTGCCATGTGGCTATGTCTCTGCAGGGGTCGGTTTGGCCAGGTCCACAGGTGCACAGAGAAGTCCACAGGCCTCCCACTGGCCGCCAAGATCATCAAAGTGAAGAGTGCCAAGGACCGGGTGAGGCATCTGCGTGGGCCAGGTCCCTGTGGCCAGCCTCAGGATTCCTTTCCTTCCCTTAGGGCCCCCAGGCTCCCATGCTGAGCTGGAAATGCTACTTATTCCTGCTCTTTTCCTGGATTCCCACCCTCCAGTCAGGAAGTCCCCTTCACAGCCCTGGGTCCAGACCCACCCACCATGCACAGGTGTCCAGGCACAGCTCTGTAGAGCTGCCTGTGGGGCCTGGGGCAAGAAGGTCCTGTCCTTGTTGGGCCTTAGGTTTCCTGGCTGTGAGATGAGTGGGTCACACTCAGGCCCTTTGTGTTGTAGAATCTGGTTTGGGTGTTGAGTCAGGGAGACCTGGTGTGAGAATAGGAAATAAGGAAGGATGAAGAGTTCTGTGTCTGTCTTGGGAGGTCAGCTGGCTCCTCTTCCTGACTCATTTGCTTGGAAATCCCTCTGTCCTCTGGTTCCCCTAAGGAGGACGTGAAGAATGAGATCAACATCATGAACCAGCTCAGCCACGTGAACTTGATCCAGCTCTATGACGCCTTCGAGAGCAAGCACAGCTGCACCCTCGTCATGGAGTAGTGAGTATCAGAGGTGGGGCGGCCGCCTCGGCTCAAGCCAGGGCTCAGTGCTGGGGCTTAGAGCCTTCATTCGAGGCAAAGCCCTCTCTGTCCTTTCCCCTTCCTGGCACGTCCAGGGTCGTGTCATCCTGTCTTCTCTGGCTTGGCTATTTGACCTCCAATATGGAATGTGGAGGACAAAGCAACTTTGTCACAAACCAGTGGCCAGTGAGCCTGATTTGACCTGCAGGTATATGTATGTCAATTGACCTATACTGTTTTCAGTAATTTTTTGAAAATTAAATTAAATTGAAACTTTTTTTAGAGATAAGGTCTTACTCTGTCGCCCAGGCTGGAGTGCAGTGGTGTGATCACAGCTCACTGCAGCCTTGAACTCCCAGACTCCAGTGATCCTCCCACTGTAGCCTCCCATGAAGCTGTGACCACAGGCATGTGCCACAATGCCCAGCTAATTTTTAAATTTTTTTGTAGAGATGAGGTCTTGGTATGTCGCGCAGGCTGGTCTTGAACTCCTAAACTCAAGCAATACTCCTGCCTCAGCTTCCCAAAGTGCTGGGATTACAGGTGTGAGCCACCACACTCTGCCTGTTTTTAGTAATGTGGAATTTGTTGTTAACCATTGGAAATTAGGAAGCTTCACATTAAAACCTAGATATCTGGCTTTCCTTGAAAACATAAAAGATGTAGTAAATGCTGGGCCTGCCTTTCCAGGTGGAAATGTGTGTGGGAGCTCCCAGGGGTTGCCATTTGTATACAGGGTGACCAGGTTTCCTTTGCCGCAATCCCCACCACTCCCAACCGCCCCAGCGCTGGGGCCAAGAGCTCAGAGGCTGTTCATATTTGTGCTTGTGTTGCTGTCTTCCTTACAGGCCGAGCTGAAGAGAGTAAAACGTTTGTCATGTCATGTCCTTATTGAAAGTGGAAAAAGAAAAGATAAAGCAAAAGACCATGTGTCTTCAGAACATGTTTGCTTCATGTGTGGCCTTATTGGCCCATTTAGGCTTATGCCACAAAGGTGTGAGTTGGCCTCCATAGGCGAATGAGATCGCAGCCCTGGTCAGGATCATCCAGAGTGTGCCTGGATCATCAACACTGATGGCCATCCCCTCTTCCCTTTGACCTGTCACTTCCTTTTTACCACCCCTAATCTTTGCTGGGAGTGGACTGGAGCAAAGGTCCCAATAAAACCCCAATGGCAGGCCTGGCAGGGTGGCTCACGCCTGTAATCCCAGCACTTTGAGAGGCCAAGGTGGATCATGTGAGGTCAGGAGTTCGAGACAAACCTGACCAACATGGTGAAACCCTGTCTCTATTAAAAATACAAAAATTAGCCAGGTGTGGTGGTGAGCACCTATAATCCCAGCTACTCGGAAAGCTGAGGCGGGAGAATCACTTGAACCCAGGAGACAGAGGTTGCAGTGAGCAGAGATCGTGCCGCTGCACTCCAGCCTGGGCGACAGGGTGAGACTCTGTCTAAAAACAAAACACACAAAAAACCCAAGGGCAGTGGCAGCAGCCCTGTGACCCATGGGGTGTGACGGCGGGCCTACCCGGGCTGGCCTCTTTTGGCCCTGTGATGACAGTGGACAAGCCCTGAAGAGCCTTTGCTTAGGCTGGTGCCTGCCTCTCCCTTTGCTCTGGCAGCGTGGACGGGGGTGAGCTCTTTGACCGGATCACAGACGAGAAGTACCACCTGACTGAGCTGGATGTGGTCCTGTTCACCAGGCAGATCTGCGAGGGCGTGCATTACCTGCACCAGCACTACATCCTGCACCTGGACCTCAAGGTGGGTTCTGCCTTGGGCATGCGGTAGGGGCCCCTGGTGCCCTAGCCCCTGGCGTGCTCTCCCCATTGAGAGCTCTGTCCACAGACAGTCCCGGCTTCCATTCCTGGCTCTCTGTCATTTTGTAGTTCTGGAGTCTGGGACAGGCCACTCTTGCTGCCTCTTGGGGCTGTAGTTCTTCCATCTGGATAATTGTACCTCTTTAAGTATTATTTGAAGATTAAGTGAAACAATGAGCTTTTCTTCTTTAAAAATACCTTTGAGATTAGTTTTTTTAAAAGTTCAAAAGGGAACATAGGCTTTTGGTAACAAATATAGACAACAGAGTAGTGTGTAAAATACACAGTGAAAGTTCTTCCCGCCAGGCCCCCGTGCTGAAGGGACTTCTCTGTGAGCAAGCTGGCATGACTCACAGACACACAAAAGGAGATCCTACGATGCATTCTTCCCTCCCTCCCCCCACCCTCTTTCTTTTCTTTCTTTCTCTCTCTTTTCTTTCTTTCTCTCTTTTCTTTTCTTTCTCTTTCTTTCTTTTTTCTTTCTTTCTTTCTCTTTCTTTCTCTCTCACTTTCTTTTTCTTTCTCTCTTTTCTCTCTCTCTCTCCTCTGTCTTCTCTCCTCTCTCCTCTCTTTCTTTTTTGGAGACAGGGCCTCTCTCTGTTGCCCAGGCTGGAGTGCAGTGGTGCCATCATAGCTCACTGCAGCCTGGACCTCCCAGGCTTAAGTGATCCTCAGTCTCCCAAGTAGCCAGGACTACAGGCGCGTGCCACTACACTCGGCTAATTTTTGTGTTTTATATAGAGACAAGGATTCACCATGTTGCCCAGGCTAGTCTTGAACTCCTGGACTCAAGCAATCCTGCCTCAGCCTCCCAAAGTGCTGGGATTACAGGCGTGAGCCACCACATCTGGCCCAGATGGCTGCAAATGCCATTAATTCATTCCTTTTTATGGCTGAGTAGTATGTGGTACTGGCATAAAAATAGGCGCATAGACCAATGGAACATAATTGAGAACCCAGAAATAAACCCTAATACTTACAGCCAACTGACTGACAAAGCAAACAAAAACATCAAGTGAGGAAATGACACCCTATTCAACAAATGGTGCTGGGATAATTGGCTAGCCACATGTAGGAAAATGAAACTGGATCCTCATCTCTCACCTTATACAAAAATCAACTCAAGATGGATCAAGGACTTAAATCCAAGGCCTGAAACTAAAAATTCTAGAAGATAACATTGGAAAAACCCTTCTAGACATTGGCTTAGGCAAGGATTTCATGAGCAAGAACCCAAAAGCAAATGCAATAAAAACCAAATGTTTAAAGAAGAATTAACACCTTTACAAATTCCTCCAAAAATAGAAGAGGAGAGAACGCTTCCTTCTCATTTTATGAGTCTAATCTTATCCTGATACCAAAATCAATGACATCACAAGGAAAGAGGGCGACAGACCAAAATCCCTTATGGATATAGATGCAAAAATTCTCAATAAAATGTTAGCAAACTGAATAAAACATATAAAAAGGATTATATACATGACAAAGTGGAATTTATCCCAAGAATGCAAGATTGGTTTAACATATGAAAATCAACCTAATGTGCCATATTAATAGAATAAAGGATGAAATCGTGTCATTATTTTAATAGATGTAGAAAAAATAATTGACAAAATCCAAAAATTTTTCATGATGAAAATAATAAACAAATGAGGAACAGAACTTCCTCAACCTGATAAAGGCCACCTGTGAAAAATCCACAGCTAACACTATAGTTTGTAGTAGGAGACTGAATGTTTTCTCCTTACAATCAGGAATAAGACAAGGATATCTGTTCTTGCCACTTGTATTAAACATTTTACTGGAGGCTATCACTAGGGCAATTAGGCAAGAAAATAAATAAAAGACATTCAGACTGGGAAGGAAGTAAAACTGTCTCTATTTACAGATGACATGCTCTTGTATATAAAAAATCTTAAAGAGAGGAAACTATTAGGATTAATAAATTCATCAAGGTTGCAGTGTACAAGACAAATATACAAAAATCAGTTGTATTTCTAAATACTGGGACTGAACAATCTGTAAATAAAATCAAGAAAATAATTTCATTTGTGACAGTATCAAAAGAGTAAAATACTTAGAAAAAAATTAACAAAATAAGTGCAAGACATTCTCTGAAAACTACAACAAAATGTTAAGATAATTCAAAGACCTAAATAAATGGAAAGGCATCCCATGGTCATGGATTGGAAAATATAATATTGTTAAGGTGACAATACTCCCCCATTGATCTACAGGTTCAACATAATCCTTATCAAAGTCATAGCTGGCTTCTTTCCAGATATTAATGAAATCCTAAAATTCAGATGGGAATTCAAGGGACCTGGAATAACAAAAACAATCTTGAAAAAGAACAAATTTGGAGGACTAACTTTTCCCAATTTCAAAATTTCCTACAATGCTACAGAAACCAAAACAGTGTATTACTGATGTAAGGTTAGATATGTGCATCAAATTAATACACCTGAGAGTCTAGAAATAAACCATTACATTTATGGTCAATTGATTTGTGACAAAGATGCCATGACAATTCAATGGGAAAATTATAGTCTTTTCAACAATTGTGCTGGGACCTCATGCTAGGGAGCTACATGTAAAAGAATGAAGTTGGACCCTTACCTCACACCATATACAAGAATTAATTCAAAATGGATTGTAGACTTAAATGTAAGAGCTAAAACTATAAAATTGTTAGAAGAAAACATAGTAATAGATTCTTATGACCTTGGATTAGGCAATGGTTTCTTAGATACAACACTAAAAACATAATTTAAAAAAAGAGATAAATTAGACTTCATCAAAATGAAAAAAATCTCATACTTCAAAGGATACCATGAGAAAAGTAAAATAATAGCTCACAGAATGGGAAAAAATATTTCCAAATCATATATCAGATAAAGGATTTGTATCTATAACATATAACAAACTCTTATAACTCAACAATAGAAAGAAATAACCCAATTAAAAAATGGTCAAAGGATTTGAATAGATATTTATCCAATGAAAACATACAATTGCCACTAAGCACATGAAGTGATTCTCAGCATCATTAGTCACTAGGGAATTGTAAATCAAAATCAGAATGAGATACTATTTCATATCCACTAGACTGACTACAATAAAAAGTAAAAATGACAGACAATAAAAAGTGTTAAAGGCTGGGCACGGTGGCTCATGCCTGTAATCCCAGCACTTTGGGAGGCCAAGGCAGGCAGATCACCTGAGGTCTGGAGTTTGAGACCAGCCTGACCAACATGGAGAAGCCCTGTATCTACTAAAAATACAAAATTATCTGGGTGTCATGGCACATGCCTGTAATCCCAGCAGGAGAATCACTTGAACCCGGGAGGCGGAGGTTGCAGTGAGCAGAATCAAGGCACTGCACTCCAGCCTGGGCGACAAGAGCGAAACCCCATCTCAAAAAAAAAAAAAAAAGAAAAAAAAGCATTAGCTAGGATATGGGAAAATTGGAACCCTCATACATTGCTGGTGGGGTTGTAAAATGTGCATTCACTTTTTAGAAAGTTTGGCAGTTCCTAAAAATGCTAAACATAGAATTACCATATAACCCAGCAATTTTACTCCCAGCTATACCCCTAAGAGAATTAAAACATAAGTTGACACAAAAACTTGTACACAAATGGTTTTAGCAGCATTATTTATAATAGCCAAAAGTGTAAACAACCCAGATACTCATTAATTTTATTAGTTAATGGATAAACGAAATATGGTCTTATCCATACAGTGGAATATTATTTAGCCATGAAAAGGAATGAAGTGCTGATACCTGCTACACAGCACGGATAAACCTTGAAAACATTCTGGTAAGTGAAAGAAATCAGACACGAAAGGCCATATGTTTTATGATTCCATTTATATGAAATGTCCAGAATAGGCAAATCCACAGAGAAAGAGAATACATTAATGATTGCCATGGGGTGGGAAGTGAGGGGAGAATGGACAAGGACTGATGATGGGTATTTTTTTTTTTTTTTGAGATGATGAAAATGTTCCAAAATTAGATAGTGATATCATTACACAACTCTGTGAATATACTAAAAATCATTGAATTGCACACTTTAAAATGATGAGTTCTGGATGGGCGAGATGGCTCACGCCTGTGATCCCAGTACTTTGGGAGGCTGAGGCAGGCAGATCACCTGAGGTCGGGAGTTTGAGACCAGCCTGGCCAACATGGTGAAACCCCATCTCAACTAAAAATACAAACAAATTTGCTAGGCGTGGTGGCCCACACCTGTAATCCCAGCTACTCGGGAGGCTGAGGCAGGAGAATCACTTGAACTTGGGAGGCAGAGGTTGCAGTGAGCCAAGATCATTGTCACTGCCCTCCAGCCTGGGCGACAAGAGTGAAATGCTGTCCCCACCCCCACCCCAAAAAAGGTGAGTTTTATGGTAAAAATCAGTATTATTTGTATTACTTATAATGTTATAAAATTTAAGTTCACCTGTTTCTTTTGACCTTTTTAAATGTGCATACTAGAAAACTTTAAATTACTATATGTGTGGCTCACGTTATATTTTTATTGGACAGTGTTATTCTAGATCTTATATAGAAGACAGAGATTTTTAAACACCATTCTCTCGCACCTATCTGAGGAATTGTACAACCCCATTGTAACATAAATAACAATGAAAACTTCTGTTGGGAGAAACAGTAGCTGACATTTGCTTTGGAAACTGTAAAGTGTTTCATGCATGTTATGTCATTTTATCCTCACACCCTCTGGGGGGACAGACATGAAGAGGTTATTACACCCGTTTTACATATGGAGACATTGAGTCTTCAGGAATGGAGAGGGACTCATCTCGGGCTACAGAACCAGGTAATGAGCCCCTGGGCCTCAGGCACTGGACGCTGGGTCTGCAAGTCCTGTCTCTCATAAGCCCTACATCTTCACTCAGCTTCTGTCCTCAAGCCCCCAACACACATACCCCCAAATTTGTCATGCATGAGCAGCGAGCATCCTTCCAGACTCCCTCAGGGCCTCAGAGCTGATCCAAATGCCATAAGAGGAGAGGCGTGCCAAGGCTGCCACCCTCATGCCATGGGCCACAGCTGTCACTGCAGAATGGCAGGTGGACATTCAGCAGCTCTGCTCTCCTTAACCAACCGGTGATGCTTTGGTCTCACCCCAGAGGTTCTGATGTAATTGGTCAGGATTGAGGCCTGGACACTGGGACTTTTTCTTTTTTTTAAATTCTCTTAGCATTCCAGTATAATATTGGCATTTTAAAAGCTCCCCTGATGATTCCAATGTACAGCCAGTGTTGGAAACCCAGCCCCAAACCAGTAGTCCCATACAAGCAGCACATGGGCCAATTATACATCACAGAGGTATTCTGTTGGGCTCTGAGACGTGAGTTTAGATTTCATTTAGTTGTTAACATTTAAAAGCATGGAATTTTCACATAAAAACCTGAATTCCTAGCTGGGAATGGTGGCTCACGCCTGTAGTCTCAGCCCTTTGGGAGGCTGAGGCTGGAGGATCTCTTGAGCCCAGGAATTCAAGACAAGCCTAGGCAACATGGTGAGACCCCATCTCTGTTTTTTTAATTAAAAACAAAACTGACCAAACAAAAAACCCCTGAATTCCCAGCTTCTCTTGAGGACTGAGAAACTCTGGCATTGTGCCTGCACTCCTACGTGGTGACCAGTGTCTGGGACTGGGTAGTGCTGTCCCTTTACACAGGCTGGGAGCCTCCAGTTCCCCACACTCCACACCAATCCTTATTGTCTCACCAGCCCCTTCATGTATTTCCATTATCTATCCAGCCCTTGCAGGGCTGCCCTGAGCCATTCATGTCCCTTGAAGGCTGGAAAACAGAGGCCTATAGACAAGTGTGGCAGCTGCAGACCTCCTCAGCTATTGCTTGGACTAAGCAGACTTCTTTCTTTCCCAGCCGGAGAACATATTGTGCGTCAATCAGACAGGACACCAAATTAAGATCATTGACTTTGGGCTGGCCAGAAGGTAAGGGGGTTTTATGTAGATACCTTAACAAAATTCCTTGGGACTCTTTGTGGCTCTCTGGGTATGGTTACTTCTGACCCAGCTAATGCCTGAGTTTTGGAACTGATGCAAGAAAGCTCTTGTGCACAGAAGCTGGTGGCCTTTGACTTGCAGGCAGGCCTTGTTGCTCTTGCATGGGCTGGCTTTGTGCTGTGGGCTGTGCTTCTTCCTAAAAGGCTATGGAATTAACTGAACTTCACTCCACCTGTCTGAGAAGAGAGGAGAGTGATGGTGAAGGGGGCTGTTGAGCGAGGTGCTGGGCTGCTCAGTTCTGTGGGTTCCCCAGGCATCCTGGGGCCAGGAGGTGCTGGGCTATGCAATGCATCTGTCACCATCCCTGCCCTCCAGGAAATGACCAGGTTAAATACAAAAAGCGAGTATGTGACAGTGTTGGGTGGTGCCATGGGTAGGTGTTTCTGTAACCACTCAGGACTGGTTTACATCTTGGTGAAATGGTGATATAATACATTACCTGCTTGCATGGGGGTTGTTATGAGGGTTAAATGAGAAAATAGACAGTGTGGACCCATCCTATCGGGGAGGTTAGGTTCTCAAGTTTCAGGGCATAAAGTAAACATTGTAGGCCCAGCACAGTGGCTAATGCCTGTAATCCCAACACTTTTGGAAGGCCAAGGAGGGAGGATCTCTTGACCCCAGGAGTTCGAGACCAGCCTGGGCAACATAGCAAGACCTCATCTCTACGAAAAATACAAAAATTAGCCCAGCATGGTGGTGAGCACCTGTAGTCTCAGCTACTTGGGAGGCTGAGGTGGGAGGATCACTTGAGCCTGCAGTGAGCCAAAATCACACCATTACACTCCAGGCTGGGCAGTAGAGCTAGACCCTGTCTAAAAATAAATAAATAATAAATAAACATTGTATATTATTTTTTATTATTATTATTATTTTGAGATGGAGTCTTGCTCTGTTACCCAGACTGGAGTGCAGTGGTGCAATCTCTGTTCACTACAACCTCTGCCTCCTGGATTCTAGCAATTCACCTGCCTTAGCCTCCCAAGTAGCTGGGATTACAGGTTCCCGCCACCACACGCCAATCTTTGTATTTTTAATAGAAATGGGGTTTCACTAAGTGGGTCAGACTGGTCTCAAACTCCTGACCTCAAGCGATCCTCCTGCCTCAGACTCCCGAAGTGCTGGGATTACAGGCGTGAGTCACCACATCAGGCCCATTGTATATGATGTTAAAAATCTCATAGTCTCTTAAAATGCCTGAAGCCTAGTGCAGTGTGGCTAATGTTGCTGTGTAGCCCAGGGGTGCCACACTACCCATGGCACCACCCAACACTGTCACATACTCACTTTTTGTATTTAAACTGGTCATTTCCTGGAGGGCAGAGGTGGTGACAGATGCATCGCATAGCCCAGCATGTCCCGGCCCTAGGAGGCCTGGGGAACCCACAGAACGGAGCAGCCCAGCACCCCACTCAGCGGCCCCCTTCACCATCACCCTACTCTCTTCACAGATAGGTGCTGTGAAGTCCAGTCACATGTGTGCTGAGTACTGTGCGCCTGGAGAGCTCCTGCCCACGGCAGGCGTGCCCAGTGGTGTGGGTTCTTGGCAGTGGTAGTAGCAGACCCTTGGCATTTGGGAAGGCTTCCCCTAAACCTTCAGGCATCCTCAGTTCGTAAACATGGCAGTAGTTGTATGCCCAGCTTCCAGGATTGTTCCAGGATTCTGTTTCCTCCAAGAATGACATTTCTCTGGGAATCACATATCTTTTTGTTTTTTGAGACCGAGTCTCATGCCGTCACCCAGGCTGGTGTGCAGTGGCACGATCTCAGCTCACTGCAACCTCTGTCTCCTGGATTCAAGCAATTCTCTTGCTTCTGCTTCCCAAGTAGCTGGGATTACAGGTGGCCACCACCACGCCCAGCTAATTTTTGTATTTTTAGTAGAGATGGGGCTTCACCATGTTGGCCAGGGTGGTCTCGATCTCTTGACATCGTGATCCGCCTGCCTGGCCTCCCAAAGTGCTGGGATTATAGGTATGAGCCACCACGGCAGGCCGAATCATATATCTTCTAGGTAGGTCTTTCAGCTGCAGCTGAATTTTCAACTCTTCTGGAAGCTCCTTCTCTCTCCTAATGGCTGGCTGTTTTCTTTTTCTTTTTCTTCTTCTTCTTTTTCTTTCAGACAGAGTCTTGCTCTGTCACCCAGGCTGGAGTGCAGTGGTGCAACCTTGGCTCACTGCAACCTCCGCCTCCTGGGTTCAAACAATTTTTCTGCCTCAGCCTCCCAAGTAGCTGGAACTGCAGGCACCCGCCACCATGCCTGGCTAATTTTTGTATTTTTAGTAGAGACAGGGTTTCACCATGTTGGCCAGGCTGGTCTTGAACTCCTGACTTCAAGTGATCCGCCCGCCTCAGCCTCCCAGAGTGCTGGGATTACAGGCGTAAGCCACCACGCCTGGCCCTGATGGCTGTTTTCCATGCAGAAGTAGTTTTGTTATTTAATGGCCACGCAGTACCCTCCACTACATCCACGAGTGGAAGGAAACACAGCATCGCCCCTGGATGCAGAGCCGCGTGCCTGAGCTCAGCTCTGCCTTCCAGTGCCTGCCTCCCAAGCAGCACCTACAGCCTCAGTGCTGGTCTTCCTGGTCACTCCTCCACTGGTTGAAGTGTAAATGTTACCCATTTGCAGTGTGATGATGCATTTTCAGTGCCCCATATGCTGCTAGTGTAACCCCAGGAGGAATTTCACATCATCCCAGGAGGCCTTCAGGGTCTCTATCACACAGTGTATTGTAGTTCATGAACAGAAAAAAATCACATTCAATCTATCATGTTAGCAAATTGCTTAGTATTTTCCCTGATAATGTGCTATAAAATTCAGATGCCTTCCACATGCTTGCACGTTGTATACACTAGGGCAGTGTTTCTCAACCTATTTCATTATCACTGTCTGCCCTGTAGTGAGCCCTTTTTGACTTTATTTCCCCAATCACCTAGTCCCCCTATGCCATGAAATTTAATACCACTGATGTACTGTGTATCTGTTTATGTGCTGCGGCCCTTTGGAGAGCCACAAACCATTGCAATAGCTAAGGGTGTTTTGTCCCCCAAGAACCAATGTTTGTCCCCCATGGGGCAATATTGTCTTCACTGAGAATGCACACGCTGGTGTATGCAGTACACTCTCAAATACCTAATGGCCTGCTGCCAAATGAGCATTTGCAGGGACACATTGTGAACACTGAGAAAGAAGCAATCACTGGATGCCCCTGGAATCAGGGAAGGCTTTTCTGAGCGGTTGGCAGGGACTGGTGGACAGGATTTGCTGTCTGCAGGCAATGCTGCTATGCTGGCAAATGCTTCAGCACCAGCCTGGGGGAGTGGGGAGTGAGAGCGGATGGGTTTGATTTGTAATCTTTGCCAGTGTTTGCTAATTACATGCTACCAAGATGATATCACTGAAGGTGGAGTTGGAAGGAGAGGCACTCAGGACTCCCGTGTACCTGACAGCCAGCTCTAGTGCAGCACTACCTGGAGGGGAGGTGGGGGGGGCCCTGTGAGTTATGGGCTGAGAACAGGGTGCATGCCGTGTATGTGTGGGCCTGTCAGGGGAACATACAGTGGAAGATGAGGGCACTAATGGGGAATCCTGAATGCGAGGCTCACACGTCTGAACATTATCCTATAGGCCACAGTCTTACGTGGTGGGGAGGTGAAAAGGGCTATAGGTCAATTTACCAAAAATTAGTCAAGCCAAAAGCCTCCATGCTGAGTGGCTGTTTGGGGAAAAACTCTCAAATTGTATTTCCTCTGCTCTCACACCACAGCAAACAACACTGAAGACTTCTGTGATCAAAAGCGGGCAGGTGGGTTCCCTACTAGCGAGCAGTGGATGCCAGCTGGGTGTCCTGCAGTTCAGTTCTGACATCCCCTACCGGGAGATAGCTTCAGATCCCACAGGTTGAGGGCTCAGTCCTCAAGGATACCCCTCTTCACCCAGACACTGGTCACAAGTGCAGGCCTCTGGAGCTTCTGATGGAATGTCTTCATGTTGGGGTTCCTAAGACCCCCTCTTTGGGTTTGCTTAATTTGCCGGAATGGCTCAAATAACTCAAGGAAATACTTACTTACATTTACCTGTTTATATTACAAAGAATACAGGTGAAGAGGGGCATAGGGCAAGGTATGGCGGAAGGGGCATGGAGCTTCCATGCCTTCCCTGGGTGCCCCCCCCTCCAGGAATCTCCCCGTGTTCAGCCATCGGGAAGTTCTCCAACTCTGTCCTCTTGGGGTTTTATGGAGGCATCAATACATAGGCATGATTGACAATGACATAGAAAGGTGATTGGACAAAAAGCCCATGATCTAAACCCAGCAAGGCCTGTCTTTTTCTTAGCCTCTGTTTGTGAAGACAAAGGAAATGCTAATTTCTCCCGAATACAAACTATTGAAAATAAAGTTGGTTTTCAGCAGGGACATGGCTCCTGGTGCAGTGGAGGCACATATTTGTACAATTCTCCGATATCAGGACCTCCAGCAAGAGGGACCAGGGTTATCCCAGGCCAGGCAGTGAGAGCCATCAGTGCATCTAAATAGTGACATGTCCAGGGTTAAGGCTGGAGACACAATGGAAATTATCTTAAACATGTTGGGAGTCCCCTGACTCCCAGTCCAGTGCTCAGACTAGAGTCAGAGCACAAAAGATCCCATTTCATCAGATCCTTTGACAGAGTAAGAGGATGCCTTCCCCAAGCCCTGTGAGGATACGGTCTCCTATTTGACTTTATGGCCATAGATAGACTTGTGCTAAGAATATGAAGAGACCATTTTGATGGATATTTTGACAGCTTTGGGGTGAATGTATCAGTTAGCTATTGCTGCAATACTGCTGTGTAACAAACCACCCCAAAACCAGAGGCTTAACATGACAGTAATTTATTCCCATCCATACATTTGTGATTTAGCTGGGGGAGTGGTACGCTGGATGCAACTTTAACTAGTACTTACTGTATTAGCTCATGATAAGGAGTTTTGTAATCCAGTTGTTAAACACAGCCATTAGTAAGAATTAAATTCTATAAGTTTACAAACAAAGAAATTAAAATAGAAGATACTAAATATTCAGACTCCATTGCTTCCTAACTATGCTGCTGTGCTCTGTGCTTGAGGTTGCTTCTGCCCATCATGTCTCTATGGTGGAAATACTTGAGGGGGGTGCCGCTGTGCAGCTCTTCCCACCTTCGTTCAGTGATGCCATGATAATACCTTGACATTGACCATGGTGAAATTGGTATCTACACCACAGAAATTGCAAATGCTACAAATTGGGGCTTTAAAACAACAACAAAAACAGATAGATGATTGTGAAGCATTTACCCACATACCCCTGACTGGGAGTCGCTGATCTAGACTGGGCACAGTTGGGCTTGCATCCAGGGTGCAGGTCAGTGAGGGTGAGTCTGCTCCGTGTGCCGTCGTTCTCATGGTGATGGTGAAGGAGAAAGAGGACAAGTTCTGATGGCCTAGGTTGGCATGGGCCCACTGTCAGTGGGGTGGGGGGTGATATATTACACCTCTTGTGGAGGGAACTACAAAGTCACATGACACGAGGTGTGGCTGTGGGGCACGATGAGGCACTGGGAACAGTAATGCAACCTGGGAGAGTGGCTTTGGGGTCTTCTCCTTGAGGGGAAGGCTGTTCCCTTAGTTGGAGTTCAGCTCCTGATCCTTGAGTCCTGGGTCAGCTGCTGGGCAGGGGAGGGGCAGGTGCCAGAGGAGCGCTTGCCCCCCTAGGCCCAGGCCTTCAACCCCCAGCACCTTGCTGCTCTTTCACTGGATGGGCTCAGCTGTGTTGGCACTGCGTCTTTGTCTGCCTGGCTCTCAGCAAATTTGGAGGAGAGGAGACTGCTCTCTGAAAGCTGATTTAAAGGAAGCAGGGCATATTGGCAGAATATTCATTTTATTTATTTTATTATTGTTATTCTCAATTGCCTCATCTATAAAATGGGGACAATAATCCTACATATTTCATAGGGCTATTGGGAGGAGGGAAAGAGATGCTACGCATGTATAAAACTTTTAGCATAGTATCTGGCAAATAAAGTGCCCATGAAATTTTAGCTAGAGACTCTTTTTCTTCAAGAGTGATTCTAAAACACACTGTTTGCCCCCCTTTCCCACTCAACCATCGACTCTCTTCCTAGCCTTAAACTTCGTGTCCAGAACTTTTTCTAATTTTTTATTTTTGGAATTGTGGTAAAAAAAATACATAACATAAAAGTTACCACCCCCAGCACTTTGGGAGGCCGAGGCGGGCGGATCACAAGGTCAGGAGATCGAGACCACGGTGAAACCCCGTCTCTACTAAAAAATACAAAAAATTAGCCGGGCGTGGTGGCGGGCGCCTGTAGTCCCAGCTACTCGGAGAGGCTGAGGCAGGAGAATGGCGTGAACCCGGGAGGCGGAGCTTGCAGTGAGCCGAGATTGCGCCACTGCACTCCAGCCTGGGCGAAAGAGCAAGACTCCGTCTCAAAAAAAAAAAAAAAAAAAAAAAAAAGTTACCACCTAGTGTCCATCAGTGGATAAAAAATCTGGGGTGTATATATGCAGACAAATACTGTTCAGCTTCAAAAGATAAGGGAATCCTGTCATTTGCAGCAACATGGATGAGGATGACCCTGTAGGGCATTATGTTAGGTGAAATAAGCCAGGCTCAGAAAGACAAGTACCACGTGATCTCACTTAGGTGTGGAATCTAAAAAAGACAAACTCTTACAGGCAGAGAGTTGGATGGTGGTTACCGAAGGCAGGGCAGGTGGCACCGGGGAGATGTCGGCCAAAGGATACAATATTTCACTTAGAAAGGAGGAATAAATTCAAGAGAGCCATTGTACTACATGGTGATTATAGTTAATGTATTGTATACTTCAGAATTGCCAAGAGAATAGATTTTAAGTGTTCTCACCGCAAAAAATAAGTATGTGAGGTAATACTTATGTTAATTAGCTTGATTTAGCCATCCTACAATGTACACATGTATCAAAGCATCATATATACCGGCTGGGTGTAGTGGCTCATGCGTGTAATCCAGCACTTTGGGAGGCCCAGACAGGCGGATTTTTTGAGCTCAGGAGTTTGAGACCAGCCTGGGCAACATGGTGAAACCTCATCTCTACAAAAAAATACAAAAAATTAGTCAGATGTGGTGGCATGTGCCTGTAGCCCCAGATACTTAGGAGGCTGAGGTGAGAGAGTTGCTTGAGCCTGGGAGGCAGAGGTTGCAGTGAGCCGAGATCTTATCACTGCACTCCAGCCTGGGTGACAGAGTGAGACCCTGTCTCAAAAAAGGAAAAAAAAAAGGCATCATATATACCATAAATATATACAATTAGTACATTCACATTGTTGTGCAGCCAATCTCCAGAACTTTTTCATCTTGCAGAACTGAAATTCTATACTCATTAAATAATAACTTCCCATTTTCCGCCTGCCCCAACTCCTTCCTAATTTCTGTTTCTATAAATTTGACTATTGAAAGAAGCAAATGCCTGGAGGAGGAAGACTGTAGTTTTCTGATTCTATCGCTGACTTAGAAAAGCCTGAAGTTTGGGGCCTGGGATCTGATTATTCCCCAGTAATTCACAGGTGTAATGTGAGTGTGGGGTCCAGGCCATATGGCTGATGGGAAGTGGGGAAAGTCTGCATCCCTCCAGAAATGAGCCCCAGCACCACATCTCCCAGGCCTCACCCCATGGTTCTTTGTACCCTCCCCTCCTCCCCAGGTACAAGCCTCGAGAGAAGCTGAAGGTGAACTTCGGCACTCCTGAGTTCCTGGCCCCAGAAGTCGTCAACTATGAGTTTGTCTCATTCCCCACAGACATGTGGAGTGTGGGAGTCATCACCTACATGCTGTGAGTGCTTAGCACCCTGGCTCTAAAGTGGGGATGGGGGTCATTTGTCTTCCTTTGGGTAATCTTAGAAGCAAAATTTTGAGCACAAGTAATCTATTTGGGAAGTAACCCCAGGAAACCCCAATGGAGGAATAGGGTAGTGAGATGGGGAAGGAAAGGAGCCAGGGAAGGGTAGGTTATCAAGCCAGTTACCGTATTTACAAGGCAGTCATATTTCCAAGTTATCATTTTAGTAGGTTAATATTGAAAAAATTGAGATGTGCTGATATTATTCCCTGGAACAAAGGTCTAAAGGCCTGTTTCTCAGTGAGGAAGGCCTACTTGGGCTTCAGCAGCTGTATCAAAGTTATGGGTTGAGCTGGGCATGGTGGCTTATGCCTGTAATCGCAGCATTTTGGGAGGCCAAGGTGGGAGGATTGCTTGAGCCAAAGAGTTCAAGACCATCCGGGGCAACATAGGGAGACCCTGTCTCTACCAAAACCAAAAAAAATTAGCTGGGCATGGTGGTGCGTACCTATTGTCCCAGTTACTAGGGAGACTGAGGTGGGAGGATTGCTTGAGCCTGCAGTGAGCCATGATCATGCCATTGCATTCCAGCCTGAGTGACAGAGCAAGACCATGTCTCAAAAAATAATAATAATAATAAAGTTATGGCTTGAGCCATTGCATTTTTTGGTACTGAGACATAAAAGTAATAACTGAAAATAACAAAGGTATTCATGACCCAGGAGTAAGGCCCGATTGTGGGCAACTGGAGTTTCATTCTGCTGGGGAACTCCAGAATCCATCATGGAATACCCCCTAAGAGTTATTTCATCTAGGAGGTATTTATATGCTAACTCTTATCAGTTATTCCTTGTGGACTAATGGAGATGGGGTGGAATTGATTTCCTGATACTTCTGGGTGGGTAAAGCAAGCTTCAGCTGGAGAGAAAGACCTCTAGCAAAGACATGCAGGTGCTTTGGTAAAAATGGAGGTGGATCATGCCTATAATCCTAGCACTTTGGGAGGCTGTGGCGGGAGGATTGCCTGAGCCCAGGAGTTTGAGGCTGCGGTGAGCTATGATTGCACCATAGCACTCCAGCCTGGGTGACAGAATGAGGCCCTGTTTAAAGACAAAACAAAATAAAAACCCAAATGAGGCTGGAGTGCACCGAAGGGGTAAGGGGATGGGGGGCAGCGCAGGATACCCTTTGTGGCATCATTGAACCTCTGTGCTCTCTGTTTTCTTCTCTGTCCAGCTGTGGACTTCCCGTAGCTGCTTCCTCAGAGGTAAAGTCATGTTTTACTTCTGGTCTCCTGATTATTGTGTAACTGCTATGCACTGTCCCTGCACTCAGATATGGGAGCTGCCCCAGGCTGGGGAAGTTCAGATCCCTAAGGCTGGCCGTCAGGGTGTCCTGATTCTCTACCCTCCCTCAAGCGGGAGCCTAATAAAGCCCGTTTTCCTTTGGCTTGGGGCCTGGGTAGCATCTAAATAAGCCTGGCTGTCTCAAGGACATGGAAGGCTGTTTCTATTTCTAAAATTAAATCAATGTGTACTTGATAACTGGGCATACCAAGTTGGGCCCTAATTTTACTCTTTACTTCAGGAATGAGGTGGAAAGAGGTGAGCACAAGAGGGGACTTACTCCAAAAATTCTTCTTGCCTCCGAATTTTAAATCCTTCCACTTCCTCCCTTTAATGAACACACTAGACTCCATCCGGTGGAGAAGTAGTGGAGGTGCTTTTCTTTTGAACCCTCTTGGTTCTGGCTAGGTCCACTTGAACTCTGTAAGCTTCTCTATTCTGCCGATGCATGTTGGCAAATGTGGCCTCCACCTACTGATGGTCCTTTCTCTCTTCTATAGACTCAGTGGCTTGTCCTCATTTCTAGGGGAAACAGATGCAGAGACCATGAATTTCATTGTAAACTGTAGCTGAGATTTTGATGCTGACACCTTTGAACGGCTCTCGGAGGAGACCAAGGACTTTGTTTCCCGGTTGCTGTTCAAAGAGAAGAGGTACCTTTCATTGCTTGTCACTCATGGGCCCTTCTGATGGGGATCCCAGGTCTGGGAGCTGGGCAGGACTGCTGACCATGAAGGTCCTTCTTCCTGTGGACAAACTCCATTCAAGATTTCTTAGTTTGCTACTTCTTTGGAAAAATAAGGGGAACAGAGAAAGGGACAGGAAATCAATGAAACAACAAACAAGTAGGGGCATAAAATATAGTTTTAGAAAGAAGCATATGTAGATTGGTCCTGCAAGTTATCAGTTGTCATAGGCTAAGGTTGAAAAAAAGAACTGAGATATGCAGATGTTATTTCCAGAATAAAGATCTGAATACCTTGTTTCTTGGTGAAGAAGATCTATTTAGGCTTCAGCATCTATATCAAAGTCATGGGTCAAGCCATTTGAGTTTTGTGATACTCAGAATAAGGTAATAACTAGACATAACCAAAGGTATTAACAACCCAAGGCTAAGGCCCAAGAGTCTGGGCTCTAAGACAGCTTGTGTTTCCCTGACTTTTACAATTTTGTTTCTTTCTGACTGTGAAAAGTTATGTGAGAGGAAAAAAAATTCTAAGTCAGATGAACAAGTTGCCTTCATACTCTGGAAGGAGAAATGAGCTTCCTTCAAATTTCCTGTTCTTTTGCTTCTTTAAGAGCAATTCCAGGCATAGCTAGCCTTCCTACTGCCCTGCCTCAACTTCTCAGCCCGCTCTGGGAGGTGGTTCCTCCCAGAATCACTGGAATATGTTCCCGCTTATAGAGGTCAGAGAACATTTTGCTGACAACCTTCTGGCACTTTGAAGGAAGGGAATTTTAGACACAAGGAGTTCCCTTTTTGGTACATGGCATGAATCTGCCTAAATGATTAATCCGTTCCACTGACTCAGGCTTCCTACCCAATTGAACAGATTTATGGATGAGAAAAGGCAACTCCAACTAAAAGTCTTAACTGCTCTTTGATTTCACAGCTGCAGAATGAGTGCCACACAGTGCCTGAAACACGAGTGGCTGAATAATTTGCCTGCCAAAGCTTCAAGATCCAAAGCTCGTCTCAAATCCCAACTACTGCTGCAGAAATACATAGCTCAAAGAAAATGGAAGGTATTTGGTTTTTCTCTTAGTAAAGGTGGAATTTGTCATCCTAATCTGTCCTTGGAAAAAACTGCAGCTAAGTTTTCTTTTCTTTTCTTTTTTTTCTTCTTTTTGGGTTTGTTTTTATAGACAGGGTCTTGCTCTGTTGCCCAGGCTGGAGTATAGTGGCATGATGATGACTCACTGTAACCTTAAATTCCTGGGTTCAAGCAATCCTCCCACCTCAGCCTCCTAAGTAGCTGGGACTACAGGCATGTACCACCATGCCTTGCTAACTTTTCTATTTTTTGCACAGACAGGGTCTTGTTAAGTTGCCTAGGATGGTCTTGAACTCCTGACCTCAAGCAATCCTGCCTCAGCCTCCCAAAGTGCTGGCATTACAGGCATGAGCCATTGCACCCAGCCTGTAGCCAAGTTTTTACTTACATTTTGATTCTAAACAGAAAGATTATTTGGGGGAAAAATCTCTCTCATGTCAAAAGCTGCTAGCTTGATTTAAAAATGTCACAGAGCAAAAATAACTGGCATAAAACTTACATTTGGTTTGTGCTTATATGGACACTTGAAGTGACAGAATGAAGCTTAAGTGTATGTTCTCAGTGGCAATCACAGTGAAGCTCCTGAACTAACTGCTTAGAACTTGAGGCCTGATTCTTCCACATTTCAGAAATGGGATATAAGAAAGGCCTGTTGTAAACAATTCTCTTGTTTACAACAGAATTCTTTAGTACCATGGACATAAAACCTATCTTAAAAGCAGTTGTGATCCAGGGAAGTGGCTTCCAACAATTTAATATGGACTTAGATCCTCACTGGGGATCCAAAAGCATAAACAAAACCCTTTATGTATGGAGCCAGTACACAAGAATACCAATACATGTACACACATACCGGGAAACACACACACACACACAACAAAAATTTGACTCAGGCGTGGTAGCCTGCACCTATAGGCCCAGCTATTCGGGAGGCTGAGTAGGGAGGATCACTTGAGTTCAGGAGTTTGAGGCTGCAGTGAGCCGTGATCACACCAGTGTACTCCAGCCTGGGTGACAGAGGGAGACTCCCATCTCTGTTTTAAAAAAAAATCACAACATTTTCTCTAACAGAGTATGATATATTCTGATATTTTCTATTCTGTGCCACTTGGTTTTATTTTTTAAACGCTGTTCACAACCCACCAATTTGATTTCATGACCCACTGCTTGGTTGTGAATCACAATTTGAAAAACACTGTTCTGTCAAAGCATGATGTAGGCTGATAAAAAATAAAAATAAGACACTGTTCTAGGGTGCTCCATTTTTCATGTGAAAAGGGCAGGATAAACCTGGGTAACACAGTGAGACCATATCTTTACAAACAAGACAAAAATTAGCCAGTCGTGGTGGTGGTTGCCTGTAGTCCCAGCTACTTGGGAGGCTGAGGTGGGAGGATTGCTTGAGCCCAGGAGGTAGAGGTTGCAGTGAGCCAAGATCACGCCACTGCACTCCAGCCTGGGCAACAGAGCCAGACCTCATCCCCACCCCCCAGCCCCTCCCCAAAAAAAGAAAAAAAAGGGGGCAGGATGATGTATCTTCCCACTTCATATTTACTCCCAACATGCCCCTGAAAGTCATGTGACTATTCCATAATTATTTTACAAACTTGTCTCCCCTTTAGGTTATCAGATTTAAACCAACCCCAGTGGCTGGACTCACTTAAATCCTTTTATTGTTTCTTCATAAAGCCACTGGTCTAAAATATATGCTTTTTCTTTTCTTTTCTTTTCTTCTCTCCTTGCCTCAAGAAACATTTCTATGCGGTGACTGCTGCCAACAGGTTAAAGAAATTTCCAACTTCTCCCTAATCTTCAACTCTGCTGCTCCAATGGGTCCAGAAATTACTGACGCCAGTGGTGAAGTGAAGAGATGACTCAAACATTTAAATAATTTGGTTTTTGTATTATTGATTCCACTTATTTTGTAAAAATAGTTATGGCTGCTGCCTTCCTTGTGGATGAAAAGTGGCTGTAAAGAAGCTTCCTAAGAACGTTTTTTTCCTGCCTTGTAAGATCACTACGTGTGAAATGCTCTGTGTACCTTTCAAATATACCTACTTTTGGTGGTAAGTGTAAGGATGCTTTAGGTAGGTACTTTGCATCTGTCAAATTTAAATTCTAAACTCACACTGATTAAAGAACTCAGTAGACTACTTTGCAGGGGCCATGTTATTCAGTATTATCTCCTCCAGTACAAAGAATTCCTAGAATTTTGATTTCCTCAGGTGTGAGCTGACATTTTATTGTACTACCCCATTCTCGTGTCAAGCCATGTGGATTTAGGACAGTGATCTTCAAACTTGCTTTAACTTATGCTCCCTTTTGAGAATCAGCATCACTTGAAATGTCAAAATATGTCAACTGTCATAGCCAAATCAGAGAAGTGATCATTTTGAGTGTACTTTTTAAATCTCCACACACCTCCACCTCTCTCCTAATTCTGCCCTGTCTTAACCCCTCTGTCTTGGTTATAAATTTCTGGTCTTGTAAGTCTGGAAGCTGATAGGCAATTTATGAAAGAGATAAGAATGTAATGAGGTTCAGCTTTTGGAGAAACACAGAAATGATACATCCTGAGACATAAAGGAAAGCTGCTGCTCTTCTGCTGCCTCAGGCTGTAGCACTCTCAGTGTTGTCACTCTACACGTACACTTCCTATATATATGTACAGTTGACCTTTGAACAGGGTTTGAATTGCACAGTCAACTTATACATGGATTTTCTTCCACCTTTGCCACCCCTGAGACAGCAACACCATGCTCTCCTCTTCATCCCACTCTGCAGCCTACTCAACAGGAAGATGATGAAGATGAACACCTTTATGATGATCCACTTTCACTTAATGAATAGTAAACATATGTTCTCCTCCTTATGATTTTAGTAACTTTTCTCTAGCTTACTTTATTGTAAGAATACAGTATATAAGCCGGGTGCGGTGGCTCATGCCCATAATCCCAGCACTTTGGGAGACTGAGGCAGGCAGATCACTTGAGGTCAGGAGTTCAAGACCAGCCTGGCCAACACAGTGAAACCCTGTCTCTACTAAAAATACAAAAATTAGTGGGGCGGGGTGGCAGATGCCTGTAATGTCAGCTACTCAGGAGGCTGAGGCAGGAGAATTGCTTGAACCCAGGAGGCAGAGTTTGCAGTGAGCCAAGATTGCACCACTGCACTTCAGCCTAGGCAACAAAGCAAGACTCCGTCTCAAAAAAAAAAAAAAAAGAGAATACAGTATATGTATACACACACACACACACACACATACACGTATGTGTGTATGGGTGTTAATTGACTGTTTATATTATTGATAGGGCTTCCAGTCAACATTAGGCTATTAGTAGTTAAGTTTTTGGGGAGACAAAAGTTATACTCAGATTTTCGACTGCAAGGGGGTAGGTACTCCTGGCCCTCACATTGTTCAAAGGTCCACTGTACATTTAAACACTTTTCTATATGCATTAGAGTAGCCCTGTCATCCCTTCACTGAAATCATACTGTTCTCAACATGGCAAGCAACTAACACTTTTTTTGTTTTTTTGAGACAGGGTCTCACTCTGTTGCCCAGGCTGCAGTGCAGTGGTGTGATCTTGGCTCACTGCAGCCTCCGCCTCCTGGGCTCAGGTGATCATGAGTAGCTGGGACTATAGGTGCCCGCTACTACACCCAGCTAATTTTTGTATTTTTAGTGGAGACAGGGTTTTGCTGTGTTGAGCTCAAGCGATCCACCTGCCCCAGCCTCGCAAAGTGCTGGGATTATAGGTGTGAGCCACCACACCAAGCTTCAACTAATACATTTACGAACTTGAATACATGTATATTTAGATACTTTACCAACTTGTAAAATGGTTAAAAGGAGTACTTTATTATTAAAAAATACACAATCTTTTAAATTTCCTTCCTTCTACATGATTTTTGTGCTATTCCCATTTTTTTCTCAGGTGAGCAGCTTTAGTTTTTTTTTTTTTTTTTTGAGAGAGTCTTCCTCTGTCACCCAGGCTGGAGTGCACTGGTGTGTTCTTGGCTCATTGCAACCTCTGCCTCCCAGGTTCAAGTGATCTTGTGCTTCAGCCTCCCAAGTAGCTGGGATTACAGGCGTGTGCTGCCACGCCCAGCTAATTTTTGTATTTTTAGTAGAGATGGGGTTTTGCCATGTTGGCCAGGCTGGTCTCGAACTCTTGACCTCAGGTTATCCACCTGTCTTGGCCTCCCAAAGAGCTGGGAATATAGGCGTGAGCCACGGTGCTCGGCCTCAGGTGAGCAGCTTTAGTCGATGTTGTGAATTTTAGATTTTAATTAGACACGCAACAGTTTCACCACCTTTCAGGATTTTTGTCTCATAACAGAGGCTCTTGTTTTTTGACAGAGAGGTAGGCAGGTGGAGAGGTTATCCTGCTGCTGCAGTTCTCAAGTTGTTACGTTTCCTCTGGAAGGCTAACCCTTGTTGGGAACTAACAGTTTCAGTACCAGCAAGTCTAGGCCTCCTCCAAGTTGGTCAGCTGAAGAATGAACATCAGAAGACATAGCTGCTGGAAGTTGTCCTTTGATGAGACAGTGAGTGATTTAGCAAAATGTCTTATTTTTTAAATGTCTGTTATCTTTCTTTAAAAGGTTTTTTGAGGGCAGCCTCCAGAAGGAGCTAGAGAGTATATTTTATAGTTCTATTGTGGTTCATACCCTGTTTTGGACTTAAGATTCTGGAGAATGCTATGAAACATCTCCCCAGAAAAAGGTAGTTAATTACCATATCTAGAGCAGCACTGCCCAACAAAAATATAGTACAGGCTATACACATAATTAAAACATTTCTAGTAACTTCTCTAACAAAACCCATTGAAAGTCAATTTTAATAATTTATGTAACTTAGTGTATCAAAAATATTTCAATATGTAATCAATATAAAATTGAGATATTTTACCAGCTACTAGGGAGGCTGAGGCCAGAGAATTGCTTGAACCCAGGAGGTAGAGGTTGCAGTGAGCCAAGATCACACCATTGAACTCCAGCCTGGGCGACCAGAGCAAAACTCCGTCTCAAAAAAAAGAGGTATTTTATATTCTTTTTCTCATACTAAGTCTCCAAAATTTGGTATATTTTACACTTAAAAACACATGTCAAGGCTGGGCATGGTGGCTCACATCTGTAATCCCAGCACTTTGGGAGGCCAAGGTGGGCAGATTGCTGGCCAACATGGTAAAACCCCATCTCTAAAAATACAAAAATTAGCTGGGCGTGGTGGCGCACACCTGTAATCCCAGCTACTTGGGAGGCTAAGGCACAAGAATCACTTAAACAGGAGGCGGGGGTTGCAGTGAGCTGAGATCACACCACTGCACTCCAGCCTGGGTGGAAGAGCAAAACTTTGTCCCCACCCCCCACATACAAAAAAAACCTGTCAATTCAGATGCTAGGTTTTCATCAGACGTACTTAATCTGTATTTAGATTTCTTAAAACTTACTGTGGAAAATGTACTTACATACTCAAGTTGTTTGAAACATAACTCACAGTTTTCCAATAACTGAAGTATCCACTTTTACATGTATTAAAATTAAATTAGAAATTCAGTTCTGCAGTCGCACTAGCCACATTTTAAGTGCTTAATAGCCACATGTGGTTAGTGCATCGATATTGGACTAAGTAGATCTAGAGAGAATCCTGTATCTACCAATTTTAATTTTTTTCCCTTAATGCTGTTATTCCTTACCCAGAGAAACAATTTCCCTCCAAAGTTCCTTTGAGGGGTCTGTTTAGGCCAGGCCCACACAAGTGAGCTATGTGGATTTTAGCATCCTTGATTTGAAATTTGAGGTTTTATGAAGCTTGAGTTTTTCTGGATATTTTTAGTACTTTGCTGGTGTGTACTTAGCTCAAATATTTGATTGCAGCTGTGTTGGGTCAACTATTTCTAATGGGACTTTTCCATTTGCATGTACAGTCACTGGAAACTGCTGGGCAGAGAAACTCTAAAAGGTAGTTGGGGCCCACTTTTTCCACCTGTCAGATTGGTGAAGAATTGCTAAGAGTGTGGGGAAAATGGCATTCTCCCACTTTTGATGGATATGTATCCAAATAAAAGTCATGCCCATGCTTTCATCCAGAAATTTTATTTCTAGAAATTTATCCTTCCGTACTTGAACAATTGTATAGAGATTTATGCAAAATGATGTTTATTATAGCACTGTTGCTAATGGCCCAGTAAAAACAACCAACACATGCCTATTAGTTTGGTTTTAGTTAAATGAATTTTGCCACATCCATATAGTGGAATTCCTCACAGCTGTTATAGATAGATCTAGATATATTGAAAGCCATTTTTTCTTAAAAAAATTATAGAATGTATACATGGTATCATCCCATCTGTGAAGAGACATATGCTTGTATGTGCATTAAAAAATTGTAGGATATGCAAGAAACTTAACAGTGGAGTGTGAAAAGTGGGTGATTGGGAGAGGGGGAATTCCACTTTTCATTTATCTTTCTGAACCTTTTGAATCGTTTTTTTTTTTTTTACAATGAGCATGTATTCCTTTTTTTTTTTTTTCTTCCAAGATGGAGTCTCACTCTGTTGCCAGGCTGGAGTGCAGTGGCGCAATCTCGGCTTACTGCAACATCTGCCTCCCGAGTTCAAGCGATTCTTCTGCCTCAGCCTCCCAAGTAGCTGGGACTACAGGCATGCACCACCACGCCCAGCTAATTTTTGTGTTTTTAGTAGAGATGGGCTTTTACCATGCTGGCCAGGATGGTCTCAATTTCTTGACCTCATGATCTGCCCACCTCGGCCTCCCAAAGTGCTGGGATTACAGGTGTGAGCCACTGCGCCTGGCCCACATGTATTACTTTTATAATTAAAAATTCACAACTCAATGTCAAGTGTGAACCTTGTGTTGACCCTGATTTGAGCAAACAATAAGATATTTTTGAGACATTTAGATTATGAATTTCACATTTGATGATAGAGTTACTATTAATTTTGTGAGGTGTGATATTGGCAATGTGGTTAAATGACTTCAGAGAAAAAGGAAGGTATAGTTAAGTAAGTATGGCAACAAATAATAACTTGGGTCTAGGTGATGTGTATGGGTTTCATTATACTGTCCTCTTTACTGTTGTATTTGAAAACATTCATGACAAAAAAAACGTTTTAATCAGTTAAACCATGAAGAACTGTTAAAGAAGTGAGCTTCCAAAAAGTGTTTATAACAACAGTACTGAAACACACAAATTCACTAACTAGTAAGCATGTGTATTAGTCAAGGTTCTCTAGATGGACAGGATATATATATATATATATATATATATATATATAGTGTATATATGTGTATATATATATAAAATGTATATATATATAAAAATATGTGTGTGTATATATATATATATATATGTATATAAAGGGGAGTTTATTAAGTATTTGGAGTTTATTAAGTATTAACTTACATGATCACAAGGTCCCACAGTAGGCTGTCTGCAAGCTGAGGAGCAAGGAGAGCCTGTCCGAGTTCCAAAACTGAAGAACTTGAAGTCTGATGTTCGAAGGCAGGAAGCATCCAGCACAGGACAAAGATGTAGGCTGGGAGGCTAGGCCAGTCTCTCCTTTTCACGTTTTACTGCCTGCTTTATATTTGCTGGGAGCTGATTAGATCGTGTCCACCAGAATAAGGGTGGATCTTTCCCAGCCCAGACTCATATGTTAATCTCTTTTGGCAGCACCCTCACAAACACACCCAGGATCAAACTTTGTATCCTTCAATCCAATCAAACTGACACTCAGTATTAACCATCATCACAGCATTCATCACTGGGATTGTAATTGTGTTAGAAAACTGCAGAAAGGCTTCCTAGGAGGGCATTTGGACAAGACTGCTTTAAGGTAATTCCTCCACTCCCCAACTAATTTAAAAAATAACTAAGTACATATTATATTGCAAATTATCAAAATACCATTACTTGCTTTCATGGCATAAAGAAAAAACAGACAATACTACTTATATTTATTCTCATACGCTATTTAAACAAGGCTCAGAAATTTTAGATTTATCAGAATCACATCTTAACAGGGTAATTTAAAAGTGAATGTGCCTGATTAACTAAAAATGGATTAAAGACCTAAATGTAAGAGCTAAAACCATTTAACTCTTAGAAGAAAACAGGGGAAAAGCTTCATGACATTGGATTTGGCAATGATTTTTTGGATATGATAGCAAGAGTACGGACCACAGAAGTAAAAATAAATTCGACTATATAAAAATTAAAAGCTTCCATGCATCAAGGGCCATAATCAACAGAGTGAAAAGGCAACCTAAGGAATGGGAGAAAATATTTACCTATCATTTCTGATAAGGGTTAATATCTAGAATATATAAAGAGTTCCTACAACTCAACAACAAAAACCAAACAACCTGATTCAAAAAGGGGCATATTCGCTGTTTGTATATTTTCTTTAAAAAATGTCTATTCAAGTCCATGAAGAGATGCCCAACATCTTTCCCCTAATCATTAGGGAAAAGCAAATCAAAACCACAATGAGATAACACCTCACACCCATTAGGATGGCTACTATTAAAAAAAAAAAAGAAAAACTAGAAAATAACAAGTGTTGGCAAAGATGTAGAGAAATTGGAATCCTTATGAACTGTGGGTGGAATGTAATATGGCATACCCTCTATGGCAGTTCTTCAAAAATTTAAAAATAGAGGCCAGGTGTGGTAGCTCACACCTGTAATCCCAACACTTTGGAAGGCTGAGGAAGGTGGATCATCTGAGGAGTTCGAGACCAGCCTGGCCAACATGGCAAAACCCTGTCTCTACTAAGTAAACTACAAAAATTAGCCAGGCGTGGTGGTGGGCACCTGTAATCCCATCTACTTGGGAGGCTGAGGCAGGAGAATTGCTTGAACCTAGGAGGCATAGTTCGCAGTGGGCTGAGATCGTGCCACCGCACTCCAGCCTGGGCAACAGAATGAGACTCCATCTCAATCAGTCAATCAATAGAATTACCATATGATCCAGCAATCCCATTTCTGAGTGTATACCCAAAAGAATTGAAAGCAGGGTCCTCAAGAGGTATTTGTACACACATGTTCATAGCAGCATTACTCAAATCAACCCAAGTGTCACATTGATGGATGAATAAACAAAATGTGGTATATACAACTGAATATTCAGCTTTAAAAAGGAACTTCTGACACGTTACAACAATGGATAATCTCGAGAACATTATACTAAGTGAAAAAAGCCAGTCACAAATACTGTGATTCCACTTACACGAATCCTTAATCAAATTCAGAGAGAGTGAGTACAATGGTGGTTGTCAGGGGATGTGGGGAGGAATGGGGAGTTGTTTAATGGTTAAGTCAGTTTTGCAAGATGAAAAAATTCTGGAGATTGGTTGCAAAACAAAATGACTACATAATACTTAACCATAAACACTTTAAAAAGATTAAGATAGTGTATTTTGTTACATATATTTTACTATAATTTTTAAGTAGGTGAATGTGCTTAACTTTACAGGGTGATAAGTACATTGCTTTTGACTCGAAGCTAGAAATCTCACGGCAACCTCCACCTTCTGGGTTCAAGCAATTCTCGTGCCTCAGCCTCCTGCGTAGCTAGGACTACAGGCGCCTGCCACCATGCCTGGCTAATTTTTTGTATTTTTTAGTAAGATGGGGTTTTGCCATATTGCCCAGGCTGGTCTCGAACTCCTGAGCTCGGGCAATCTGCCTGCCTCAGCCTCCCAAAGTGCTAAGACTACAGGCCTGAGCCATTGTGCTGGGTCTCAAATTACATACCTTCTTAATAAATGAGGAAGATTTATCAATTTTGGATCAAAGCCATAACAAGAGCTATTTAGTGAATGCCTTCTAAATGCTGTGCACTTCACAAATACAATAGTACCTTTAATCCTCACAAGGCAGGTATTTCTATTTTAGCTATTTTTTTTTTTTTTTTAAGAGATGGGGTCTCCCTGTACTGCCCAGGCTGGAGTGCAGTGGCTATTCACAGGTGTGATCATAGCATACTTCAGACTTAAACTCTTTGGCTCAAGTGATCCTCCTGCCTTGGCCCCTGAGTAGCTGTGACTGTAGGTGCACACCACTGTGCCCAGCTTTTCTATTTTATAAATAGGAAAACTTAGGGTCAGAAAGATTTTGGGCTTTTGTTAGGGGAGAAGTGGCAGAGCCAGAATTTAAACCCAAGTGTGTGTGGTTCCAAAGCTCATGTTCATTCCCCAATACCACAGGCCTTGCCAGACATGCTTATGTTGGGACCATTTGATTGTGGTATTTCTTTAGCCTTAGTCTGCTAAAGTTCTAAAACTAAAAACGGTAGGGGGAATAAAGAGACATCGCCTTTAGTCATTCTAGATCTATGTAGCAGGTATTATTCATTACCTGTAGCAGATAAAAGGCAACCCTTATTATTACTGATGTCATTCTACATAGATTTTAAACATTTGAATGCAATCCCTTTATCATGGAAATATTTAATTATATCATATATTCTTAATTTTAGTTAAAATCATGTCCGGCATGATGCCTTTAGCAGCTTCTTAACATCCATGAAAAGGTCCTTTTCCATAGTCTGAAAATAAGTAGTATGTACTAAGTTTACATTTTTCAATATGTAGATATTAAAAAAAAAGGCTTGATTTTATAAAAAGGTGCTAATGTTTAATTCATTATGAGACCTCCATATGTGAGATTCTTTCTCTATTCTAATATTTTCTAAATGCTTACTCATAGCAGGTACTGTGCTAAATGCTTTATATGTATTGGCTCAGAAACTCCTCCATATTATCTACGAGGTGGTACTATTTCTGCTCCTACTTTACAGATGAGGCATAAAAAAGTTAATTAATTTGCTAAAGGTTTCACAGCTGATAAGTGGCTGAGCAAGGTTTTAAAGTCTGATTTGAGTTTGTGGTCTGGTGGGCCCTGTGGCTCAGTGGACAGGAACCTGGGCTTTTTCCTGTTAGACGAGACATAGCTTTTAGCATAAGAAGGATTCCCCCAAACTGATGACAAGTACAACTTGAATGCATACACAAATAACATTTATTAACCTAGGCTGTACAATATATTGATTTAGTCAAATAAAAAATACCTTACACAAAAACTGAAGTAAAATCTGTAAGATGCCATTCAGACTGAATTTTATATTCTGAATAAGACAAGGGACTTCCACTTACTTAAAGCAAAATGGCTCCAATTCCATCTATCTAATCTAATCTATCTATCTATCTATCTATCTATCTATCTATGAGACAAGTCTCGCTCTGTCACCCAGGCTGGAGTGCGGTGGTACAATCTCGGCTCACTGCAACCTCTGCCTCCCAGGTTCAAGTGATGCTCCTGTCTCAGACTACTGAGGAGCTGGGATTACAGGCACGCACCACCACACCTGGCTAATTTTTGTATTTTTAGTAGAGATGGGGTTTCACCATGTTGGCCAGGCTGGTCTTGAGCTCCTGACCTCAAGTGATCCACCCACCTCGGCCTCCCAAAGTGCTGGGATTACAGGTGTGAGCCACTGCACGCAGCCTCCAATTCCATTTTGTAGGAGAGCACATAAGGCTATACCAATCAGGCACTGTGGCTGGTCTAATGCTCACACCAGGGGCCAGCCCACTGCCCAGACTTAGCCTCCGGGTAGGCTGCTTTGCTATTTAAAGGCAACAGTCTTAGGATCCTTGTTATAAAAGTTTAAACAAAATCCCAAAGCCATCAAGTCTTCCTGGAGGTGGCAATGTACTATTGGTTTGGAATGCATACCAGTCTGGAAGCTGAAATCACTCTGCTGTAGCCTTTTGAGCACTGGCAGCATTTTCCAAAATTTTTCTTTTCCATTCTTCATAATCCTGTGTCAGATCTTCATCTTTCTGTGGTTTATGTGGCATCTCCTCTACCTTCTCCATTTCTAACAGAAAATTATCAAAAGGAATTTCAAAATTATTATGCTTAGAAATGAAATTAAAAAAAGGTAAACTTGTTTAAATTGTCTAAAATAGAAAAGATACTGAAATAACGTGGAGAAACAGCAGTTATCACTTTTTTTTGAGGTGGGGTTTTGTAATGTTGCTGAGGCCACACTCAAACTCTGAGGTTCAAGTGATCCTCCCACCTCCACCTCCTGAGTAGCTGGGACTATAGGCTCACACTACCACACCTAGCTTAGCTATCACTTTTTTCTCTCCTTTACACTCCAAGCATTCCAAGACATCTAATAATAGCTAACGTCTATCGAGCACTTAACTGGTGCCTGATAGGCACTGAACCAAGTACTTTAAATAGCACTATTTCATTTAACCCCTACTACACTCCATAATAGGTGATAATATTAATCACATTTTATAGGTCAGGAAATTGAGGCTCACAGAAATTATAGACTTTCTTAGAATCCCATAGCCAGTGGCTGGGCATAGTGGCTCATGCCTTTAATCCCAGCACTTTGGGAGGCAAAGGGGGCAGGTCACTTGAGCCCAGGAGTTCAAGACCAGCCTGGGTAACATAGTGAGATCCCATCTCTATCAAAAATACAAAAATTAGCCAGGTGTGGTAGCACATGCCTGTAGTCCCAGCTACACGCGAGGCTGAGGTGGGAGGATGGTTTGAGCTCAGGAGGCGGAGGCTGCAGTGAGCCGAGACCGTGCCACTGCACTCTAGCATGGGTGAGAGAACCAGGCCATGTCTCAAAAAAAGAGAAACCAAAAACCAAAAAACAAACAAACAAAAAAACCAAAAAATCACATAGCCAGTAGGTGGTATTAAAACAATAATGCAGCCATTTGCCTGAGATTGTCTTTGTAGCTAAAGCTCTTATAAGCAAACTGGAACTTAACTTGGAAACATTTCTTTGTGGGGGGAAAAGAACCTCCGAAAGACAAAAATAATCCCCAGCCAACCACAAACAGCCAACCAGCTGACTGGTTATACAACTAGGGACTTCCCATCAGACCATGCCCAGGTAGGACAAATACCTAGCTGTAGCTGCCCAGGCTGGTTTCTCCTGGGCTCAAGCAATCCTCCCGCCTCAGCCTCCCAAAGTGCTGGAATTACAGGAATAAGCCACAGTGCCAGACCAGCCATATTCTTAATTACCCAATAACGATGTTACTTCCATTACTGATTGCTTGGAAAACTGGTTTTATCAAATGATTCACAGTCAGAATTTACTTAAAACTGGACTTCCTGTCAGGCAAGCTGCTAGAGCAGCACTGGGCTGTTCACTGCATAAAATGTCAATGTCAGTACCGTGTTAGTAAAACTTACCCTTTGCTGGGGCTTCAACCACTATCTTCTTTCTCTTCCGTGGTGGAGTAGCTAAATCTCCAGGTTCTCCTTTAAGAAGTGTTATCAAGGTTAATTTTTCTCCTGTCCTCAATTTCAGTATTTGGGCATGTTTTGGATCACAAATAAAATTAGACACCTTAACTGATCAAATATGAGGAGGAGAAGACAAATGATCTTAGACTTCTCTTTTTGGCCTCTCGTCAGACTTGAGAATCATTTCTATCCTGGCTTATGTATCTACAGGCTGGTATTTAACATGGGAACATGTTAATAGAGAATCTATTTTCCAGGCACAGATGCATGGAATCATAGGTTAGAAACATCAATAAAAACATATCTGGTCCACACGTAATACGGAATTTAGGAAGCAGCCAGTTTACGTATTTGAAAATATTTGACTTTTACAAGCAAAAATACTACATTTTCAAATGACACATTCTTGAACTACAGAATACTTACTGTCGACCTGCTGTCCAATCTTCTCTAGTTGTTTACACAGTCGATCAAATATAGCTTTTTTTACACCGGATGTGGCTACCATTTTGTTTTTATCCACTTTCAGCTTTAGAATCCTACAAAACAATTTCATAACTTGCTTTTCTCAAGACCTGTACAGTTTTCTTCTCTGGGCAACCAAGTAATCAACTTATTTTCTTTTTGACCACGCTTTAAGAGCCTCTGTCTAGTTTTTTTCCTTCATTCCAAACATGTTATTATCTATGCTAAGTTGTCGTTTATTGGACTGAGAGTTAAAATGCACATGGGATCTGTTTTATAACAAAAGGGGCACATAAAAGACATTTGCTGTAGTGCTTCATGACTTTTAGAACTCTTTAGTAAATCTCAGATTAATTTAATGAATGACAATCATAGGACTTTTTAATGTTCCGCTCATTTTAACTCACAGGATATTACAGGAATGTAACAACCCCACCCCACCCTGAAAATAAACTCTCCTAATAAGAACTCCACAGCAACCACTAATTACAAACACAAAATAAACTTTTTCTTCAGGATAATAGACCTGTCAAGATCTTTTCTTACTCAGCGTAATATGGTTTCAAAAGTAGGGTTGACTATTCTGTTTTCTACAATAACAGCTACACTCCCTCCGTATATGCACATACTTTTGTTGAATTGAAGAGATGTTTTCCACAAATGCCAATTAATACTCCTAGGTATGTACCTAATAGAGCCAAGCATACCAAAATTAGTGGGTAGGTAGTGAGAAATCCATTCTTTAAGGGCCAACTACATTTTGTTTTCTAAGGAGTCTTCTGGCAAGATAAAAATAAGATAACTTTAAACAAAGATATCAACAATTACTAATATTTCCAAGGTAACATTTCAGTATACACATAGATAACCCACAATTTTAAGATTCAGATGTGAGAATTTATCACTAAAATATGTTATAAATTCCTTGAAGAACAGTTGTAGCCAATGCTTTTTTTTTTAGAGACAGTGTTGCTGTGTTGCCTAGGCTGCAGTGTAGTAGCATGACCATAGCTCACTATAACCAACAACTTCTAGGCTCCAGTGAGCCTTCAGCTTCAGCCTCCCGAGTAGCTGAGAAGCCAGGACCGGAGGCACGCGCTGACACCCAGCTAATTTTTTTTTTTTTTCTTAAGAGATTGGGGCCTCACTATGTTGTCTAGGCTAGTCTTGAACTCCTTGCTTCAAGCAGTCCTCCTGCCTCCGCCTCTCAGTGTTGGGATTACAGGCGGGAGCCACCACGCCTGGCCCAGCCAGTACTTTTTTAAAAATATGAGCAGAAAATCACACATGAAGATTGTTTTAATGACAGATATCATCTCTTATAAAAGGCAGACTGAAATCAGAATTCCCAGCATATGTATACAGCTGCTATTTGGCTAGTGAAATTCCGGCAACACTAGTTCCAAGTTGTTAGCTACATTATGGGATAAACTGGGAATATGGTCACTTGGCCAATATTCCTAATATTATTTCTAGGGGAAAATATGCTCTGAATTGATATCAACTAAATTAGAAGTATTCCTTGGGGATGAAAAACCCACTTGGTAACTTTTCTGAATGTTTAATGAAATACTTACTTGCATGCTGAAAGCAGTGCAGCAGAAGTGAAAAGTGGCCTGGATAAGTCAAGATCTACTTGCTGTGTCTGGGGAAGACTGGACTCATAGCTAAAGGAGAAGTTATTGCAGAATTATCTGTTAGAAAATATTATTTGAAAAGAGACTGAAAGTGTAAACCAGAACTTACAAGCTTTTAAAATGGATATGTGTGCTGTCACTTAACATGAGTTATTTTTTTTAAAGACTGAAAATTAACCAGAATAGGACAATGGATAATTTGTATCTATCAGTATACATTTTCTGGTCCCCGCCGCCCCAAGACAGAGTCTTGCTCTGTCATCCAGGCTGGAGTGCAGTGATGCAATCTCGGCTTACTGCAACTTCCACCTCCTGGGTTCAAGCAATTCTCCTGCCACAGCCTCCTGAGTAGCTGGGATTACAGGTGCATGACACCATGCCCAGCTAATTTTTGTATTTGTAGTAGAAATGGGGTTTCATCATATTGGCCAGGCTGGTCTTGAGTCACTTGACCCCAAAGCCCAGTCACTTGAGCCCTGACCACATGATCCACCCGACTTGGCCTCCCAAAGTGCTGGGATTACAGGCATGAGCCACCACGCCTGGCCTATTGGTATACATTTTCAATTAAGGTTCTTTATGCCCCATACCTTTTTAGTATCTTTGAAGCCATGTTCACTGCTTCTGTACAGCTAAACTGTACAGCTAGGTCTCTTATTCCAATATTTGAATTCAGGCCCAGTAAACACTCAAAAGATTTAAGACAGCTCTGATATGTCTCCTTGTTCAAACCAGAAAGTTTAATTAAATAAGCCTGTGAAAGGAAAAGCACATACACAAATCACAAAAACCTTAAGTTCTATATATTAGTACCCTTAAACACTTGTTTAATGAGCAGTATAACTTTTCAAAATTAATTTTGTGGCAAGTCACTCTACCAAAAGGTTTAGCTTCATTTAGTCAAAAAACTGGTAATCATGTCAGGCTGAGGAAGTACTGCTTTCAAAGAGTTCAAACTATACAAACGCAGGCAGTCATGCATATGCACAGATGATTTAAAATTGTAACACAATATTAATATAGTCAAAACAGGCAGTAAAATACCACAGGAAACACATATATGGTTACTTGTGTTTATACAAAGGTGCTAACGTGTAATTTATTGGGAAAAGGAAGAAGTAGTGGGAGTGGAGTAGGGGGTGGGGTGTGTGTGTGTGTGCGTGCGTGTGTGTGTGTGTGTGTATAGAGGAGAGAAAGAGGAAAAGGAAACTAGGAAAAGAAACAGGAGGATCCACTGTGGGAAACCAGCTCTGTCTGGGAGACTTGAGGAAAGTTTCAATGTAACAATAAGGCAGGGTCATGTAAGACAAATAGGAGTTTACCAGAAGAGCACTGTAGGAAAAAACAAGGTATTGCATTTTCAAAGCCACAAATCATTGAGGTGCAGAGTCTGTTAAGTGAATACTGTAGCATGAGGCCAGGATTCAAGAGAGGCTGGAGAGTTTGATGGTCATCAACAAAGCTTTGTTTTAATATTACCATTTAATGAGTGTATCGTTATGACACAGGTACTGTGTTAACGGTGTTCTGTACATTTAATCCTCATAATAATCCAGCGAAATTGGATATTTTATCTTCACTTTATGGATGAGGACACTGGAGGCTAACAGAGGTAGCTAGTGTGGAGATTTGATCTTAACACGCAATTCCTCCTGACCCCAAAGCTTGTTCTCTCAAACACTGTGACATTGGAAGAAAAGCATAGGGGTTTGGAAATACGTGCTTTAAAAGGAGGATAATGCTAGCAGCAATGTGGAAGATGGCCTCTAGCCGAGAAAGAGGTGGTCAGGGAAAACAGTGAAGAGTAAAGAAAACATGGCAAAAAATTTTTTTCCAATGCAAAATGATTCTACAGGATTTCCAGAATAACATACAAGAATAGCCAGGACAATTCTGAAACAAGAGTTTTTACTAGGGTTTAGTTCAACCAAAAGTTAAAAGAGCTTCAGTGTTGCACTGGATTATTCAGACATTCGGTGGGACCTACTTACCCTGTCCAAGGGGCACTTCATCCAGGAAGCTGCAAGGTCCAGGCACATGACTGCACTGCTGGTCTCTGTGGTGCGTGCTGAGAGGCCGACACACTTCACCCGGGATAGGCGCAAGTACTCCTCTGCTTTCCTGGTTAAAAGGGCAGTGTGTTCGCTACAGCTTATTCAGAAGTTTGCTCAACACGTTGGTAAACAATGAATACAGCCTGGTGAGCTTCACACTAAGCCTAACTCCTGTCGCACGTTTATCTGGGGCTGGGAATGAAGGTCATATCCTCTGGGGAGAGGAAGACAGAACCAGCACTGACTCCAAACATCACTGTGCTCAAATGCTTTCAGGCAAAAGGAAGTTAAATTTTGACAAAAAAAAATAACCCTTCTTTCCTCCTTCCATTACTGGAATAAGCATGAACTATCACAGACACAGGCAGGTTAGACCAGGGTTCCTCCTTTCCTCCTATTTCCTTTAAATCAGTAGTTCTTAAACTTGATTGTAGGCGAAAATCACCTTGGGGACTTGTGAAAACAAATTACTGGGTCCCAGGCCGAGTTACTGATCAGTAGGCTTGAGATGGGACCCAAGAATTTGTATTTCTAACAAGTGACAAGATGATATGGCTGTTGCTGGTCCAGGAACCACATTTTGAGAACCACTGTTCTAAAAGACTACCGAGTCCTGCAGGTGTGTCTTCAAATCTTTTAAGTGCTCTTTTCCTTGCCTTCCCTCGCCTGACTGCTCCACGTTTTAGCTACAATGGATTTATTTCGAACCCCGGATCCTGCTTCCCATCTCAAGGCTATTACAAGAGCTGTCGTCCCTGCCTGGGCTGCTCTTGCCGTATCTCTCCTCGCCTAACACCTGCCATCAATCCGGCCTCAGCGGGAACGGCGCCTGCTTTTCCGAGTTTGTTTGTTTGTTTTGTTAAAGGCAGCCGCTAGGCCGCGCTCCACCCGAAGCCCAGTGGCTCTGGCGCATGGCCCGGTTAAGGTCTACACAGTCCTCGCCCTTACAGACAGCGGGGTCTGCGCCTCGTGGTCGGGTTCACGGCTATAAACACGACTGCAGTAGGCGTTGGCGGAATGAGCAGAAAGTTCTCCCTGGCTCGTTTTTCTACCATCGTGTGCCACCCACGGACGGGGCTGGCTGTTCCCAGAGACGTGTGCCATCGCCGTTTGCCATCGCCCTTCTTGCCATCTCATTCAAGCCCACGGCCGGGAAGTTTTTCTTGAAGTAGGCCCTAAACCCCGCCCGGCCCTAGCGCTCCCCGTCACTCCTGCGCCGCCCGTCGCCTGGGAAGGGCGCGGGCCTCACCTGAGGGCCCAGGGCCGCGAGGCGGAAGCCCAGCCCTGGTCTTGCGCGGCCGAACTCACCTCAGCATGTCGGGCTCGGCGAGGCCCAGGCGCGGGGCCAGGCGCCTGATCAGCTCCGACCCCATGACTACCGCACTAAAGCGAACAACTGCGGCGAATGCCGCGGGGCAACGAAACCCGCGCGCAGAGGCTGCACCAGCCAGTGAGAGACAGGCCCCACCCCCGGCGCATCTGGATTGGTTAGGACAGGACGTTGAGACCTTCCCACAAGCCAAACAGGGTCTTCCTTTTGCGCATGCGCATCACTAGCGCACTCGCCAACACAGATATGGTGGACGTGGACTTGTCGGCTCCCACTCCTTCCATTCCTTCTTGACAAACTCATCACACCCTGCCTTTCCCTCCTGTTGTCTCCTGCCTGCCTCCGGGCGATCCCCACTGCCCTGCACCGCTCCGCCCACTCTCGCACGCGGTGGTGAGATTGGCTGGCGCCCAAGTCCGTCCATCTAGCGTTAAGTGGCCAGGGCCAATAAGCACGCGAGACTTGGGTTCCTAGAAGTAGGCCAATCAATGAGCCGCCTGTGCGCCCCGGGGGCGGGGCTAGAGAGGGCGGGGCTTGGAGGTGCCGCAGCGTCACTTGACCACGGGAGACTCCGCGCGGGGTGGGTGCTGCTTGCTGCAGGCTCTGAGGAGTCGCCATGGTGAGTGCTGAGGAGGCAGTGGCACCCGGGTCGACCCTCCTTGTAGCCCCTGCTCTCTCCCACCGCCCCGGACCCCAGCGAGTGGAGAAGGGGCCCCACAGACCGTTCGGGACTAAGGCCAGCCCGATTTGGCCTGCGGGATAGGGGACAGGAGGAGGAAGGCCGCGGGCAGGCTGATCCGGGCCGGGGTGGGCGGCGGCTCCTGGCTGCGGCCGTTGCTGAGAGACGGGGCGGCCTCTCTGTGGGGGTGACTTGGCATGTAGGCTTTGGGGTCCACGAAGACCTGCGGCCTCCTCTAAGTGGAATCGGCCACCTGCCCACCACGAGGGGACCCGTAGTCCTAGGTCTGAGCGTCTGGCCCCCGGGGCGCGTGGGGGCCCTGAGACTGGGAGGTGGCGCCGGGACCCGCCCAGATGTTGCGTTTTTACCTTTGTGCCTAGTTGTGCTCGGCCGTCCCCGCGCCCTCCTGGAGGGGCGGCAGTGGTTCCTCGGCCTTTCCTGGCCTCATACCCGTCTTCGGCTGCAGTGTTTGTCAGCGAGTTCTGGGGACCTGCTTACATGAATTTCCTCAGGCTGTTTTCTAATCCTGACGGTCGCAAAGGAGACTGATTGTTTACTTTAGCATTTGTGCATTGGGCGCACCTTGGCTCTTTTGTCTCTCCATTGATGAAATCCAAGTATTTGACTTGCTGGAAGCAGTCCTTCTCCTTAGGGCCCCTCTGTGACGGCAGCAAATCGTGGTGTGGCTGTTGGCCGGTAGACTTGAACTTCCTCAAAATGTGAATCTTTGTGTCTGGTTCCCACAAAGGCAAGTTGTCACTTGCATTTTGTTAGCGTTGGACATAGCCTGCACTGTGTAAATAAATTTTTTGAGTATATACTGTATGTCCGCTTTAATTATCTTATTCACTCTGTGTAGATAGGCTTCTGTAAATCTGTAAGCCTGGAAACAGATTTCACTTTAAATGTCTTAATGCCAGAAAGGATTAAATGTTTTACAAATACTATTTACATATAACATGTTGCCGTACAAGGTGATTTTTGCCTGTTTCTCAGAATTTTTATAATTGGGAATTGATACAAGACCGGCGCAAAATTTAACTTTAGGATTTGTGTGTTTCCCAGCGTTTATGGATTGACATTTATATTGTTTTGTAATGGAAAACACTTAATTGAGGATGTATTACACACTCCGATTCTTTGTTGGGTGAACCAGTTGGGAGCAATCTGCCAGACACACAGTCTTGTCCTCATGAATTTTATTGGGAAAGGAAACTTGAGTATTCGTTCTTTCACAGTCACTGTCTATAATTTAGGCAGGTCGCTTAGTCTTCTTGGTGTCGCACTTTTGCATCCGAAAGCAAGTGTTGGCCCTTTTGGCCCTTCCCAGCCCTAGAACTCCAGAATCCACTTCAATTCATCAAACATCTTGTGTGTCTTCAGTGTCACGGACTGTGGCACCGGATACCAATGTCGAACTTAAGAGGCTACTGGGGGAGACACGCTTGTAGAACTTAACTGTAATACAGTATGTGGATTGCTTTACTAACATTGTCAGCTCAGTGCTTTGGGGTCATGGAGGGATAGTTTTGCCTGGGGATTTTGGGAAGGACTACAGGAAGTAACTTGAACTGAGACTATAAAGAGGGTGGAAAGAAATTCTCCAGGTGGAAAGAAAAGGTATTGCTAATAGATGAAGCCAGAACGTTCAGTGTGCTCCATCAGAGGATTCTTGGGGATATGTATTGGAAATGAAGTTAGAGCCGTTTGGTGTTCAAATTATACTTTGAAGTTGTCATGCCCTCATCATCCTTATTTCTCTCTACTTCAGTTGTCAATGTATGCCATGTCATCATTTTTAAAATAGTTCTTTCATTAACGTGATATTCTGTACCTTTGTTTGAAGAAATGAGTGTTACATTTGGTTTACATTGTATTGTCAGATTACATCTACAGCATATGAGCAGGGGGATTGAACCACAATAGGTTTCTAACATAAGTGGAGATAATTATTTTTATCTAAACTGAATAATAATTGTAGCACTTATTAAGTGCTTATTACTAAGTAGTAGGCACGTTTTGAGCTTTGGTTTCATTTGTTGGTTTCATTTGTTCTTCATAACAGTGATGTACTCTCATCTCTGTTTCATAGAAGAGGAAACAAAAGCACATTGTTTGAGTGGAGTGTAGTTTTCCGAGTGATCAGTTCATGATGACCTTTGCTTTGCTCTGCTCCTTAGAACTGTAGACTTGAGAGGGCTGTTTGTGGGTCTCAAGCTAAAGTGGGCCTAATCACAAATGTTAATTTGATCCCCATTCTGTTGGGTTTCCATTTTCTTCTGATCCATGTAGCTGTGAAGTACGGTCATTTACAAATGGAAAACCACTTTCATGATTGAGGAAACACTGGTTAATTGGCTTGTGTTTAATGATAGCGTGCTCGTATTATAACTGTTAAGGCTGTATGTGACACTTCGTAGGAAGGCATCAAGAATAGCCCTTAGAATAGCTGTTGCTAGCATAACTACACTGTTTTATGAGTAATATATAAAAATAGATTGCTTTACTATAGCTTTATGTCTTCACTTGTAGCTTACTTTGTAATAAGTCATATCTGTAATCTTCAACATTTTGTATTTACATTTCTATTTTAAGCTCAGTTGAGACAAAATAGAAGAATTTTCCTAAAATTGTATTCTTTTGTTTATACATCTCTAAATCTTTCTAGTCATTCTATACAAATGTTTTTGGAACTGATTGTAACCTCTTTATACCCACAGTTTCGTTTGCTATATAATAAAAATTATCATACACAACAGCCAAAAGGTGGAAACAACCCATATGTCCATGGATAAACAAAATGTAGTGTTTGTGTATATATATAGATATATAATGAAATACTTCGTTTTTAGAAGGAGGGAAATTCTGACACATACTGCAACATGGATGAACATTGAAGATATTATGGTCAGTGAAATAAGCGAGACATAAAAGTAAAAATATTGTATGATTTCACTTATATGAAGTATGTAGAGTAGTCAAACTCAGAGAAAAGCAGGTAGAATTGCCTGGGGGGTCAGAATGGAAGTTTAATGGCTATAGTTTCTATTTGCATTTGTAAAGATAAAAAGTTTTAGAGATAGATGGTGGTAACTGTATTAATGTGAATGTACTTAATGCTACTGAACTGTACATTTAAATGTTAAAATGGTAAATTTTAGGTACATTTTACCACAACAAGAGGTTGTTTTTTAATTAAAATATCCAGATGTATCATAAAGAATAATAAAAAAAATTCAGATGTATCACTGTTTATCTCTAAATGGATCAGTTGAACTTAATGAAATCCATTGATTCAAATTATTATTAAATCTATTGCGTCCAGAGGTAAGGAGCCAAAAAATTCCAAATGATGGCCTGGTTTCACTAAAGTTCAGAGATATGAACAGTAAATTTCATTAAGTCAGAATCTTTAAATGCTGGTGTCATCGTTGCCTCTGAAACCAGCATTTTATGGTAATAGTTCCACTGGGATTCATGTTCCCTTTAAGTGAAGTTTAAAAGATATCTAACTTTTTCTTTGAAATTTGTTTGTGCTTCTGAGGAAGAGTGCTTGCAGCAGAGCTCAGTTTACTAGAGTTTTTCATAGGGAAAAAAAGGGAGATGCATGGCATTGTTCATTATTCAGTTAATATTTTTCTCTTTCCGAAGTTAGAACAAGAGAAAGTTTTCAATTTTTATAAGCTATGCTAGTTCACAAGTGGGTTTTATGTTACTCAAGTTTCTTTGTTAATTTCAAAATGAAATGTTGTTTTGCTTTTCTTAGATAATGAGACAGACCAGATTTTACTTGCAGGTTGATGTGTAAGTCTTTGCCTTCCACCTCTTCAACTCATTGTGTGAGAGGCATTTTGTCTTTAGTCATTGTTTTAAAAAATAAAAGTGAAATGACATAACAAAAAATTAACCATTTTAAAGTGAACAATTTAGTGGCATTTAGTATGCTCACAATACTGTACAATCACCACCTTTGGTTTCAAAACATTTTCCCTACCTCTAAAAGAAAGCTAGTGCCCATTAAGTGATTATTACCCTCAGCCTCCCTCCTGGTAATAATCAGTCTACTTTCTGTTCCTATACAGAATATTTCATATTAGAGGAATCATACAATATGTGGCTTTTTATGTCTATCTTCTTTCATTTAGCATGATGTTTTCTAGTTTCATTTATGTAGCAATATTTCATTCCTTTTTATGGTTGAATAATATTCTGTAATTGTATGTATATACCACAATTTGTTTATTCATCAATTATTCAGTCATTTTTTTGTTAAATATCTAAACATTCTAAAACCAGTGTATTCATTTATTCAGTGAACATTTGTGGAGCACATTATGTATGAAGCAGTGTGTTGGATCCCAAGGATGTAAAAATGACCATCATTTATAATAATGTGATGCATGCTTTGGTGGAGATATAAACAGTGTTTATATGACTTGAAGAAGTGGTTAATTCTTTTTGGCATGGAGATTGAATTCATTTTGCAAGCAGATTTTTGTTGATGGCAAAGAGTAGAGTGTCTAGATATATTTTGTCCACTGTAGCTGTAGATCAGTATATTTGAAATGGTATAAGCTATTTGAGGACAGTGCTCTTTATTGTTTTCTACTGTAAGTCACTAACAATTTTGGCTATTTTATTTCTAGGCTGTTTAGTCTTTTGTTATATATTGCCAAGGAGGGGCTGGTCAGTGTTCTCGTAAACTAGTTCCTTAGTCTGTCTAAGAATAGACTGAAATGCAGATGATAAGTAGTCTAGAGGAAAAGAGAGGCTTTAGAGATTGGTTTCGGCCACACCTATCACAAGATTTCGATTGGTCAGATGGCTATGTCTGGGTTGGATTCAGAGTGTGTTAGCAGAACACAGCCATGAACTGCCACTGCAAGTTTCTTCGAGGCCAGCCTACTTTCTGAGAGAGAGGCAATTCTTTGTACACATACTGTTCTCCTTTGTCAGTCTTATTCTGTTAACTTCAGCGATTGGGCAGGACTCTGTGTGCAGCAGCTGTTAATAATTGGTAAATGGGCCGGGTGCAGTGGCTCACGCCTATAATCCCAGCACTTTGGGAGGTCGAGGCAGGCGGATCACAAGGTCAGGAGATGGAGACCATCCTGACTAACACGGTGAAACCCCGTCTGTACTAAAAATACAAAAAAAATTAGCCGGGCGTGGTGGTGGGTGCCTGTAGTCCCAGCTACTTAGGAGGCTGAGGCAGGAGAATGGCTTGAACCCGGGAGGCGGAGCTTGCTGTGAGCCGAGATGGCGCCACTGCACTCCAGCCTGGGCGACAGAGCTAGACTCCGTCTCAAAAAAAAAAAAAATTTGGTAAATGGGTTTGAGGTGTAGAGCTGGTTTGAGTGTGCTTGAGACATCAGTGGAATTTTTTATTTTTCAGCCTACAACACAGCAGTCCCCTCAGGATGAGCAGGAAAAGCTCTTGGATGAAGCCATACAGGCTGTGAAGGTCCAGTCATTCCAAATGAAGAGATGCCTGGTAAGAATGGAGATGTGGGAGGCACATTTGCAGTTCGTGTGTTCCTAAGGAAGCATGTGCAGTGTCTTCTAGAGTCAGGTGTTTCTGGTAAATCTAATCTTCACCGTCTACCAGCATCTATCTTCAGTCTCATCTCCCTCAAGCACTTTGTGGAGCAATTTCAACAAAGAGCCCTGTTTACTCACATGTATATTTATGGTTTGGGATTGTCTGTCTTCCCTCCTAGAATACAAGCTCATAAGAACAAGAGACTCTTCCTTTTATTTATACATTACTGTATTATTACCACACCGGTGTCTGACCAGAATTACTAGCCTCCTTGGTTCTACACCTCAGACCTGAGGAATACTTAACATATAATAGGTACTCAGTAAATATGTGTTGAATGAATGGATTTAAATGCTTTGCATTTGAATTATTCAGCTTTTTTTTCTAAATATCTTGAAAACTTTAATTTCTTTGCTGAATAGATTTATTTATTGTAGAAGCTAGCTTAAAAATTATACTTAACACTTATTTATATATTTTTATATTCTAAAAGATAAAGTAAGAGATAATCTGTGTAGATACTGTTGATTCTGTGGATTAAAATGTAAGGAATTGAGCCAAATTGGTTAGTACTTTACTGTGATGAAGATGATGCTATCTTGCCTTTGTAAAATGTCTTACTATGCTTTCTAAAGCATAGTAATATGCTCTTGTATCTTTTATTGGTTTCATTCCTAACAAATTGGGAATGAAAAATAAATGTCTTGGAATGGAGAAGATGGGTTTGCTATTGCCTGCTTCTTTCTCTTCCTGTGTATGGGTAGTGTTTCCTCTATCTCAAGGAATTGCTTGCATTTCTGAGTTAAGTGGAACATATGGGCATTGTGAGGGCTTGAAGAATGCAAGAGGAAAGCAAACTTAAATGCATAGTCATTTCAGACAGCTCTGAAGAGTCTTTAACCCATGACAAAGCCATGTCAGGATAGTATCTTCCTTCACCTGAATCAGTATGCCAGTTCTCTTGATTGCAGGTAAAATGTGATGAATGGAGCTAGTTTCCTAGTCTCTATAGATTGAAAAGATTAGCATTCTATCAAGAAGCTTGCAGTCTTAGCTATGTTAAGTCTTACTAAGATTCTTTTTCGGTAGAGACGGCAAGGTGAACCGATCTAAGTTGATTTTTTTAATGTGGTTAAAATCATTTAAGTACGGTATACTTTTAAAACTATGTAACAAGTCCTTGATGTAAAGAATTTGTACAACCAAGATAAATGTTTATTTAAATTAAGCATTCTCATCTATTCTCTTGGTATTTCTGTAGGACAAAAACAAGCTTATGGATGCTCTAAAACATGCTTCTAATATGCTTGGTGAACTCCGGACTTCTGTGTTATCACCAAAGAGCTACTATGAACTTTGTATCTTTTGAATGTTGAAGACTAAACATTTGGACCGTATCTTTTTCTTGATAAGGCCAATTTTGTTTGTTCTTTATGAAGTTTTTCTGGAGTTATCTTATTCTTCGTTATCTGAGTCACATGGCACTCCTCCATGCAGATGTGCTAAGTGAGAAAAATACTTTGAGAGTACTCCTTTCCTATGCTTAAACGTCTTTAAGTGTGTTGTCAGTGCATCTCAATTTTTAGACCCTTCATGAGGACATTTAGGCTATGACACAGTTGGTTCTTTAATACTTAGATTTTGTTATGCAGCAGTCTCAAATGGACAGGAATTTAATCATTTGCCATTTCAAAACCCATTAGCAGTCTGACAGGTAGCCATTGTATTTACTGCTTTGCTTCACCACACATGCTTTAAAACCCTTATTTTAAAGTAAGAAAAGTCCAGCTAAAATTCTTCCTTCACTTGAACACTTTCTTAAAGGACTAAAACTTAAGATATCTGCCCAGTAGTTAATAATGACTCCAACAAGTTTCAACGTTTTGTTTAGGTTGGCTTATTTTTATTTTTAGTCCTTAATCATGATTAAAAGATACGGCCATTTCTGATGAACTGCACTACTTGGAGGTCTACCTGACAGATGAGTTTGCTAAAGGAAGGAAAGTGGCAGATCTCTATGAACTTGTACAGTATGCCGGAAACATTATCCCAAGGCTGTAAGTAATTACAAATCAGAGAACTTTTGTGTCTGTATTTCCCACTTTATGTTATGTCCTTTATGATTATCAGCTTAAGAAAAAGTTTTAAGGGTAATTTCTTAACAAATTGAGATTAACATTTTGGTAGATACTCTCATTTGTTTTAGAGTAACTAGATTTACGTTTTATGTAGATATTTGAAGAATGTTGGAAATAGAAATAATGGACATGCTTGCTATTTTGTTTAATGTCTTGACTGTTAGAAAAATTAATACAATTGTTCTCTTCCTAATAGGTTTAAAGATAATATCTATGTTGTATATATACAGTATATATGTGTGTGTGTGTGTGTGTATAGTTTTTTTAGAGGTCAGTCTGGTTATATTTTAAATGAGATATTTTCCTTGTCATGCGAGAGAAAACATGGTACCTGTCTTGTTTATTTAATATTTTGTTCAGTGTGTTTGGAAATAAATTCTTGATTTGAATATTTTATTTCTAATCAGCATTTCTTCATAATTCTCCTAGTTACCTTTTGATCACAGTTGGAGTTGTATATGTCAAGTCATTTCCTCAGTCCAGGAAAGATATTTTGAAAGATTTGGTAGAAATGTGCCGTGGTGTGCAGCATCCCTTGAGGGGTCTGTTTCTTCGAAATTACCTTCTTCAGTGTACCAGAAATATCTTACCTGATGAAGGAGAGCCAACAGAGTAAGTGGCTTTCTTTCTTGATTTTGTTGCAATATGTCTTTCATTGTAGAATGTATAAAAGTGTGGAAACACGTATAGAAACAAAGTAAGTATGAATAATTCTTCCACCCAGTCAGCCATTTAGGTAGCATTTGTATATAGATTTCCTTTGTAATATAGAACTCCTCAGTATATGTGGTATGATATAAAATGTACTCTTATGCAAATTTTATCTTTGGATTATTAGGACCTGCTTTTTTCATTAAATGAATATAATTAGGACCCGCTTTTTTACATTAAATGAATGTAATTTTTTCCACTACATTAAATCTTCTTTGAAAATACAACTTTTTTAAGAAAGTTATATTTGGAAATTGAATTTGTAATGAAATAATAAAGTGTGAGCCAGCTGGATTTCATAATTTTTCCTTTAATGTCTATCAGTTTTTATAATTTATAGACTGCTAGTTACCTTGGAATATAAGTGATTTGAATTAGCTGTTACGAGTTAGCTATTAACTCCAGAGAAGGAAAAATAAAAGCCATTCAGAGACACTCCTGTTTCTTGTGTAATTAGTATTCCAGCATCAGAGTCTACTGTACTTTTATCCCACAGCAGGGGCAGATGGTCAGCCAACTGTGGTCTTCAGTGGGGTGGGGTAAGCTGTTCACATGACAGGTCCCCAGATTAAAGAAGTTCATTCCTTTTTTAAAAAGTTTTTTCATTTATTTTCTTTCTTTTTTTAATTTTTAATCTTTTTTCAGTTTGCCCCAACAGATTTTTTTTCTTTTTAATATTTTCATTTATTTCTAAGGTTTTTAATATATCATTTATTTCTAATGTTTTTTAATATATCTGCATCAATTTCTTTTAAAACAGTACAGCAAAGATAAAACATTTAACAATGTAGAAAAATTGATGAAGTTATTTGCTTTATTATGTTTTGACTTCCATTTTGAGCATTTAATTAGGCAATCAATAACAATTTTTGAAAGGTACTGAGGTCTCCATCCTAGGAGACGTAGAAAAATAAAGCAGGAAGTCCATGGTCTCTTCCCTCACAAAGCTTACATTCCAATTAAAAACCAAATATTCAACAGTAAAATGATGTAGTTAGCAGTACACCATAGGTGTTACATTTTTTAGCCTTTTGTTTTTGTTTTTGGTTTGTAGGGATGGGGTCTCTTTATGTTGCCCAGGCCAGTTTTAAACTCCTGGCCTAAAGCGATCTTCCTGCCTTGGCCTCCCAAAGCACTGGATTACAGACATGAGCCACCATCCCCATCCTTCTAGCCTTTTTGAATTAAGGAAGTTGCCATAAGAGCAAGTCCAGTTGGCCCAGGGTAAGGAGTTGGGGAAAGTAATTTGCCCTTTAAATTTATACTGTCCTCACCATGGTACTTTTTACCCTAGAGTCTGTTCCCTTTGAAATTTAACACTAAGCCAATGAAGTTGAAAGTGATTTTTTATAAAGCATTGGTGTACTATAGAGATAAGTAGGAAATACACAAAGAAGAGGGATAGTAGTAAGTTGGTCCTGTAAATACTGTGTAAAGGCTTTTCTGTCTCCTTGCCGTGAAGAAACAACTGGTGACATCAGTGATTCCATGGATTTTGTACTGCTCAACTTTGCAGAAATGAACAAGCTCTGGGTGCGAATGCAGCATCAGAGACATAGCCGAGATAGAGAAAAAAGAGAATGAGAAAGACAAGAACTGAGAATTTTAGTGGGAACAAATTTGGTGTGCCTCAGTCAGTTGGAAGGTGTAAATGTGGAACGTTACAAACAGGTTTATATATTTTTGTTACCTCTTCTTATGTTCTGAGATAAACTGAAATCTGATTTTTAAAATCAGAATATTTTTGTTGCACAATAGCACATTGAAAAACATCTTAAAATGGCTGTTATTGAAGAAGACTTAAACGGAAAGATATATATGCAGTGTTTGTGGATTGGAAGACTTAATATTGTCAAAATAGCATTTAAAAAGAATTGATCTATAGATCCAGTGTAATCTCAGTCAAAATCCCAGCAGACTTTTGTAGAAATTAAGAAGCTGATTCTAAAGTTTATATGAAGAAACAAAGAACCTGGAACAGCTAAAACAAATTTGAAAAGGAAGAACAAGTTGAAAGACCCAAACAACCTGAATTCATGATTTACTCTAAAGCTGCAGTGAGATCCTGTGTGGTATTGGTGAAAAGGATAGACACACAAATCAACGGAGGGGAATAAAACAGGGAATGGCAAACTTTACCTGTGAGGGACCAGATAATAAATGGTTTTTGGCTTTGTAAGACATGTGCTGTACAACAAGCTTGTCCAACCTGCGGCCCAGGACAGCCTTGAATGTGGCCCAACATAAGTTTGTAAACTTTAAAACATGAGACGTTTTGCTTTTTTTTTTTTTTTTTTTTAAAGCTAATCAGCTATTATTAGTGTATTTTATGTATGGCCCAAGACAATTCTTCTTCAAGCCAAAAGATTGGACACCCCTGGTCTACAACTAATAACAGTGCAGATAGGGTGCAAAAGCAGCCACAGGCAATATGGAAGTGAATGGGCATGGCTGTGTTCCAGTAAAACTTTATTTGTAAAAACAAGCAGCAGCTGGCTGGGCGCGGTGGCTCATGCTTGTAATCCCAGCACTTTGGGAGGCCGAGGCGGGCGGATCACGAGGTCAGGAGATCGAGACCACGGTGAAACCCCGTCTCTACTGAAAATACAAAAAACTAGCCGGGCGTGGTGGCGGGCGCCTGTAGTCCCAGCTACTCGGAGAGGCTGAGGCAGGAGAATGGCGTGAACCCGGGAGGTGGAGCATGCAGTAAGCCGAGATTGCGTCACTGCACTCCAGCCTGGGCGACAGAGCGAGACTCCGTCTCAAAAAAAAAAAAAACAAGCAGCAGCTCAGTTTACCGATCTCTGACTAGACAATCCATAGTAGACCCAGATATTTATGATTAGTTATTTTTGATAAAAGTACAAAGGCAACCTTTTCAGCAAGTGATTCTGGAACAATTGGATGTTTATATGCAAACAAACAAAAAACCTGAACCTTGACCCATCCCTCATACCATATAGAAAAAACACAAAAATCTATCAGAGGCCTAAATACAGAACCTAATACTGTTAGAAGAAAACACAGAGGAAATCTTTATGACCTAGGATTAGACAAAGATTTCTGAGGATATACAAGCACAAGCCATGAAGAAAAAAGCTCACTTTTGAGAGGCCAAGGCAGATGGATCACTTGAGTCCAGGAGTTTGAGACAGGCCTGGGCAACATAGGGAGACCCCCATCTCTACAAAAATTACCAAAATTAGCTGGACATGGTGGAACGTACCTGTAGTCCCAGCACTCAGGAGGCTTGAGGTGGGAGGAGGCTTGAGCCTAGGAGGTGGACTTTGCATTGAGTGGAGATTGTGCCACTGCACTCCAGCCTAGGCAACAGAACAAGACCTTGTCTCAAAAAGAAAAAAGCTTTTAAAGTTTAGAAGTGGTGAAGTCTTGTTGAGAAAAATCTCAAATACGATTTTCAAGTTAGTAGTTCAAATGTGTTACTAGAGGAATAGCTTAAGATTTCGAAAACAGATTTTAACCCTTATGTGTGTTTTTTTCTCTTTTAGATTGTTTTGACTGCCATATTGGAGCAAGTTGTAAACTGTAGGGATGCTTTCGCTCAAGAATATCTCATGGAGTGTATTATTCAGGTAGGTGGGAACATTTATTTCCTTTTTTTTAAATGGCCTATTTTATCTTTCATTAAATTTAATTGTTTTGAAAAAATTTTGATGGAATAGGAAATAAGCTTTCCTGAATAAAGAATTTTCCTAGTGGGGTGTGGTGACTCACACCTGTAATTCAAGGTGGGAGGATCTCTTGAGGCCAGGAGTTCAAAACCAGCCTGGGCAACATAGCAAGATGCCATTTCTATAAAAAATTTAAAAATTTTTTTAGTGTTTTTTTTTATGTAATCTTGCTTCTTCTAAAAATAATTTTAAAATAGGAATTTTCTGTTTCTAACTTATACCTTGGTCTTTGTATCAATGTGGTTTATTTTCCTCCAAAATGTAGGAATGAGTAATCTGAGTTTTCTAGGTCTCTATAGTTTTAGTTTAATTGTAGGTGCACTTTGTTGGAATATTTCTGTCTGAGCTTATGTTTAGTAGAGAGGTTCAAAAGTAATGTGTTTGAATTTAGTTGTATAAGAATACAGTGTTTTTTTCCCACAAATGTGATCTTTACCATATGTGAGTCCAGAATATTATGTGAAATACTTTTATTTGTATTGATCACTTGATTTTCAGGTTTTCCCTGATGAATTTCACCTCCAGACTTTGAATCCTTTTCTTCGGGCCTGTGCTGAGTTACACCAGAATGTAAACGTGAAAAACATAATCATTGCTTTAATTGATAGGTAAGACCTTCCAACACTGGAGGATAAATGCTCTGACTTAGGAATAATGAATCTTAAACATTTTTTTGAATTATTTGTTTCTGTTACATCTTTATCATACCAATGATCTTAATTTAATTATACTATAAATAATTTAGCTTTGTGAGTATGAGTACTAGGTACTTGCCTAGGTTAGACATGAAAGAGGCTTAACTTAAATATGCAGGAGACATGAAGATAATGAATATCTTTATTCTGTATGTTTAATTGACATTTAAAGACATTTTACAGACTTATTTTTTTAAATCGTACAAATCCGAAGATCATATTGAAGAACAAAATTTGTTTTTTACCATGATGTAAGTATCTTGCAGTGGGAACTTATTTGATTTAGAGTAGCTGTAAGATACAGATGATTGAAAATGTTTAAGTAATCACTCTATCATCACATTTGCTTAAAGAAAAAATTTTAAGTATCAAATATGTTTAGTACATCCACTTTTTTATTTTCTTAGATTTTTTTTTTTTTTTTGAGACAGAGCCTCACTCTTGTCACCCAAGCTAGAGTGCAGTGGCGCTATCTCGGCTCACTGCAACCTCCGACTCCTAGGTTCAAGTGATTCTAGTGTCTCAGCCTCCGGAGTAGCTGGGATTACAGACATGCACCACCATGCCCAGCTAATTTTTGTATTTTTAGTAGAGATAGGGTTTTTCCAGGTTGGCTAGGCTGGTCTCAAACTCCTGAGCTCAAATGATCCGCCTGCCTCGGCTTCCCAAAGTGCTGGGATTATAGACATGAGCCACTGCGCTTGGCCAGTTGGTGACTTTTTTGCAGCCATGTTGTGTAGTAGTACATAATATCTGTCCTACACTTGTAAGCATTGTCATGAAACCAGAAACCTAAGAGAAGATTTATTTCTGCAGATACCTTTTGTATGTTTTTTAAAAAACTAAGTTATTAGTTTTAAAGTCTTGAGAATTTAGATAACAAATTTTTCCAAATTATCAGCTCAATCCTAGGCAGCAAAAATTCCATACTTATCGGGCCCACTCTTAAAGAAAGCTAGTAACTGGATTTTCCTGAGTTGCCTGTAATGTCACTTATATATCTCTGTCAGTAGTGATGCTTCTGGGCATAGCAAAATGTGGATGTAGTTGTGACTCTGACAAACAGATAATGATAATGAAACATATTATTTTGAGTAATTTAAGATGTGGGAAATAAAAGTTAATTTTATGAATTTTAGACTTAGTTGTATTTCAAGCTTTAGTAAAAATGCAGTATCTTAAAATAGTCTATGTACTTCTATTTTTTAAAGGTTATTTATTTAAATCATGGTTGTTGAATACATTTGTCACTTTAATGCATTTCTGTCCATATCTACTTAATTATGCTTCAAAGAGTTTGAGATAATTATCTTGTTGAAAATCTACTTAATAAGGTATGAAATAAGAATGCTGATGAAAAAGGTTTCATTGGCAAAACTGTTTAGTTAAAAATGAATTGAAGAGGCTCACATCTGTAATCCCAGCACTTTCGGAGGCCAAGGAGGGAGGCTTGCTTGAGTCCAGGTCAGTACCACCCTGGGCAACATGGTGAAACCCCATCACTACAGAAAACACAAAAATTAGCTGGGTATGGTGGCACATGCTGTTAGCCCCAGCTACTCAGGAGGCTGAGGTGGAAGGAGGATGGCCTGAGCCCAGCAGGTGGAGATTTCATTGAGTGGAGAGTGCGTGACTGCACTCCAGCCCTGGCGACAGAGCGAGACTCTGTCTCAAAAAAAAAAAAAAAAAAAAAAAACTTTTGGGCTCATACAAAATATAGAAAAGCAATAAAGTATAAGATGTCATCCATGATCTCACTACCCAAACCCTATATCTTTTAAAATAAAGGGTTTTTTTTTTTTTTTTTTTTTTTTTTTTAGATCAGCTTTATTTGCTCACCGTGAAGATGGACCTGGAATCCCAGCGGATATTAAACTTTTTGATATATTTTCACAGCAGGTGGCTACAGTGATACAGGTTTGTGTAGCATTTCTCCTAAGTTCTGAAAACTTTGAAACTTCTCTGCCTTCCTTTTACAATTGTTTAAAATAAATTGTGTGGTTTTCTAAACATTCCAGTCTAGACAAGACATGCATTCAGAGGATGTTGTATCTTTACAAGTCTCTCTCATTAATCTTGCCATGAAATGTTACCCTGATCGTGTGGACTATGTTGATAAAGTTCTAGAAACAACAGTGGAGATATTCAATAAGCTCAACCTTGTACAGTAAGTCAGTTACATTTTTGTAAAAATCCTCATAAAGATATTTTTGTCCTAGATTTGCTTTTCTTTCTCAATTGTTTTTTGAACTGTTGGCATTTGTCTTGTTTTAATCATGCATTAAGATTGTCATCCTTAGCACTACTAGGGGCAGAAAGTAGTGACCAATTACTTTTTTTTTTTTTTTTATGTTAATGAAAGTGTGGTACCTATGGACTGTAGGCAGTCTTCAGGGACCAGTGTCTCCAATTTGGATCCCTTTCTGTGTATCAGGGGCATCCAATCTTTTGGCTTCCCTGGGCCACATTGGAAGAAGCATTTCCTTGGGCCACACATAAAATACACTAACACTAACGATAGCTGATGAGCTTAAAAAAAAAAAAATCCCAAAAAACTCATAATGTTTTAAGAAAGTTTACGAATTTGTGTTGGGCCGCATTCAAAGCCATCCTGGGCTGCATGCGGCCTGTGGGCTTCTGGTTGGACAAGCTTGCATGTGGATGAGTTTGTTCTTAAACTGGTAAGGAAACTTTGTCAGGCAGTATTTATTTCCATAAGTAGTGTTTTCCTACGAATGAGCACATGGTGAAAAATGAGGGGCTATGTGTATTTAAGGTGCAGAATTAAATTGGTTTAAATATCTTTTCTATTTTGAGCTTTGATTTTGATACCTTAAAGGAAATATCAACAGTACTATTTCCAACTTGAAGCCTCCTCAGCTGTTCTGTCCTAGACCTATGGCGTCCTCTAGTGGCCACTATGGGCAGCTCTGATCCTTTACCTTCTCCAGCAGTTCCCTTCCTGCCCCATTCCCCACTGCTCTGAACTTGGGTCAAGCCAGGCCTGCCTCCCCTCCACATATTCTTCAGAATTTTACCTCATGTAATCTTCCTCCTTTCTATCTCCCTTCCAGTGGTTTACCTGCATCAAGAAAATTTCTTCTTTTTTTCCTCCCTTTGTGTTACCCTTTTTCTTTTGGTCATTTTTGGTTTTGTGTGTGTGCGAACTGAAAACAAGTCCAGATATGGAATGATAAGTGTGAGAGAAAATTAAATGATGTGCCAGGTGTGGTGGCTTGCACCTGTAGTCCCAGCTATTCAGGAGGCTGAGTTGGGAGAATCACTTGAGTCCAGGAGTTTGGGAACAGCCTGGGCAACATAGCGAGACCCCGTCTCTAATAAAAAATAAAATTAAAAATAAAAAAAATTTAAATTAAAAAAACTAAATGATGTATCTATGTCTTTCTCCCCAAGTGAATTTTAAAGTAAAAATAGACAAAATAATTAGAAATAACAACCTCTAAAGAGGTTGTAATAAATGTCCCAATATGCCTCAATATCTACAGAGCTTTTACTAACCACTACCTAAAAGTCAGTCAGCCTGCTTTTCCTTAATCACCAAAATCTGATGCAGAGGAAATAGTTTATATATTTTTCTATTGTGTCAAATTGCTGGTTTTGCATGGATTTTTTTCCTACTTGTTTTCATCGTGAATATACAATACTTGTTGGCTGCCCCCTGGGAACCAAACTACCACTTAAAATACTTCCCTTAGAAATGTCATCAAATTCTAGACAGTCATCTTAACTCCAGCTATATCATCTGTTCATGAGTTGGAAACTGTATCTAGTTTTGTATCAACAGAAAAATAATAGATGAATTTATGTTTGTGTTTAGATAAGCATTTTTATCCTCTTTTTTTTTTTTTTGTATTTTTAGTAGAGACGGGGTTTCACTGTGTTAGCCAGGATGGTCTCGATCTCCTGACCTTGTGATCCGCCCGCCTCGGCCTCCCAAAGTGCTGGGATTACAGGCGTGAGCCACTGCGCCCGGCCGCATTTTTATCCTCTTAAAAGGAGGTTGTTATAGTCTTCCGGTGGTATCAGTCACTTGACCCATTTCCTTTAATGTGTAATGAAAAATTTCTAATTCTTATGGAACAAGTTCTATTTGTGTATATAGAAAGTTAATTTTATTCATTAAGACTTCTGTTTTTCTTTTTGTAGTATTGCTACCAGCAGTGCAGTTTCAAAGGAATTCACCAGACTTTTGAAGATACCAGTTGACACTTACAAAAATATTTTAACAGTCTTGAAATTAAAACATTTTCACCCACTCTTTGAGTATTTTGACTATGAGTCCAGAAAGAGCATGAGTTGTTTCTGGACTTTGTCTCTCAAGACCAAGTAAGAGAATATCTACGTGCTATTTTAGGGAAACAGTGTTATAGTTTTAGACTTTGGACCTAGATACCTGAGATGGGAAGGGAGTGTAATTCAATATTAAAGAAAATTTACAAGTAACTTATTCATTATATAAATTAGAAAATTGGAGATGTATAAAGAAGTATAAAACATTTATAATTCCACCAGATAGAGAATAACCACTGTTAATTAACATTTTGTGCATATCTTTCCAGACTTTTGTCTGTATGTGTGTGTATGACATACATGTGTATCGACTTTCTAACCAAAAAAAGGAATATCTTGTTAATACTGTATTGTAATTTTATGACTGGAAACACTTTTGACAGTGGCTTTATATGCCAATGGTTTCACCTCAGTGGGTTTCTTGTGCCTCGCATGTTACAGGTGGATTCCATAATGAATTTGGTATCCACATATCCACGTTGATTCAAGATCAGCCAGATCTACCTGTAGAAGACCCTGATCCAGAAGACTGCTGATGAGCAGAGCCTTGTGGGCCCTTCATTCATCTGCTGCGTTCTGAGGACCCTGACCAGCAGTACTTGGTATGAGTTTACTCTTACTATAACCCTGTATCAGCTCCTAGTGAAATCACATGTTGAAGTGCTTAAAATGGTTTAATTCACCTTCTGGTCTTAGACGGTTTTGAAGGAATTGCAACTGAATTAAAGATTCACTTGAACCTGGGAGGCAGAGGTTGCAGTGAGCTGAGATTGTGCCACTGCACTCCAGGCTGGGCAACAGAGTGAGACTCCATCTCCAAAAAAAAAAAAAACAAAAAAAAAAACAACAATTCATGGCATCCATGGGCTTTTACTTTATGTATAAACACATAATTGTTTGTAAACTTCTGAAGCATGTAACAATTCAGTTGCTCTGATTTCTTTTGAAGACTGAGAATTACAAAAAAGTCTGTCTTCTTTTACTTGAGTGCCCATAATTATTCCATGTTCGTTTTTTTCTGAACTGTTTATTGCTTATAATAAACTTTATAAGAAATACAATTCTTATATTTAATTTTACTTTTCCAAATTTGCAAGTATAAGTTATATTTGTCACATTGAAAATGTGAGTTTTTGTTTTTTGATGAAAGATTTAAAAATTCATTTTGCCTTTTTCTTAACTTTTTTTTTCTGATAAAGAACAGTCACATGAGGTTCTCTCTTTATTATTAGTCCACAGGGAATCTTTGTGAAATGGATAAACATGCTGCCTAAGTAGGGGTATCAGTGACTGATACTAGATAATTTATTTTAGTGAAGGGTTAGCATGGTTGGCTGCTTAATTATTGTTTGGGCAAAGTAGTTTAACCATCCTTGGATGCATAAGGCTGTTAGGCTGCTATGATGAAAAAGACATTTGCTTGAAGATGTCCTGTCTCAGCTCCTTCTGTTGACTTTCTTCATTGTAGTTGACACTTCTGTACTTCTTCATGATCAGTGTGAAATAAGAGGCTGACTTCTGTTGGTAGTGTGATGGTCTTTGTCTTGGCTTAGTGACAAACATTCCAGGACTGTGGTATCGTGCTCTGTGAGCTATGTGATCTGTACAGAGCGACTGTCTATTTTAACTGATTCCCTTATGTTTCTGTGTGAGATTGTGTGTGTCTGTGTTTTCATCTTCTATTGCATACCAAATGTAGTAGTTAGAAAGTATGCCTTTTGGCTGGGCATGGTGGCTCACGCCTGTAATCCCAGCACTTTGGGAGGCCGAGGTGAGTGGATCACCTGAAGTCAGGAGTTTGAGACCAGCGTGGCCAACGTGATGAAACCCCATCTCTACTGCAAATGCAAAAAATTAGCCGGGCATGGTGGTGGGCGCCTGTAATCCCAGCTGCTCGGGAGACTGAGGCAGGAGAATCACTTGAACCTGGAAGGTGGAGGTTGCAGTGAGTGGATATCACGCCATTGCACTCCAGCCTGGGCAACAAGATTGAAACTCTGTCTCAAAAACAAAACAACAACAACAACAACAACAAAGAAAGTATGCCTTCTGCATGTGGCTGATTGGTTATTCACATGTATAGAGATCTTTACTGATAGGGTCATTAGCTCTGACTGCCCCTAGGGGAAATGCATTCTCTTATTCATCTACCATGTCAGAGAATTTCACAAACCTGGATGTCATTGTGTCACACATATTAAAAATATTTTATGAATTCTATGTACTTTTCATAGCTAGAGAGAAGTCAGTGCTTGGCTTCTGACTGAAGCTTGCTCAGCTTCAAAGGACGGCTGACTCTCTCATTCGGAGCGAATGTAACTGGTGACTTTAAGTTGAAGCCAGTGCTCATTTACCATTCTGAAAATCCTAGAGCCCTTAAGAATTATGGCAGATCTACTCTGCCTGTGCCCTAGAAATGGAACAACAAAGCCTGAATGGTAGCACATCTGTTTATAAGGTGCTTTACTGAATATTTTAGGCCCATTATTGAGATTTACTACTGAAAAAAAAGATTCCTTCAAAAATATGATTGCTTATTGACAATGTACCTGATCATCTGAGAGCTATGATGGAGGTGTATCGGGAGATTAATGTTGTTTTCATGCCTGCTAATAACATCCATTCTGCAGCCCACGGATGAAGGAGTAATTTCAACTTTCAAGTCTTACCATTTAAGAAATACACTTCATAAGGCTATACGAGCTATTGATAGTGATGGGTCTGGGCAAAGTCAATTGACGACTTTCTGGGAAGGAGTCATCATTCTAGATGTCACTAAGAACATTTATGATTCATGGGAGGAGGTTAAAATCTCAACATTAACAGGGGTTCCGGAGAAGTTGATTCCAGCCGTCATGGATGATTGAGGGGTTCAAGACTCAAATGGAGGAAGTAACTGCAGATGTGGTGGAAATAGCAAGAGAACTAGAGCCTGATGATAGCAAGGAGAACCTCAAGATGTGACTGAATTGCTACAATCTTATAACAAAATTGGAACAGATTAGGAGTTGCTTCTTATGGATGAGCGAAGAAGGTGGTTTCTTGAGATGGAGTCTCCTGGGGAGGATGCTGTGAACATGGTTGGATGACAACAAATGATTTAGAATATTATGTAAATTTGGTAAAGCAGAGGCAGATTTTGATGGGATCGACTCCAATTTTGAAAAACCTTCTACTGTGGGTAAAGTGCTATCAAACAAGATCACATGCTACAGAGAAATCCTTTCATGAAAGGAAGAGTCAATCAATGTGGCAAACTTCATTGTTGTCTTATTTTTTAAAATTGCCACAGCCACCTTAACCTTCAGCAAACACCATTCTGATCAGTAAGCAGCCATCAACATTGAGGTGACCTTCCACCAGCAAAAAAAAATTATGTCTTGCTGAAGGCTCAGAGGATTGTTAGCATGTTTTAGCAAAATAAAGTATTTTAAATTAAGATGTATACATTGTTAAAAAAACATAATGTTTTTGTACACTTAATAGATGCATTATAAACGTAGTACTCATTAGTGTAAACTCATATGCTCATCAGTATAAACATAAATTTTATTTTTTTGTTTTTAGAGACAGTCTCACTGTCATCTAAGCTAGAGTGCAATAGCATCATCATAGCTCACTGTAGCCTCAAACTCCTGGGCTCAAGCAATTCTGCCTTGGCCCCAGCCAAGTAGCTGGGACTACAGGCATGTGCCACCACATCTATCTGATTTTTGTTATTTTTTAGAGATGGGGTCTTGCCATGTTGCCCAGGCTGGTCTCAGACTCCTGGCCTCAAGCCATCCACCCTCCTCAGACTCCCATAAACATAATTTTTGTATGCACTGGGAAACCAAAAAAATTGTGTGACTCACTTTAGTTGTGATATTTCCTTTATTGTGGTGGTTTGGAACTCAACCTGCAATATCTCTGGAATATGCATGTGTATGGAAGGCTGATTATTTATGAGGCTGGGTGTGGTGGCTCACACCTGCAATCCCAGCACTTTGGGAGGCCGAGGAGGGTGGATCACCTGAGGTCAAGAGTTTGAGACCAGCCTGGTGAACATGGTGGAACCCCGTCTCTACTAAAAATACGAAAATTAGCCGGGTGTAGTGGTACATGCCTGTGATCGCATCTACTCGGGAGGCTGAGGCAGGAGAATCCCCTTGAACCCAGGAAGCAGAGGTTGCAGTGAGCTGAGATCGCACCACTGCACTCCAGCCCAGGCAACAGAGCGAGGCTCTGTCTCAAAAAAAAAAAAAAAAAATTATTCATTTAGGCTGGGTGCAGTGGCTTACGCTTGTAATCCCAGCACTTTGGGAAGCCTAGGCCTGTAGATCACCTGAGGTCAGGAATTCGAGACCAGCCTGGCCAACATGATGAAACCCCGTCTGTACTAAAAAATACAAAAATTAGCTGGGCATGATGGCAGGCACCTGTAATTCTAGCTACTCAGGAGGCTGAGGCAGGAGAATCGCTTGAACCCAGGAGGCAGCGGTCTCGCTCTGTTGCCCAGGCTGGAGTACAGTGGAGTGATCTCAGCTCACTGCAAGTTCTGCCTTTCAGGTTCAAGTGATTCCCCTGCCTCAGCCTCCCAAGTAGCTGGGATTACAGGTGCCCGCCACCACACCTGGCTAATTTTTGTATTTTTTAGTAGAGACGGGGTTTCACCATGTTGGCCAGGTTGGTCTTGAACTCCTGACCTTGAGTGATCCACCCCCCCTTGGCCTCTCAAAGTGCTAGGATTACAGGTGTGAGCCACTGCATGCGGCCTAAAAAATTATTTTTTTATGTACATAGTGTGACGACTTAGCAATCTTAACCCTGAAGTGAAAAATAGCCTATTCGTGATAACTTGTTGTTTAATATTAGTTTCTTTTCTGTGTAGTGATTTTTTTCTTTTAAAACTTTCCAGTGTTGTGATCTGTGTTCTGTGTATTCAAGGTAGCACTAGACTGAAGTTATCTTCACGTGGGATTTGTTTCCTGGAATCTTTGTATCCCCTTTCTTGAATCAAGGTCTTTTTCTTGCGAGATACTGAGAAAAATTGCTCTCTGATACTTTTTTTGTTTTCTGGTAATGGAAAGTGCTTTTGTATCTGAGGTCAAGTCATTCTTTTTAAAGAGTGTTGCTTTTAGATTGTAGAAAATAACCCAAAATAGTCATTGTTTTATATTTTATGAATTTGTAATTTAGGTAAGAAAATTTAAATGGTAGCCGTTGAGAAATATTTAGACCATAGCTAATGTCAGCGCCAGGCTATCTCTAACACTGGAAAAGGCACATTACTTCTTAAAACAGTCAGCGTGTGTTTTCATCCCAGTTGTTCACCGTGGTAAGACTATGCTGGAAAACTGTGTGCTGCAGTGTGAGACGACCAGAGTCACAGCACGGACATCACCAGAGTTTCTAATGAAGAACTCAGTTCATATGGAGCCAAGGTAAAAGCTCTTGTCCTCTTGGGGAAGTAGTTTGGGTTTAAGTTGTAAATGAATACATGAAATATGGGACCAAGATGTATGTGTGTACTCCCACTCTCTTCAGACAGTCATCTGTACCGAGTCAGTCAAACTCAACTGTGCAAGGGTCTTCTCATGAAGCATTTTCAAATGATAGAAGAAAAGTAATAAATCTCACAATTACTTTATGTAGCTTTAAGAGAGGTTTAGGTCCTTAAAATTATAACTTTGTAATTGTAGATTCACACAGTGTTGTAAGAAATAACAGGGAGAGATCCTGCATTATGCCCTTCAGCAGTGTCCCCTAACGGTAACATCTTGTTTAACAGTCGTGCAACATCACAACCAGAATACTGATATCGATCCAGTCAAGTGGAAGAATATTCCCATCACCACAGGGACCCCTCACGCTGCCCTCCTAGAGCCAAACTCACCTGCCTCTCCCACCAACCACTTCCTTAACTGCAGGCACACCTTAAGCTGTTTTTCACTTCTATTTATTTCATTTCACAAATGTAGAAATGGAATCACACAGTATGTGGCTTTTTGGGATTGGCTTTTCTCACTTAGTGTCGTTCTGTGGAGCGTCACCTGGGTCGTTGTATGTACCAATAGCTTGCTCCTTTTTACTGTGGAGGAATAGTCCAATGTGTGGTTGTTCCACAGTTTGTTTAGTCACTTGTGGGAGGATGTCTAGATTGTCTCCAGTTTTTGCCTATTGTCAGTAAAGCTGCTGTAAACATTCAGGTACAGGTTTTTGTGTGAACACATTTTTCATTTTTTAAGGAGTAAATGCCCACGGATGCAATTGTAGGTCTTATGGTAGTTGCATGTTTAGTGTTTTTTTTTTTAAGACATCGCTAAAATGTTTTTCAGAGTAGTTGTACCATTTTACATTCCCACTAGCAATGTTTGAGTGGTCCAGTTTCTCCATGTCCTCAAGAGCATTTGGTGTTTTGACTATTTTTTGTTTTAGCCATTCTGATTAAGTCTGTAGTGATATCTCATTGTGGTTTTAATTGTCATTTCCCCAGTTGTTAATGATGTCAAGCATTTTCTCATATGCTTATTTGCCACCCTTATATCCTCTTTAGTGAAATATCTGTGACTTTTGCCCCATTTTCTAATTGGATTGTTTTTCTTCTTTACTGTAGAGGTTTGAGAGTTCTCTGTATATTCTAGATACTAGTCCGTTGTCAGGTATGTGGTTTGGAGACATTTTTTGCCACTCTGTAGCTTGTCTTTTCACCTTCATATGGGTTTTTATGGAGCAAAGTATTTAATTTTGATGAAGTCCAGTGTATCAGTTTTTCCTTTTATGAGTTGAGGTTTTGGTGATAAGAACTGTTTGCCTAGCCATAGATCCTGATTTTCTCCTATTTAAAAAAAAAAATTTTATAGCTTTATATTTTACATAAGGTTGTGATCCATTTTCTAGTTAATTTTGGTGTAAGATGTGAGGTTTAGGTCACGGTTCATTTCTTTTCCTATTCTGTTTCACTAATCTGTGTAGCCATCCCTCCACCAATACCTGTAGCTATACATTAAGTCTTAAAATCAGGTAGAGTGATTTCTCCTACTTTTTTTTTTTTTCAAAATTGTTTCAGCTACTCTAGTTCCTTTGCTTTTCAATACAAATGTTAAAATAATTTTGTCTATATCCACAAAAGATCATGCTGAGATTTTGATAGGAACTTTAATAAACCCATATGTCAATTTGGGAAGGATTAACGCCTTCCAATCTTTGAACACAATGTATTTCTCCATTTACTTAAAATCTCTGATTTCTTTTTTTTTTGAGATAGGGTCTTGTTCTGTCACCCAGGCTGGAGTGCAGTGGCATGAACATGGTTCATGGCATAGCTTCAGTCTCCTAGGCTCAAGCCATCTTCCCACCTCTGCCTCTCAAGTAGCTGGGACCACAGGTGCATGCCACTACACCGAGCTAATATTTTTTACTTTATTTTTTGTAGAGATGGGGTCTTGACATGTTGCCCAGGCTGTTCTCCAACTCCTAGGCTCAGGCAGTCCTCCTGCTTCAGTCTCCCAAAATGATGGGATTATAAGCATGAGCCACCACACCCAGCCAAATCTTTGTTTTCTTTCATCAGCATCGTATACTCTTCAGCATACAAATGTTATATGTGTTTTGTTAGATTTGTACCTAATTATTTCACTTTTTTGAGTGATTGTGATATTTTTCATTTCAATGTCCATATGTTCATTGCTAGTATATAGAAATATAGTTTATTTTTATGTTTATCCTATATCCTATGACTTTGTTGAACCCTACTTATAGGAATGTTTTTGTAGATTCCTTGGGATTTTCTATATAGAGAGTATTGTTATCTGCAAATAAGGGCAGGTTCTCTTTTTTCTTTTCTAATCTTTATGCCTTTTTCCCCCCTTGCCTTATTGCACTGGCTAGAATTTCCAGCACTATGAAAGCAGACCTCCTTACCTTGGTTTTGATATTAGGGAGAATATGTTTAGTATTCCATCAAAAAGAATAAGGTTGACCAGGTTTTTAGATATTCTTTATCAAGTTGAAGAATTTCTGCTCTATTTCTTTTTCTTTTTTTCTTTTTTTTTTTTTTTTGAGAATTTTTATCATAAGTGGATGTTGACTACTTTTTTTCTGAGTTCCTTTCTCAGGAATAGGCTGACTTTTAATGTTTTTTTCTGGATAGATTGATATGATCACATGATTTTTCTTATTGGAAAACAGAAAATGGTAGGTTACAATGGTTGATTTTCAAATTTTGAGCCAGCCTTGCCTCTGTGGCATAAACCCCACTTGGTCATGGTATATAATTCTTCTTATATATTGCTGAATTATATTTGCTAATCTTTTGTTAGGAAATTTTGCATCTATATTCATGAATATTGGACTCTAGTTTTGGTTTTCTGTGCCACTGTCTTTGTCTGGTTTTATCGATAATAATAGCTTCATAAAATGAATACTGAAGTGTTCCCCTCTCTTCTGTTTTGTAGATGAGATTGTGTAGAATTGCTGTTCATTCTTTAGATGTTTGATGGATCTCTCCAGTGCAATCACCTGGGCCTGGAGATTTCTCTTTTGGAATTTTTAAATTATGAATTCAATTTCATTAATAGTTAAAAGGGTATTCAAATGACCTATTTCATATTGAGTATATTTTGGTAGTTTGTGCTTTTTGTGGTATTGGACCACTGCTTCTAAGTTGTCAGGTTTATATTTATAGAATTGTTTGTAGTATTTCCTTATTCTTCTGATATCTGCAGGGTGTATAGTAATGATCTCAGTTTCATATTTGATATTGGTAGTTTGTGTCTTCTCTCTTTTAAGAGCCAATTCTTTGTTTCATTGTTCTGTGTATTTTTTTTCTTTTTGATAATTGTTCTGTTTTCAATTTCATTTATTTTAGTTCTTTTTTTAAATTTAATTTTAATGTTAATTTTTACTTTTTTATGTTCTTTTTACGATTTTGTTCCTTCTGCTTCTTTTGGGTTTATTTTATTTGTTTTGGGTTTTCCACCTGAGAGATTAGATTATTGACTTGAGACTTTTTCTCTTTTCTAATGTAAGCATTTAATGCTATAAACTTGTCTCTCAGCATTGCTCTAGCTGTTTTGTAAATTTTGATATTTTTTATTTTTATGCTTTGATTCATGCAGAATTTAGAAGTGTGTTGTTTAGTTTCTAAATATTTGGAGTTTTACTATTATCTTTCTGTTGTTGATTTCCAGTTTCATTCCATTGTGGTCAAAAAACATACTATGTGATTTTAATTCTTTTAAATTTCTAGAGGTTTCTTTTATGGCTCAAGATATGGTCTATCTTGATACATATTCTGTGAGCAAATGAAAAGAAAGTGAGTCATTCTTACATTCTGTCTGCTGTCATTGCGTGGTATATTCTATACAATGTCAACTAGATCAAATTGGTTGGTGATGTTGAGTTCTTTTGTATTCTTTCTGATTTTTTTCTTCTGTCAATTGTTGAGAGAGGGGTGTTGAAATCTCTAATTATAACTGAATTTGTTTGTTTGCCGTTTCAGTACTATTAGTTTTTGCTTCACATATTTTGCAGTTCTGTTATTTGGTGTATGCTCGTTCAGGATTGCTATGTCTTTTTGGTGAGTCAGCATGTTTATGATTACTTTATGTCTGTCTCTGGTAATTTTTTTTGCTCTAAAGTCTACTTTATCTGATATTAATATAGCCACACCTGCTTTCCTTTGATTATTGTTTCCATGGTATGTCTTTTTCTATTGTTTTAATTTCAACTTGCCTATGTTCTGTTTGAAGTGAGTTGTAGACAACATATAGTTGAGTCATGTTTTTAATCCAATTTGGCAATCTTTGTCTTTTAATTGTATTTAGACCACTCACATTTAATTATTGATGTTAAGTCTTTAGTCTGCTATTTTATGTTTTCTGTTTGTTCTGCTTTTCATTTCTCGATTTGCTTTTTTTCTGCCATCCTGTGGATACCCAAACATTTTTCAGAATTTCATTTGTTTTTGAGAATATCTCTTTGTATAGCTTTTTTAGTGGTTGCTCTAGGTTGTATATTATATGTACATAACATCACAGTTTACTGGTGTCCCCATTTCAAGTAAAGTGTAGAAACCTTGCCTCCCTTTATTATTATTTACCATCTCCTTTTTATAATTGTCTTAAACTTTTCCTTTACATACATACATCTAGAACCATATTAGACAATTCAGTGATTTTTGATTCCAATGTCAAACATAATTTAGAACACTCAAGAGAAGGAAAGCTTATTGTATTTACCTGTATCTTTGCTTAATGAGTTTTTTTTTCTTTTTGATGTTCCAAGATCCTCTCTTTTATCATTTCTTTTTTGTTTCGATAACTTCCTTTAGTCATTCTATGAAGCTAGGTCTGCTGGTTACAAATTTTCTCATTTTCCCTTCTTCTGAGAATATCTTGATTTCCTCTTCATTCCTGAAGAATATTTTCACTGGTTATAGGATTCTGGGTTGACAATTTTTTTCTTTTAGCCCTTGAACAATACTGTGTCTCTTTCATCTGGCATCCATGGTTTCTGATGCTGTCAATCACATTTTCTCTCCTATAGGTAAGGCATAAAATTTTCATTGATGCTTTCAAATTTTTGTTTTTAGCTTACACTAGTTTAATTATGATGTATTTTGACATGGATTTCTTTGAGTTTATCCTGTTTGGGGTCTGCTCAGCTTCTTGAACCTGTAGGCTTGTTATCCAAATCCTGCCAAATTTGCAAGCTTTTAGTCATTATTTCTTCAGGTATGTTTTTAGCCTCACCCTCTTTCTCTTCTCTTTCCAGAACTCTGATGACATGAATATTGGATCTTTTGTTATATTCCAGCAGAACTTTGGAGCTCTGTTTACTTTTCTTTTTCAGTATGTTTTCTCTGCTATTGGGTAAATTTTATTGTTCTATCTTCCAGTTCACTGATTCTTTCCTCTGTTGTTTTCATTCTGCTGTTGAGCACATCCACTGAGTTTCTGTTTTAGTTATTGTATTTTTCAGTTCTAAAATTTCCATTTGGTTTTTTATATCATCTACTTCTTTGGTGAGACTTTCATTTTTCATTGGTTTTATATGCGTTCATAATTCCTTATTGAAGCATTTTTATCATGGCTGCTTTAAAATCACTGTCAGTTAATTCTATCATCTCTGACATCTTGGTTTTGGCATCTGTTGATTGTCTTATTCATTTTGACATTTTCCTCATTCTTGGTATGACAAGGGATTTTCAAGTGAAAGTTGGATATTTTTGTATTATGTTGTGAGTCTCTGGATCTTCTGTTTTAACTTGGCTTCTCTGATACTACTACAAGAAGGGACAGGGTTGGGGGTAGATGGGCATCATCTTGTTACTGGTGGAGGTAGAAGTCATGGTTCCCACTTGGCCTCCATTGATACCCAAGTTGGGTGGAGGAGCTCCTCATTACTGCTATGTAGGGGTGGGAGGTCTAGCTTCCTATATGGTCTCCACTGGCACTGTGATATATGGGAGCGGTCTTGTTACCACTGGGCAAAGGTGAAAGTCTAGAATCTCCACTAGGCCTGCTCTGACACTGCCCCAGTAGGGAGGGAGTGGTTGTCTTGGCACTGCCAGGTCGGAGTACAAGTCCAGGCTCCTCATATACTTTTCACTGACACTGCTGCAGGGAGGGCCTTGTAACTGTGGTTGGTGGGGATGAAAGTCCTGGTTCCTTGCTTGATCTTCTCTGGTACTGCCCCAGTCAAGGTGTGGTACCTGGTTACATCCTTGAGGGAGCAAAAGTTTAGGTTTTTCTCTTGACCTTTGCTGGCATGGGTGACATTTGGGCTGCTGTTTTATTCTGTGGTGTTTACCTGGAATAGAGCTATTATTATCTAAAAGTTTTCTGTCTTTCTAGGTTGCTTAGTCCTTTCATTAGAGCAGCTTTGTTTTAGGTGTATGTCTGTTGGTGTACTGGATTGCTGGCTTCTTCAGCTCCAAGTCTAGGGATTATGAAGCAAAAAGAAAGGAACTTAACCACTGTGTTGTTGTTTCTTGGGTCCTGAGGTCCCTAGCTGGTCTGCCTTCTTCTCTCCACTTTTCAGTCTTATGCTTGTTTTATATATAATGCCCACGGTTTTTGGTCGTACCTAGCAGGAGGAATAGGGACATCTGCTCCATCATCCCAGGAGTGGCGGGCTCCTCAGTTACTTTTTAATTGACAAATTATCTATAAATTTTCATAACATATTTTGAATATGACTTTCATTTGCTACATGACTGCTGGTTTTAATTGTTCTCCTTTACAAATTTTATGTGATTCTTGATAGTTTGTTATTTAATTTTAACTATCTTGCTGTAGATATTTTTTAATGTAATCACCCCTAAACCTTGTTTTTTGCACATAACCCCAAACTGAAAATCTCTTAGAAGAAGGCCCAATTACCACATTTTTTAAATCCTCTCTACAGAGAGTCAGATTGGTGTATACATATGGTTCAGGCATATTTAAGTAATCATAAATGCTTTCTCATGGAATACTACTGCTACTAGAAAATTAACTGAACATACATGCAGTAGATGTGTCATCAATGGTTATAGCAACTCTTCTTCATCGATGCTGTTGTGTTTTTAAATTATTCCCAAATGGTTGCTGAAATAACTATAGAGGTTTGAGTGAATTATTTTTGTTTTCCAGAGTGACTTGCATAGCATTAGGAAAGAAATTCTTATTACTTCTATGTTTTTTGGTGCCGTGAGATGTGAGAGAATAGTGTCATGTTTGATCCTTCTGGTTACTCTGTTTGAATGACATTTGTACTGGCTGCTAATGTTAACGTGTGTGGTAGGGAAAGCCATTGTTTAACTCATAGAAATGATTTTTAATTTGGGTGGAGTATTTTAAAACTGGCATGTTTTGGAAAATGTGGGGTCTTGTTTCTATCCTCAAATTACAATATTTTACTAAATTCAAATACTTTTCTCCAACTAATTGAGTATCTGAGAGAATGGTCATTTTGAATAAGTGTATCTTTTGACAAAATTGTTAAATGACCTTTTTTTGGCAGAATCAGAAAACATTTATCTAGAATGAAAAAGAGTAGAACAAGAATTAACTGTTGGCACTTAGGCAAGTGTGTGTGTGTGTGTGTGTGTGTGTGTGTGGTTTTGAAAGTGATAAATTGTCAACAAGTTGCTAGAAATGGAACAAATGGAAATGTTGATTAAAAATGGCTGATAAAACTTATCTGTAATACTTTATCTTTGTGCTGTACATTTGTACTGTGTTAAAGGCTAAGAAGTAATTATAATAAACTCTTATAGTCTTGCCTTTTAAAAACTGATTGTCATTTTCTCAAACTGTGACTCATAGGGTGCCCGTATAGAAATCTACCCTGGGAGTCAGTGCACCCTGAGTGACAATGGGATCCACCACTGCAAGGAAGGGATCTTCATTAAGGTGAGCATTGGCCAAAACACCCACTTTTCAACGGATAGAATGGCTTCACCTACAAATTATGCTTTATTAAATTGTTGGGTTCTATTTTCTGGTTTTGAAAAGCATAAACAGTATACACATTTCGATAATATCAGTAGTCAGTGATTGGAATCTCTTGTGATAATGCTTTGTTACCTATAGATCTGCAGAAATGACAGAGGAAAGCTGTGTCACTAAGGGCTCAAACTGTGCTACAACATGGAACTAAGCATAGCTTTTCCCCTTTATTTTTAGAATAGTGTGGATAAAGAAGATTTTTAAAGCAGGAAATGTTGAATATGACAGTTCCTAAAACATTTGTTTTCATTGCCACAGGACTTCTTAGATGAACACTGTGACATTCCCAAGATATCCATGGTGAATCATATAATACATAATAATGAAGGTTATGGTGCTGTCTTGGTGAAACCTACAGTCTTCTCTGACCTGCAAGAAAATGCTAAAGATGGAACTGAAGGTATGTTATATTTAGTAATTTTTAATATAAAAACCAGACATAATTTATTCCAGCATTAAATGCTGATTAAGGATGTGAGTCTTCCTCTCTTCCTTCAAAAAGGTTGTGGGATATGCTTGGGCATGGAGAGAGAAAAGGTTGATAAAGCCATAACATTATAGAATGTGAAAGAAACTTTCAAGATCAACTAGTTCAACTGTCATTCAAAGTCTTGATGTTGTGGTTTCTGTGCAGTTCCCTTCTTATCATACTTAGCTTTCAATGAGGGTGGATGTGTGATATCAGCGGTGGCTGTGTGACAGCAGTGGTGGGTGTGTGATACTATGGTGGGTGTGTGACAGCAATGGTGGCTCCTCTTGGCATTTATTGAGGCTGGAGGCAATGACATGAATGTGCCAGGTTGAAGGCTGCATTTCCTGGAGGGGATAGTGGAGTTTACCTCTGTTTTTATTGGTAGAAGTAAATGCCTTCCTGTCACCTGTCTTTCTTGGCAGCAAAGGGGAGCTAACTCTGGAAATTCGTGAACTTCAAGCTATGATGTAGGTTACTATTAAGTCTCGTCATAGAGAAGGATTAAGCATTGATATAAGTGAGGAAAGTTTAAAGCAGTTTATTTATTTAACCAGCTTTTTCAGGTTGAAAGAGGAGTTTAAAGGGTAGTCCTTGTCATTCTTCAGGATCCGCTCCAGTTACATCTCTGCAAGTTCTTTATTTCTTCACAGGTCTCACAAAAGTGAAATCAAGGTGTCAGCTGGGCAGGACTCATCTGAAAGCTCTGGGGGCAGAATCTGCCTCCAAATGCATTCATGTCATTCACTGGCAGAATTCGTTCCTTTAGCTCATGGGTCTGAAGTCTCCATTTTCTTGCTGGCTGCTGGCTGTTTGCTGGGGCTGGCACTCAGCTCCTAGAGGCTGCTCTGAGGTTCTTGCCTCATGGCATCCCTATCTCAGCAACAGAGAACATCCCTCAAGGAAAATCTCTCATGCCCTGAATTTCTCTGACTTCCTCTTTTGCAACCAGCTGGAGAAAACTGATGAGCAATCTTAATTGCATTGTAAAATTACAATGCAAAATTCTTCTGCCATTTAATAGCCATGAAAGTAATACCAGGGGGTGGGGATCATGGGGCCTATCCAGGATTAGCTGCTAGATTGGGACTTCATTTAGAAAAGTGGCACTATCTTATCAGTCTGTGCATCCTACCTCCTGACACAGTGCTTAGCAGATAGTAACTATCCAGGAAATGTCTGTTGAGTAAAAGTGATTCTGGGATTAAAAGGGTAAAGGATGAGTTCAAAGTTGGTGATCCTGCATGAGGGTCAGGGAACCTTGGCATAGAAAGCAAGGCAGCTGCTCGTTGAGAATCTTATGGCAAACAATTTGTAAAATCCAGTTAGAGGACAGCAGAAATCCTTTGCCAAAAAAAAAAAACTTGAAAGCTGTAACAGACTGTGTAGAAATATATGTTTTAGTTGGGTTAGCTTGTATATTTAACTTTGTTATTATTTGTTTGTTTCTCCAGAAAATAAAGCACTTAAAATTCAGACAGGTGGAGAGCCAGATGTGGCTGAAAGAGTGGATATAGAAGAGCTGATTCAGTGTGCAACTGGTAAAATGGAGCTTTATGCAAGAACTGACCCTTCTGAGCAAGTCGAGGGAAAATTGTAAATGAACTAATTGCTGCCTCCACATAAAAAGGCCAGATGAAGAAAAGGTTGAGTGAACTGGGGTCACGCAAGCTGATGACAACTTGATGTCACAGGAGATGTTTGTTGGGATTGTGGGGAACCAGTTCAAGTGGAATGGGAAAGGTAGTTTTGGCACATTTCTTTTTTGACCACAGGGATGTAAGTAGATAGCAAAATACTAGATTTTGCACATGCTGCCCTAAGAATCACTGCTGCCATTGTAGTTTGCTGTAATGCCTGTATTTTATATTTGATTATTTGGGCTTGAGTGAAAGGTAGATTTATTTCCATTTGCAGATGTTGCACATAAAACACTCCCCTTTATAAGAAAGATCATAAACACATATAAAATAGAAAATATTTGGGGATTGCTTATCTGAAAGTCTTGCTTTCTTATACACATGGTTCTCTCATGTTAAGCCTGGTAGTACCTTTTTAGTGTAATTACCTTTAGCACTTCAAAGACGAGGAAGAAAGGAAGGGAATGCAAAACTAGTGCATAAAAATGCAATAGGTGTCATATGTACAGCGTTCTTCTTAGAGTTGCCTTTTCATCCCAAAGACAGTGAGTCTGATTTCCATGCTGTATTGGCATAATACTTGTCTTAAAATAAAAGCTTTTATGATTGGGAATTTATCTGCCTAATCAGACTTATTATTGAGACTGTCAGTGGGATGCATTTTTCTGTTGAGCTATGCAGTCATCAAAACAGCGAGAGACAGCATAGGAGGTTTGAAGCAGAAATGAAATGTGTTATTCAGAGTCAATGTGGTAAATAGAGTATTTTCACTGTTGCTGAATGTGAATGATTAAAAACAAGGTATTTTTCAGGCCAGGTGGTGGCTCACACTTGTAATCGCAGCACTTTGGGATGCTGAGGCAGGAGGATCACTTGAGCCCAGGAGTTTGAGACTAGCTTGGGCAACATAGTGAGACCCTGTCTCTACTAAAAATAAATTAAAAAAAAAATAGCTGGATGTGGTGGTGCATGCATGTAGTTCCAGCTACTCAGGAGGCTGAGGTTGGAGGATCCTTGAGCCCAGGAGGTTGAGGCTGCAGTGAGGTGTGATTGCACCACCACATTCCAGCCTGGGCAACAGAGCGAGACCCTGTCTCAAAAAAAAAAAAAAAAGCATTTATCTCTTACCATTACAGTATTCTGATTATAATACTGACACAGTCAAAATGATTAACTGTACAACCTGTATCTGCTGTGTGTTCTTGGTATCATATTGTAAAACAAGCTTTTAAAAATATTTGTATTTCAAAAACTATGTGACATTAATATGCCTAATTATTAAGATTATAGTGATGGAATAACAAAATTGAATCCTGTCATATCTTTTCAAACCCACTATGGGCCATAATGTCGGTGTAGCATATGTGATCCATTGAAGAACACATGGTATTTTGGTATCTGTTTTTATGCTTCAGAAAGAATACTACATTTTTTTCCCATGAAGTGTGGTTATATTTGTTTCTTAAATTTGAGTGAAAAATAATTCTTATTTTTTGGATGCTACTAAATGTAGGATTTGTGTTAGATTTATTATTTGATCATTGAAAGGTATTTTTACTTTTTAGAAATCGCAAAGAGGTTTAAAAAGTAATGTTCATTTCTGCATCAGTTTCAGGCAAATGTTGATATTAAAACCTTCTATTCTTTTTTAAAATTTTTACCTCTAGATGTGATGCCTTAAGATAAATACCACTTATTCAACCTAAAAAAAAAATCACTTTTTTTTTTTTTTTGAGATGGAGTCTTGCTCTGTCACCCAGGCTGGAGTGCAGTGATGCTATCTCAGCTCACTGCAACCTCTGCCTCCTGAGTTCAAGCAATTTTCCTGCTTCAGCCTCCCGAGTAGCTGGGATTACAGGTTCATTCCACCATGCTCAGCTAATTATTTTTGTATTTATTTTAATTTTATTTTATTTTAGTTTGTTTTTGAGATGGAGCTTCGCTTTGTCACCCAGGCTGGAATGCAGTGGCATGATCTCGGCTCATTGCAACCTGAGTCTCCTGGGTTCAAGTGATTCCATGCCTCGGCCTCCCAAGTAGCTAGGATTACAGGCGCCTGCCACCATGCCTGGCTAATTTTTGTATTTTTAGTAGAGATGGGGTTTCACCATGTTGGCCAGGTTGGTCTCGAACTCCTGACCTCAAGTGATCCACCCACCTTGGCCTCCCAAAGTGCTGGGATTACAGGCGTGATCCTGACCTCAAGTGATCCACCCACCTCAGCCTCCCAAATCACATTGGTTTTTCAATTGAATTTCTACTTTATCTTGGTTTAGATTTTGTAGATAAGTTAGTAACATTAATACCTTCCTTGTTCCTTTTTATAACTTGGAGTTTTTCAGATTTCATTTCTATTTTAGTTTAAATCTAAGCTTATATTAATTTTTGTTCACATAATTCGTTATAATGAGTAGACCTACTTTGTTCTTATTTAAGTTATATGCAGTATATTTTGCCCCAATTATGGAGAGTTAAACATCTCCAATGGAATAGCATAGGGAATTTAGGGAGTGCCCTGGAGGGGTATGGATTTGATATTTGAGATGAAAACACTGATGTGGAAAAAGGATAGTCTTCTGTGTTGACTAATTGTGTGTCCTGTTCTTATGGTCCACACTTAGTGTGACCTTGAATTTATGGCAGGTAGCAAAATTCTATACCTTGATTTGAGCATTTTATTTCAGCTGCTTTAGATGTATTTCCCTTCCTCAGTTTCTTGTTGTATTATTGCACCATAGATATTAACATGAATATATTTTTAAAAACTGCCCAGAGATCATTTGATCTCGTGTATATACTTCACCTTTCTGGAGTTATAGAAGGATGGTGAAATAACCATTTTCTAGATTTTGCTTTTCAGAGGGAGATTGAAGAAAGTTCAATAAAACACTGCTGAGCTCATAAGAACCGTGTCATTCGTGTTTCTTTGTAATTCAGTTTGCAGTTTTTATTATTCCTTTCTGGGAAGTACATTCCACAGGCTTCTATGGAAATTAAGTTGAAATAAATTTTGATAATTGGGTTTTGATGCAAAATTTATGCATATAATTTTAAAGCATTTTGTTTTATTCTGTGATTAAATATATATATGTGTGTGTGTTTTAAAGTCTTATATGTGTTGAAGTGAACATTCTCCTCTTTTTTCAGTTCTCACTATTAACAGAAAAATACATATCTTTTAAAAACAACAAAACAGGCATAATGTAACAACACTCTGAAAATTGCTGTTGCTATTTTCCCTTAATACCTTGCAGAAAAATATGTCTGTATGTATAAATCCACCTTATTCTTTTGATAGTTGTGTTATAGTCCATTGCCAGAATTCCTTCAGTTATAAGTGATAGAAACTCAACTGAGAAAGGCTATATGAAAGTTGGTTCCTGGAACTAAACATCTAAGGATAAGAGCTTGATTATATTTCTTGCTTTTATAAGGTTTCTTGACAGTGTGAGTTATTTTTGCTTTCTTTTCTTTTCTTTTTTTCTTTTTTCTTTTTTTTCTGAGATGGAATCTCGCTCTGTTACCCAGGCTGGAATGCAATGGCGTGATCTTGGCTCACTGCAACTGCTGCCTCAGCTTCCTGAGTAGCTGGGACTACAGGTGCACACTATCATGCCTGGCTAATTCTTGTATTTTTTTAGTAGAGACAGGTTTTGCCATGTTGGCCAGGCTGCTGTCAAACTCCTAACCTTAGATGATTCACTCACCTTGGCCTCCCAAAGTGCTGTCATTACAGGTGTGAGTCACCACACCCCACCAGTATGAGTTCTTCCATGTAGTTAAAGGGAACAAGTAAGAGTGAATACCACATTTCTTACACACATAGGGTGTTTATCCAGTGTGAATACTTTAACGTCTTCTAAGAGAACATGGAAAAACAAATCTTTCCTATATTCCTACATTCATAGAGTTTCTCTCCAGTATGAGTTGTTTCATGGTTATGCAGGTGACTGGAATGAGTGAAGCCCTTACCACATTTCTTATATTTGTATGGCTTCACACCAGTATGAGTTCTTTTATGGTTATGAAGGGAACTGGAATATCTGAAGGTTTTACCTCATTAATTACATTCATAGAGTTTCTCCCTAGTATGAGTTTAATTATGATTATGAAGGTGTCTGGAATGAGCAAAGCCTTAACACGTTCCTTATATTGATAGGGTTTTGCTATAGTTCACAGTTATAAAGGGAACTGAAATATCTGAAAGCTTTACCACATTTCTTACATTTATAGAATTTTTCTCTAGTGTGAATCTTTTCATGTATTTTAAGAGACAAAGGAAAAATGGATCTTTTCCTGCATTCTCTATATTCACAGTCTTTTGCTAGTGTGAATTCTTTCATGTATTTGACAGGACCTGGAAAAACTGAAGGCTTTCCACATTGATTTCACGTATAGGGTTTCTCTTCAGTGTGAGTTCTCTGATGGATTTGCAATGAATTGGGAAAATCAAAGGCTTTCTCACATACCGTACATTTATAATATCAACTTCCAGTGTGTGTTACCATGTGTTGTTGGACACTGGTGAGAAATGAAGGCTTTTCCACATTGTTTACATGTGTATGTCTTCTCTTTGCATTCCTCACACTCTGATTTTTGTCCAGAAATAGGTATGATATGCCTCCAAAGGGAGGAATGGCAGGTGAAGATGTTTGTACACACACTGCTTTTACATGGCTTTGAGGCAGGAAATTGAAAGAAAGAAAAATAAAAAGAAAAACAAGCTTGAAAAAAAAAAAAAGCTTCTGTATTAGGTTGACTCATCCTAAAAGCAGTAACAGGCAAACTCCAGACCCATGCAAAATCTCGATAACATTATCTAAGAAGCCAGAGCTCCAAGGAATGTGCTCTGGAGAGTCTCCTAGCACTCTCTCAATATAAGGAGAAGAAAAACAAATTGTTTTTATTTTCCTTTCCCCTATGGTATGAGAAAATTTATGAGTTTATAGATTCCTGTTTTCTATAACTACTAACTCCAAGTATTCTGTTTTTCATCTAAGCAGCACAGTGAAGGTCATAAGACATGCCTGAGCAGGCCTGGATTGCAGCCATCTAGGCACTATAGCAAAGGTTATAAGATAAGTTCTGCAAGGGACTTGAGCAAAACTGGATAACAGCCATCTAGGCCACATAGCAAGAGTCACATGTAATTCTGAGTTATGAACCTGTCACTGTTTGATTAACTGCCTTTGTTCTGCTTCTGTACACTCACTTTTGCTCCACTACACTTCACGCCACTGTAAGCTTGTTTCAAACTAGCCAACCCCCTTTTAGACGTGTATAAAATTCAAGTCCTGTCTTTGTTCTAGGGCCAATCCCTTGATACTAATCCGCTAGGTCTGAGTGCACTCAATGAAATCCTCCTACCTATTGATCTCTCCAATCTCCTGATTCTCCCAACCACTTTACTCCAGTAGGAATTTTCTTGTTCTGATTAAGATTTGGAATCTGGCTGAACATTTCTCCATGCTGACTACCTTCTTTACTTTCACAGAGTCTTGCTACCATATGACTTCTTTGATTTCTCCAAGAATTTTTGCACTGATCCTTAGTGGTTTGTTTTTCTCATTTGTTTCCTACAGAAGCTGTGTTTCTAAAAGTTTCCCACATCACATTCCCTACAGAGATCCTTTTGGGAAGGATTCAGCAAAGTCCACCCCTCCAGGGTGAAGTTACAGCCACATCCTCAAAGGCCACTGGTCAATTTCCCAGCTTCTGCAGTATCTGAATGGTCTCCCAACAGATCTCCTAGTACCTACAGGTCACAGGACGATGGAAGCCCCAGAGGAGCCTGTGGGATTCTTCCAGAACAGAGGAGACCAATAAGTGAATAGGGACCTAATCTGCTTTCTATCTGTACGGATTTGCTTATTCTTGATATAGCATATAAATGGAATCATGCAATATGTACCCCTTTGTGCCTGGCTTCTTTCAGTTAGCATAATATATTTGAGGTTCTTCCAAGTTGTAGCAATCTACATTGATTCTATAGCCAGGCATGAGTACTTTCTTTTTCTGGCCTAGTACTATTCCACTTATGTACATACAACAATTTATTTATTCCTCTATTTATCCATTGATAGGTATTTGGGTTGTTCCCATCTTTTGGCTGTTGTGGAAAATGCTGCTTTAGGGAGTATAATTTTAAAGTTTTCTGCATTTCCAACTGACAAAGATTAAAAATATTTATATTTTAAATTTCTTTGATTGTTATAAGATTTATTTGTACCAGCCACCAGTAAATATGTTCATGGATACTCAGATTCCAGTAGGAATTTTCTTGTTCAGATTAAGATTTGGAATCTGGCTGAACAAGATTGTGGACTAGAGCAGCCATTTTGATGATGGCCATCAACCAGTGAATCTAAATATGTGCTGGGAACTTTTTGTCTGATCCTGTGTTAAGTGCTATAGATGGTGGGACTTCCAAAATAAGCATAAAGAAGAGTTATTATTTTACCCCACCCATTGCCCCAGCTCCAGAACCATTTATTCTGCAGAATTGCATGGGGTACAAGAAATATGAGTTTCTTTTTAAGCTATTTTTTATGAACCTCTTGATTTTTAAACATCTCTTATGAGGCAAATGATCCTTTCATGCATTATCACAGTGGTTGAAATCCCACAAAATTTATTAGCCTCAAATTTGCTAGCCTGCTCCAGAACCATTTATTCTCCAGAATTACATGGGGTACAAGAAATCTGAGTTTGACTTGTTTTTAAGCTATGGATTATGAACCTCTTGATTTTAAACATATGAGGCAAATGATCCTCTCATGCATTATCACAGTGGTTGCAATCCCACAAAATTTCTTAGCCTCAAATTTGCTAGACAGAATAGCCTTTAGCCATTATCACATTTGCAGATTTCTGGGCAGCCATATTTCCAATGTTTACTTTCCATGGGTTAATGGAAGTTGTAAGCTGCTTCTTAAAAATTTATTTTAGGCTGGATGTGGTGGCTCCTGCCTGTAATCCCAGCACTTTGGGAGGCCGAGGTGGGAAGATCGCTTGGGGCTAGGAGTTTGAGACCAGCTAGAGCAACATAGCAAGACCTCATCTATAAAAAATTTTAGAAATTAAGAAGGCATGGTGACACACATCTGTGGTTCCAGCTACTCAGGAGGTAGAAGTAGGAGGATTGCTTGAACCCAGGAGTTAAAGGCTGCAGTGAACTATGATTGCACCACTGCACTCCAGCCTGGGTGACAAAGTGAGGCCCTGTCTCTTAAAAAAAAAATCACAGGCTGGGCATGGTGGCTCACACCTGTAATCCCAGCACTTTGGGGGGCTGAGGCAGGAGAATCACTTGATCCCAGGAGGTGGAGGTTATGGTGAGCCAAGATCACGCTATTGCACTCCACCCTGGGCAACAAGAGCGACATTCCATCTAAAAAAAAAAAAACAGCAATTAGGATCACATTTAAAATCTTATTATGTGGTGGTTTTCTCTCCTCTCCTCTCCTCCTTTCCCCTCCCCTCTCTTCTCTTCTATTTTCCCTTTTTTTGAGACATAGTCTTGCTCTGTCGCCCAGGCTGGAGTGCAGTGGTGTGATCTTGGCTCACCGCAACCTCCGCCTCCCGGGTTCAGGTGATTCTCCTGCCTCAGCTCCTGAGTAGCTGGAACTACATGTGCGTGCTGCCACACCCGGCTATTTTTTATTTTTATTTTTTTGTATTTTTAGTAGGGATGGGGTTTCACCATGTTAGCCAGGATGGTCTCGATCTCCTGACTTCATGACTCCCCTGCCTTGGCCTCCCAAAGTGTTAGGATTACAGATGTGAACCACCGGACCTGGCCTGGTTTTCTTTTACATAAGCCTCTTCCTTTGTTGAAACCATAAGATCTTCCTCACAGTGGAGAATCCTGAAAGCTCCCAGCAGCCAGCAATGAATGAAAGGTGGGGGCAGGGCTGCCAGCGGGGCGGGGCCTGGTGAGCCACGTGCCTAGGCTGTCACATCACAATGGGGGCGGGGGCGCGTGGAAGGGACTCTGGGCCTGATTGGTTCCTGGGAACCAGGAGGGAGCTCTGGCGGTTGGCAGGGCAAACTCCTTCAGTTGGTGGGAAGCAGTGGAAGGAGGAGGAGCTCCGTCTGTGCTCTCTTCCCGGCAATTACAGCTTGTTGCATCTAGACCCATTCTAAATAAACCAAGCAGGTTCCCAGGGGACCCTTGCAGACAAGTCAGCTCAGGGGAGGTATCTGAGGCGAGGTGCAGGCTGCTAGTGGGGTGCAGCCCCATTGCCAGGGGCTGGCCCTGCCAGCGTAGCTTTGCTGGGAACAGGTGGAAGTGCTGAGCTCTGCAGACTTGGAAGCAAGGGAAGCCAAAGCTGCTGGAGAGGAGCCGAGCTACCCCATGGGGAACACGCTGAGCTGTTGCTTGTGCACCACCGCCAGCCCCAAGCAGGGCCAGCACAGGAGGTCTGGGGAGCTGTCCTGCAGCGCTGACATCTATGAGGCAGCGTCAAGCAAAGGTGCAGGCCAAGGCAGAGAGGAGTGGAGCCGCCACAGATGGAACATGCTGCTCCCTAATGCCAGCCCCAAGCAAAGACAGCACAGGGTGCGGTAGGCGGAACCACTCTGCAGCTATAACATCACAGAGGTGGAGGTGGCAGTAGCATCACACCCCACTGCTGTGGAGCCTGCCCCGTCGGATTTCGGAGCCCAAGAGGGCCATGACCTGCAGCACATCAGCGACCAGGAGACGCCCAAATGTAAGGAGGCGGCTGATACTGTTTGCCCTCCGGCGCGCCTCTGGCCACCACTGACCCAAGGTCCCCCCTAGAGGCATCCACAGCCTTGGGTTCCTCCCTGCTGCCCCTAGCCAGCTTTCCTAGGCCCAGGGACCGGACCAGGTAGGAGGACTGGCCTTGCTTCGTGCCTGCCTGCCCCCACCCCTCATTCTTTTTCCCTGCAGCATCTGGTGGTTTCTCTCCTCCTCCCTACCCCAGTGCCCAGTTCTGGCCCCTTTCTCATCTCCCCAGGCTGGCTAAAAACTAAGTTTTCCAAATAGAAAATGTATGCTACAGATTTCATTCCTATAGTGGAAGTGTCTTACAGCTCTTCTGTTTAAACTTTAGTTGGCCTCTTAATTTATTTAAACGTTAGAATAATTAAGCCTCATGATGAATGTGCCTTTGTAACTGGAAAGTACTGTACTCTTGGAATATTCAAAAATCGTCGAAGAATGAACAAAGATAGTATGTGAATGAGTTGTACTTTTATACACAAAGCATGCAAGTACTTGTGAAAGTTTTTCCTTGTTTGGTGGTGTAAGGTAAGCCTCTGAGTGGTTTTACACACTAGGTAGTAGATGGGCAGTGTTGGATGAGAGCCCAAAATACTCTTTATATCATTCTTTAGGATTTATAACACATTTTCATGTATGTCTCATGTATCACCCTGTCTCTACAAAAAAAAAAAAAAAAGATTAAAACTTAACCAGCTACGGTGGCTTGCACCTACAGTCTCAGCTGTAAGAGGATCACTTGAGCCCAGGAGTTTGAGGCTTCAGTGAGCTATGCTGGCTCCATGGCACCATTGCACCACTCCAGCCCGGGAAACAGAGTGAGACCCTGTCTCTTTACCAAATTGTTTTTTGCCTAAAACAGCTCTTTGTTTTTACATATTTGATATATGGAGCCAGCGTCTGATACTAATTGACCACAGCATCACTTGCTGCTTGAGACTTTCCCTGAAATGTGCTGAAATAGCAGCACAGAGGAGGGTGGTTATATTTGATAAGTAGAAGGAGGAAGGCATGTATATGATTCATCTACAAGTTGCATCAGTTTATTTAGGTGCAAGTTTTAAAAAGAAGTCCCAGACACAGCCTGGTTTTATTCCACGTACGTGGAGAACTTCGTTGATTTTTGTATTCTTCAGTAGAATTGGGACATTGTGGCCTTTATTTTCTTTACATTTATTGCTGAAAACTTTTCTCAAGACTGTTAAAAGTGATTAAAATGGATGTGTAGCTTTAAAAAGAATCTTTTCTACTCATCTAAATTATTACATTTTTCCTTCTTCTTCCTCTGCAGATTTTGCTTCTGACCATCCAAGGGAAAGCACACTCTTCCTGAGAAAATATCAAATGAGTGGTAAGACAATATGGTTTCTTCCTCCAAGCAAAAACTACAAACTTTCTGTTTTGTGTATTACAGAACATATTTAGAGGAACTCAGATATTAGATAAAAATTTTTCAACTTTTCATATATTTACTTGTCTTATTTTAATGTGTGACATAATTTCCTTTAGTTGTCACTGTTCATGGAAACATGCAGACTTTGTGTTTACACAATTGGTGACATTGTTATCAATGCAATTAATTGGCCACATTATTTAATGTAGTAGTCATGGATTTATGCCTTTTTCTTCATACGTCTTTGCCATTTTTCCCTTGCTCCAAAGAGTATATTTTAATGATGAGTGATAGGATTTAGGCTACAGCTTGGATTTCACTTGAACAAACCAAAAGAATCCATTGTTCTAGATTGGATCTGTGATTTTGGCCTCCTTTTTACACAGTGCTCTAACCACATGAGCCTATCACATCCATGTTCATACTACTCAGAACTTATTCACTCAAATGTAATGGAAATGTAAATATGGCCTGTGCCATTTTCCAGGTTAGCCTTAGTGTGTGAAACTAGTGTAAATTTTCCACATCCTGCTTGTTTAAAGATGAGAATTAAAACTGTAGGAGTTTTCTGTACTCCTGCTTATTTTTTGTAACATTCTGCTAAATCTTACTTTATTTTCAAAAAAAGCCATACACCATGTTTTTTAGTTATTTTCAACAGCAAGAATACAAGACGTGGGGGTTCTATAATAACATCTGAAGTAACGCAGCACAATAAAAAATGGGTTTCTCTCCTGCATTTTCATAGTTTGTGTGGACTTTGCCTGTCTTGAGCTGGTAACTTCTGGTTAGGATTGTTGTATTTCTCAGTTTCTTCCAGAACCATGGGCTTCTCACACATAGAGTGCATGGAAGTGGAAGAAAACCTACCCCATGTCCTCGTCTCTTCAGCAGTGAGAAATGTGTGTCAGTGAGACCAGTTCAACTTCAAAGGAGGAGGCATTGTGGAGAACAAAGTGTGGCCCAAGTCCCCCTTGTAGCTTTTATTCTTTGGACCTGTGTTAGAACAAAATGATTTTGTGTGCTGAGGATACCATGTTCAATTTGGTTAGACACTCATTTTAACATTTGAGTTTAAGAGAGGCTACTTTTCAGTTGTGTAAAGACCCATTTATTTTTTCAGTAACATATTAGTAGATGACCGATAAGTCCTTTGGGATGCTTGCAGGGATTCTAGTGCATCTAGAGATTGGCTCCTGGCCAGAAATTGGTTCTTAGAGCTGTCAGCTATTAGATCCTGGTAATGAAAGTAAGCTATGTGTAAATGTAGAATCAGAAAACACTACTGCTTAGGGGTTCAGATATACAATAGGTAAATTTTTTATTAGCTAAATTTCTCATCTGTCCTGTATTTTGGCATTTCTATGAAGGAATACCTGACACTGGATAATTTATAAAGAAAAGAGGCTTTATTGACTCACGGTTCTACAGGCTGTACAGGAAGTGTGGTGCTGCATCTGCTTCTGTCAAGGGCTTCAAGAACCTAATAATCATGGTGGAAGGTGAAGTCATCTCTCACATGGTGAGAGAAGGAGCAAGAGAAAGTGAGAGGTGCCGCCTGCTTTTAAACAAGCAGATCAGGCCAGGTGTGGTGGCTCATGTCTGTAACTCCAACACTTTGGGAGGCTGAGGCAGGCAAATCACTTGAGGCCAGGGTCTGAGACCCGCCTTGGCCAACATAGTGAGACCCTGTCTCTACAAAAAATTTAAAAATTAGCCAGGTGTGGTGGTGCGTGCTTGCAGCCCCAGCTACTCCGCAGGCTTAGGTGGGAGGATCAGTTGAGCCTAGGAGGTCAAGATTGCAGTGAACCATAATCACGGCACTGTACTCCAGCCTGGGCATCAGAGTGAGACTCCATCTCAGAACAACAGCAACAACAACAACAAAAAGCCAAGACGATTATGCATGAACTCAGAGCAGGAACTCACTCACTACCAAGGGGATGGTGCTAAGCCATTCATGAGGGATCTGCCCCTGTGATCCAAACGCTTCCCCAGCTCCAACACTGGGCACTACATTTCAACATGAGATTTGCAGGGCACACACTTGCCTAATTTGTTTTGCCTTTCCTTATGTACATGGGGATTCTTTCATATTTGTGTAATAAAATATCTGTTAGGTCAAAAAGTAAAACTATATTTTTAGATTTTACTTTACGAGATTCATCATGCCAGATTATTTAAATTATAAATTCTGTTGGTAAGAATTTTTAAAAACGGAATTTTATCTCATTTTATATCGTGATAATCAGATGATCAGCAACTACTTTTATTTTTTTTATTTTATTTATTTTTTTTTGAGACAGAGTCTCGCTCTATCGCCCAGGCTGGAGTGCAGTGGCGCAATCTCGGCTCACTGCAAGCTGCGCCTCCCGGGTTCACGCTATTCTCCTGCCTCAGCCTCTCCGAGTAGCTGGGACTACAGGCGCCCGCCACTACGCCCGGCTAATTTTTTTGTATTTTTAGTAGAGACGGGGTTTCACCGTGGTCTTGATCTCCTGACCTCGTGATCCACCCGCCTTGGCCTCCCAAAGTGCTGGGATTACAAGCGTGAGCCACCGCGCCCGGCCGCAACTACTTTTATTCTATGGTATTTATACCGGAATTGATTAGTTATTTTTTCATTCTTAGTGCAAGAAAAGAGGAGGAGCTCTCACCTCTATTATGAAAGTAAGCTTTTGAAAAGTTAAGAAATTAATTGTTTGAATTAAAAGTCTATCTGTCATGATTCTTTAAATATTTAACAGGGAGCCAGTGCTGTTAGCATGATCCTTTTTTGATGGAATTTCTAAATTTCTTCTATTTTCCTAAGTATCGGATTTATTCAGGAAAGTCTTTAGCTTACTATGCCCATTTTTAAGGGTGTCTGACATTTAAGTTACACAATTTGGTTGTGATATAAATATCTGCCTTAAATATTTAATCTTTTGCATTCAAATAAAATTAAAAATAGCTAAGTCCACTTTCTTCAACACTTTCTGCTGACTTCCTGTCATAGCAGGTGAAAGCATAGCATCCTCACTCCACTGTGACCTTATTTCTCTCTCTGTTTCTTCCACCTGTAACACATTTTTAATTAAATCACTAATTGATATTTACATGATTATGGGTATGCACATATTATTCACTGCTGAGTCATATAGTATTCTGACTGTGCCTCCTCCTTGTACGTGCTTCATTTTTTCTCTTAAATATTTCTGAAATCTGAACGCTTCCGTACTTCTACCAGATAACCCCCCTTTTCCTATCCCATGATAGCTCATAAAGCCAAATACGACTATTACCCCCCAGCTGGCCTCTTTGTTTTCATATCCTTCATTATTTTGTGTATGGAATTAATTTTCTGACTATGTTCCTTTGCCTCTTTTTTGACAGCTATTCTTCCCCAAGTGTTGTAACATTTGTCACATGCCTAACAAAAATAATGTTTTATCTACTAAAACATATGTTGCATGTTTTTTCTTGGAGCAACTTTCCTTGGCCTTTGGTTATCCTCCTCCAGGATAGATTATGTTTCCCTAGGCTGTCCTGGGCCTGTTTTCCTGGGAGCCCTCTCTGAACTCTTCTGCACCCACTCATGTTGGATCCCTGAGTCCTAGACTGTGCATTGCCCTCTGCCTTGTGTTACCCCCCAGTGGTGCTGGAGAACAGTTTCCGAGGAAAGGCTCATGGACACATATGTATAGAGATCTAGCCTCTCTCAAAACCCCTCCTTTGTTATAGAGTATAAAATTCTAGAGTGAAAACTAAATTTCATGGCTCTAAAGACATTTCTCTATTGTGTTTTCATTATACTGTTCTTGAAACTGTTGCCTTTGTGTGATGCATCATATGTAACCAATTTTTATATTTCTTGAGCTTTTTAGGATCTTCTCTATTCCTGGGATTCTGAAATTGTACAATACAGCTTCGTGGGGACCTTTTATTTTATTGTGGCCATTAAGCCTGCAGACTATCTCTTTTAGAGAATTTTCTTATTTTCTCTGTTTTATTATTATTATTTTAGTATTCTTATGATTCAGATGTTGGGCCTCTTAGACCAGTATTTCTGCATTGATCTTTAATTTCTTCCCCTCCTATTTTCCAGTTTGTCTTTTGTTCTGCTTCTTAGAGATTCTTTGACTTTCTGTGCTAACCCTTCTATTGAATTTTTTTTATCTCCTTAAGGGTATTTTAAGATTTTTTTAAAAAGTTTTGCTCCTGAATTTTTACTGGTCCCAAGACTTCCTTTTTCCTGTTGTTTTGATCTCTCATTGAAGGCTTCTCTCAGATGTGTGGTGGTCTTAGGCTTTTTCTATTTGGAAGCAGAACCTTTGTTCACTAAGGGGTTTCATTGTGGGGATTTGGAGGTCAAGCCAGCTTTTCTTTTGGAGGACATCAGTGTATTATATGAGGGTATGAGGGTATTTTCTTTACAATGGTTGTTTTCTTCCAAGAAGTGTCTCCCAATTTTCTGTCTGGGCAGTGCAAGCATGGCTGCTGGCTTTCTAGAAGCAGGGTTGAGAAGCAAGGTGGAGTTTCCCTTTGCGTGTGCAATTTAATCCCATTTCCTAGGTTTCAGCCCTAGTAGCTCTGAGCCCAGAAACCCTCAGGTATAATATATCCAGAGAATGCGCATACAGATTCCTTATAAGATGGGAGAGGAGGTGGCCTTGGGGCTCTAAGCACAGCTTTACAGTTGACCTTGCTGGCTTCTGTTGTATATTTCACCCTACCTTCCCAGGTACCATGTGCTTCTGATTTTGGAGCCTGGGTTGGGTTCTTCAAAACAAAGAAGGTTGCTTGCTTCTGTCCAGGTCACTCCCTGTCAGCTCCAAAGTTGTGCTTCCATGGCGGTTGCCGCTCCTCTATCTGCTTTTCACCTTGCAGCATTGACTCAGGATCATCCGCCATCAATCCTGTCTCCTGGTCCTGTGTATAACGTTTTATTTTATGACTAATACTAATGAGATTTCAGAAGGAAGAGAAAATAAATTTCTGGTCAATCCATCATATTTAATCCAAATTTAGAACCCATATGTAAGTGTAAATCTAAGTTTAAATTCAACATAGTTATGACATTAATTCAGACAATTTCTATTTATACCTCCAATAAGCATATTACACTTTTCCACTCAGGCCTTGTGTAAGAATTCTATTCAAACTCCATACATGCCATGTGGTCCCATTGCTGTGCAACATAGATGGAGCTGTTTTTGTTAGTGCACAAAGTGTTAGAAATTTTTAAGTTAGCTAAAAGTCATTAATTGTTTAAAAAATATCTGAAACATGTCTTGTAAAAAAATGGGGAGAAAAAAGTGATCTTGAGAGTTGAGCAGGGTAACTCACACCTGTGTCCCAGCACTTTGAGAGGCTGAGGCACACAGATTACTTGAGGTCAGGAGTTCGAGACCAGCCTGGCCAAAATTAGCCTGGCATGGTGGTGCTCACTTGTATTTCCAGCTACACAGGAGGCTGAGGCAGGAGAATTGGTTGAACTTGGGAGGCGGAGGTTGCAGTGAGCTGAGTTCAGGCCACTGCACTCTAGGGTGGGAAACAGAGCAAGACTTCCAAAAAAAAAAAAAAACCACAGACCAATATATGTTCCTTATATGAAATTTTAAATAGAACAAAATGGGAACAGATATCACCTAAAGCTGTACCAACTAGTCTATGTTTTGGTGCATCTTCTTTCTGTTCTTTTTATTCTCATATATGGATTTTTCCTCAGAAAAAGCTTTTGTTATGGCGTAGTATTATGCTGTATTACCCCTAATAGTAGTGACCTTAAGGGATACCTTCTTTGACTTTGAATGGAAGTATCTCAATGAGTCCATTTTCATTTTTCATGCTATATTTGTTTTTTGAGGCAATAATCGTATGTACATTGACCCACATACACTGTTAATGTAAAGTATATACATTAATAGAATAGCTTAAGAGACATAAGAGTTTAGCTAGAGTTAAAACATTTCTACCTTGAAGGAGAATTTGGTCCTTCAAATAGTAATATTGTTCAAAAACATCTGGGATTTTTGTTAAGTAGTAAGTGAATTTATAGTAAAAAGCATCTGAAACAAGCAAAATGTTGTTAAGAAAGTATGGATATTTCTGATTATTGGCTACAGGCAATTTTTAAATACTCTGTACTTTTATAAACTACCATTAGATCTTCTCCCTACCCTGTCTTTCATGTACTTGTGGGAGACCCTGATGGAAGAGTGTGATAACATGATGTAGACAAGCATATCCCAATAGGAGGAAAGAAGGCTCATCTGAGTTATTTTTTTAAAGCTACAATAATTGGTATTTTGTGGTTTTAAATAATGCTGTTGATCTCTTCAACTATTTGGTGACTAGGATTTGGTTACTGCCATTATTTTTAAGAAAGAGCAATTTTTTTTTTCTTTTTAGAGGAAGTCTTGCTCTGTCATGCAGGCTGGAATGCAGGGGCATGAGCTCAGCTCACTGCAACCTCCACCTCCCGGGTTCTAGCAATTCTCTGCCTCAGCCTCCTGAGTAGCTGGGATTACAGGCATGCCTGCCACCACACACAGCTAATTTTTGTATTTTTAGTAGAGATGGGGTTTCACCATCTTGGCCAGGCTGGTCTTGAACTCCAGACCTCATGATCCACCCGCCTCAGCCTCCCAAAGTGCTGGGATTACCAGAGTGAGCCACCGCGCCCGGCCAGGAAGAGCATTTTTTTAAACATAGATGAGGCAGTTTCCATATTGACTGTTGCACTCTGGACAAATGAATAGATACTTCAAAAGTGTTTTAGAGATACTTTATTTTCTACAGGGCTCAAAAGGTTCACTGTCACCTCTCTGATAGCACTGCAGATAAATTTTCACCGATTTGTAACTGTAGGAAGATTTATCTTCCAAACTGTAACTGATTTAAATAACTTGTCAAGCATTTATTGAACTCCTGAATTTCTCCCACATTCTGTGCTCAGCAGCTGCGATTAGGAGAGGAAGGGCCCTCCCTCCCCTGGAGAGGCTTACTTTCTCACCAGGGGGATGCTCTGCAGGCAATTGCCATCATGTAACACACGGTGAATTAGACTGACGAGTACACAAAACCGGAAATGTTTTGTGGTGTGGCTGCTGGCAGAGGGATCCCAGAAGGCAGAGGAGGTGAAGCTTGCTGGGACAAGGGGGAAAGAAATGGGTATTCCGGGCAGAGAGCAGCATGAGTGAAGCAGGACAGTGCCATGATGTGTGTCAAATAACTTACGGAATAAAATCAATCAACTTTTGAAATGAATGTAAAGTATTCTTGGAAGTTCTCATTTGAGTAATGTAATAGTCTTATGTCAACATGAAGTGAAAGTTAAATTCCCAAAGTTGTTTTCATCATCTGATTTCTAGATGTGAGAGAGTCTTAAAGCAGTAGTTTTTCTATCTTCCCCCAAGGAAACAGGCCCAGAGAGACCTATGGCCCCTCACTTGTTTGGTCACTGGGCCGCCCTGGCACACAGGGTCTCTGACTCTAAAACGCTGGTTCCATCACACTGTCTCTTGAATGAGTACACTTAGGATTAGTAACTTAGTGAATGTAGTATTAGGTCTTTATTTACTGCAATAAAAATGCTCTTGTGCCAATATTATTTAATGTATGATATTTTGTTGTAGTTAGTGAATAACAGAAATAGAAAATCTCAGCTGCTTTTTACTGCATAATAAAAAAACATGAAATATTATTTTAAACTTTTCCCATTATTTATAAAGGGAGTTCATAATAGACGCTTGCCAGGTTTGATGATTAGTATCACAGCAAGGGCAGCATTTTATAACCCATTCCTCAAACATCATCTGCGGAAGTTAAGCGCCTCCAATGAGTTTCCCATAGAGCTGCTCACGATACCATACCCAGGCAGGTCACGGGGCATAAGAAATACCTTAATGCTTTATTGTTTGACATTTTGACTAAGGAAAAAAGCCCACACTTCTGTAGGTTCAGCCTATTGTGACATTTTTCTCTATCTTCCTTCTCCTTCAGATACCTCCATGGGTTCTTGATAGAAAATACAGCTCATGTTCGACCATATTGCTAGATAACAGCACAGTCAGCCAGCCTCATCTTAGACACACACTAGAAAAGTGAGTACAATGAGGCTGCCAAGGGCTGAGTGACAGACCCCCATATGCTAAAAGCATCCCTGCCATCCTCTGTCATTTCAGCCATTTGGTTGCCCTTTTCAGCAAGCAGTTTAAGAAACTGATGTCAATTATATATGGATTTCTGGGACCTAAATATGAATTTTCTGTTTCTCTTTTAACTTTAGATGCTGTGTGGTAGAAGGAAAAGCCAGATAGCAAATAAGCAATCCCAGAAAAAGCACAGCTATTTATTTAATTCATTCATGTTATGATAGTGTTGAACTTAATGGGAAGGAGAGGTGCTTTTTATTGGATGTTTCTGGGAAAAATTATTAGTTCTTTATGGGCTACAGGCCTAAGATGATGGGTACTACTTTGAAAACTACTCTTGGATGAAGGAACAGCTTGTCCTCCAGTGGTACCATAGTGTATCTGCATTTAAATTTTCCCATCATGCACGAGCACTTCATAGGTCGCAATCATAGATGCCTTTTCAAAACGCCCTTGAATGACGGTTTCAAGTTTATTTAAAAAGTCACAACAAAGCCCAGTTCCGTTGGAGGTGTCCAGGGAATATTATTAACATCTCATTAAATTATGAGTGTTGATTTTTGGGAAAACAGTTTGAGAACTACTACCTTAGCCTGTTAATGTCCTTATCCCTAACTTAACTTTCCAGTCTATAAACATGACTAGCTTACAGGCTTAATTTTGTTTCTAATGTACTAGCTTTTTAAGCTAATTTGTCAGTAATTTCCACTTTAATTAAAATTGTGGGGTGGGGGGAGGGGGGAGGGATAGCATTAGGAGATACACCTAATGCTAAATGATGAGTTAATGGGTGCAGCACACTAACATGGCACATGGATACATATGTAATAAACCTGCAGATTGTGCACATGTACTCTAAAACTTAAAGTACAATAATAAAAAATGGTAAATTTATGCTCATAATAATGTTACTTTCCTCTCTCACGTATAACAATTATTGAGATCAAATTCTGTTTCAGCAGGAACTGGACTCCACCTATGTCTAAAGCCCTGAGGTTTGGCCTCTACGGAGTCATCACCTAATGTTTGTATTCAGCCCTAAGTAAAAAGCCACTCTGTTTTGGCTAGAGTCCCTGCTTTCTTCTGATTTCAAAAGATTCTGATGTTTCAGTATGCAATTCAAAAGTAGTTTTTAAGCTTCACCTTGCTTAAACAAGTAGAGATTCTGCTTTTTCTTCCAGCATAGTCTAATTCTTATAAGTTTTTTTTAAATAGGATTTTTTTTCTTTTTTAGAGATGGGGTTTTCCTGTGTTGGTCAGGCTGGTTTCAAACTCCTGGGCTCAAGCAATCCACCCAGCTCTGCCTCCCAAAGTGCTGTGATTACAGGCAGGAGCTACCACGCCTGGCCTAGAAGTTTGTTTTTGAAGTACAGTTAGTTTTAATTTGCTCTCAAATTTTAGAAGGGATCATTTGGTATATTTACTTTTGATGAAATGAAGGTTTACTGAGCAAATTAATACATCAAATTGGCTTTTTGGAAAGATTTTGAAAAATGTTTTTCATGGTTAGTAGTCCATTGTTCTCAAAGGGATGAGTGAGCCATATTAGAATCACATATACATGTTTCTTCAAAATATATGTCTGCAAACACATGCGTCTTCCCAGCTCCACATTCCCTCCATCGCTGGGCACTCACAAGCCTTTTAGAAAAACATTTTAAGTACGTGAGGCATCATTATATGGATAAAAGCATCCCAGATGATTCTGACCTTAACCCTAACTCAGTCGTTCCCAAACTGTGCTGCACATTGGAATCACCTGGGGAACTTTGCCAACAACCCTGAAGCCCAAATCATACCCAATGCAAATTAAATCAGAATGTCTCCAGCTGGCAGTAAGGCTGTTTTTAAAGCTCCTTGAGTGATCCAGTGTGCAGCAAACATGGGGGCCAGTGCTGCCTTTGCGTGGAGGATTGATGGTTCTCATGTATAAATTACACGTTTTCCCTGTCATTTGCTCTTCTTTCTACCCATAGAGCCTTTCGTCTGTGCAAGTCATTTCTATGTATGTGTGCATATGCTTAAATTTAAACCATACCATAGTGTTTCGTGAACACCTGCAGTTCACAAAAGCACTATGTGGAGACCTTGGACAAATCAGTGTGAAGCCTTGGTTCTCTTATTTGTAAAATGGGTGGTTCATGGAGTGTCATGTAAGGTTCAGTGGTCTTTTCAGCAGGTAACTTCAAATTCTGTGATTTTGAAATCAATTTGGAGATGAAACTGTTTGAGGCACTATAGAAATATCCATCTTAGATACTAATAATGTTCTAAGGCCTACTTTTTACAACTCAAATTTGCCTTCTCGAATTATTCTGAGCCTCATTTTAAATGCTGAGGGCAAATGGAAGCACAGAACTTATCCAAGAGAAGCCCCTGTTTGCTGCCACACAACATCTGAGGATGACTTAGGACCACAGTAACATACATCTCAAGAGTTGTATTTGTTCACTAATATTTTGTTTAAACGAATGTGGAAATACCTGTCATGAGCATTGTATGATGCAGTGTTACACTGTGTGTTTAGTGCTGCTTATATCAGGATAGCTAAAAGTGTCATTAATTTTGTGTGCATTATGTTTACTAATAAATTTTCTGCTAATAATTATGCATAGGTGATTTTAAATTACTTTATTTGGTATAAAGCGCATTCATTATGTGCTTTTATGGAAATAATGACAAATGGGTGAGTAGGTGATGGTGAACTAAATGAGCTGAAATGCAGGGCTTAGCCACTTAAAAAGCAAAACATTACTGCATGGCCTAAATAGAAGCATATGTACACATAGATGTAAGTGACTTGCACAGGATGAAAGGTTCTATGGATAGAAGAGCAAATGACTGGGAAAATATGTAATTATTTATATATACTAACCATCAGCAGAAATGTCTTCTAACAGCATATTGCCTAGCATTTTGGTTCTCCTATTTTCACTATAAAGCCAGAGAGCTAAAACAAAAGAAAAGTGCTCACACAGTACTGTTTCGAACAAGATGATTTCAGGGCCACTGAGAGGGTTCCCTCCACCCCCTTTTAAAAACATATCTTCAGGCCAAACAAATGATAAAATCAGTTCTTACAAATATATTTTTCCCTCCACAGTGTGACTTTGGCAATATATTACAACATAAAGCACAGGTGAGCTCTTTGAAAACCTGCCTTGTTACTCCAGCTCATCACTTTGTATAATATGACACACGCTGTTAGGTCATAACTATAGACATAAGCTGTAGAGTGCTTATTTTACAGTATTAAAGTGAATCATTCGTGGGTTTTTGTAAGACTCTTTTACCTCTTAAATTATTGAGGGTCTCAGAGTGTATTTTTAAATGTCTTGTTTGCAATTTATTGTAAAGAAGAAAGAAAAAGATGAACTAGCCTCATGCAAATATATAGTAGAAAAAATGTGTATTTTTAAAGCTTTCAGGTAATTGTGGGTATTCTTTAGCCACACCAAAACTTCACAAGTGCTGATTTATTAAAATAGTTATAATGGGATTGTACATATCAATGAATTCATTCCACTAATACTCACTGATCTTTCTTGTACAATAAATGGATCTTTCCCCTTACCAGCTTTTATAATATTATGCATTGGCTATTTGGAAAATATTAACTCATGTTCATCTCTAGTGTCAAAAACTCCCTTTCATTAGTATCACCATGATTATAAAAATGTCTTCAAATATTGAGATGCTGTCAAGCTCACAGTAGTAGGTATGAGTTTTCCAAGTCCTGATTTTATCTTGAAAGCGTTAGCTTTATTATACACAACAAATACTTGTTATTTTCCTTGAAATGACAGACTCACTTGACTTCTTTTTGAAAATGATAGTCAGTCATACTTTCAGACAGAAATGGTATTCTGTGAAAAATTGGCTTGTTCAGCTCACAATTAAATCACAAGTGCTTTTCTTTAACATGACCATACTTCAGTATGCAGAAGTGCTTTATGTGAACTTCCTACTTAGAATACTAAAAAGAGATTTCAGGATTTAATAACACCATTAATTTTTACTGTTTCATCAAGGACATTCTTAAGTGAAGCTGGCTACTTTAACAAAAACTGCAAGGGACAGTGAAGAGTGGAATGAATACTAGCGTAATTTGGTACTACAGCCTTTATTCATACTGAGAAACCAGCAGTTTTACCCACTTTTGCTTTTATGCAATCACTACAAGTGTTGAACAGTGAGAAAGCAAGCAATGTCTTAATACTTTTAGAAAGTAATAAATTATTCTTATGTTTCATTTTCAATCAGTTTCTCAGGTTGAATTAGTATTCTTATAAGAACATTTAGGGCCACAGGTGGTGGTTGACACCTGTAATCCCAGCACTTTGGGAGGCCAAGATGGGAGAATTACTTGGGACCAGGAGTTTGAGACTAGCCTGAGTAATGTGACAAGACCCTATCTATACCAAAAAAGAATTAAAAATTAGCTGAGCATGGTGGTGTGCACATTTCATCCCAGCTACCTGGGAGGCTGAGGCAGGAGGATCGCTTGAGCCCAGGAGTCAAGCCTGCAGTGAACCATGTTTGTACCACTGTGCTCCATCCTGGGTGAAAGAAAAAAACCCTGTCTCAAAAAAAAAAAGAAAAGTTGTGACATCATGGGCCTTCTAGGGAATCTCAGGGGTCCACAAACCATATTTGGAGAACCGCTGGTTTCCAAAATGAGCACACAGTGTGTTAGTTTTTTAAAGTCCATTAAAGACTGGCCTCTTTTAAAATAAAAAGGCAATTAAGTTTGTAACTCAAACTACTTAAACAAATATGATAGATGTATACTACAGGAAGATTGGGGAAATCTGAATCTCATTCACATTTATTGAAAGTTCTAAAAACTTTATTGGCAACCACTACTGCTTCATAAAATGTTCTTGTGTTCCAGCATGAGGTTAGAGGAGTGAAAGTAGATATAATTTATTACCATTGCCTGTTAGTGGGGGTCAATATTTAAAGGCAAGTCTGGCTCATCAGTGTAGAAAAGACTTCACAGTTCAGGACATTATGTGCTGAAGAAAAAGAGGTCAAGAAACCCTCTGAAGGCCAGGATCCAGGAGAAAAATTTGCAAAAACTGTTTTGGTGAACAAATTTTAGCAAAGCAAACAAGGTGTATCTCCCTCCACCCTCCATGCCCTACTCCCAGCAGGTACTTTACTGAGATGTTAACAATTCCCGAATCAATTTCATAAATGCACATTCTTATTTTATAGATCTGCAAATAGATCTCTGGCTATTTTGGAAGAGCCAATACATCCACTTTCAGTAAGTGTCACTTTCTTTAAGGTTCTATTTTTGTCTCATAGACTTGCATTTAGTTCATGCTGAAGTCAAAATCACCCACCTTTAAGTCTTCCCTCTGTTGTGTCTAATCATCTTATATAAGGAGTGTTGTCCAGTGGGCATGCTGGAGTAAGAGCTGACTTGCAGCTCGGTTTAATTAGTGCACTAAGGGGAGTAAATATACCATCCAAATAACAAAATGTGTCATTTAAAAAAATAATTTTCTATAGCACCAAACAATATAAACATTTGTAAATAGTCCTGACAAATATGCACAATCTCTGTGAATAGAACTAGAAAACAATTTAAATTTAAATCAGTTTAAATGCTATAAAAAGTTAAAAACTTCCTTCTTCACATATGATAGCCACAGGGCTACCATAGGGCCTATGTTTGCAGAAAACCAAAAATATTCTAAGATCCTGCTGTTTATATTTTTAAAATTAAAAGACATTTATCCCATCAGAATTGTTGTAAGGGACACGTGGGCACAAATGTGAACATTGCCCTCTTAAGAGTTCTTAAAAAGTTTTCTTGAGTGGATATTTATGTTGCCTTTTTCCTTCTTCCAGGAAGAGAAGGCTCCAGGGAAATCCTTTGAGCAGGATCCCAAATGCAACTGTATTTTCAGATATTTCTGTACTCTTTTTCTAGTCATAATACTAGCAGCTCCATGTGCAATCGTAGCTTTGGTAAGATATTTCTTATCTATAAAGCATCTTTAACGACTGGTCTCCTACACAGGGTATGGCTGTGTTTCTAACTAAAAGTAGATTCCTGGAATTATCATCAGATCTTTTAAGAGAAACCTGTGCAAGCAAAGTAAATACACATATTTGAGTTTAATCTTCATTATGGTTTAAAATGATGCCATTGCTTTTATTATCACAGAATAATTGCTATTAAAGGCAGCAGGAGAGATTTCTGGTTTCTCCTTCAACAGATTCCAATGTAGATCTAAGCTGAGTCCCAGGCCATATTCCCTGGGCACTTCTGATGCATGCTGTGACTGGGAGCTACTGCTCTGAATGCTTTGTTGGTCCTGCTGACCTCTTGTGCCTGCTCCATAAATTGCCCAGGAATGTGGTGCCAGTAAGACTTGGACACAGGCTTTGCTAGATAGCCTGCTAAGCCGCAGCTGTGTCCTTACCTCTACATCATTCTCACAGAATCACTGTGGTGAGACTCATTCTGAATATGAAATCCTCTTCAGATGGCTGGGATTGGTCTACCCCTCCCTACACTAACCTGTAGAGGAATGTCAACCACACAGCCAGGAGAGAAAAGATACTTAGAGCAGTACCCTCTCCTTTAGCATCTGGCTAGAGCTTAGAAGAGAAGGCTTTTGCTGGGCACCTGCATAGAAACCCCTCCATGGGCACTGGATCAGACGCAGGCTTCTTCATCGAGCTGCAGGCCGTTTGGAATGCTCAGCACCTGCTGGCAGGAAGCAGGAGTGGAACTTCCACCTGGAGAGAGAGAGAGAGCTGATGCTGGAGGGAAAGCTGGATTGGAAGAAGGGGGTGTTCATTGTAGACAGGCTAAATTTGGTGTGCCTGTAAGATAGCAGAGTGGCCGTGTGCAGTCAATATTTGGATCCTTGGGACTGCAGCATGAATCTGAACTAGAAATAAGGAATGAAGACTAAGAGCACCTGCTCAAGGCTGGGCACAGTGGCTCACACCTGTAATCCCAGCACTTTGGGAGGCTGAGGCAGGCGGATCACCTGAGGTCAGGAGTTCGAGAGCAGCCTGACCAACATGGTGAAACCCTGTCTACTAAAAAATACAAAAAATTAGCTGGGTGTGGTGATGGGCACCTGTAATCTCAGCTATTCAGGAGACTGAGGTAGGAGAATCGCTTGAACCTGGGAGACGGAGGTTGCAGTAAGCCGAGATCGCGCCCCTGCTCTCCAGCCTGGGCAATGAGAGCGAAACTCTGTCTCAAAGGAAAAAGAGTAGCTGCTCAAATGCAGAGAAAGTGTTTAGAATGAAAGTGGAGAAGCCGGGCATGGTGGAACACACCTATAGTCCCATCTACTCAGGAGGCCGAGGCAGGAGAATCACTTGAGATCAGGAGTTTCTGTCGAGCCTGGGCAGCATAGCAAGTCCCCGTCTCTAAAAAGGAAAAGAAAAGGAGGACAGAAGATAGCTCTGTAAGGACTACCAGCATGTAAGGGACAAGCCTCCAGTAAAGTGGCTAGAGTGGGAGGAGGAAGAGCAGGACAGGATAATAAAAGAAGAACAAAAGATACGAAAGGCTGTGGTCACAGTGCTAAATGTTGCAAGAAGTTGTCTGTTCCACAAACACCCCCTGGATGCCGACCTTGTCCCACTCTTCTAAGTGCTGGGGAAGAGAAGAGGACAGGTTGAACACAGTCCTTGTCTTTATGAGCTTATGTTGTAATGAGGAAAGCATTTTTTTAGGTTGTGGAAAATAGCAAAACGATAAAGCAGGATAAAGACAGAGTGATGGGAGGGGCTCACTATTTCAGATAGGATGATCAGGAAGAGCCTCTCTAGAGAGGTCACATTTGAACAGTGACCTGACTATAAAGCGAGGACGATAAGGAGTGCTGGCATGACAGGCAGTGGGATGAGTGCAAGGACTGAGACAGGAACACATTTCATGTGTGTTCAAGGAACAAACAGCAGGGCCCCGTGTGGTGAGAGGAATGAAGGAAAGAACAGAAGAGATGAGGCCACACAGGCAGTGCCACAGCTCACAGAGCCCTTTGGCTTGCAGGCCATAAGAAGGAGTTCAACCAGTTTGATGGGGGCACTCATGGTAGATCTTGAGCAGGGGAGTGCAGTGTTCTTAATTTAAGAGGTTATGGCGACTGCTTTGGGGAAAGCAGACCACAGTTAGGAGGAAGGTTGGGGCAGAGAAGAGGACCAAGAAGCAACTAGGGTGATATAGGTGAGCCATTACCCATGGTGGTATGAAGAATCTGAAGCAGGCAGCCTACCTGTGAAGGCAGGCATAGAGGGATTGCACACAGATTGGAACAGGGTAACTCACATGTACGTATTAGTCCCCAGGAGCTAGGCCAATGGCAATTCCCTGGACAAGATTAAGGCCAGCTTGGGGAGTGGAGCCTTAGGGTGAAGGGCTCTGGTTTGTAGGTGTCAAGACTCCAAGGACCTTGGCAAGAGGAGTCTCAGGCAAGTGATGGGGGTGGGTGAGGTGGGTTAATGAGAGATGGGAGGTGAGGAGCTGGCAACAGGGCCTGATGCTGTAAGCAAATGAGAGGATGCCCCTGGGGAGCTGTGGGGAGCAGGATGGGAACAGGAAACACATTTGTACTGGGGAAAATCTCTGGCAGAGAGGGAGAAAGTCTTCAAGAAGAGGTGATTTGGAGAACAGTATTCTACAAATGTGGGATGGGATCCACCGTGCTGACAGAAGAGTTGGTGTTAAAAAAGGAGATTTCTCACTGACCCAGGAGGGCAAGTGGTATCAGTGAGTGTCAGCAGCTCCAGCTTACCAGTAAAGGTGACAGGAAGTTGAGGGCTCACCAATGCTGTTCTTGAATCCTGGTGGAGTTGAACCCTGGGAGGGAGGGTCATTCCTAGGATACTCGATAGTGCAGAGTTAGGGGGAAAGGGAGAAGAATCTCTCATAAGAACATATCACGTTCAACAGCCATTTGATTTTGAAAACACAGTTGAGTTTGGAGAACATTGCCAGATCTGAGCCGCCAATCTATAACCTTTGGACAATAAATGAACTCTCTTAAAATGAACTGTTCTCCTTTGGTCTTGATACAAAGACTTCAAGTAGCATAGAGACATACTCTTCTGCAGAGCACCCTCTGGGGTAGCAACGCCTCACAGCTCACCTCTGTCACCTTCACTCAGCTGGTCCCTCACCCAGTTCCTTATAGGATAGAGATTGGAAAGACAGAAAATGCTTTCTGAGATTGTCTCACAAACTGCTTGGCAGGTTGAGAGGAACCCCAGGGATACAGAAGCCGACAGCTGTCTGTACTTAAAAACCAACCAAATTGACTGAATGCAGATACTGTAGGACAAGAAATGAGTTTTCATGAAGTGATTATGGAGACATGGGAAATAGGGGCTGTGAGCAGGATCCTCCTTTCACACATATGCGTTCCTTAACAAGGCACTGAATATGGAGATTATTTCTGAGCCACAGAGACCTGCATTTGTCATGCTGTCTGCATGGCAGGCATTGGGAAGTGCTCTTGACCCACAGTTCCTCAGCTGGTGTCCCAAGAGTGGGTTAGTTATTGTGAAAAGGAGAAGACAACAGTGTTCTCAGTATCACTTGGGCATTACATTTTCAAGCATGGCACACCTGTAAAATTCCTACCTGCCAGCCAGGTGTGATGCCGCACACGGACGGCACTGGAGTGTTTCCTGAACAACCTTTATCTGCACTGGGCCTGAGTTTGTGCTGCCTTTCATGAGTATGAAGGTGCTAATGGTGCCTCTCTTTATGCCCACAGGGATGTCCAGGCATCCCTGTGACCAAAATTGGGCTGGAAATGTCTATGGGCAGAGTAGGCTGCAGAGGTATCTCAATATGACTGTGATTTGGCCTCTTGCTTTGTCTGAGCAAAGTCTCTGCAGAGCATAAGAATAAAAGGCACTTACTTTGTGGTCAAAACCAGAAGAAATCTTTCATTCTTAAATGTTCGTATCACCACATTTAAACTGAACGGAAATCAAAGAGCAGCACTCTATTTTGCAGGTGTACATTGAACGACTTCTAACTAATGCTAACATCGATCTTTGTCCTACTAATTGGAAAAAGATTGTCCTTGGAGCCATGCTTCTTGCCTCCAAGGTTTGGATAAATTGTGGTCTGTAGAGTGTGGATGACAGCCAGAATCCCAAGGACATTGCAGTTGAGAACATGTGAGTTTGTAAGGTTTTGGCGAACAGTGTAACCAATTTCCATACCTCATTTGCTCTCCAAGTTAACATTGTAAAAAATATCTTTATAGGTTTCATTGTGCAGATAAAGGAAATAGGCATAAGACAACAGACTTCTCTCTATCCAGCTTTAGTGTAACAGTTTATATTTTCCGGCATTCATGGGTAGGTCTTGATGTGTTATTGTTGTAATAACCTCCTGGATAAGCTGAAAAGTATTTTTCTGATTGTTTTTTGGCAAACCTCTTACAAGTGTACTATGAGAATGACACAGTACAGTAAATATCTTTATAGGTTTTTAGAAGCTATCTGCCAGTTTCAGTCCCTTTTTAAAGGGCAAACATCTGGCCTTTGAAATAATTGGCCACTGTTAAGGTCTTAAGGACTCTGGACAATGGAGAAGTTTTAGCTTCAACCTAAGTCCCCCATTGTGTAGTTGCTTTTGCTGGTCCTTTCCTCCCCCTTTTATCTGAAGATCTTTTTTTATAGGAACTTTGAGATATGACGTTAAATAGCCACAGATTCCTGTACCCTGGCCCCTCCCCACTGGGAGTGTTGCGTGTGTTTGGAAATCAGCCTGATGAGTTAGAACCTCCAACATTCGCCTGTGGTGTGAAAAGCATTTCTGGGGCATCTCCCCATGCCCACCACACTCACAAGGCTCCATGGGTACTCAGACATCCGCGGCAGCACTCTGGGGTCTGGAGTTGCCCATGGCAGTGCAAGGAGACTTGCAGAGGCATGAGTTCCTCCCAGATGCACCAACACCACACAGCTTCACCAGGACTCCCTTCCAATCCAGCCTCATGACTGCTGTGAAGGGATGGGCCCTGGAGCTGGCAGGCAGGGTAAGCAGGGAGGTGTTTCCAGCAGAGCCTTCCTGGGTGCCCGCTGGACAGTGAGGACAGCTGTGCAGGTTGCATCTATGCAAGACAAGGGAGCAGCTCTTGTTCACATTGAGCAGCAGCAGCCCATCAAGATCATTCCAGGCAATGGCACAAGTTAGTTTTGTGACCATTGTCCATGACTCCAGATAATACTATCATTCTGAATCATCTCAGTGTATGTCTGCAATTGAAGATACAGTGTCTATTGTAGATATACCTCAGTGTATATCTACATTTTAAAATGACCCCTTTGTGGCTGAGCTCAGTGGCTCATGCCTGTTATCCCAGCACTTCAGGAGGCTGAGGTGAGTGGATCCCTTGAGCTCAGGAGTTGAAGACCTGCTGAGTAACACAGTGAACCCCGTCTGTACAAATTTTTTTAAAAAAATTATCTGGGCATGGTGGCAGGCAACTGTAGTAATCCCAGCTACCTGGGAGTCTGAGGTGGGAGAATTGCCTGAGCCTGGGAAGTTGAGGCTGTAGTGAACTGTGATCACATCACTGCACACCAGCCCTGGGTGATGGAGCCAGACCCTGTCTCGAAAACAAAAACAAAAATCTATTTTTGCCACCACTTTGCTAACAGTATAAACCAAGTGATTGTGGTGGTATTTCTGGTAGCCATTTTAGCAAACAGTGTGACCGCAAATGAATTTGAAACTAAAGGAAGTACTTTGGGCGTTGCAAACACTAAAGTGGCCTTGATCATAGTCATCCATTTGAAAACTGGTCCCTGAAAGGAAACAAGGTTTGTGACTGCCTGAGTCCTCCTTGCCTGCTGCCTAGCCAGAGCTGATTTATTAAGACAGGGGAATTGCAATAGAGAAAGAGTTTAGTTTATGCAGAGGCAGCTGTACGGGAGACCAGTTTTACTATTACTCAAATTAGCCTCTCTAAAAACTCTGGGATGGTTTTTTAAAGAATAATTTGGTGGGCAGGGGGTCAGAAAGTGGGGAGTGCTGATTGGTCGCATCGGAGATGGAATCAGAGAGGGTTGAAGCTGTCCTCCTGCACTGAGTTGGCTTCTGGGTGGGGGCCACAAAACCAGATGAGCCAAGTTTGTTGATTGGAGTGGTGCCACCCGATCCCAGTACAGGGCCTGCAAAATATCTCAAGCACTGATCTTAGGTTTTACAATAGTGATATTATTCCCAGGAGCAATATGGGGAGGTTCAGACTCTTGCAGACTTCAGCTGCATGACTCCTAAACCATAATTTCTAATCTTGTGGCTAATTTGTTAGTCCTGGAAAGGCAGTCCAGTCCCCAGGCAGGAAGCAGGTTTGTTTTGGGAAAGGGCTGCTACTGTCTTTGTTTCAGAGTTAAACTATAAACTAAGTTCATCCCAAAGTTAGTTTGGCCTCTGCCTAGGAATCAACAAGGACAGCTTGGAGGTTAGAAGTTAATTCAATAATTCAAGTTATATATATATATATATATATATATATATATATATATATATATATAAAATTCAAATATATATATATTTAAATTTCTATAGACTAGTCGACATGTGAGCAGAAAATTAATTTTGGAAGTAGGTTCAGCTGGGTTTTAAGTTCAGCAAATTAGATCACCACATGTTGGCTCATGGTCTAACTGTCCCCCTTACAGGAGAACATCAAGCATTTGTTGACTTAGCCACTGGGTAAAATATTAAAAACTTTCAATAAAATATTAAAAACTTTCAAACCAAGAAACCAAATGTATTGTTCAGATACTGCTCATTTTTAAGCAATTAACTCATTACAGAGGTTACTCTGAAAACAGCCAGATTTACTCTGTGTACCTATTAATTTAGCCTTGGCGAGGGTGGCTGGATGACCATGTGGCAGAGGACAGCTCTCAGCCCTTTCATCTCCCACTGTATTCAGCTCCCCCAAATCCCATTCTGGCCAGGGGTGACAGTTGCTGAGCACTTCAGGGTTGCATTCCCAACTCAGGAGCAAGACTGCGTGTATAAGGCCAGGGCCCTACTAGAAATCACATTATAAAATGGGTTTAGTCTAGCCAAAATGTCTCTCCTTGATTTTTCTGCCTTTCAAACTTTAAAGAATATCCTTGCCCTGTCATAGTGGCAGTTTCAACTCTTCATAATACTAAGGTGAGCAGAAACTTGCATTATGCCCCCTTGACATAGCCTTGCGGGCTGGAGCAGAGGGAAGGGGATTCTTTTTGCCATGGAATGTAGCTTGCTTATGTATTTACTTGGGATGTATCCCTCTTGTAGCCTTAGAATTTTTCCTCCTCTGAGATAATAGGGTGGCTCTCCATGGGTCCATTTGTTGCCGTGGTGATGCGCCCAGTCCTCCTGTTGGTGCTTCTCTACTTCAGTTAGCCCCTTCCTGTTATTGTCCTGGTAAAAATGCCTGGAGGTCCTTCAGAGCTAATAAATGACACCCATCATTCCCATCATGTGATTGCCATTGCGGGGCTTGTGAGTGAGAATGGAGATTGAGTTGTGCAGTTGCCCTAAGGAAACTCTGAAGAATGAGCCCTGAGTCCACAGCAGGAGTGCAGAAGAGGCTTCCACCTTTCCCTCATCCCAAACTTGGGGTGCTGGGATGCAGAAGACACCCCAAGCAGCTGTGTCTTGTTTGGACATTAGTGTAGGAACCCAACCCGGCAGGCTTTATTCGTTTCAAAACAGAATTTAGAGCATCCTAGTAGCTCAGAATGGTATTTTTAAAGATAACCCACTTGACTAGAATTGTCTTATATTGGTTTTATTGTGTTTCTCCTTCCCTAGGGGCAAGATGGAGAAGTGTTTCTTAGAGCTACTTGAGTTTAATATTCATGTATCTGCCAGTGTCTATGCAAAATATTACTTCGATCTGTGTGCCTTGGCAAATGACCATAACTTGTATTTTCTATTTGGTTCTCTTCACAAAGATAAAGCACAGAAACTGGAGGTAAGGATGTGAAGTCACTTAGTGGAATTTTCCATCGGCCACAAAAGCCAACATCTGTTACAAAATCATATTAAGTAGTGATTAGGAAAATGAAAGCCTTAAAATTAACAGACCAAAGAGCTTATTTCTTTGGCATCATATTTCTTATCTGTTACAGTTTATAGAAGGATCCATATTCTTTATTAATTAATTAATTAATTAATTAATTTTTTGTTTTTTGAGACAGAGTTTAGCTCTTGTTGCCCAGGCTGGAGTGCAATGGTGCGATCTTGGCTCATGGCAACCCCCACCTCCTGGGTTCAAGCAATTCTCCTTCCTCTGCCTCCTGAGTAGCTGGGATTACAGGCATGTGCCACCACACCCAGCTAATATTGTATTTTTAGTAGAGATGGGGTTTCTCCATGTTGGTCAGGCTGGTCTTGAACTCCCGACCTCAGGAGATCCACCCTCCTCGGCCTCCCAAAGTGCTGGGATTATAGGTGTGAGCCACAGCCAATGATCCTCCATATACTTTTTTTTTTCTGAGATGGAGTTTCACTCTTGTTGCCCAGGCTGGAGTGCAATGGCACGATCTTGGCCCACCGCAACCTCTGCCTCCCGGGTTCAAGCAATTCTTCTGCCTCAACCTCCCAAGTAGCTGGGATTACAGGCATGTGCCACCATGCCTGGCTAATTTTTTATTTTTAGTAGAGACGGGGTTTCACCATATTGGTCAGGCTGGTCTTGAACTCCTGACCTCAGGTGATCCACCCACCTTGGCCTCCCAAAGTGCTGGACTTACAGGCATGAGCCACCGTGCCAGCCACTGATCCATATTCTTAAAAAATTATTGATATTCTTTCTGCTATGACCATAATTCAGAATATTTTTAATTACATTTAATCTGATTTTAATGGGTTTTGTTTTTAACCTCTATCCATTCAGACAACAATACGTGAATAAATGCAATTGTATTCCTAATTATATCTGTATACACAATACACTTACCACTCTTGACTGTCTTTTACTTACACAGTTTGGAAATTTATGTCATTGTCTACTGTATATAACACAGTGCAGTCCCATGAGTTTATTAGACAAAGCAGTAGTGGCTGAGAGACTTGTACTTAGACTGCATAAGGTGCCAGTGTTTCAAGTACTGTCTGTAGGAAGGACATGGGTTTTTAATGAAAATGGTAACTTTCATGGGACAACGTAAGATTTATGGCTTATGACCCTTGGTGAGTATACAGGAAAAATTACAACTGAAATAGACACATATAAAATTGGCACTTTTTCTGGTATCTTGGTGGTACTTTAGAATAATACATTTTTCTACCACAATGTGCAAGTAAAGTAGCACCTTATGGTGCTTCAGTCATTAGACTTCTTGGATGTTCCAAAATAGCCCAGCACACACCTGTCTCATTAAAATTTGCTTTGAGTACGTAGTAACTAATAAAGATTGGGTAGAATTTGAATCGCTGAGTAAATTGATTTTTTGGCACAAGTGCACGTTTATTATGTTGAAGGAACAGGTGCACAGGTAACAGATGATATTGTTGTTAGGATCTTGTCACAATACTTTTGAAATCTTTGGGAGTCTTATTTTATTTTTTATGTAACTGTATCATTAAGCGATGAGCCCAATTTTAAAATAACTTAATAAAGTAAGTTCCTCTTGGCTCTGGCAATCTATTCATAGCCCTTAAAGGAGATCACCTTAGTGAATGGGCGGGGAGTAGCATCCTCAGAACCTGGCCCTGTAAACCTCAGCCAAAGCAGCTGCAAAGGAACCATCTAAAGGAATCTGTATGTGTGGCTTCTCATCAGCGGTGCCTTTTTAAAAATGCTGGAGCCCGGCCGGGTGCGGTGGCTCACACCTGTAATTCCAGCACTTTGGGAGGCCAAGGCGGGTGGGTCATGAGGTCAGGAGATTGAGACCATCCTGGCTAACACGGTGAAACCCCATCTCTACTAAAAATACAAAAAATTAGCTGGGCGCAGTGGCAGGCGCCTGTAGTCCCAACTACTCGGGAGGCTGAGGCAGGAGAATGGCGTGAACCTGGGAGTCAGAGCTTGCAGTGAGTGGAGATCGCGCCATTGCCTCCAGCCTGGCGACAGAGCGAAACTCCATCTCAAAAAAAAAAAAAGTAAGTTGGAGCCCTTTTTTAAATTATACCTGTTTTCTTTTTGATTTACTTTCCTAGGCTGTCACGGCCGTGTGAATACAAAGACTTGCATCGAGATGCCGCTGCAATGAAAAGGGCTGTCAGCATGAACTTCATTGGTATTTGGTGCTCTAATGCCGTCTTATCTTAAAGAGAGAAATTAGCCTTAAAAGACCCTGAGCTTCTCAACTGTAAAGAGTAGAAAATATCACTTCTGCTGAAAGAACAACAAAATTAGGATTTTCTTTTTTTTTCTTTGTTTTGTTAATTGTTTTTGTTGTTGTTGTTGTTAGTGTTTAGGATTTTCATCGAGAGGAAGCATCTTCCAGTCAGCCACATTGTGGAACTGGTGATGGTGGTATGAACAGTGGGTGCCAGGTGCTTCCTGTCCTTCCTCTTCCACTGGGTCCAGATGGCATTCCTAGGGCACCACCTTGAACAACTCTTGGGGAGAAGCAGTGTCACATGGACACGGCACATCCCAGCTCAGAGTCCACAGTCACCCACAGTCTCAAGCAGGTGCCAGTCGTGTCCACAGTCACCCATAGTCCCTAGCAGGTGACAGTAGTCTGAACTGAGCTAGAGCTCAAAAAACTTTAGAATTGGCTCCAGATTTGTGAGAGCACCTGGGTTTGGTTCTCTGTCCACTGAGGCACTGAATACATGATGGCCCAAAACTCCCCAATGGCTGGGAGAGAGAGAGTGGCATCGGGGCGAGGCTGTCATCACTCCAAGCACCAGGGTGGCTCACGCCTGCTCATCTAGTCTTTGGAGGGAATCTGTGCATGTGAAATGAGGCCCCTACGTCACGGCTCTAAAGGAAGAGATGAAATCGGCTCATCTTCCCCCAGGCTGATAATGGTCACACCACCTAGGGAAGCAGTAAAAGACCTGGCCTTGGGATTGTTAGGCGAGCTACGGAAGTGAAAACTGAATTTACCCAGTTCCGGGAAAACAACAAAGGAGGAACATCTGGGTTCAAAACATTATCAGAAGATCATTTTCCCAGCTAATCTTGCCCTGGTGCATTGCATGGTCTCAGCACTTGTCAACAAAACAAAAGCCTCTCAATAATTCTAACACAGGGTCACACCACAACTCGCATTTTCCAGTGCACCTCAGTGGTTCAAGAGATTGCTGGTGCTGCCTGCACCTGTCAGTCTGTTCACATATGGAGAGGAGCAGCGGTTCTCACAGGAGCGACTTCTGCATCCTGAGGAAGTTTGCCCACGCAGTTCTGGTTGTAATAACTGGTGGCACCCACTGACATGCAGTCAACAATGGGACTCCTATGGTGCACAGGACTGCCCCCCTTCTCAATCAAGAAAGAATTTTCTGGCATCCAAAATAGAAGGCGCTGAGGATCAACTGCCCCAGAGTCTACAAGGGAAACACTTTCTGAGACTTTCTTTCTTCTTACAAGACCAGATCCCCACCAATGTGAGACGTTAGATCAAGTTTTTGTGCAAGGGTGGATGTGGGGGGCAGAATCCTAAAATGCCGTTATTATCTCTGCTGTCTTTTGTTACACCCTGAATCTTTCCTTGGGTATGGCCAGGCCTGTGCCTTGTTCTAGACATTTGAATATGGCAAAGTGAGGGAGTGGCTTTCTAGGAGTTACCTTTCCTTTCCTTTTATCGGGAACAACAGGAATCCCTATTTTCTTTCTTGCTTTTATTTTCACAGTGCAGTGGTTTGGAATACCCCACTGTTGATTTGTGATTTCCCCCTCCAACCATAATCTATGGCCATTTATATGTAATTGAATATTTTCATGTATTGATATTTTGTGTCTGAAGATAAAATATTAGACTAAACATGTTAAAACATTTCATGCAAAACTTCAGTGGTTGTAGAGTCTACTCTTTGGTGAACACACAAATTTATCTATTTTATATATTAAAAATTGTATTAGTTGTGATAATGATATTTTCTTTTTTATCTTCACTTGTTAGATATAGTTACTTAAATTTTTCCAAAATTAATGATATTGTATCTTATATTTGATTTAAAATACTACTAGGATATTTATTTAGATTGATAGTTGAAAATAAATAGCAAAATAAGAATTGCTGAAACCTAGTAATAATGTATTTAGGATGAGTTTATTATCTGTTATCCCTATCATTGTTAAATGTTTAAATTTCCATGAAAACCTCTACATAAGAACGTAAAATTTTGTGTAAAATCCTTCGTGCCTTCACTTTAGCTCCACTGCATAATTAATAAAAGGAAAATGGATTCTCCTGTGGGAAGTTCTGCTGGACTCTCCCTTTCTTTTCCCTGCAACATGGGGAGAGCGTTTTGAGGTCGCCATAGGGTGAGGCGGCCGTGAGTGCCGGGAGGAGTCTATGTGTGGAGATGCGTTTCCTGACCACGATTCTCCCTTGGGTCTTTCTGGTTGTGGGTGGTGGCTTTGAGAATGGTTTCTGAGGATCCTCTCCAGGGGAGTCCTCCACTTGTGAGGTCTCCCTCTGGAGAGGGAGCGAGGATGTCTGGGGAGGGATTCATAGGGTCGCCCCTGTGTGACAGAGGCGCCCTGTGTGGGGTCTCCGGGAAAGCATCTTTTTAGGGGTCGTGGGGGGAAGCCATCGCCTGAGTGGAGGGTGGGGCCTGATCACCCCTGTAGGGTGGGCGGGATGTCTGACGGAGTGCTGGAGGGTCGCCTGTGTTTCGGGGTCGCTGTGCAGGGTCTCAGTACAGCCCTTGACCTGGGGAAGTCATTGTGGAGGCTCCGAGGTGGTTGGGACGGGGAAGAGGGCAGCCTGAGCAGTTGCCGCGGTGTGTCAGCATCGCTGATGCCAGGAGACAGGTTTGAGAGGGGTCTTTGGATGGGAATAATTGTGGAGTCCCCACGTTCCCGGCGGGGAAAACTCGAGGGTGCTCCAAGGCCAGAGGTCAATGTGGGGTGCGCAGGAATAATCTATGGGGGCTCGCAGGGGAATGATGGCTCCCCTGAGGGGTAAAGTGTGGAAGGAAGGGGCCTCAGCAAGCTAGGTCTTGCAGGGACTTTCTGTAGGGCGTCTGTGAGATAGATCCATGGGGCCTCTAGGGTCGCGCCTACCCGGGGAGGGAGGGGCCAGGCGGTGTGGGCCTCTTCTTTTACAAAGCTTTGCGGACCATTGATTCCGTGCCAAACCCTGGCCAAGGGGATTGAGTCAGGAGAGGAACTTGGGCAGGTCTGGGCTGGGCAGTGAGGAGGATGTGTTGCTGCGAAGTGCACCCTGCCTTTGCCCAAATCGGGAGTATCTAATACTCACTCACCCGGCTTCCCACTGCTTAGCTCGATTTTCTCTCCCACCCACACCTAGGATCTTTCCAGAGCTTTGCGCCTCTTCCAGCCCCTGGAGCCGGCGGCTTTCCTAAGTGGTCTAAGTTGGTTACCCACCCCTAGGGACCATTGCACTGCGCTTGTCTGAGGGGAGTAGGGGCGAGAAAAGCGGCGGGGCGCGCCCATCGCCTGGCCGAGGAGCGTTACAGTGGCAACTCTGCGGCGGAGGCCATGAGAGGCGACTGGTCTGAAGTCCCAGACGCCGTCCACTATGCTGCTGCCTCCACTCTCTCCAAGCAGAGGGCAAGTTTAGGCGCCTTTGAAAGACTCCCACCGCCTGGCCTGGGGATTCACACGTTCAGAGCTTTGCAGGGAGTGACCATGGCCTATGGCTTTGTGAAAAAGTCACCCTCAACAGCGCCTTTTTTCGCAGATGTGGACGTGGAGGCACGAGGGAGGGTAATCACTGGATTACCAAGGTGCTGCTAAGAGCAGAGGAGAAAACCCCAATTCCCGGCCATGTCTCTGGTGTGATATTTCACCAACCCATTTAAGTGTGGAGGCCTCCAAATATCTACCTAAAGAATATGATAGTTGAGGCATTTCACACTTAAAATCACTGGCCTCATGTCAACGGAAGCATGACTGGTTAGTGTCTCAAAGACATGGATGATGACCTGATCCCTCAGGAACAGATGGTACTCCATCTTTGTGGGAGTTATACAATTCAAGTTATACAGCACTTGGTGGGGGGTCTTTGAAACCTGTCAGGTATCACATCTCTGCTTTGGGTGAAACGCTCATCATCCACAGTAGTCAAAGATGTGCCTTTACTTGCTGGGGATCATCCGTTGAAACTTTATATCTAGACAATGGAAATATTCAGGAGCATTTCTGCTTTCATGTAGCCACTTAATAATCGACACCTTAAGGTCCTATGTCCTTAGGGACAGTTCCTTTGATTCCTGGATGGTGCCAGCTTTCATGCTGTTAAATCTAATCTGTAAAAACTTGATCGTCAATCTCCAGGAAAATAAGACCTTGTTCTTTCTCATTTAAATGCCCTTCTTTTTTTTCCTCTTGTATAGTATTCTAAGTAGGATTTCCAACACTGTGTTGAAATAAGTAGTGAGAGTGGGCATATTTATCTTAGAATAAATCTTAGAAAAAAGATTCCAACGTTTTACCATTGACTATAATGTTAGCTATGGGCTTGTCCTATAGCTAATGAAGAATGTAACTCATTATTGTGAGGTATATGCTTTCTATACTTAATTTGTTATAAATTTTATTAGGAGTGAATTTTAAATTTTGTCAAAATAATTTTAGGCATACACAAAAATAGTCAAGATTTTTAATCTTTTTATTGTGTAAATAAGGTGTATGACATTTATTGATTTCCACATATTAAAATATTCTTGCATCCCAGGAGTAAATCCAAATTGATTGTAATAAATGATCCATTTAAAGTGCTTTTGAATTTCATTTGCAACTACTTTGTGGATGATTTTGCATCTATGTTCACCTGGGATAGTGGAGTGTAATTGTTTTTCTTGTAATGTCCATCTCTGGCTTTGGTATCAGGGTAATGCTGGTTTCATAAAGTGAGTTTGGGAGTATTCCTCCTTCTTCAATTTTTTCAAAGATTTGATTCTTGTTAAATGTTTGGTAAAATTCAGCAGTCAAATAATCAGATTTAAACTTCTTACTCATTAATGATATATTCATATTTTCTATTGCTTTATGCTTCAGTCTTGGTATGTTTTACATATCTAGAAATTTGTTCATGTCTTCTACCTTATTCAATTTCTTGGGATATCATTGTACATAGGAGTCTATGTACATAGCAGTCTTATGACCTTTTGTATTTCTGTTTTACCATTTGTAATGTCTTCCCTTTAATTCTGATTTAATTTATTTGAGCACTTTTTTCTTAGTCTAGCTAAAGATATGTCAATTTTATGTTTTCAAAACAAACACTCTTACTTTTTTTCTACATTTCCTGTTGTTTTTCTACTCTCCATTATATTAATTTCTGCTCTGATTTTTTAATTGATTTCATCATCTGGTAACTTTTGGATGAGTTCATTCTCTTCTAGTTTCTTCATTTGTACCATTATTTGTTTATTTGTGATCTGTCTTCTCTTTTGATGAAGGTGTTTACTGCCACTCAATGTCACTGGGATTAGCATCCATATGCACTATGGTGATTTTGTTTGGGTCCTTCGAACTCCTAATCCTAAGATTGCACTTTTTGCATACCAGTAAGCAGCAGTACAGAAAGTTCACATGATGAGAAGGGTTTCACAGTGAGATAATTGCCCCTCATGTTTTGGGAGGGGCTAATATCAAATGCTCTTTTTCCTTTTTATTACTTATCTGTGCCTGAACCATAAGGCACAAGGAATATGCACCTCATCATGAGAGTGCACACGACAGCAGCAAAGGAAGCAGCAGCTCAGAAAAGACAAGGCCACCATTGTTGCTTGCATGACAGTAGCACTTGTTAGAGCCACAGAGCGACATGAGTCACTGAGCAACTGAGCAAATTCTCTCCAAAGTAAAAGTCCCTTTTGTTTCTGCAATTTTACAAATGAACATCCCTTGGCCTGCCTTGAGAGTGTGCAATAATAATAAACAATGTTCAAATAGCTACCCAGCCATTTAGTAATGATAACCAGACCAGATGAAGTGACCACAGGGATCTAGCCTGACTATAATCATGTAATCAGGACTGAAGTGCTGACTGATTAAATTGCTATGTTTTCACTGCCTTGACAGGCAAGTGTGTTGCAAACTGCCTGCCAAACACAGGCTAAACCTGATGACACATCATGCTGGAGCAGAGTCAATTGACCACTTATGTCTAGGTGATGAGTATGCTTTAGTGCGGGTAGGGAAGGCAACTCATGATAAAGGCCAAAAAGTGCTATTTAGACCAAAGCAAAAGCCCACCACCAACTGGTGGATCTGACTGAGGTGACTTTTAATATATCATGAAACCAGTATGCCAAAAGCAGTTAAAGTTGAGCAGATGTCCTCAGTCATAGTTGATTAATCCAGTTTGTTTTGTGAATTGTTTGATTAGCCTCCCCTTTACCCCACTGGTGAAGGAGAAATTAGCACTCTAGGGCTACTGGAACAGTTAAAGCCATGGCACCAATTATTGGACAGATGGGACTGACTGCAGTTATTCATTACATATAATCATGGAAGGAGGAAAGTACTGTAAGGTAAACAGACTCACACAAGGATTGCACTTGGGAGCAGAGAGAACAAACAGGAGGTGTCAGAGGAAGGTTTTGTAGTATTAAGAGGGTGAGATGCTCCTGGTTCCCAAAGGAAGCTCTTATTCCTTGGTCTAAATAATTCTGTGATCTTTGGGGAAGCTGAAACACATTATACCACCAACTGCTAAGACTACAGTAACATACTATAATAGTATAATTCTAGAATGTACTATATACTATAATAGTAATTACAGTATGTTCTCACTTTATTGATAGATTCTGGGAAACTGTGACTTTAAGTAAAACAATGTACTATATCATGAAACCAATTTTACCATTGGCTAATTGATGTAAACAAGAGTTAATTTTCTATGGTATATAGTATTTTGTTTCACTTAAAGTCAGTTTCCAAGAACCTATCAATGACGTTAAGTGAGCACTTACTGAACATGTATTTTAGTGATGTGTAATAGGAAGTAGCTATATAGAATATACTATATAAAATATAATATTCATGTACAAAACTACACTTTGTGCTACACATTACAATCATCAACCATATAACAATATTCTAGAAATTGACAGACCATATATATGAACTTGTTTTGTCATGAGCAGGTATATGTAAACCTACCTTTACAGGCCAAGGGAGTTGAGAGGTTGAAGAAAGAGGTTGACAAATCAAGTTTCTTAGAAAGAAACAACTAAAAGAGACTTATGAGTAGAAGCTATGTCTCAGATGGCTGAAGATGGTGGATCCCCACACTGTTACCCTCCAAACCCAGACACTTATCACAGGAAAGGAATGTGCAGGACAATTGAAATCACTATATAAATTTGCCTAAGGGTAGGCTTTATGCTAAGTACTTGTTAACAATAACATCAAGGTTATTTTGACTTAAGGGTGGGGCTTACAGAAACAGTAGATTTCTATCGGGGGAACCAGCACCCAGTATTTCAACGCAGGTTCTTTTCTATTTTCCCTAAGTGTCAGCCAGTATGAGAAATAAAGAGAAAGAGTACAAAAGAGAGAAATTTTAAAGCTGAGTGTCCAGGGGAGACATCACATGTCGGCAGGTTCCGTGATGCCTCCTGAGCCCCAAAACCAGCAAGTTTTTATTAGCGATTTTCAAAGGGGAGGGAGTGTATGAATAGAGTGTGGGTCACAGAGATCACATGCTTCAAAGGCAATAAAATATCGCAAGGCAAATGGGCAGGGCAAGGTCACAAGGCCAGGGCAAAACTAGAATTGCTGATGAAGTTTCATGTCCCTCTGTGCACCCATTGTCATGGATAAACATCTTAACAGTTAACAGGGTTCAAGAGCAGAGAACTGGTCTGACTAGAATTCACCAGGCTGGAATTTCCTAATCCTAACAAGCCTGGAGACCAGGGCAGGTTTTTCATCCCTATCCACAACTGCATAAGGCAGACACTCCCAGAGCGGCCATTTTAGAGGCCTCCCCCTGGGAATGCATTCTTTTCCCAGGGCTAATTATTAATATTCCTTATGGGGAAAGAATTCAGCAATATTTCTCTTACCCGTTTTCAGCAATAAGAGAAATATGACTCTGTCCTGCCCAGCTCCCAGGCAGTCAGACCTAATGGTTATCTCCCTTATTCCTTGAACATTGCTGTTATCCTGTTCTTTTTTCAAGGTGCCCAGATTTCATATTGTTCAAACACACATGCTTTACAAACAATTTGTGAAGTTAACACAGTCATCACAGGGTCCTGAGGCGACATACATGCTCACCTTACAAAGATGATGGGATTAAGAGATTAAAGTAAAGACAGGCATAGGAAATTATAAGAGCATTGATTAGGGAAGTGATAAATGTCCATAAAATCTTCACAATTTATGTTCAGAGACTGCAGTAAAGACAGGCATAAGAAATTATAAAAGCATTAATTTGGGGAACTAATAAATGTCCATGAAATCTTCACGATTTATGTTCAGAGACTGCAGTAAAGACAGGCATAAGAAATTATAAAAGCATTAATTTGGGGAACTAATAAATGTCCATGAAATCTTCACAATTTATGTTCTTCTGCTGTGGCTTTAGCTGGTCCCTCCGTTCTGGGTCCCTGACTTCCTACAACAGATTTCAATATATAACATAGGTGCTTGAAACCCCCCACAAAAAAATTAGAGGAAGTACCTGTGTCATAATTTTAATTTTTTTAGGGATTTAAAATCTTAAAGTCTTGTTATGTTAAATTAAGTAATCTTAGGTTTCTCACTAAAAAATAGCATTGCTAAGCATTCAAATAATAGTTAATATGTGTAATTAAAATTACTGGTTGTAAAAAATCTACTTACAAAGTGTATTAAAAATTAAGATGTGTTCTCAGTAAAATAGAATTTGTTACAATGACATTTAGATGAAGTTTCTACTAAAAATAATTTTGTCTAATTTAGAGTTTAATGGTTACTTAAAAATATGAAATAATAAAACTAAATCTAAAAGTTACAAAATAATTATTAATAAAAACTTTTGTTAATTTTTTGTAAACTACAAGGAAAATCAAGTGACTCTAACAAAATAAAAATAGTTCTGATAAAATAATTTTAATAAAATAAAAATAACATTAAAACAAAAGTCTTAATGTGTCAGGAGTGACTTCTTCCTAACACACTGTTTCTAGATTTGTGCAGGGCAAGATTTTTCTCATCATTCTGGTCACATCATAAATGCCCAGCTCTCCCTCACAACATCCTACTTTGTTTTCATTATATCACTTACTCTTTTGTTATACGTACTTGCTTTAGCGTTTTTTCCAGCTAGCCTCACACTGTGAGTTCCTGGGGGTTAGAGACACTTGGTAATTTTTAGAAACACATGATTGGCCCACCAGGACACCTAGCATAGAGCGAATGCTGAAGGCAGAGTTGCCGAGAAAAATAAGTGGGATCTTGAACCTCTTTTCTGTTTCTGAACACCTTACAATGTAAAGATAATTGAAGACAGGAGGTTTAAGTTGGGTCTTAGGCAGTAAATGGCCAAATGACTTCTGCAGGAATCTTCCCTGACTCCAGCTGCTCCAGCAAACCTCAGTGGGTACCAGGGACACAAGAGGGTGCTGCCTCCTGGTGGCCAGGACTAGCACTGCAACCCCTAGGCCGAAGCGTCACAGAACAAAACAGGCATCTGCATTCAGGGGGTCCTCAAGACAATGGATCTCCAGCGTCCCAGCACACCTTGGAGTAGAATCTGTAGGCTCCAGGGTCAGTAAGAGGGACCTCAAAATCTTCCCTCGTCCCCTCTTTGCCTTCACCTTCTGAGGCATAAAGTTCACTCATGACATCCTCACCTAATCCAGGGCAGTGATTTCTTGCCACCTCCCAATGAGGACCTCAAGGATCCAACACATCCTAGTCCTGTTCCTGAACCCAAGACTCAGGGCCCAGTGCTCTAAAACATTCTCTATTTCACATTATCTACAAAATCCTTTACATCTCTCTCTGTCCTAAAGGACCTCTAGGGAGCAGAAAGCATTTTTCCAGAGTTTCAAAGCACAGTGGGTCACCAATGGGGAAACCAAGGCCAGCCAAAATTTCTTACTATGTCGAACTGTTGGGGTCACCCACTTAAATATCTCAGGTTATACAGGAGGAAGTGGAGGGTTTTGCTGCTGTAGCTCTTGTCTACACTGGGACAGGCGAATTCATCCTAGTTCCAGGTGCCCACAGAAATGAGCTCCAGGAGCCCAGTCCCAACTTCTCAAGGGTGTGCTGGGAATAACCCCAAGCCAGACAGAACCCTTGGAACCTTGCAGATCCTCCTGCTCATGCCCAGGGCCTCTGGGTATGTTGCTAAAAGAGTGGAGGCCACTGCCCCATGGCAGAGCTCCTCCAACCTCTTTCTTCTCTTCCTCTTGTCACTTCCATAGTGTCTAATTATTTTTTTTTTTTTTTTTTTTTTTTTTTTTTTTTTGAGACGGAGTCTTGCTCTGTCGCCCAGGCTGGAGTGCAGTGGCGCAATCTCGGCTCACTGCAAGCTCCGCCTCCCGGGTTCACGCCATTCTCCTGCCTCAGCCTCTCCAAGTAGCTGGGACTACAGGCGCCCGCCACCACGCCCGGCTAATTTTTTGTATTTTTTTTAGTAGAGACGGGGTTTCACCGTGGTCTCGATCTCCTGACCTCGTGATCCGCCCGCCTCGGCCTCCCAAAGTGCTGGGATTACAAGCGTGAGCCACCACGCCCGGCCTGTGTCTAATTATTTTTTTAACCCTATCTCTATGGCTCCCACCTAGGAAGTCGTCATGCATGTGTGTGTGTCTGTCTTACCTGGGGACATGGAAAGGAAAATAATCCCAGATGAAGACAGAGTGGTCAGGATTCCCCCTAGATCTTAGAGGCTTTTATTTTTAAAGCAATCCTGATGGATTTGGTGAAGCCAAGGCCTAGGAAGCCAGAGCTCTTCCTAATACCCTGGACTCTGCCCACCTTCCTTGGTCTGAGCCACTCCCTTCATCTTTCTGGACCTCAGTTTCCCAATTAGACAATGAGGAATAGAAAAAGTGTGTGCTCAGTGAGGACATGGTGTTCGACTCGATCAACACCAGATAGTCTGTTGGCATGGGCCGGGCTCGGTCATACATGGGTACACAGGTCTCCTGACATGGCCCATGCTGTGGGCATGGAGCATAGAAAAGCCAAGTCTCCTGTGAGGCTTAAGTGGGCATGCAAAATGCACCAACAACACTGCTCTGAAGCCAGTTGCATCTGATCCTCCACTCACAGCCTCTGTCTGCTGTTTGTGCTTTATGTCCTCTGGGGCCCATGGCACAGCCAGTGTATTCAGGTAGAGCCACAGGGTGCTAGGCCTGGTGGGCCTGAAGAAGAGAAAACACTTTTCTATTTCTCCACAGCTTTAAAGTGAGTAGTCAAACTTTGAATTTCACAATTTTGTCATATTATGACTGAGTCTGAGTATATTCTCTTGTATTTAAATGTATTGATATTTCTTTTTCTGTGAACTGTGGGTTATTTTGTGAAATTTTCTGCTTTGTAGCTATTTCTCTTCCTATCAACTTCTAGACATTGTTTATACAGTGGGGATGTGAGTCCCTTTGTGATATGCATTGCAAGTATTTCTTCTCAGTTTAGTACTTCTTGTTTTATTATGGTGTTTAGTTTTAGTTTGAACTGTTTTTTTCTTTTTTTGGTGTTGTGCTTGTTTTGCTTTGTTTTGTTTGCTATGTGTTATTAAGACATCACTTCTGTCCAAATTGATCTACAGGTCTACATAACCACGGTGAAGTATCTCACCAGATATCTTGTGAAAACTAATAAGCCAATTTCAAAATTTACATCGAGGTATGGGCCAAGAACAGTCAAGACAATTGTGAAGAAGAACAAATTTGGAGGACTTACATTTTCAGATATTAGGACTTAGGTTAAAGATACAGTAACCAAGGTCATATTGCATAGTAGTGCAGTAATAGGCACAAGGATAGAGAAAAACTAGGAAGTCCAACTCAGACCCACAGATTCAGATATCTTGTATAGAGACCCAGTTAGGCAATGGGGAAAATAAAGTCTTCTCAGTAAATGCCCTCCAGGGTCAATTGGCTATTTACATTAGAAAGAAACAAATCTTGATTTCTGCCTCACACTGTAAATAGAAATGAATTCCAAGTAAATTTTCATTTCAAATGTGAAAGTTTAAATATATATTTCTAATAGATTAAAGGGGAACTTTTTATGGTTTGGGAACAGGAAAAGATTTCTCAGATAGGATGCAAAGAACACTAACCATAAAAGCAAAAATTTATAAATTGGACTTTATTAAAATTAAAAACTTGTCTTCATCAAAGAATACCTTTAAGAAAGTAAAAGGGGAGAATAGAGTGGGGGAAAATATTTACTCTAGATTAATGTGACAAAAGCCTCACATCTAGGATATGTAGCTAACTCCCATAAACTAATAAGAAAAAGACAGTACACTGGAAAAAATGGTTAAGAGATGGTCGCCCTTGCTGGAGTGCAGTGAGGTGATCTCGGCTCACTGCAACCTCTGCCTCCCGAGTTGAAGCAATTCTCCTGCGTCAGCCTCCTGAGTAGCTGGGATTACAGGCCCCCGGCCATCAGGCCCAGCTAATTTTTGTATTTTTAGGGTTAGGTGTCCAGGAGGAGCAGACCCTTAGACCAGGTAGGCTGTGCACTCGGTGACCCTGACGCCATCCAAGGGAAGCTCCGCCAACCCGCGCCAGTGCCAGAGCTGCAACTGCAAACTGCGAGTCCTGGCACCAGCAGTGGTGGGGGCCGGGGGGAAGGAGCAAGTGACTCTGCAGGAGTCTTCCGCTACCTGACACCAGCCAGGCAGCCACCAGGGCAAGAGCGTCAGCGCTGAAGCCAGGCCATCCAGGAAGCCACTCCGGTGGCCGCGGGGTGCCCATGCCAGCACCAGGTCTCCCTTCGGAGGAGGAGCGGGGCGGGTCGCATGGCCAGACAGGCCCTCCCCCTCAGGCCAGGTGGGCTGCGCGCCTGCGATTTTCCGCCTGTGGTCCTGGGGCAGCCCGGGCCAGCCCAGGAAAACCCGCGAGCCCAGCGGCGCCTGCACCTGAGGCTTCCGGGAGCTGGGCGGCCCCGAGGTGCAGGCGCGCGCCTAACGGCTTTGCGAGGCTCACTGGGTCTGAGAGGTTGGAGGCTGGGAGTGTCGTTGCTGAAGGGTGGACCAGGCGGGATCGCGGATTCTGGGCTAGATCGCAGACTTGGAATCGCGGATTGGTATTTGGATCGGGGATTTTGAGTTGGATCGCGGATTGAGTGTTGGATCGCGGATTGGGGATTAGATCGCGGATTGGGGGTTGGATAGGGGATTTGGAGTTGGATTGGGGATTTGGGGCTGGGTGTAGGGCTGTAGGAAGGGGGTCGGTGAAAAGGTGACAGGGAGCTGCCGCGGCTCAGGAGCCAATGGTTGGGGGTCTGAAAAGAACTCACCACCTTGAAGAAGTTATTCGGCTTTGGGAGCCGCAGGGGCCAGCGGTCCTGGGCTCCATAGGCCAGGTCTACACGGGTTCAGGGTACCGAATCGAAATATCCACGGGGCGCTGTCAAGGGCGATGCCGCGGAGGTGGAGCGCTGCCTGGCATGCAGGAGCAGAGACAGGCAGCACAGGTAGTGGGGTGGGGGCTCAGCCCAGGGTGGGAGGGGGTCCCTAGGCCCGCCTTCCCCGCAGTCCCTGGAACGGGGCCTTGGAGGGCGCCAGACACCCTCGGAGTGGCGGTGCCAAACCGAGCCTCAGCTGCTCAGCATCCCTCATAATTCCCCGGCTGGAACACTTGGTGGAGAATGTGAGTGATTTAACTCACAAAGCTAAGCATATGCAGTGTTATTTTTAACCTACACGTTTAAAACATGGTGTTATTTACATTATAGGAGGTGCCTAATGAGAGAACTCATTCCTTTATCAAAAAATACCGTGAGTCGGCCAGGCGGGGTGGCTCAGGCCTGTAATCCCAGCACTTTGGGAGGCTGAGGCGGGAGGATCACGAGGCCAGGAGATGGAGACCCTCCTGGCTAACATGATGAAACCCCGTCTCTACTAAAAATACACACACACACAAAAATTAGCTGGGCGTGGTAGCGGGTGCCTGTAGTCCCAGCTACTAGGGAGGCTGAGGCAGGAGAATGGCATGAACCCGGGAGGCGGAGCTTACAGTGAGCCGAGATCGCGCCGCTGTGCTCAAGCCAGGGCGACAGAGGAGACTCCATCTCAAAAAAAAAAAAAAAAAAAAATACCATGAGTCATTTTCAGTAGCGGAAATTTCTTACCTAAAACTGTCCGTTTTACATCCGTATCCGCCTGTGTAGATCGGTTCTTTACTGAAGGTTCTTAGAGGGAAACTTGGAAGTGGGAGGTGGTTTCTGTGTTCTTGAATGGGAAGACACATTTTTCTCAAAATGTGAGCTGTTTCTGTGTTTATCAATTTTATATAAGCCGAATGAAAAAAATCAAGGTTTTAACATTTTTGCATGACACCTACTGTCTTTTACTATTGTAACGACATTTTAAAAAATTTTAGGATCGAGTGCGGTGGCTTACGCCTGTGATCCTAGCAGTTTGGGAGGCTGAGGCGGGGGGATCACGAGGTCAGGAGATTGAGACCATCCTGGCTAACATGGAGAAAACCCGTCTGTACTAAAAATACAAAAAAAAAAAAAAAAAAAAAAAAAAAAGCCAGGCATGGTGGTGAGCGCCTGTAGTCTCGGCTACTCCGAAGGCAGAGGCAGGAGGATGGCTGAACCCAGGAGGGGGAGCTTGCAGTGAGCCGCGATCCCAAAGTGCTGGGATTACAGGTGTGAATCACCGCGCCCGTCCTGAAAAGTGCATCTTCATTTTACAGGGAATTCTTTCAAATCAAATAATCAAAAACTCTAAAAGTGGGCAAAGTATTTTTTTGCAGATCTATAAGTTACTTATGTACATAGGAAATCCTTTGCGTTTCCGGTATAAGAATTTAAATTAAAAGAGGAATGAAACTGTTTTCTGTCCACAATATATGTAAGGGTGTTTTATACTGCTGCTTAAAGTTGCTATTACTTTTTAAATAGATAATTTGGTGGTAAGTACTACATTTTAAAAATGTGTATGCCTGTTACCCTTCAATTCCATTATACTAAAATACCCTTAGGAAATAGAGATACATGCACTTTGTTTTTCACAGCACTTATTTTAAAAAGAACCCATAGAATGGATCTTATAAGTAAATTTCAGTTGCAGCCATAGGATTGAATAATATGTGACCATTGAAGGTGACAATAGATATAGAAGTATGTTGATGTGCGAAGATGTATTTTGTTATAGCCAGCGAGGAAAAAAGAATCAGTTTGATTACACATTTACCAAACATTAAAAATTTAATATGGTAAATAGTTTTTATTTCAGTATTAAAATAGCAATTTTACTTATTACTTTTTTATACATAGAATTTGACACCAAATTTTGCAACGTAGAAGAAGATTCATAAAAATTACAATCCAGGTAAGACTTCTGATAGTGAATATCTCATTTTTCTTGGTGGTCCTACTCTTGATTTAAAAAAATTAAAATGTAAGATTAAGGTAGTTTTTTTTTTTTTTTTTTTTTTTGAGACAGAGTCTTTCTCTGTCCCCCAGGCTGGAGTGCAGTGCGCGATCTCTGCTCACTGCAAGCTCCGCCTCCCGGGTTCACGCCATTCTCCTGCCTCAGCCTCCCGAGTAGCTGGGACTACAGGCGCCCGCCAACATGCCCGGCTAATTTTTTGTATTTTTAGTAGAGACGGGGTTTCACCGTGTTAGCCAGGATGGTCTCGATCTCCTGACCTCGTGATCCGCCCGCCTTGGCCTCCCAAAGTGCTGGGATTACAGGCTTGAGCCACCGCTCCTGGCCAGATTAAGGTAGTTTTGAAGGAAAAAGACAAGTTTAAAAATATGAGTAAATTGCATGTATATATACATATATACATATATGTAAATTAATTTTTTAAATTTAACTTCTTTAGTTTGAAATTCAGAGTTATTTAAGAAGGTAGTTGTAGCTAATTTATAATCTCAAACAGTATTATCTGAAAAAAATTCATTTACTTAATTATGATCTGTAAAATCCTATATAATATTTAAGTTTTCTCTATAGTCACCTTGTAACAAATTGGACTTGTTATGCATATGGATCTTCCCATCATTTTTATAATAAATTGTTGATTTTTATAATACATTGCTTATATTTTGTAAATAAATAATTACAGTTGACCCATGAATAATGTGGGGGTTAGGGACTCTGATTCCAGTGCAGCTGAAAATCTAAGTATAACTTCTGATTTTCCCAACTGAGTTACTAATATCCCACTATTGACTGGAAGCCTTCCTGATAACATAAACCGTCAATTAACACCTATTTTGTTTGTGCTGCATTATTATATACTGTGTTCTTACAATAAAGCAAGCTAGAGAAGTGAAGCTATTAGAAACAAAATCAGCAGGAAAAATATGTTGACTTCATAAAGCATAAATGGGTCCTCACAAAGGTCTTCATCTTTATCATCTTCAGGTTGATTAGGCTGAGAAGGAAGAAGAGAGGTTGGTCTTGCTGTCTCTGGGTTGCAGAGGCAGAAGAAAATCTGCATATAAATGAACCCCTGCAGTTCAAACCCTTGCTGTTCAAGGGTGAACTGTATTACCTATTAATTTGTGTCACTAAGAAAGTAACCATCTTTAGAACCGGGAGCTCAACAATCCCTTTCTCATAGAATAAATAAATGGCCATAAGAACTGTAAAACTGAACCAGTGTGCACCCATACAAATAGGAGATTATTTTTTGAAGATACCTACTGAGTGCAGAAGACAGAAAAGCAATTCCTTCGTGAGAAGCACAAGTTATGTTACCTATTCTTACATAAGCAAAATGGTTTTATCTGTCATAGTTTACACACACACATACACACATGCACATACACATACACACACATGTGTGTTCCGGTGTGCACACACACAAAAAAATAAGTTAAAAGTCTTGCTGATTCTTAATGACCAAATCCACTGTTTGCAGGGAGCAGTGGATAACACATCCTACAGTTTGGATGCAATTCTTTGGCTTTTTGACTTGTTCTGTGACGAACTGCCTTTAATGGGTGAACTATGTTTTAGTTTTATAAGAAATGAAAAGATTAGAAGCAAGTAAAAGGAACTCTATGATCAGTAGTAGACTATTATACTATATTCAATGGTTATGTTTTTCTCCAGTTATACAAGTTACTTGAATGATGCACAATTAATTTATTGTCATTATTATAACAGATGGGTTCTCTCTATGTTGCCCAGGCTAGAATACGGTGTCTATTCAGTGGTACGGTCATAGCTCACTGTAGCCTTGAACTTCTGGGCTCAAGCAGTCCTCCTACCTCATCCTCCTGAGTAGCTGGGACTATAGCCATGTGTAGTTACATCTAGCTGGATACACAATCACTTATTTTTGAGACAGGTCTCCCTCTGATGCCAGTACTGGAGTGCAGTGGTGTGAGCTGTCTTGGCTCCCTGCAACTTCTGCTTTCTGGCCTTAAATGATCCTTTCACCTCAGCCTCCCAAGTAGCTGGGACTACAGGCATGCACCACCATGCTTGGCTAATTTTCCTTTTAAGGTTTTTTTCTTTTTTTTTTTTTTTTTTTTTTAGTTTGTTTCTTTGTTTTTTCTCACTATATTGCCCAGGCTGGTCTGGAAGTCTGGAACTTCTGGGCTCAAGAGATCCTCCTGGCTTGGCCTCCCAAAATGCTAGGATTTTACAGATGTGAGCCTCCACACCTGGCCTGCACAATTATTATGAAAAGGAATTAAGCCCGGTTGAGTTGCAGAAAATTGACCACCTTTTCATTTTTTTTTTTTTGTAGAGGTATTCATATTGTAGAACATATTGTCAATCATCAAGATTCTCTATTTTTTATTCTGGTGAAACTAGGATTGCTGCTTATTTCACATTATTTTCTAACATAATTGTTCCATTTAGTTCTTTTATGGCTTTAATCAATTGGATATAGAAATACAAGAATCTCCAAGTCAAATATCAAGGAAAGAAAATAAAAGAAAAACAGATTAGGGAAAGTTATTCTGTGAAATAACCATCTGATTATAGTCAAGTATATCATGTTAACTTAATAAAAACCTTATATAATGCATTTGTGACAAGGGTTCCCAAGACCACCTCCAGGTTTGGTGATTCCCTAGAAGGACTCGCAGGATTCAGCAAATAGTCATATTGAGATCTTTAATTGATTACAATGAAAGGGCACAAGCAAAATAAGAGAGAAAAGGTGCATGTGGTCAAGTCTGGAGGAAACCAGGCACAAGCTTCCAGGAGTTCTCTCCTGTGGAGTTCCCAGCATCTGCTTAATTCTCCCAGCCTCACATTCTGACAACCCATGTGCGGTGATATCTACCAGTACCAGAGTCTCATTACAGACTCAGTACCCAAGTTTTTTTAATGGAGGTTACTCTTCCTCACATGTACCCACATTCCAGACTCCCAGACGGAAAGCAATTATTTAGATTAACCACACTGTTTCTATAAACACTTTAGACACAGTGAGCCAGTCTTAGGGAGTGGTGGGAATCCTCCCGATTCCAATTTCCTAAACACCAGCCAAGGGCCAGCCTTACACGCGGGTCTTTCTAAGGATGGCAGTCTCTTGTCTGCTATATGAAATCTTTTCTGCACAGCAATTTTAACCCCAACTTAATTTTTGGTGTTGTTTTAAAATCTCATTTTAACAGCAAATAATAATATAAGATAAGGTAACCTGGTACTAGTTTGTGTTGTATGATCCATCCTGTGTTGCAATGCTGGTTACTTTTTTGACTTCTGGTGACTCACGGGTATTTGAATGAAAGTTACCATAGCAATATTAAGCAATTATAATCTGTCCTTCTTATCTCTTTAACCTTTCAGTAAAAGTGTTAAATTGAATAAGCATAATAATTTCTGAGTTAAAATTAGAATAAAAATGGTCTTTTATTTTGATTATGTGAATAATCTAGTTTTCATATCCTGCTAAATCCCTGTTTAGAATTATGAAATAAGATAAGATATTCAATCATTTTATTAATATTTTCTTGCCTAAGCTTGCAATTAAATTTATTTGTTTTATGTATTTTCTATACTGCGATTTGAGAAATCATGCCCACATGCTGTTACTTTGGTCTTTAATGATCTCCAATTTTTGGATTACCACTGTGTCCTGCTTAAATATATCATAACAACAGATTCAGTGAATATCTTTTATTTTTTATTTTTGTTCTGGAAATCCTCGGATGCATAGACAGTGAATATGTTTTTTAAATCAATAACTTTATTTCTTATAGCAGTTTTGGGTTCACAGCAAAATTGAGGGGAAGGTACAGAGATTTCTCCTATGTTCCATGCCTCCCACACATGCACAGCCTCCACCATGGTTAGTATTTTCCACCAGAGTGGTACATTTGTTACAGCTCATGATCCTACATTGACACATTATAATCACTCAAAGTTCGTAGTTGACATCAGGCTTCATTCTTAATACTGTACATTCTGTGAATTTGGACAAATGTATAATGATCTGTATCTATTTATTATAAACAGAACAGTTTCACTGCCCTAAAAATTCTATGCCTGTTCATCTCTCCCTTTCTCCCTAGCAACTGCTGGAAACCACTGATCTTTTATCTTCATAGTTTTACTCTTTTCAGGAGAGTCATATAGTTGAAATAATACAGTGGCTATCTTTTTGAATAGTTAAAAAATTAAAGTTCCATGGTAATTGAATGTAGTCATTTAAGATGTTCTTTGTCCTTTTGTTTTTCTTTCTTCTTTTTTTTTTAGAAAGTACATTTTTTATTTATTGAAGTATTGGATCATAAAACTTAAATTTTATGAAATATTTTAAATTCCTAAGATACATAGTGTTACAAAAACACCAGTTCAGTAGCTTTACTTTTACTGGAAAGCTACAATCTTTTCTTTTTAGCTTAAGAGTTTTGCACCTTCTTTCATTTTCTTTTTTTTTTTTTATTGTACTTTAAGTTTTAGGGTACATGTGCACAATGTGCAGGTTTGTTACATATGTATCCATGTGCCATGTTGGTGTGCTGCACCCATTAACTCGTCATTTAGCATTAGATGTATCTCCTAATGCTACCCCTCCCCCCTCCCCCACCCCACAACAGTCCCCAGAGTGTGATGTTCCCCTTCCTGTGTCCATGTGTTCTCGTTGTTCAATTCCCACCTATGAGTGAGAACATGTGGTGTTTGGTTTTTTGTCCTTGTGATAGCTTACTAAGAATGATGATTTCCAGTTTCATCCATGTCCCTACAAAGGACATGAACTCATCATTTTTTATGGCTGCATAGTATTCCATGGTGTATATGTGCCACATTTTCTTAATCCAGTCTATCATTGTTGGACATCTGGGTTGGTTCCAACTCTTTACTATTGTGAATAGTGCCGCAATAAACATACGTGTGCATGTGTCTTTATAGCAGCATGATTTATAGTCCTTTGGGTATATACCCAGTAATGGGATGGCTGGGTCAAATGGTATTTCTAGTTCTAGATCCCTGAGGAATCGCCACTCTGACTTCCACCATGGTTGAACTAGTTTACAGTCTTACCAATGGTGTAAAAGTGTTCCTATTTCTCCATATCCTTTCCAGCACCTGTTGTTTCCTGACTTTTTAATGATGCCCATTCTAACTGGTGTAAGATGGTATCTCATTGTGGTTTTCATTTGCATTTCTCTGATGGCCAGTGATGATGAGCATTTTTTCATGTGTTTTTTGCCTGCATAAATGTCTTCTTTTAAAAAGTGTCTGTTCATGTCCTTTGCCCACTTTTTGATGGCGTTGTTTGTTTTTTTCTTGTAAATTTGTTTGAGTTCATTGTAGATTCTGGATATTAGCCCTTTGTCAGATGAGTAGGTTGCGAAAATTTTCTCCCATTTTGTAGGTTGCTTGTTCACTCTCATCGTAGTTTCTTTTGCTGTGCAGAAGCTCTTTAGTTTAATTAGATCTCATTCATCAATTTTGGCTTTTGTTGCCATTGCTTTTGGTGTTTTAGACATGAAGTCCTTGCCCATGCCTATGTCCTGAATGGTATTGCCTAGATTTTCTTCTAGGGTTTTTATGGTTTTAGGTCTAACATGTAAGTCTTTAATCCATTTTGAATTAATTTTTCTATAAGGTGTAAGGAAGGGATCCAGTTTCAGCTTTCTACATATGGCTAGCCAGTTTTCCCAGCACCATTTATTAAATAGGGAATCCTTTCCCCATTGCTTGTTTTTGTCAGGTTTGTCAAAGATCAGATAGTTGTAGATATGTGGCATTATTTCTGAGGGCTTTGTTCTGTTCCATTGGTCTATATCTCTGTTTTGGTACCAGTACCATGCTGTTTTGGTTACTGTAGCCTTGTAGTATAGTTTGAAGTCAGATAGTGTGATGCCTCTAGCTTTGTTCTTTTGGGTTAGGACTGACTTGGTGATGCGGGCTCTTTTTTGGTTCCATATGAACCTCAAATTAGTTTTTTCCAATTCTGTGAAGAAAGTCATTGATAGCTTGATGGGGATGGCATTGAATCTATAAATTACCTTGGGCAGTATGGCCATTTTCACAATATTGATTCTTCCAACCCATGAGCATGGAATGTTCTTCCATTTGTTTGTATCCTCTTTTATTTCATTGAGCAGTGGTTTGTAGTTCTCCTTGAAGAGGTCCTTCACGTCCCTTGTAAGTTGGATTCCTAGGTATTTTATTCTCTTTGAAGCAATTGTGAATGGGAGTTCACTCATGATTTGGCTCTCTGTCTGTTATTGGTGTATAAGAATGCTTGTGATTTTTGTACATTGATTTTGTATCCTGAGACTTTACTGAAGTTGCTTATCAGCTTAAGGAGATTTTGGGCTGAGACAATGGGGTTTTCTAGATATACAATCATGTCATCTGCAAACAGGAACAATTTGACTTCCTCTTTTCCTAATTGAATACCCTTTATTTCCTTCTCCTGCCTAATTGCCCTGGCCAGAACTTCCAACACTGAATAGGAGTGGTGAGAGAGGGCATCCCTGTCTTGTGCCAGTTTTCAAAGGTAATGCTTCCAGTTTTTGCCCATTCGGTATGATATTGGCTGTGGGTTTGTCATAGATAGCTCTTATTATTTTGAGATACGTCCCATCAATATCTAATTTATTGAGAGTTTTTAGCATGAAAGGTTGTTGAATTTTGTCAAAGGCCTTTTCTGCATCTATTGAGATAATCATGTGGTTTTTGTCTTTGGTTCTGTTTATATGCTGGATTACATTTATTGATTTGCATATGTTGAACCAGCCTTGCATCCCAGGGATGAAGCCCACTTGATCATGGTGGATAAGCTTTTTGATGTGCTGCTGGATCTGGTTTGCCAGTATTTTATTGAGGATTTTTGCATCAATGTTCATCAAGGATATTGGTCTAAAATTCTCTTTTTTGGTTGTGTCTCTGCCAGGCTTTGGTATCAGGATGATGCTGGCCTCATAAAATATGTTAGGGAGGATTCCCTCTTTTTCTATTGATTGGAATAGTTTCAGAAGGAATGGTACCAATTCCTCCTTGTACCTCTGGTAGAATTCAGCTGTGAATCCATCTGGTCCTGGACTCTTTTTGGTTGGTAAGCTATTGATTATTGCCACAATTTCAGAGCCTGTTATTGGTCTATTCAGAGATTCAACTTCTTCCTGGTTTAGTCTTGGGAGGGTGTATGTGTCGAGGAATTTATCCATTTCTTCTAGATTTTCTAGTTTATTTATGTAGAGGTGTTTGTAGTATTCTCTGATGGTAGATTGTAGTTCTGTGGGATTGGTGGTGATATCTCCTTTATCATTTTTTATTGCATCTATTTGATTCTTCTCTCTTTTCTACTTTATTAATCTTGCTAGTGGTCTATCAATTTTGTTGATCTTTTCAGAAAACCAGCTCCTGGATTCATTAATTTTTTGAAGGGATTTTTGTGTCTCTATTTCCTTCAGTTCTGCTCTGATTTTAGTTATTTCTAGCCTTCTGCTAGCTTTTGAATGTGTTTGCTCTTGCTTTTCCAGTTCTTTTAATTGTGATGTTAGGGTGTCAGTTTTGGATCTTTCCTGCTTTCTCTTGGGGGCATTTAGTGCTATAAATTTCCCTCTACACACTGCTTTGAATGTGTCCCAGAGATTCTGGTACGTTGTGTCTTTTTTCCCATTGGTTTCAAAGAACATCTTTATTTTCGCCTTCATTTCGTTATGTACCCAGTAGTCATTCAGGAGCAGGTTGTTCAGTTTCCATGTAGTGGAGCAGTTTTGAGTGAGTTTCTTAATCCTGAGTTCTAGTTTGATTGTCTGAGAGACGGTTTGTTATAATTTCTGTTCTTTTACATTTGCTGAGGAGAGCTTTACTTCCAACTATGTGGTCAATTTTGGAATAGGTGTGGTGTGGTGCTGAAAAAAATGTGTATTCTGTTGATTTGGAGTGGAGAGTTCTGTAGATGTCTTTTAGGTCTGCTTGCTGCAGAGCTGAGTTCAATTCCTGGGTATCCTTGTTAACTTTCTGTCTCGTTGATCTGTCTAATGTTGACAGTGGGGTGTTAAAATCTCCCATTATTATTTTGTGGGAGTCTAAGTCTCTTTGTAGGTCACTCAGGACTTTCTTTATGAATCTGGGTGCTCCTGTATTGGGTGCATATATATTTAGGATAGTTAGCTCTTCTTGTTGAATTGATCCCTTTGCCATTATGTAATGGCCTTCTTTGTCTCTTTTGATCTTTGTTGGTTTAAAGTCTGTTTTATCAGAGACTAGGATTGCAACTCCTTCCTTTTTTTGTTTTCCATTTGCTTAGTAGATCATCCTCCATCCTTTTATTTTGAGCCTTTGTGTGTCTCTGCACGTGAGATGGGTTTCCTGAATACAGCACACTGATGGGTCTTGACTCCTTATCCAATTTGCCAGTCTGTGTCTTTTAATTGGAGCATTTAGTCCATTTACATTTAAAGTTAATATTGTTATGAGTGAATTTGATCCTGTCATTATGATGTTAGCTGGCTATTTTGCTCATTAGTTGATGCAGTTTCTTCCTAGCCTCCATGGTCTTTACAATTTGGCATGATTTTGCAGTGGCTGGTACCGGTTTTTCCTTTCCATGTTTAGTGCTTCCTTCAGGAGCTCTTTTATGGCAGGCCAGGTGGTGACAAAATTTCTCAGCATTTGCTTGTCTGTAAAGTATTTTATTTCTCCTTCACTTATGAAGCTTAGTTTGCTGGGTATGAAATTCTGGGTTGAAAATTCTTTTCTTTAAGAATGTTGAATATTGGCCCCCACTCTCTTCTGGCTTGTAGAGTTTCTGCCAAGAGATCAGCTGTTAGTCTGATGGGCTTCCCTTTGTGGGTAACCTGATCTTTCTCGCTGGCTGCTCTTAACATTTTTTCCTTCATTTCAACTTTGGTGAATCTGACAATTATGTGTCTGGGAGTTGCTCTTTTTGAGGAGTATCTTTGTGGCATTCTCTGTATTTCCTGAATCTGAATGTTGGCCTGCCTTGCTAGATTGGGGAAGCTCTCCTGGATAATATCCTGCAGAGTGTTTTCCAACTTGGTTCCATTCTCCCCGTCACTTTCAGGTACACAAATCAGACGTAGATTTGGTCTTTTCACATAGTCCCATATTTCTTGGAGGCTTTGTTTGTTTCTTTTTATTCTTTTTCCTCTAGACTTCCCTTCTCGCTTCATTTCATTCATTTCATCTTCCACTGCTGATACACTTTCTTCCAGTTGATTGCATCGGCTCCTGAGGCTTCTGCATTCTTCACGTAGTTCTCGAGCCTTGGCTTTCAGCTCCATCAGCTCCTTTAAGCACTTCTCTGTACTGGCTATTCTAGTTATACATTCGTCTAATTCTTTTTCAAAGTTTTTAACTTCTTTGCCTTTGGCTTGAATTTCCTCCTGTAGCTCGGAGTAGTTTGATCATCTGAAGCCTTCTTCTCTCAACTCGTCAAAGTCATTCTCCGTCCAGCTTTGTTCCATTGCTGGCGAGGAACTGCGTTCCTCTGGAGGAGGAGAGGCACTCTGCTTTTTAGAGTTTCCAGTTTTTCTGCTCTGTTTTCTCCCCATCTTTGTGGTTTTATCTGCTTTTGGTCTTTGATGATAGTGATGTACAGATGGGTTTTTGGTGTGGATGTCCTTTCTGTTTGTTAGTTTTCCTTCTAACAGACAGGACCCTCAGCTGCAGGTCTGTTGGAGTTTGCTAGAGGTCCACTCCAGACCCTGTTTGCCTGGGTGTCAGCAGTGGTGACTGCAGAACAGCGGATTTTCATGAACCACGAATGCTGCTGCCTGATCATTCCTCTGGAAGTTTTGTCTCAGAGGAGTACCCGGCCATGTGAGGTGTCAGTCTGCCCCTACTGGGGGATGCCTCCCAGTTAGATGGCTCGGGGGTCAGGGACCCACTTGAGGAGGCAGTCTGCCTGTTCTCAGATCTCTAGCTGCGTGCTGGGAGAACCACTACTCTCTTGAAAGCTGTCAGACAGGGACATTTAAGTCTGCAGAGGTTACTGCTGTCTTTTTGTTTGTCTGTGCCCTGCCCCTAGAGGTGGAGCCTACAGAGGCAGGCAGGCCTCCTTGAGCTGTGGTGGGCTCCACCCAGTTGGAGCTTCCTGGCTGCTTTGTTTACCTAAGCAAGCCTGGGCAATGGCATGCGCCCCTCCCCCAGTCCTGCTGCCGCCTTGCAGTTTAATCTCAGACTGCTGTGCTAGCAATCAGTGAGACTCCGTGGGCGTAGGACCCTCTGAGCCAGATGTGGGATATAATCTCCTGGTGTGCCGTTTTTTAAGACCATTGGAAAAGCACAGTATTGGGGTGGGAGTGATCCGATTTTCCAGGTGTGGTCTGTCACCGCTTTCTTTGACTAGGAAAAGGAAACTCCCTGACCCCTTGCGCTTCCTAAGTGAGGCAGTGCCTCGCCCTGCTTCGGCTCACGCACAGTGTGCTTCACCCAATGTCCTGTGCCCACTGTCTGGCACTCCCTAGGGAGATGAACCCAGTACCTCAGATGGAAATGCAGAAATCACCCATCTTCTGTGTCGCTCATGCTGGGAGCTGTAGACCGGAGCTGTTCCTATTTGGCCATCTTGGCTCCACCCCCTCTGTCCTTTTGTTTTTCTTTAGCTTCTTTGTCATTGTAAGGTCTGATGACATATGCTTTCCATACTTAGGAAACGTGATTTGTATAGACCTTTGTCACTTAATGGAAAGGGTTGAGGAAAATGGCACCATGCAGTACCACACAGCACAAACTGGAGCATCTTGCTCTATGAGGTGGGTCCAGATAGACTCTAGCAATGGAAAGGGAGAAGCTCAAGAGGTTGTACTTTAAAAAACTGGAATCACAAAGTCTTTCATACTTACCTTGGGTTGGAAATAAGATGAGGCAGTAAATGTTATAGGTAAATACATATGTTCCTCACTGATCCTCTTCCTTTTAGGGACGAATTTGAAAACTGTGTTATGATGACATAACTCACCTGCAACTAGATTCTCTGTCATGAGGGATGGCAGTTTTTCTTTATGTGAGGTGAAAAAGAATTTTTTTCTCCTACTAGGGAAAGGGGCAAGCATTGGTACATTCTGGCAGCAAGAGGGCATTGTTTTCTTTCTATATATTTTTCGTATCATATAGTACTGCCTGGCAGCATGGCACACCTCCCCAGTGTTTCTTAAGCTTCTCTCTGAATGTGAGGTGTGGCAGAGTGGAAAAGCTCTTAAAGGAGTGATCTTTCTAGTGGTTCTTTCTGTGGGAGGTAAAATGGCAGGTGAATTTGGGCCTTGTTATACATAGGGCAGAGTATATAGCTACAACTAAGGAAACCACCCAGCACCTTCCCCAGAAGACTAGTATCCAGAGTAACACATTGATCTCTCTTGAGCTCTTCTCCACTGGCAGCTGGAAAGTTTTTGCAAGGATCCCTGTTGCTGGTCTGATTCCTATGTTCTGCTGGCTTCTGGTGATAGGGTGTTTTATTCTGAACTGAACAGTTGTAACTGAAGAGCTAGAGAGGCTGTGTTGTGTTACAACAAAATAAGTGCAGTAGTTCCCCGTTAACTATGGGAGATAACATTCCAAGCACCCCCAGTGAATGCCTGAGACCACAAATAGTACTGAATCACACACTGGTTTTTCCTACACATACATAACTATGATAACATTTAATGTGTAAGTTAGGCACAGTAAGAAATGAACAATAATAAAATAAAAAATTATAATATACTGTAATAAAAGTTACTTGAATGTGGTCTCTTGAAATATATTGTGCGGTTCTCACTCTGTTTTTTGTTGTTGCTGAGACAGAGTCTCGCTCTGTCACCCAGGCTGGAGTGCAGTGGCGCGATCTCGGCTCACTGCAAGCTCCGCCTCCTGGGTTCACACCATTCTCCTGCCTCAGCCTCCAGAGTAGCTGGGACTGCAGGCGCCCGCCACAACACCAGGCTAATTTTTATTTATTTTTTTGTTTTTTTTAGTAGAGATGGGGTTTTACCGTGTTAGCCAGGATGGTCTCGATCTCCTGACCTCGTGATCCACCCACCTCAGCCTCCCAAAGTGCTGGGATTACAGGCATGAGCCACCGCGCCTGGCCGGTTCTCACCCTTTTTCTTATGAAGATGTGAAGTGATACAATGCCTGTGTAATGAGATGAACTGAGGTGAATGAGGTGGTCCTAAATCGCCAGGCCTTAATGTTGTTGGTGGCTGGGTATAGGAGGAGACCGTGATGATGACTAATGGGTGGACAGCATGTGCAGTGTGGGTGCACTGCAGGACGATTCACATCCTGGGCTGGATAAAGGGGGCTGATAGTTTCACTGCGCTTCTCGGAATAGCACACTAAAACTTATGACCTCTTTATTTCTGGAGTTTTCCATGTATATTTTTGGAATACAGTTGACTATTAGTAACTGTAACCACAGAAATCAAAACTGCAGATGTAAAATCTCTGGATCTTAACTCATTTCTTGGTGTACAATTCTTAAAATCCTTAGGATTTCCAAAGTGATGTCTTTTTGTATGCTAATGATCGATGGCTGGAAGCTCCTAGGTAGCTTCAGGATGGGAACTGGTCACCATCCTGAAGACATGATTGATTAGAGGGTTGAGATCTTCTGTCCCACTCTAGAGACTCTGGGGAGGAGAAAAGAGCTGAAGGTTGTCAGTCACCAATGGCCAGTGATTAATCAGTGATGCCAATGTAATGAAGCTTTCATCAAGACCGAAAGGGACTGGGTTTGGAGAGCTTCCAGATGGCTGAATGCATGGAGGTTTCTACAGGGTGGTGTGTCCTGGGGGGGCATGGAGTCTCTGTGCCACTTCCCCAGTACTTCACACTATGCATTTCTTCATCTGTATCTTTTGTAATGTCATTCATAGAAAACTGGTAAATGTGTTTCCCTGAGTACTTTGAGCCACTCCAGCAATTCAATTTAACCCAAAGAGGGAGTCCTGGGAACCCCAATTTGAAGACAGTTGGTCAGAAGTTCTGGAGTTTCAGACCTACGACTGATGTAGGAGGCAGTTTCATGGGACTGAGCCCTTTACCCATGGAATCTGATGCTATCTGCAGATAGAGTGTGAGAATTGACTTAGAGGATGCCCAGTTTGTGTCATCTGCAGAAATGATTGCCTGCTTTTTGGTGGGGAAAAACCCTCCACACGTTTGGTCACAGGAGCCTTCTTTGTTGATGATTGTTGCTGTGGCGTGACAGCAGAGAAAAACAGGTCAAATGTGTCTTTTCCACACATATAGTGGATAAGGGGTACTACCGTATATTCTGTTTGAACTGCCTGTCATGTTTTGGTCGAGAAGTCACGCTCTTTGACACTGTTCATTCATCACACCTGTTCTGCTAACAATACCATTTTTAGTCAATTTCATAGGGTTTGGCTTGGATGACTTGTACACTGCGGTTCACTTGTAGATATCAAATTTTATAAATTTATTCTTCTTTGCATTTAATAGATACAAAGTAAGGGAAGTAAGAGTTCTTACTGCATTAATTATCTACTAATAGTATAATTAATATTAATTCTAATAAGGTCCCAGTTATGCTCCCAAAGTAATGCTTTATAACAAAGCGTCAGTCCTATGGTTTAAAAAAAGAAAAGAAAAGAAAAAAACATGGTCTGAAGTCTGCACACAAGTGTGCATAACGTTTTTGTGAAGGTAGAGTCTTGCTGTTTGCCAAGCTGGCCTCAAAATTCTGGATTCCTCAAGTGACCCTCCTGCCTCAGCCTCCCAAGTAGTTGGGAATACAGGCATGCATCACTGTGCCTTCTTATGCTTTTAATATTCTATACAATTATTATTGATTTAAAATGCATTTTACCTTTTTCTTTTTTTTTTTTTTATTATACTTTAGGTTTTAGGGTACATGTGCACAATGTGCAGGTTTGTTACATATGTATCCATGTGCCATGTTGATTTCCTGCACCCACTAACTCGTCATTTAGCATTAGGTATATCTCCTAATGCTGTCCCTCCCCCCTCCCCCCACCCCACAACAGTCCCCAGAGTGTGATGTTCCCCTTCCTGTGTCCATGAGTTCTCATTGTTCAATTCCCACCTATGAGTGAGAACATGCGGTGTTTGGTTTTTTGTCCTTGCGATAGTTTACTGAGAATGATGTTTTCCAGTTTCATCCATGTCCCTACAAAGGACACGAACTCATCATTTTTTATGGCTGCATAGTATTCCATGGTGTATATGTGCCACATTTTCTTACCTTTTTCTTTAATAGATTCTGGGAGTTCTGATGAATCTGCAGTCAGGTAGGATTTTATAGATTTAAAAAATTATGTTAACTAAGGAAATATAGGTGGAATAGATTAATATCTGTTGTGTTGTATTCTGGGCTAAACCCTTATTATGTGCTATGCATTTATCATCCCATAAAGCCATCGCAACATCTGTGTTCTTATAACCTACTGTTTATTACATAGGCAACTGTGGTTTAGAGGTTGATTAATTGGCTCATGATCCCGTAGTTAACGAAGTAGCTGACCCACAGTTAAACCATCAGCCTGTCTGGCTTCCAGATCCCTTATCTTGCTCCTCAGCATAGATTGATAGACATCTGTGCAGCACTTGGATCAAGGTATATGTCTGAATCAGATTAATTTAGACAGTCAAATCTAGTTATATGTTAACTCTCATTTAAGGTTATTGTTAGAAATGTTGTTTAGTCCAAGAGTTTCTCCTAATAAATTTGACAATTTCAGTGGTAGCCAATATCTTATTTTACCATCAAAGGCTTTAGGGCAAAGTAAAGGTTTGGCCATAGGATTATAATTTCACAAAAGCAAGATTAGACAAGTCTTAGAAAGTATTTGACTTCCCAGTTTGGTTTTCCCCTTAGGCTAGTATTTCTGCTTACTTCCATAATACTTTTTTTAGACTTTTTTCTTTTTCCATGACATTTCTATAATCCTGTCTTGATGTTTTAAAACTTCCTTCTCTGCTTTTCTTGGTGTTTCTTTTGTTATATTATTTCTTCAAAATCTGCCGACTATGTATTCCCAATTTTCTTATAGACAGAATCAAAAGCACATAGAATTACCGAATTTTAAGGAATCATAGGACCAATTAAAATAAATAACCTCTAGTACTTCAACCTGTGTTAAACATTCTGGTCAAGTGTTTCTCTAGATAGAGAACATGAGACTCAAAGAGATTAGCATAGTTTTTTTATATATAGGAAGTGGCAGAAAGGAGATTTCAACTCATTTTAAAGCCCATTACTTGTCTTTCTTTTTTTTTTGTCCTATTGGCATGTTTTTCTGTTTGTTTTTTGTTTTGTTTTGTTTTTTGAGACAGAGTCTCGCTCTGCTGCCCAGGCTGGAGTGCAGTGGCACAATCTTGGCTCAATGCAACCTCTGCCACCCGAGTTCAAGCAATTCTCCTGCCTCAGCCTCCTGAGTAGCTGGGATTACATGCACTTGCTACTACACCTGGGTAATATCTGTATTTTAAGTAGAGATAGGGTTTCAGCATCTTGGTCACGCTGGCCTTGAACTCCAGACCTCGATCCACTTGTCTCCACCACCCAAAATGCTGGGATCACAGGCATGAACCATGATGCCCCGTTTGGCATGTGATTTAATAATACAAAGTAGGGCGGGGCACAGTGGCTCACAACTGTAGGTCCTCATTTGCATGAGCTAAGTTTTTTATAGCAATCAAAAGCAAAGCAAGCACAGGTGTTCGCCATTCTCCTTAATGTCATCAAGCCTATGGTTTGAGAGCCATTTTCATTGGCCCTAGATGACCTGTTCATACCTGTCTTCATTGTGCCCAGCTCAGGGCTTCAAAGCTGTCTTCATCCAGGCCTGCAAAGGTGTTCACAGTGGTTCTCATCTAAGCTAGCCAAAGTGTTCTCTTATCATCCACATGACAGCCAGCCCAGATGTCCATAGCCATCCTCATCAAGGCCAGCCAGTTCGTTCACACTCATGCTTACTGGGGCCAGCCACCTTCACAGAGGCCATCCCAGGTATTTACAGCCATCCTCACTAAAGCCAGCCCATGTGTCCAGAGCTGTCCTCAGTCGGCATAGCCCGGGTGTTCATAGTTTTCCTCATTGGACTTAATCCAGGTATTCTGAGCAATTCCCCTGGTCCCAGGCCAAGTGTTGACAGGTGTCCTCAATGGGGACAGCCCAGATGTTCACCGTTGTCTTAATTAGGCCAAGTGCAGATGCCCATAGCTGCCTCACAGGGCTCAGCCAAAATGAACAAGGCTGTTCTCCTGAGCCCACAGCAGGTGTTTATAGCTTTCCACATTGGGGTCAGCCCAGGTGTTGGTAGCCATACGTTCTGGGCCAATCGCAGTTATTCCAAGCTATTTTCCTGGGCCCAGCCCAGGTGTCCACAGCCATCCTCATTGGTCCAGCACAGGTATTCAGAGCTATCCTCCTTGGCCCCAGGCCAGATGTTGACACTCGATCTGACTGGGCCCAGACCAGGTCTGCAAAAGCTGTCTTAACTAGCAGCAGCCCATGCTTTCACAGCAGTCTTCCCTGGTGTCAGCCAGGTTTCTCAGAACTGTCACTTGGCCAAACTTTGGTGTACATTGCCATCCCCATGGAGCACAGCTCAGGTATCCATAGCCAACCTCACTGGGGCCAGCTGAGGTGTTCCCAGCCATTCTCATTTGTCTCAGTGCAGGGGTTCATAGCTGTCCTCATTGGCTGAACCCAGTTGTTCCTCGCAATCATTACTTGAGCAAGACCAGGTGTTCATGGCTGTTCTAATTGGGGGTGATCCCAGGAGTTAATAGTGCTCCTCATCTGGGCCAGCCCATGCATTCACAGCCATCCTCATCATGATCATTTTCAAAGCTGTCCTCCTGAGGCCATCCTGGTTGTTCACTGCTGCTTTTACTGGGCCCGGCCCGGGTTTTCCCAGCTTCCCTCACTAGGGCTAGTGCAGGTGTTCACAGCTTTCCTCATTGGGCCCAGGCCATGGGTTCATAGCTGTCTTCATCAGGCAAAGCCAAGGTGTTCACAGCCATTTTTTCTGGGTCTAGCCGAAGTTGCCATCACTTGGGCCCAGCCCAGGTGTTAATAGTCATCATCAGTGGGATTAGCCCAGTTGTTCACAGCGTCTTTCTCAGGCTGAGTTTAGATGTCGAGAGCCATTAATCTTGGGCCCAGCCAGCTGTTCATAGGCATCCTCATGGGGGCAGGCCCAAGCGCTCGCAATGGCTCTCACTGAAACCAGGGCAGGTGTTTTTGGCTGTCTTCATTGGGTCCAGCCTAGACATTCATAGCTGTGCTCGAGGTGACCAGACACGATGTTGACAGCTGTCTTCAGAGCAATCGTCCCTGGTGCCATAGCTGTCCTTATTGGCTTAGCCCAGGTATTCTCAGCTGTTCTCGTTGGACCCAGGCCGGGTGTTCACAGCTGTCCTCACTGGCCCAGCCCAGGTTTCCACAGCCACCCTCACTGGGCTCAGCTCAGGGCTTCACAGCTGTTTACTTTGGGCTGAGCCCAAACACTCCAAGTTGTCCTTAGAGGGCCCAGCCAAGGTGTTCATGGCTGTCCTCATTGGTAGCTAGCCTAGGTGTTAGTCCTTGTCCTCTGTGGGCCCAGACCAGTGTTCACAGACATCCTTATTGGGCCAGCCCAGGAGTTCAATGCTGATCTCGCTGGGTCCTGCCTAGCTCTTCATAGCTGTCCTCACTGGGCCCAGGCCAGGTGTTCACAGCCATCCCATCAAGGTCAGCCCAGGGGTTCACAGCTTTCCTCGTTTGTATGAACTCAGTTTATTATAGCAACAGTTTTTGATGGTTGTCAATATCAAGGCAAGCCCAGGAGTTCACGGTTCCCCTCAATAACATCAAGCCCAGGGTTAAGATCATTTGCATTGGCCCCAGGCCACCTGTTCATAGCTGTCTTCATTGTTTCCAGCCCAGAGCTTCCCAGCTGTCTGCATCCAGGCCTGCACCTGTGTTCACAGTGGTCCTCATCTAAGACAGCCAAGGAGGTTTTGTCATCCACGTGACAGCCAGCCCAGATGTCCCTAGCCGTCCTCATCGAGGCCAGCCGGTTTGCTCACACGTGTGCTAATTGGGGCCAGCCACCCTCATAGAGGCCATCCCAGGTATCGACAGCCGTCCACACTGGGCCCAGCCCAGGTGTCCACACCTGTCCCCATTGAGCCTAACCTTTCATCACAGGACTTCTGCCAGTTGTTTCCAGCAGTTTCCATGGTCCCAGGCCAGGGCTTCACAGATGTCCTCAATGGGGACAGCCCATCTGTTCACCATTGTCTTAATTAGGCCTGGTGCAGATGTTCACAGCTGTCCTCCTTCGGCTCAGCGAAAATGAACAGAACTCCTGAGCGCACACCAGTGGTTTCTAGCTGTCCACATTGGGGTCAGCCCAGGTGTTCATAGCCCTATGTTCTGGGTCCATCCCAGTTATTCCAAGCTGTCCTTTTGGGCCTAGCCCAGGTGTCCACAACCATCCTCCTTGGTCCTGGCACAGGTGTTCACAACTATCTTCCTTGGCCCTAGGCCAGATGTTCACGTTTGATTTCACCAGGCCCAGACCAGCTTTGCTAAGTTTTTGCTCTTGAAGTTGAGGTCTGTTGAAATTGAAGTTCCTGAGGTTGGATAGCAGTGTCCAGATGCAGGTGACTTGTGCCCCAGCACTGGGCTGCCTGGCTGTGCCCTGGGCTTGTGTGACCTTCAGTCTGTGCTGGGCTGGAACCTGCTCTACAGGTTTCCAGATCTCTTCGTTTCACCCTCCACCCCAACAGACCCTCAGGCCTTTTCTGTGCTCACTTCCCAAGCTCCCCTTGGACTCTGCTCCAGAGTCCAAGTCAGCCCTGCCTGGGACCTTGACTGCCACTTCACCCCCATTGCTCCTCTCAGCCTGTGATGATGATATATCCAGACCCCTTTCTGCCCCAGAGCTGCAGTGGGTCTCAGAGGAGCCCAGCTTTACCCCACGGTCTACTCTGGGAAGGTGGAGACACATCTGATACAGTCACTGCAGGGGGTGCCCCATGGGGCAGCTGCTCCACCGGGACTGCCCTGACCAATCCCCAGCTGTAAGTCCCATGTCACTAGTGTGCACAGGCACTCAGCTCTTTAATTAACTTTGTCACATCCACATTCTTAAGTGTTTGGTGGCACCAGGACCTGGCAGGGCTGAGGGAAGGACCCCTCAAAGCTCAATTTGTTCTCTATGTCCAGCAAGGATGAGTGTGAGGCCCCAAGCATCGAGCATCGGGGAAACCACATCAAGTGGTTCCTCTCAAGCAGGTGCCCATTGCAGTGCCTGCCACTGCCAGAAGGCACTGCCTGAGCTAAATCCCCTGCCTCACCTTCCCAGACCTTCACCTGGTTTCAAGGCTCCTCAGCCACCTGCATATAACTGAAATGTCAAAGAGCTTGTGAGGAAGCTTCTGGGGCACCAGCCTTCTAGAGGAGGCTGAGGACAGCTGTGGATGGTTATTTATGGGGATGTTTTTGGCCTGGGCTGCAAGCAGGTGGGTAAGTGGCAGAGGGATGGCAGCTCAAGGTGCCCTGGCTTCTCTGCATGCCTGTCACTGGGCGGAGAAGTCCGGGCCTGCCACCAGGTTCCATCCTAGCTTATTCTCTGTGTGTCCTCAATTGAGGTACCTACCCTGTCTCTGCCTCAGTTTCCTCCTCTGTGAGACAGGGACCCTAACAGGCCCTAACTCTGACAGTGGTTTTGATGAAGTACGTGATGTGGGTGAAGCACCTGGAGCAGGCCCACTCTCAAAGAACACCCCACGGACTCTCAAGGTTAATGTTGAGAAGGGGCTGGGGCAGGGCAAAAGTGGGCAGGCCATTTCAGCTCCAGGTACCTGGGCTGACAGATTGGATTAAATTAGCATGTGCCTTGCTGAGTGCACAAGGGACAGTTGCCCAGGCAACAGGCACCAGGGTCAAAGCTGGTGATGCCTTGGCCTCATCATCCCAGGCTAGGGCCAGTGCATGATGCATTCAGCCAGGGGTGGGCTCTGGAGCCCTACAGCTGAGGGGGCCTGGTGACCCTCCAAGGTCATTCACAGGCCACTAGGGTGGCCTGTCCTTTTCCAGCCAGGCCTCACTCTAGGAAAAAAAAAAAAATTGATTGTAACCTCATTGGCAGTTTCCTTTGCATCGAAGTGGGAAGTAGCTACTGCCGAGGCTGGTAATAAACTCCGCAAAAGCTGGGAAGTCTCGTTTGAGCAGGAGCACCCATTATCCTGGCCAAGCTGCTGCAGCTAGGCTGAGCAGGTGTGGAAGTGCGGGTGGTGGTCATGTAACTTCTCCAGCCAAGGCCAAGTACCTCTGCAGACCTGTGCATGACGGCATATCCAGATGATTCCAACCCAATGCTGTGGATTCAATTCCACTCCATAAGACTTCTCTGCAGTCCCCAGACGTCTACAAGGACCAATAAGCTATCTTTTCTGTGTCTTTCCTGAATTCTTGTCCCTGTAAAGCATTAGCAAATTGAAATGTTCATCTTCTACCAGCATTGGGGGGTGTTAGTTTTTTTATTTCAAAATAATCACAGTAAAGATATCAGGAATAACATACTTGTAGGACATTCACAAGGTACAGAAGAATGCACACCGAAATCTGGACTTGTCTTTTCCTCTTCTGCAGCCTGCCAGCTTCTGCCTCTGGAAGTAACAACTGTTAAGTTTCTGCACATATTTCCAGATTTATTAATTGAACAATCATATAGCACTGACAGCATGACAAAGCCTTATAAAAGGGCTTTGGCTACCAGTGTAAAAGACAATTATTTTCATTTACTGTGAACACTTAGGTGGCACCAGGAAGGAAAGCCTTATGCTCATTCCTCTTTATTCTTCCTAACATATTCTGTTTTTAAAAATGTCTTTTCCGCCGGGCGCGGTGGCTCACCCTTGTAATCCCAGCACTTTGGGAGGCCGAGGTGGGCGGATCACGAGGTCAGGAGATCGCGACCACGGTGAAACCCCGTCTCTACTAAAAAATACAAAAAATTAGCCGGGCGTGGTGGCGGGCGCCTGTAGTCTCAGCTACTCGGAGAGGCTGAGGCAGGAGAATGGTGTGAACCCGGAAGGGGGAGTTTGCAGTGAGCCGAGATTGTGCCACTGCACTCCAGCCTGGGCGACAGAGCGAGACTCCGTCTCAAAAAAAAAAAAAAAAAAAAAAGTCTTTTCCAGGGGCCAGGTGCAGTGGCTCATGCCTGTAATCCCAACACTTTGGGAGGCCGAGGCGGTTGGATCAGGAGGTCAGGAGATCGAGACCATCCTGGATAACATGGTGAAACCCTGTCTCTACTAAAAATACAAGAAATTAGTTGCACGTGGTGGCGGGTGCCTGTAGTCCCAGTAACTCAGGAGGCTGAGGTAGGAGAATGGCGTGAACCCCGGGAGGCGGAGGTTACAGTGAGTTGAGATCGCTACTGCACTCTAGCGTGGGCAACAGAGCGAGACTCCATCTCAAAATAAATAAATAAATAAATAAATAAATAAATAAATAAATAAATAAATAAAATAAATAAAGTCTTTCCGAATTTGGCATTAAGAGATATAAATCTGTGGTCTAGTATTTTTTAATTGAGTTTTCTCACTCTCTCTCATATATGTGTATATTTATATATGCACACCTGCCTAGTTTTCTATTCAGTTGTTGACAATTAAAATTCTCCATTTACACAGGTAATGTGTTTCTTCCCAAATCCTGTTAACCACCCCTTCAATTAGATAATCCCTGAAAAAAAAATTGCAGCATCTATATTAATGCAGTTTTTATGCCTCATTAATGACCCATTTGATTTAATAGTTCTTAAAACTTGTGATGAATCAACAGTGATGGAAAGTTATACTGAATCATTTCGTATCTTTTTTGATTACTGTGAATTATATTCTTAGAGATAGGCTTTAAAATTGAACTTATACTAATGCATTTTAAATTTAATTTGGAAATAGTTTAGAATTGTTGAAGCTAGGACTCTCTGTTGACTCAGAAATAGTAGAAATGGGTGGGGATGGCATTTCACATCCAGCCTAGAATCTCCCTTTGTTCTCAATGTATTGGCTTTTCTTATTTTTACCCTGAAATTTTCACTATCAAATATATTTGAGAGGCAGATCATTTTCCTCCTTTAATATTTGTTTCATACACACAGAATAATACTGTGTGTCTGGGATTCAGTTTTTGAAATGAAACATGGACTCTGAGTGACCCCTTGTCGATGTGACAATGGACTGGTCTAGATCACAGCAGTTGGGCCCTATATTGTGACATGTATGCTTGCGAAAATTCTACTGTGACCTGTTGCTGAGGTGGTCTGATGATGCAGGTCTTGCCTTTCATTTTAACTGCCATTCTGGCAACTGAACTTTGGCAGTAAATACAGCTTAGTTGTCTCAGAGGACTCACAATGGGAAATGTTTGTAGTTGCTGCCTCAGAGGTATGTATGTTCATTTCTATCTTCTGACCGCAATTTCTTCAGATATGCCAGTTTTCCTGTATGTTAAATGTCATTCTGATTATTTTTTATTTTCCCAACTCCTATTTGTCTACAGATTTATAAATATGTTTTAGAGTTTTATTACTCAATTTGTATTTTTTTATTCTTCTATCAAGATTTTTGCCTCAAATACTTTTCTCTAGAAAAATACACTGTTTCCAATGCCATTTTTTTTTTGGACACTCCTGCTCTGTTGCCTAGGCTAGAGTGCAGTGGTGTGATATCGGCTCACAGCAACCTCCACCTCCCAGGTTTAAGCAATTCTGCTGCCTCAGCCTACTGAGTAGCTGGGATTACAGGCATCCACCACCATGCCTCACTAATTTTTGTATGTTTAGTAGATACAGGGGTTCACCATGTTGGCAAGGGAGGTCTTGAACTCCTGACCTCTTGATCCACCTGCCTTGGACTCCCCTAAGTGATGGGATTACAGGCATGAGCCACAGTGCCTGGAAATTTTTTTTTTTTTTTTTTGGCAGAATCTCGTTCTGTCACCCAGGCTGGAGTACAGTGGCATGATCTCAGCTCTCTGCAACCTCTGCATCCCAGGTTCAAGCAATTCTCTTGCCTCAGCCTCCTAAGTAGCTGGGACTACAGGTGCCTGCCACCATGCCTGGCTAATTTTTGTATTTTTAGTAGAGACAGGGTTTCACCATATTGACCAGGCTGGTCTCGAACTCCTGACCTTGTGATCTGCCCGCCTTGGCCTCTCAAAGTGCTGGGATACAGAGGTGAGCCACCACACCTGGCATTTTTTTCCCCCACACTCTTTCATAGACTAGATACAGAAGAAACCACTGAAAAACAAACTGGGGTGCCACATTTTCAGTTAATTCCCATTAATTGCTTGTTCAGGATGGTTCAGTTGAAGGGAAGTTTATTACTGGCACAGCCATCAAGTGGTAGTTTGGAATGTCCTACATTCCAAATTACCTTGGGGTCCAAGCAGAACTTGGTCCCTTGGTGTGGTCAGTTGGTCATGGAGGGGTGCTCACTGCCAGACAGCTGACAATACAGGGCGCTGGGTAGGATGACCAGACATTTGAATTTGTTCCTCAGAGAGGCTTCCTTTGCAGGAAAGTGCCATATTTTAGCCCAGGAGTTAAAACCTAGAGACAGGAGTTTTGTTTTGTTAAATGATTTGAGCTTTGTTCTGGACTCACCACCTCTTCCAATACATCAACCTTCCTGAAAAGCCCTTGGTGCAGGAGGATTGAGAAAGGGAGTGGAAAGAGCTCCAGGTTCAGGGTCCAGGCCACGATTTAGAGGCCTCAGATGTTCAGGGATCTCTGTCCCCAGAAAACCAACCAAATTCTTGCCCCAGATCGATCATTCATCAGTGTTGTGACTCTAGGCAGGTCGCTTCAAATCTCTTCATTTCACTTCCCTGAACTGTCAACTCTTGAGTGGCAGCCCCTGCTCTGCCCATCTCTCTGGGCTGATGTGGGCATCACAGGAAATTCGAACAGAAACTTTTCACGAGTTCTAAAGCATGAGACCCATGTCAAGAATGAAGATAATTTTACCCTCCACTGCCCTGTAGTCTCCCAAGTGGCTTCTCTATTAACCACTACCAAGGGCCTGGCTTGTTCTTCCAGACATGAAATAATTGAACACTTTATGGCACTTAGGAAGCACCCATCTTAAGGTTTTAGGTCCATTTAACTATTTTTACCCTTTTAACATAACGTAGGCCATTATCAACATTTCCACATTCAGACTAGGGATTGGAGAAATAGAGGAGTCTATAGAACTACCTCAGGTTCTAGCAGCTTCTCAAAAGTCCTTGAGCTCAGATCTTATGCACCAGACCCTATGCTCTTGGTCACTCCAATCTACTACCTGTCTGTAATGTCTCATCTCCATACAGGCATTTGCCTGCACAGTTATAAGTGCAACCCACAGTGCGAGTTCTTTCTGAAGCCCAACTCAAATTCAGGGGGCTTTGCTCTGCAGATGATGAACAATGGGATGAAACATTTAAGTTGTGAATAAATAATTACTCATTTCTCTGATCTTCTGCAGCAAGATATCAACAGCTGTCTTTATTTTAATTCATTTCCCAGCATGTTCTGTTGAAGATCAAAGAGCAGATCCTGGGGTGCCAGGGGAATCCACCGTCTGCCACCGCAAGCCTAAGAAGTGAATCCTCCATCACTGGCGTCGCAGCCGTGTACACCCTAGAGTTGCATCAACAGAAGGTATCATGGAAATTCAGTCATTCAGTTCATTCATGATATGATTTCTAGATTCTTCAGTGTCTCATATTTCAGAAAATTATAAAATTGCAATGCTATATTCTTTATATCATGTGTACATATGTAAATGTGTTAAGTCAATTACTAGTGCTACAACTATAGGAGTAAAGGTGAATTTCCATTCTAGGTTTGGGTTTACTTTACTTTTAATGGTGAATAACATCTCAGTGGAAATTGTAAACATTTTGCTGATTGTTAAAACATTAACTAAGAAGGATCTTTTTCTGAGACAGTTTTGCCAGGTTTGTAAAGTAATGGACATCACTTCAAACTGTTTGGAAGTAACCTAAAAATGGAGGAAGTGGTAACTCAGTGTTTTTTTGTGATCCCATCTTACGTGAGTGTGATAACACTTGTAACAATGACCGAGCCAATAGTGATAGATTCTTATGACCAGAAGTCCAGGGTTAGCATCAGTGACTGAGCCAATAGTGACACATTCTTATGGACAGAAGTCTAGGGTTAGCATCAAGGTTCACTCTGTGTTGTCCAGTCTATGGGTTTTGACAAACTGACAATGTCCTTTGTCACCCTGACAGAATAATTTCACATCCTAAACATGACCTGAGCTGCACCTGCTAATTCCTCTCCTTTTCTGAGGATTCCTGAAAACCGTGGATGATTTTACTGCCTCTATAGGTTTCCTTTTCCAGAATTTTATAGAGTTGGAATCATAAAGTGTGTAGCTACTTATGACTAACTTATTTTACTTAGCAATATACATGTGAGATCTTTTGTATCATTTTGAAGCTTAACAGCTTAATAATTCTTATCAGTGAACAGTAGCCCATTGGTTTCATCGAACACTGTTGGTTCACTCACCTCCTGAAGACCATCTCAGCTGCTTCCAATTTGGGTAATTATGAATAAAGCTGCCCATATTCTTGTGCAGATTTTAAGATGAACATAATTTTTAAATTTAGCTGGGTAAATATGTAGAATTTTGATCACTTGCTGGTAAGACTATGTTTTCCATTGTTTTAGGCAGAATTCACCAGTACAATTATGTGGGCATGTTTTTTAAAAGTTATTACTTACTGATTAAATTCTATAATGATAGAGGCCTACTCAGATTATCTATCTCTCCTTTGGTGGTTATGGTAGTTTCTCCCTTTAAAGGCATTTGTCCATTTCATCTAAGCTAGGAAATTTGTGGGCATAGACACTTGAATCTCGCAAGTTGCCTGCTTGGTTCTTGTCAAAGGCTACTGTGCTTCCTGTCATTCCTACTCTAAAACTTTTCAATAAACTTTCACTCCTGCACTTGAAAAATTGCAGGCATACATTTGTTGAAAGTATTCTGTTATTATTTTCTTAATGTTCATGAGATCAGCAGGGATAATTCCTCTTCTATTCATATTATTTGTATATTGTGTCTTTTCTTTGTGATTAGCCTGGCTGGAGGTTTACCAATTCTATTGATCTTTTATAAGAAGCAGCTTTTGGTTTTGTTGAGTTTCTTTGTTTATTATTTGTATTACATTGATTTCTGCAAATATTATTATATTTTGGGGGAGGGGGATTGCCTGGTTTACAATTCACTACACTTTTTTTGTCTAGTTTCCTAAGGTGGAAAATAAGACATCTGGATTTGGATTACGTTTAGTTTACTGCACAGAATTGTGAATGGCACTGATGCCCCTGAAGTGTGCACTTGATTATTAAAATAATAAATATTATGTATTTTGGCCACAGTATTGATTTTAAAGCCAATAAAATGGATGATAAGTGCAGGAGGAACATATGTAGATCCGGGAAAGATAAATGACATTATAACATTTCGACAACAAAAAAAGGAAATTTACCAGGCCTCAAAATGCACAAGGGGGTGATGGGACACTGTCATAAAATCAGCTGTGCATTTGTATGCTGCCCTGTGTGAACTCTGCCTGTTTTGCAGTGGTGAGGGTGGCTTAGCCGGAGAACCAGGCCCTAACTTCTGTGGCTTTCCTGATGGTCTCGTTTGCCTTCCCTCATCACCCAGGATGGTGTCCCAGTGGCAGCCAAGTTTCTGCCCTTAACCCACCTCCTTTACACACGCCAGCCCCCTGCCCCCAGCACCCAAGGTTGCCTAAAGGATTCCTTCTGTGGAACCAACATGCTGACAGTTACTCTGTGTTTCCTAGATCAAAATGAGGACCTGGCACAGGAAACTTCATCTAAGGATGTCCCAGGCGTTCACATGGTAAGTTCTTTATGTTTCTAAGATGGAAATTTTGTTGCTCTTGGTTCTTTTTTATTTTATTTGAACTGAGATAGGAAAATCTTACCATGTACATTATAGATGACTTACAGAATTTTTTGGTGGGAAAACGTGAGGGTTCATTACCAGGTAAGAAATGATCTCAGATGGCATTCTTAGATGACACCTTCAGTTACGAACTATATGGCAGAAGGAATTTTTTTAGGGGAAAAGCTTTCTTCTTATAACATTGTGACTATACAACCAAAACAATCTTGGAAGTCTTGCATAAAAACCTCTTGCCTTTCCAGAAATGTCTTCTAGGCTTTATTTTGGGACCATTGCCTCAACCACTGTCTCCCATCTGCTTTTCTAATGTCACCAAGTAAAGATATGTATGGTGAAACCCCATCTCTACTAAAAATATAAAAATTAGGCGGGCATGCTGATCGGCAACTGTGATCTCAGCTACTGTGGAGGCAGAGGGAGCAGGATCACTTGAGCCTAGGAGACGGATGTTGCAGTAAGCCAAGATCGTGACTCTGTGACAGAGCGAGATTCCAGCAAAGAAAGAGAGAGAGAAAGAAAAACCTGCACACACAGGACACAGCACGGTCTGACTCTTATAGTGTTTTGTTTTTCTCTAAATGCAGGTGGACAAAGCCACAGAGACAAACAGTATGTATTCTGGGATCACCCCTATGCTGAAGAAGAATTCTAGTGTTGACAAAGGTGACACTTTCTTGCCTCATTTTTTCTGGAGAGCCACTCTGGTTTGAACTTCCTGCCAGAAATGTGGTTCAAGCACTTTTGTCTTGAAAAGTGAAGAACCCGGTCAAGAAATGTGACCGTTGACTCTAGTGCCTGGAAGGAAGAGTGTCATTTGGATAGAAGAGGGTCCTGTGCATCAGGGTTGGGAGGTATGGAGGAATGAGTCAATGTGGAGTGATTGTGAATGTCTCTGCGAGTTTGTGTGCTTTTTGCCAGAAAATATGTTCCCATGTGCAAAGCACAACACAAAGATTGATATTCTAAAAACAACATTTCATCACCACTGCGTTTTCCAAAAATCAACCCATTCATTCCTCACCACAGCTGTAGCTGAAGGTTAAGTTTGATATGCCCAGTCCTCACATGGAGATGACGTAGAGATGAATTTTTCAGGCTTTTGTTCTCCTAAGTGGAAATGGCATAGATGAACTCAGGAATGGGTGGAAGGGTGATGCTGTGGGCTACTAGTCTGAAGTTATCACATGGCCCTGGTGTAACTTGTCACCGTGTCAGAGTCCTTAGCGTCTCTGTGTATATGTGGAAGTATGTTGGCCTATAAAGATCTCCAGCACTGTATACCACAATAGAATGGTCTCAATGGTCAGCTGACCCACAGTTTGAGTAGGTTCATTGTACAGTGGACTTTGGTGTGGTCATTAATATGAAACATACAGAGGGAGCTGCCAGGCCTCTGGTTTTAAGTGATGGGGTATTCCTCAGCTCCTGGTCAAGGGCAGAGAACATTCAGAGATATATTCTATTGTATTTAATGAGATCATCACCACAAATGTTAGAAATGCTCCAATTCAGTAGCACACATACCCAAGACACGGCACCCAACAAGATCTCAAGGAGCCAATTGGCTCTTAGCCTGGTGCCCATCTCCTCTGCTGGAATCTTCTGCACAGCTGGGTAACAGAGGGTCAGAACCCCCACCTGCTGCCACCCATGAAAGGCTGTCCCAGTCCTGGAGCCACTGTGAGTATGAGCAACAGCGGGCCCCATGACACACACACACTGTGTTAAAAGAAAGAGCAGAAGGACAAATATCACAGGCCAAGTAGGGGTCATCTTTAAATGGTAGGATAATTGAGTATTTTCAAGTCTTGGTTTAGTCTTCTTTAAAACAGAAGGTTAATGAATACATAGAATATTTTGGCTAGAATTAAATCTCCTCTTTGAAGAAAGGTAGCTTTTTGTATCGTACAAATTGTGGCCAGGCACGGTGGCTCACGCCTGTAATCCCAGCACTTTGGGAGGCCAAGGCGGGCAGATCACGAGGTCAGGAGATCAAGACCATCCTGGCTAACATGGTGAAACCTGTCTCTACTATAAATACAAAAATTAACTGGGCATGTTAGCGGGCACCTGTAATCTCAGCTACTCAGGAGGCTGAGGCCAGTGAATTGCTTGAACCAGAGAGGCGCATGTTGCAGTGAGCTGAGATCATGCCACTGCATTCCAGCCTGGGCAACAGAGAGAGACCCTATCTCAAGAAAAGCAAAACATATAAAAAAATTTTTTAAATATAGATTTTTGGGCTTTGTTTCATACATGATTCCCACCAGCAGAGAGACCTAAGAATGTGCATTTTTATCAAGCCCTCTAGTGACCTTTATGATCAGGCAAACTCAGGTAATAACATTGATTGAAGGGTTGGTGAGTGCATATTTTCCAGGTTAAAATGATACTGGACATAGAGCAGTAGTTCTCAAATTTTAATGTGCTTAAGAATCACCAGGAAAGTTGTTAAAAATTAGATATCCAGAGATTTAGACATCCAGAGATTTAGATTCAGAGCTCTGGGAGACACTCAAAAATTTGCATTTTTAACCAGTTTCTTCTCTCCAGGGTAAATCATTCAGAGGCACTTGTCTTCATCCATTCTGTGCTGCTATAACAGGTAATTTATAACGAACAGAAATTTATCTGGTTCAGGGTTCTGGAGGTTGATGAAGTCCAAGTAGAGGGGCTACATCTGGTGAGGGCGTTCTTGCTGTGGCGGACAATGGCAGAAAGTATCACACCGTGCGAGAGAGCAGAAAGGGGACCGAGCTCGTCCTTCATAAGGAACTCACTCACATCATAATGAACCCCACTCCCACAATAACGGCGTTCATCCATTCCTGAAGGCAGAGTCTTCGTGACCCAATCACCTCTTAAAGGTCCTACCTGTCAACATTGTTGCATTGGGGATTAGGTTTCCAACATATGAACTTTGGGTGATACATTCAAGCAATAGCATTCTGCCCCGACCACCCAAATTCATGTCCTGCTCACATGCAAAATACATTCATTCTATCCCAATAGCTCCAAAAGTCTTAACTTGTTTCAGGAGGACCAACTCAAAAGTTTAAATTCAGGGTCTCATCTAAATCAGATATGGGTGAGAACCAGGGCACAATTCATCCTGGGGCAAATTTTCCTCCAGCTGTGAGCATGTGAAATTTAAAAAAAAAAAAAAGTGATTTGCTTCCAAAATACAATGGTAGGACAGATATAGGGTAGACGTTTTCTTTTCTTCTCTTTTCTTTTCTTTTGACATGGAGTTCACTTTTGTTGCCCAGGCTGGGGTGCAATGGCGCGATCTTGGCTCACTGCAACCTCCACCTCCCAGGTTCAAGTGATTCTCCTGCCTCAGCCTTCCGAGTATCTGGGATTACAGGCATGAGCCACCGTGTCCAGCAGATGTTTTCATTTCAAAAAGGAGAAATAGGCCCAAAGAAGTAACAGGCCCAAAGTAAGTCCAAACCCAACAAGGCAGACAAATTAAATCTTAAGACCCCAGAATAATCTTTTATTTCCTGCACTGCTACCTGGATACATTGGGAGGGTTGAGTCCCCAAAGCCTAGAGCAGCCCTGCCCCTCTAGAGCTAGCACTATAGGGCTACCATACTGCTGTTGCCACTGGGCTCAGTTCACGCAGCAGCTCTCATGGGTTGAAGTATCATGCCTTCAGCTCTCCCAGGCTGGACTTGCACATTATTCACTCTATAGGTCAGCCAGATGCAGTGGCTCACACCTGTAATATCAGCACTTTGGGAGGCCAAAGCAGACGGATCACCTGAGGTCAGGAGTTTGAGACCAGCCTGGCCAACATGGTGAAACCCCATCTCTACTAAAAACACAAAAATTAGCTGGGCATAGTGGTGCACACCTGTAATCCCAGCTACTCGGGAGGCTGAGGCAGGAGAATCGCTTGAACCCAGGAGGTGGAGGTTGCAGTGAGCCAAGATTGTGCCACTTCACTCCAGCCTGAGTGACAGAACAAGACTCTGTCTCAAAAAACAAGCAAACAAACAAAAAACTCTACAGTTCTTGGATCTCAGAGGTGGCCCCACTCTCACAGCTCCATTAGGCATTGCCCTGGTGGGGGCTCTCTGCAGTAGCACCACCTCTGTGACAAACTTCTGCTTGGGGATCCCGACTGCTCAATACATGTTTTGAAATCTAGGTGGAAGCCACCTTAGCCCCACAGCTTATACTCTGCACATATGCTGAGTTAGCACCATGTGGATGCCACCATGGTTTATAATCCCTTATCTTCTGGAGTGGTGGCTGGACCCACTTATGCCATTGAAGCTGTTTGTATTCGTCCATTCTCACGCTGCTAATAAAGACATACCTGAGACTAGGTAATCTATAAAGGAAAGAGGTTTAATGGACACTCTGTTCAGCATGGCTGGGGAGGCCTCACAATCGTGACGGAAGGCAAAGGAAGACTAAAGGCACATTTTATATGGCAGCAGGCAAGAAAGCGTGTACAGGGGAACTGACCTTTTATAAAACCATCACATGTCATGAGACTTATTCACTACAGCATGGGAAAAACCTGCTCCCATGATTCAATTACCTCCTACTGGGTCCCTGCCACAACACCTGGGGATTATGGGAGCTAAAATTCAAGATGAGATTTGGGTGGGGACACAGCCAAACCATATCACTGATTTTTCCCCAGGTTCCCCCATAGAAGTCAGTAGATGCAGATGGATACTTGTGACAAAGGGCACCATTGAAGTCCAGACACTAAATACACTGAAGTCCCAGCTCCTGCCCTGCCAGGACACCCTGTCCCACCTGCCAGGACCTCCCCTCAACCACCTCCCTGTTCAGGTCAGGAGGTGCCCATATATTCAAGAGAGAGTTTTCATAATTTTCTTTTCTTTTTTTTTAGACAGTCTTGCTCTGTTGCCCAGCCTGGAGTGCAGTTGCACGATCTCAGCTCACTGCAACCTCCATCTCATGGGTTCAAGCGATTCTCATGCCTGAGCCTCCTCAGTAGCTGGGATTATAGGCACACACCACCATGCCCAGTTCATTTTTTGTATTTTTAGTAGAGACAGGGTTTTGCCATGTTCTCCAGGCTGGTCTTGAACTCCTGACCTCGAGTGATCTGCCCCCCTCAGCCTCCCAAAGTGCTGGGATTACAGGTGTGAGCAGCCCAGCCAGTTTTCATAATTTTCTTTACTTCCACTGTGGTGGGAGAACTGGCTTTAGAGAAAGCCATCCTTTACAGATGAGGTGGCCCCACCAGGAACAGGTTTCAATCAGGTGTTTTGGAGGCAGTGATGCCTGTGCACCCTGGTGAGAAGGAACGTGGCATGAACATCAGGAACCACACTTCACCCTGGAGAAGGAGAGGCCACAGGTGGGGCTGAAGGAGCAGTTCTCACAAGCAATCCTGTGGGCCACACCATGCACCTTGGCGCACAGTGTCAATGTGGCTCAGAGTGGGGTAGAGGACTCAGGGTATTAAAAGCATCAAGGAATCCAGGTGAGAGCCACCGCACCCAACTTTACTTTCATCCACAGGCTGATGCAGCCCAAGGAAGTGTTACTCCACAACAACCTCAATTCTACACACAGAACCTGTTCGCCAGGCCCTTGCCACAGGCTGTCATCTCAAAATGGGGGCTGTCAAGGCTTGTTAGAATACCTGGGACTGAGAGGAAAATAATATATATATATATATATATAATTTTTTTTTTTTTTTTTTGAGATGGAGTCTTGCTCTGTCGCCCAGGCTGGAGTGCAGTGGCATGATCTCAGCTCACTGCAAGCTCCGCCTCCCGGGTTCACGCCATTCTCCTGTCTCAGCCTCCCGAGTAGCTACAGGTGCCCGCCACTATGCTCGGCTAATTATTTTATATTTTTAGTAGAGACGGGGGTTTCACCGTGTTAGCCAGCACGGTCTTGATCTCCTGACCTCGTGATCTGCCCGTCTCTGCTTCCCAAAGTGCTGGGATTACAGGTATGAGCCACCAGGCCTGGCTGATTTTTGTATTTTTAGTAGAGACAGGGTTTCACCATGTTGGCTAGGCTGGTCTCGAACTCCTGATCTCAGGTAATCCTCCCGCCTCGGCCTCCCAAAGTGCTAAGATTACAGGCGTGAGCCACTGCACCCAGCCTAATTTAAACATTTTAAAATCTTGTTTTAATTTTGAAATAAAATCTCAATTTGGTTTTTAAAAAGCTCTGTCTGAGTTGTGATGACTCACATCTGCAACTTCAGTACTTTGGGAGGCTGAGGTGGGAGGAACCCCCAGGAGTTCAAGACCAGCCTGGGCAACATAGGGATACCCAGTATCTCTATAATAATAATAATAATACAAAAATTAACCGGGTCTGGTGGTGGGCACCTGTGATCCCAGCTACTTGGGAGGCTGAGGCAGAAGGATCGCTTGAGCCTGGGAGGTCACGGTTGCAGTGAGCTGAGACTGCACAACTGCACTCCAGCCTGGGCAACAGAGTGAGACCCTGACTCAAAAAAAAAAAAATAGTGCTTAGTGCCACATGCCAGGAACCACAATGACAACAAGTCAGAGGGGTGTTGAGTCAGGGCACACCAAGAGCTGGCGGGGAGTCTGACTGCGGGGACCCTGCCCTCTTCCAGAAGGTGAAGGTGCAGAGAAGCTCAAAAGGATCACGGCTTCTCACCCTGGCCCTGAACCCCCTCACATTAGCAGCTCTCAGCATAGCCAACTGGACAGCTCACACCAATAAATTAAACCTTATTTCTTGCCGGCACAGTGGCTCATGCCTGCAATCCCAGCACTTTGGGAGGCCAAAGTGAGAAGATCACTTGAGGCCAGAAGTTCAAGACCAGCCTAGGCAACATAGTGAGACCCTGCCTCTACAGAAAATTAAGTGAGAGCTGTGGCATGTGCCTGTGATCCCAGTTACTCGGGAGGCTGAGGCAGGAGGATCTCTTGAGCTCAGGAGGTTGAGGCTGCAGTGAACTACCGCACAACGGCACTCCAGCCTGGAGAACAAAGCAAGACCTTGTCTCATAACAAAACAAAAAAGAAGCAAGCCAGCAGGTCTAATCCAGACTTAAGAGGATGGTATCAGCCAGGCTGATACCCTCCCAAGCTACTTGGGAGACTGAGGCACAAGAATCACTTGAAGCTGGGAGGTGGAGGTGGCAGTGAGCTGAAATCGCATCACTGCACTCCAGCCTGGGCGACAGAGCAAGACTCCGCCTCAAAAAAAAAAAAAAGAAAGGGCCCTTCAAACTGAGTCATCTGCACGATGCCTGAATTCCTGCTATAGCCCCGGCCGATTGGCTTTTCATTCTACGTCTGCACAGTAACATGGTTAGAAAAGGTATCCTAGTTATGTTGCAATGAAAAATGTCTACCTGTAACACTCACTATTTCTTGCAGGCACCTATAACCTGTGGAAAGGGTGAAAAGCTCAGAAGATTCTATTGTCTATTTTATTTTATTTATTTTTGAGGCAGGGTCTTGCTCCGTCATCCCGGTTGGAGTGCAGTGGCACCATCATAGCTCACTGCAGCCTCAAACTCTTGGGCTCAAACAGTTCTGCCTTAGCCTCCCAAGTAGCTAGGACTACAGATTTGCACCACCACACCTGGCTATTTGTTTTTTGTTTGTTTGTTTTTTGGTAGAGATGGGGGTCTCACTATGTTAGCCAGTCTGGTCTCAAACTCTTGGACTAGAGTGATCCTCCCACCTTGGCCTCCCAAACAGATGATGGGATTACAGGCCTGAGCCACCATGCCTGGCCATCTACTCTAAATGTCAGTTAACTGCTTTGATGGGCTGGGCGCGTGGTTCATGCCTGCAATCCCAGCACTTTGGGAGGCTGAGTCGAGCGGATAACGAGGTCAGGAGTTTGAGACCAGCCTGGTTAACATAGTGACACCCCCATCTCTACTAAAAATACAAAAAACTAGCTGGGTATGGTGGTGAGTGCCTGTAATTCCAGCTACTTGGGAGGCTGAGGCAGGAGAATCACTCAAACCTGGGAGGTTACAGTAAGCCGAGATCACACCACTGCACTCCAACCTGGGCAACAGTGAGAGACTCCGTCTCAAAAAAAAAAAAAAAAAACCAGAAAACTGCTCTGATGAAAGCTAAAAAGTAAACTGTAAATAAAAATTAGGCCTAATTTTTTTTGTTTGTTTTTTGTTTTTGTTTTTGAGACCAAGGCTCACTCTGTTGCCCAGGCTGGAGTGCAGTGGCATGATCTCGGCTCACTGCAGCCTCTGCCTTTCAGGTTTAAGTGATTCTCATGCCTCAGCCTCCCAAGTAGCTGGGATTACAGGTGCCTACCACCATACCCAGCTAATTTTTGTATTTTTAGTAGAGACAGGCTTTCACCATGTTGGCCAGGCTAGTCTCGAGCTCCCAACCTCAAACAATCCACCCGCCTTGGCCTCCTAAAGTGCTGGGATTATAGGTGTGAGCCACCATGCCCAGCCAAGATTAGGCCTAATTTTTAAAGTCACTTGGAGCATAGACAATGTTTCTGCAATTATTAATCTACTTTTTTTCTTTTTGAGACAGGGTCTCACTCTGTCACCCAAGCTGGAGTGCAGTAGTATGATCATGGGTCACTAAAGCCTCGCCCTCTTGGGCTCAAGCAAAATGTTCCTGCCTCAGCCTTCCAAGAGCTGGGACTACATGTATGCACCACCATGCTCAGCTAATTTTTAGTTCTTGTAGAGACAGGGGTCTCACTATGTTGCCCAGACTGGTTTTGAACTCTTGGGCTTGAGAGATCCTCCCACCTTGACTTCCCCAAATGCTGGGATTACAGGCATGAGCCACCACACCTGGACTCACATATTTTGATGTCTAAAACACCAAAGATATTTTTAAGGAGCTGAACAAACCAGTAATTTTTAAAGAAAAAAGTAGTGGGAGTATCTAGTACAACCAAAACCAGGCATCAAAATCAGCGGTTAAACATTCCAGGCTGGGCACAGTGGCTCATGCCTGTAATCTGAACACTTTGGGAGGCCCAGGCGGGAGGATTGCTTGAGCCCTGGAAAGCGGAGGTTGCAGTAAGCCATGATCGTGCCACTGTATTCCAGCCTGGAAGACATAGTGAAGCCCTGTCTCAAAAATAAATGAACTAATAAATAAATCCAGAACCAGTGCTCACTTCGGCAGCACATATACTAAAATTGGCATGACATGGAGAAGATGAGCATGGTACCTGGGAAAGGATGACACACAAATTCATTAAGCATTTCATATTTTTAAAAAACATTTCAGAACCAAGAAAATAAATGAATCAAAAGAAAGGGAAGACCCTGGTGATTCCTTTGATATTAGAAAAAATCAGCTGGGCGTGGTGGCTCATGCCTGTAATCCCAGCAATTTGGGAGGCCGAGACGGGCAGATCACTTTAGGTTAGGAGTTCAAGACCAGCCTGGCCAACATGGTGAAACTCCGTATCTACTAAAAGTACAAAAATTAGGCTGGGTGTGGTTGCTCACACCTGTAATCCCAGCACTTTGGGAAGCCGAGCGGGGTGGATCACCTGAGGTGAGGAGTCCAAGACCAGCCTGGCCAACGTGGCACCACTGCACTCCAGCCTGGGCAACAGAATGAGACTCTGCCTTGAAAATAATAATAATAAAAATAATCAATTGCAGATAGACCATAGACCTAAATGTGAAAAGGTAAAAACAATAAATCTTTTAGAATTGCTGTGTTCATGTATGGCTATTCAGCACTTGAGATGTGCTATTAAGTATAAAATTTGCACTGAATTTTAAGCACTTAGTAGGAAAAAAACCTAAAAATATCTCAATTTTAACATTAAAATTTTGAAATAATAATTTGGATATACTGAGTTAAACACTACTAAAATTAGTTTTATCTGATTATTTTTGTTCTCTTAATGTGGATACTAGATCATTTTAAATTGCATATGTGGCTTACTTCCTATTTTTATTGGACAGCACTAGTGTAGAAGGTAATAAGAGATATATACCTTCAGGACATCAAATTAGGAAAAGGTGTGTTAAATTGTATTTCAAAAGCATGAATCAGGCCAGGCGTGGTGGCTCACGCCTGTAATCCCAGCACTTTGGGAGGCCGAGGCAGGCGGATTACGAGGTCAGGAGATTGAGACCAGCCTGGCTAACACAGTGAAACCCTGTCTCTACTAAAAATACAAAAAATTAGCCGGGCGTGGTGGCGGGTGCCTGTAGTCCCAGCTACTCAGGAGGCTGAAGCAGGAGAATGCCATGAACCCGGGAGGCAGAGCTTGCAGTGACCCGAGATCACCACTGCTCTCCAGCCTGGGTGACAGAGCGAGAATCCATCTCAAAAAAAAAAAAAAAAAAAGAGAGAAGACAATGTTTGGGAAGGGGTATGGGGGGATTCTGGGGTGCTGTTAATGTTCTATTTCTTGACTTGTGTGTTAAAAATGTGTAGTTGGGCTGGGCGCGGTGGCTCACACCTGTAACCCCAGCACTTTGGGAGGCCAAGGCAGGTGGATCACCTGAGGTTAGGAGTTCAAAACCAGCCTGGCCAACATGGTGAAACCTTGTCTCTACTAAAAATATAAAAAATTAGCTGGGCATGGTGGCGGTGCCTGTAATCTCAGCTACTTGGGAGGCTGAGGCAGGAAAAGCGCTTGAACCCAGGGGTGGGAGGCTGCAGTGAGCCGAGCTCACACCACTACACTCTAACCTGGGGCAACAAGAGCGAAACTCTGTCTCAAAAAAAAAAGTATTTTGTGATGAATTTGTAGGATCTATATATTTTTTAGGAAAGCGCCTTTCTGTGATGCACAATAAAAAGGTTTTGTTTTTATTTTGTATTATTTCAAAATATTTTTAAAATTTAATATCTAAATATGCTATTTTAGATATTCAAAATTTCTGATGATGGCTTCTCTTTTCCATCATAACATCCTTGAGATTAAATCAATTAATGTGATTAAATCAATCCATTTTTGTAGTTGGGTCCGTTCTGTGATTGAGTCATTGTGTGCCCTGACAGTCTTTAAAATAGTGCCAATAAGTATATATATGTGTAATTTTAAAAAATAATTTTATAATTTCAACTTTTATTTTAGATTCAGAGAGTACGTACATTTGCAGGTTTGTTACGTGAGTATTTCGCATGATGCTGAGGTCTTGGGTATGAATGATCCCGTCACCCAGATAGTGAGTGTAGTACCCAATAGGTGGTTTTTCTGCCCTTGCCTTCCCCCTCTCTTCCCTCTACCCCCTCTAGTAGCACCGTGTCTGCTGTCCCCATCTTTATGTCCATATGTACCCAAAGTATGTCCATATGTCCCACTTGTAAGTAAGGACATGCAGCATTTGGTTTTCTGTTTCTATGTTAATTCTCTTAGGATTATGGCCTCTGGTTGCATCCATGTTGCTGCAAAAGACATGATCTCATTCTTTTTTATGGCTCTGTAGTATTTTACAGCATATATGTACCACATTTTCTTTATCCAGTCCACGACTGATGGGCATATAAGTTGACTTCATGTCTTTACTATTGTGAATAGTGCTGCAATAAACATACAAGTGCATGTGCCTTTTTGGTACAATGATTTATTTTCTTTTGGGTCTCTATCAAGTAATGAGATTGCTGGGTAAATGGTAGTCCTGGGCAGACTGCTTGAGTCCAGGAGTTTGTGACCAGCCTGGGCAACATGGCAAAACCCCATCTCTACTAAAAATACAAAGAAATTAGTTGGGCATGGTGGCACATGCCTATAGCCCCAGCTACTTGGGAGGCTGAGATGGGAGAATCACTTGAACCCAAGAGACGGAGGTTTCAGTGAGCTGAGATCACACCACTGCACTCCAGCCTGGGTGACAGAGCAGGACTCTGTCTCAAAAAACAGAAAAAAGACTGTGATAATCTTAAAAGTTCAGAGAGAAGAGTAACTCTCACAGACAAGGGATCCGCTTAACATTAGCAGCTGATTTCTCAGCAGAAAACTTGGAAGGCCAGTAGGCAGTGGATTATATATTTAAAATAATGAAGAAACCTGTCAACTGAGAAATCTATAGCTGGAAAACTTGTCCTTCAAAAATGAGGGAAAAATTAAGACATTTCCAGATTTTTTTTAAAAGCTGAAAAAATCCATTTATCTCTAAATTTGCCATACAAGAAGTGTTAAAGTCCTTCAGGTTGAAATAAATGAACTCTAGGCAGTAATTATATAAGTAAATAAGCAAGTTATATGAATATATAAAGCTCTCTGGTAAAGGTAAATACATAAACAAACATAAAAACAGTATTATTGTAATTTTGGTTTGTAACTCCGCTTTTTATTTTCTACAGGATTTAAAAGACAAATGCATAACATGTAATTATAAATCTGTTAGGTGGTGTACAGTGAATAAAGATACAATTTGTTACATCAATAACCTAAAAAGAGTAGAGCTATATAGCAGTAGAATTTTGGTATGTGATTGAAGTTAAGTTGAAATAAATTCAAATCAGAATGTTATAACTCTAGGATGTTATATGCAATGTTCATAGTAACCAAAAACAAAATCTACATAGAAAATACACAAAAGGAAATGAGAATAGAAACAAAACTTGTCACTACAAAAAAAATCAACTAAAGATAAAAGAAGTAAATAATTGAGAAAATGACTGGCAAAAATCAGTAACTCTGACATATGAAAACTTTCCATACTACATAAATCTGGAAACTCTATTTCACATGAAACTGGAGCTGAAAGAGACAAATATTTACTTATAAAGTTAAAAGTTATATGGAAAACCAACACTAATTTTTTTTAGAAAAAATTATGGAAAAAGTAAAAATATGCCTTATAGTATCATATAATATCATGTTTTATAGCTCTTGGAAAATAGAAAATAAAATGTTCTGTTAGCATGAATCCTTCTGTGCTCTCAAAAACCCTATGGATTATACCATTATTACCTAAAAAGTCTATTCTCAAATGCAGCAGAGATAATTTTTATAAGGTAGATGTTATTTTTAAATATGGGATAATATTGGTGATTTCAGTTTTAATAACATTGGATTAAGATGAAAGGATAAGAAGATAAAGGCCCCTCAGCAATATAACTCACAAACATGTTCAGAAGCAGTAAGAAGTTATATTAATTATGTTTTGAAAGTCAATAATCTACATTTTTAATGTATGCGTATAGCATAGCTAATGTACTATTGCTGGGTCCATTTATTCAAGGAATAATTGCCGCTACGTGTCAGACATCGTTCTAGCCCTAGGAATGGATACATAAGTGAACAAAGCAAAGATTCTGGTTCTTGTAGAGTTTCCATTAAAAGACCATTTAGTAAAATTTTTCTTCCCCCAAATTATGACATCTGTAAGATCATTTAACAATATGTATAAAAGTCATTGTGGGCTGGGCACGGTGGCTCATACCAGGTGTGGTGACTCAGCGCTCTGTCACCCAGGCTGGAGTGCAGTAGCACACTCTCTGCTCACTGCAACCTCTGCCTCCTGGGTACAAGAGATTCTCCTGCCTCAGCTTTCCGAGTAGCAGGGACTACAGGTGCACAACACCACACCCGGCTAACTTTTGTATTATTAGTAGAGATGGGGTTTCGTCATGTTGGCCGGGCTGTTCTCAAACTCCTGACCACAAGTGATCCACCCACCTCGGCCTCCCAAAGTGCTGGGATTACAGGTGTGAGCCACCACACCCGGCCTTATTCTCTACAACTTTGATGACTTTGGCATATACCCCAAATCTGTAACATATAATATTATCATTCAAATGTAACTCATGGCTTCTCATTGTACTCTGACTTTCTCTAGCTTTTGAATTCTTTATTCTAATATCAGTTTTAAGTCTGACACAAAAGCATGGGAGTTCTAATCAAAATCCAACCTTTTATCATAAAAACTGTCAAGAAATTATGAGTAGTAGAATTTAAAAAGGAAAATAGGCCTATTAATTAGATTTGTATAACTTAACATTTTATGCCTATGAGTCCCCAACAAAGCCCCCAGCTTCTATTTGGATATAAAATGTAAAAGTCACTATTGGATCCAAAAGCAGGACTATGGTAAATAAATTTCTCCACCTAACCAGCTCCTTTTACATGATGCTACATGTTTCTTTTGGCAAATATTGATTGAATGTCGTCTTTGTGTTAGTGTACGTCCTAAGTGCCAAGATACAGAATCTGAAAAGATGGACACAGGACCTGCCTTCTGGGCCTTTTTTTTTTTTTTTTTGAGGCGGAGTTTTGCTCTTGTCACCCAGGCTGGAGTGCAATGGTGAGATCTTGGCTCACTGCAACCTCCACCTCTGGGGTTCAAGTGATTCTCCTGCCTCAACCTCCCGAGTGGCTGGGATTACAGGTACCGGCAACCATATCCAGCTAATTTTTGTATTTTTAGTAGAGGCAGGGTTTCATCATTTTGGTCAGGCTGGTTTTGAACTCCTGACCTCAGGTGGTCCACCCGCCTCAGCCTCCCAAAGTGCTGGGATTACAGGCATGAGCCACCACACCCCGCTAGGAGTTCACACTTTAGCTAGGGAAAATATACAATAAGCAAGCCAATTTTTAAAATGAGAACTTCAATCAGAGTTAAATGCTACAAAGACAATCTCACAGGAAGTTGCGATGTAGAATGATAGGACTCTCAGAACAGTAAGAGAAACTATTATTTCTTACGATGTTTGTCTTTCTTTGTATCGGTGCTCAGCTGAGTCTGCAGTGCTTCAGAGGCAGCTTTCATTTTATAAAAATCTATGATTTCCACTTCTAGTTGTTTTTTCTCTTCCTCGAGCTTCCTTATCTCCTCCTGTTGAATCATTTTAAGATGCTCGAACTTGTCCTGCAGCTGTGAAACCAATGTGCAGTTGTGACACCAAAGCACAGTGTGGCTGAACACCCAAAAGAATATGCTTTTTTCTAAATATCAAACAAACCCAAATCATCACAGTAGAGCATGATCTTAATAACAATCTTAAAAACTCAGGAGTAAACACTGAGATATGGAATTTTTCTTTTCTTTCTTTTTTCCTTTTTTGAGATGGAGTCTCACTCTGCTGCCCAGGCTGGAGTGCAGTGGCACGATCTCAGCTCACTGCAACCTCCATCTCCTGGTTTGAGTGATTCTCCTGCCTCAGCCTCTTGAGAAGCTGGGACTACAGGCATGCACCACCACGCCCAGCTAATTTTTGTATTTTTAGTAGAGATGGGGTTTCACCATGTTGGCCAGGCTGGTCTTTAACTCCTAACCTCAGGTGATCCTCCCGCTTTGGCCTCTCAAAGACTTTTTTTTTTTTTAATATAGAAGCAAGGTCCCACTATGTTGCCCAGGCTGGTCTCAAACTCCTGAGCTCAAGTGATCCTCCCACCTCAGCTTCCCAAAGTGCTGGGACTGACTGGATGCAGTGGCTCATACTTGTTAACTCAGCACTCTGGGAGGCCAAGGCGGAAGGATCGCTTGAGTCCAGGAGTTCAAGACCAGCCCGGGCAATGTAACACAATAGTAAACTTCAACAGGAGAGAGCATCTGTAAAATTGAATATAGATCTTCTGAAATTATCCAGTGAGAGGACAAAGAAAAAAAGAATAAAAAAGAGAAAAGACGGCCGGGCGTAGTGGCTTACACCTGTAATCCCAACACTTTGGTAGGCTGAGGCAGGCAGATCACAAGGTCAGGAGTTCAAGACCAGCCTGGCCAACATAGTGAAACCCCGTCTCTACTAAAAATACAAAAAGTAGCTGGGTGTGGTGGCACACGCCTGTAGTCCAAGCTATTTGGGAGGCTGAGGCAGGAGAATCACTTGAACCCAGGAGGCAGAGGTTGCAGTGAGCTGAGACCATGCCATTGCACTCTAGCCTGGGCAACAGAGAGAGACTCCATCTCAAAAAAAGAAAAAAAAAGAGGGAGAGAAAAGAAAGCCAATGAGACACCATTAGGCAAACCACTGTCAGGTTATGGGAGTTTGAGAAGGAAAGTAGAGAAAGGAGAAGAAAGCTTATTTAAAGAAAGAATGGCTGAAAACTGTCTAAATCATGGGAAAGATTTAGACACCCAAATCCATGAAGCTTAAAGATTCCTAAAGAGGTTCAAACCAAATAGATACTCACCAAGTCACAATATAATCAAATAGTCAAAAGTCAAAGATTTTTTAAAATGTTGAAGAGGCAAGAGAAAAGTGGCATGACATAGACAAGAGAATCTTCATTAGACTGTCAGCAGATTTCTCAGAAGAAACTTTGCAAGTCAGGAGAGAATCAAAAAATACATTCAAAGTGCTGAAAGAAAAAACTGCCAGCAACTAATACTATGTCTGACAAAGCTATCCTTCAGAAAGAAAGAAGAAATAACATGTTTCCTCGACAAACAAAGCTGAGGGAATTCAGGACCACTAGGTCTACCTTAAAAGAAATGCTTAAGGGAGTTTTTCAAGTAAAAATGAAAGAATGCAGCTGGGCATGGTGGCTCATGCCTGTAATCCCAGCATTTTGGGAGGCCGAGGGTGGATCACCTGAGGTCAGGAGGTCAAGACCAGTCTGGCCAACATGGCGAAACCCCATCTCTACCAAAAATACAAAAAATTATCCAGGTGTGGCGGTGGCCACCGAGATTGCGCCACTGCACTCCAGCCTGGGTGACAAGAGCCAAACTGCATCTCAAAAAACAACAACAAAAAAAAAAACTTGAGGCCTGGCCTCCTACTCCCCTCCCACCCCCCTTCTCCAGGCCCAAGCCACCTTGGCTGAGGAGCGGGCCGAGGAAGTGTGAGCCCCTGCCAGGAACCGCCTGCCCAGACCATGTACTCGGCCACAGGCCCCTGATGATTGCATCCAGCAAGGCCTCCCGTGGCCTCAGCATGTTCATGTAGAGGAACGTGGAACCTCACTCTGTGGCTATGTTCCCCTGGTACTCCGTCTCCTTCCTGACCTCTCCCTGCAGCCGCGCAAGGCCCAGCAACCTGCCAGCCACTCAGCGGCCTCCAACCAGACAAAAGAACCTGCTGAGTTGGCAGCTGTTGCTCATGAGCGTCCACCAGGTGGGACAGGGAGTGCTGATCTTGGGCGGCCCCATGAAGCCACCTGCCCTGAAAGCCCAGGGCCCGGAACCCCACATACTTTGGGGGTGGTGGAACCTGGTAAGGGCTCACCTCCCACCACAGAGGAGGAGCCCTGGGCCCCTCAGGGGGGCCCCTGCTGGACAGTGAGACAGAGAATGACCACGATGATGCTTTCCTCTCCATCATGTCTCCTGACACCCAGTTGCCTCTACCACCCAAATGATGTCAGGCCCAGTCCCTCAGTGCCCTGCCCAAGGAACAGGACTATCTTCTGAGAAGGATGGATGCAGCCCCAATAAATGGGACAAGGATCACATCTGGCGGCCCATGAGTGGCGGTCGTGATCTTCAGTAAGCGGCACCAGGCTCTGGCAGGGCCCACCAGTGTCACCCCAGCCAGGACAGCTGAACCGTCAGCCAGATCCTGGGCAAGTGGTGGTACACCCTGGGGCCCAATGAGATGCAGAAGTACCACGACCTGACCTCCCAGGTGAAGGTGGCCCACTTGCAACAAGGACCGAAAGAAGTCCAGCTCAGAGGCCAAGCACACAAGCCAGGGGTTAGCAGGAGGGCACAAGGGCTTGCATGTCAGAGACGGGCACTGCCACTGCCCCTGGGATGTCCTCTGGCAGTTGTATCCCAGACACTCCTGAGCTGGGATACCAAGGAGCAGCTTCTGTGGGGCAGAACGGCTGCACACAGTCAGGGGTCTCAGCTGGGCCCCGAGCCTTCTCCCACAGTGGTGTACGCAGCCTGGACGACAGGGAAGTGACCATCAGCCACTACAGAAACTGAGGCAGGTGGTGTCTGGCACTGCATCGGACTCTGGCCCAAAGCCTTCTACCCAGTATGGAGCTCCAGGCCCCTTTGCAGCCCCTGGTGAGGGAGGTGCCTTGGTGGCCAGTGGGCAGCCCCGCTGCTGCCCACCTGAGCTTCTCACTCCCAGCATGTAGCCAGTGAGGACACAGCAAGTGATGAGGAGCACATGGTCATCCGTGAGGAGGAAGGGGTGATGATGTCATTGCTGACGATGGCTTTAGCACCACTGACATTGATCTCAAGTGCAAGGAGCGGGTGACCGACAGTGAGAGTGCGGACAGCTCTGGGGAGGACCCAGACGGCAACAAGGGCTTTGGTGGAAGGTGTTTGCACCTGTCATCCCTTCCTCCTTTACCCGCTGCCACCCTCTGCTGGACCCTAAGCCCCCAGGGTCCCCCGATCCACCTGCATCCTTGGCACAGGCTATGGTCCCACCCCTTCCTCCTCCTTCAGGTACTTGGATGCTTCCTCCTCAACTTGGCAGCCAACTCCTTCTCACTGGGCCCAGGAACGTTCAAGGCCCAGGAGTCTGGTCAGGGCAGCACAGCGGGCCCCCTACGGCCCCCACTCCTTGGGTAGAGAAGCCGAGGACTGGCTCAGGGAGATGGAGTCCGAGAAGGCGCGGTCCTCCTCACTGCGCGCGCCCTGGACCGGCGCGGGCCCTGGTCATGCGGCTCTTCCAGGACCACGGCTTCTTCCTGTCCCCCAGGCCACAGCCGCCCTCCAGGCCCGCTAGGCACACATCTTCCCCTCCAAGGTTTGTGTGCAGAACATGCTGCCTGCGCTGCCCCAGCAGCTTCAGGCGACACCTGCCCCAGCACCAGCCTCTGGGACGCAGGCAGCGGCTCCTGGAGGCCCGGCACCCACCACCAGCATTCGTTTCACCTGCAGTTGAAGATCCGTGAGGTGCCCAGAAAATCATGCAGCGGCCACTCCCACGCAGCAGCCCCCGAGGCTGAGGCTCCTCACCCTGGACCACCCCCGACCGGCACCACTGCTGCCTCTGCCCCGACTCCCAGCCCCGCGAGGGTCCTGATCCCACCTCATCTGGCTCGGGACTCTGGCTCCGCCCAGGCTGCCCCGCCACTGCTTCTGCCCCAGAGTCCGGGCCTGGACAGCCTGGCTGAAATGGGACTCCCCGGCCCTGCCCCCCACCCCCGGGTCCCTCACACAGCTACCACAGGCAGGTGGGGGACCCCGGAGAAGACCTCAGGACTCACAGTACCCCCTGAGAACATGGACAGTATGTAGGGGTAGCAATGGAGGGCAGGATGGTTATCTCCTCCCGGGTAAAGCTATTTCATCCTTTCCAGTTTGGGACGGAACGAGGCCTGCTCCTCTTATATAGACCCCCTACCCCTGCAGCTCCCTCCCGGTGCCCTGGGACAGCTGGGGGGCCGCAGGGGCAGTCTCCCTCCTCCGAGCCCCTGTACATAGGAATGTGTGACCTTCAGAGCTTTTCACTTTATGCAATATAGCTCTTGCCAGGGCTGCAAGCTGGAGTGTGGTGCGAACCTTGGGCCACAGGGAGGCGCCTGCAGAGTAGAGGGAGTGCATGCACCAATTTTTTTCCCCAGAGGGGCTGGACTCAGGTTAGTTTGGGGGTGGAGGCTCCTGCACTTTGCCACAGGCAGCGGGAGGGTTTTCTCCCCACCCCTTCCTGCCCTTCCAACTTGGGCTGTACTTTCTAAGAAGGTGATTCCCCTGCCCTTGCCCCCTTCCCAAGAATAGAACATGTTGATCATGTGCGATATTTCTTACTGTGCCGAGAAGCCGCGATGACCGAGATTAAAGCTGTTTAACACCAAATAATCATAATCATAATCATAATCATAATCATAATCATAATCAAATAAAAACTAGACTTCACACTGGTTTGGCCTGATCTGTTGGGGCCTGGTGCAGAAACTCACTCCGAAACAACTACCTCCCGCAATTTTTATATCATGGTGGCCACAATTCCAAAATTCCATACTTTTGGAATTGATACACAAAAGATAAATAAAAAATTAGAGGCCAGGTCCGGAGACTCACACCTGTAATCCCAGCACTTTGGGAGGCCGGGGCGGGCGGATCACCTGAGGTCAGAAGTTGAAGACTAGCCTGGCCAACATGGTGAAATCCCGTCTCCACTAAAAATACAAAAATTAGCCAGGAGTGGTGTTGGGCAACAAATCACAAAGGAAGACAGAAAGAGAGGAACAAAGAAACTACAAAACAGTCAGAAAACAATTAATAAAATGATAATAGTCCTTACCTATAAAAATTACTTTGAAAGTAAATAGATTAAGCCCACTAATCACAAGACACAAAGTAGCAGAATGAATAAAGAAACAATTCTCAATAATATGTGGCTTACAAGAGACTCACTTTTGCCTTAAGGACACACTTAGACTAAAAGTGAAGGAATAGAAAAACATGGCTGGACGCGGGGGCTCATGCCTGTAATCCCAGCACTTTGGGAGGCCAAGGCAAATGGATCACTTGAGGTCAGGAGTTCAAGACCAGTCTGTCCAACATGGTGAAACCCCATCTCTACTAAAAATACAAAAAAAAAAAAAAAATTAGCCACTCATGGTAGTGGGCACCTGTAGTCCCAGCTACTCAGGATGCTGAGGCAGGAGAATCTCTTGAGTTCAGGAGGTGCAGATTGCAGTGAGCCAAGATCACGCCACTGTACTCCAGCCTAGGTGACAGAGCAAGACTCTGTCTAAAAAAAAAAAAAAAAAAAGGAAAAAGAAAAAGATATTCCACACAAATTATAGGCAAAAGAGGATAGGGCAGGTATACTTATTGCAGACAATTAGACTTTTGGTCAAATGTTGTCATAAGAGACAAGATCACTATATAATAATAAAGAAATCAATTTATAAAGAGGCTATAACAATCATCAAATATATGACAACATTGGAGCACCTACTATATAAAGCAAATATTAACAGAAATGAAGGAAGAAACTTACAGCAATATGAGAACAGTAGGGGACCACTGTATCCCACTTTCAGCACCAGATAGTCCATCCAAACAGAAAGTAAGTAGGGAAAGAGTAGATGTGAATAACTATAGACCCAATAGACCGAATAGGCATAGATAATTTCACTGAACGGTAGAAGAATACATTCTTCTCAAGGGCACAAGGAACATTCTCCAACATATTGGGCCACAAAACAACTCTTAACAAATTTTAAAAGTTTGAAATCATATTATGTATCTTTTTTATCATAATAGTATAATATTAGAAATCAATAACAGAAAGATTTTACTATTGAAGCACTATTCATAATAGCCAAAATTTGGAAGCAACCTAACTGTCCACAACAGATGAGTGGATGAAAAAAAATGTCACATATACCCAGTGGACTACTATTCAACCCTAAAAAAGAATGAGATCCTGTCACTTGCAACAACATGGATGGAACTGGAGGACCTCATGTTAAGTGAAACAAGCCAGGCACAGAATGATAAACTTCACATGTTCTCACTTACTTGTGGGAGCTAAAAATTAAAATAATTGAACTCAGTCGGGCGCAGTAGCTCACACCTGTAATCCCAGCACTTCAGGAGGCTGAGGCAGGTGGATCACCTGAGGTCAGGAGTTTGAGACTAGCCTGGCCAACATGGTAAAACTCCATCTCTACTAAAAATACAAAAATTAGCTGGTGTGGTGGTGCATGCCTGTAATCCCAACCACTTGGGAGGCTGAGGCAGGAGAATCGTTTGAACCCAGGAGGTAGAGGTTGCAGTAAGCTGAGATCCCACAGCCGCACACCAGCCTGGGTAACAGAGCGAGACTTTGTCTCAAAAAAAAAAAATTAAACTCATGGAGATAGAGAATGAAATGATGATTACCAGAGGCTGGGAAGGGTGGTAGGGGTGGGGGGAAGTGAGGACATTTATTGGTACAAAAATATAGTTAGAAAGAATAAATAAGACCCAGTATTTGATAGCACAACAGGGTGACTATACACAATAATAATTTAATTGTGCCTTTTAAAATAACTATCATTGGATTTCTTATAACACAAAGGACAAATGCTTGAAGGGATAGATATCCCATTTACCTTGATGTGATTATTACACATTGTGTGCCTATATCAAAATATCTAACATACCCCATAAATATGTATACCTACTAGGTACCCATAGAAATTAAAAATTAAAAAATATACATCTCTTGACACAAATGAAGATAAAAAACAACATATCAATAGTTACGGGATACAGCAAAAGCAGTTTAAGAGTGAAGTTTATTGCAATAAATGCCTATATTAAGAAAAAATAGATCAAATAATGTAATTTCACATCTCAAGAGAAAAAGAAAAACAAACCAAGCGCAAAGTCAGTAAAAGCAAGAAAATAGTAAAAATCACAGCAGAAATAAATAAGATATAGACTAGAGAAACAATAGAAAAAAATCAACGAACTAAGTCTGTTTTTTTTAAAGATAAATAAATGAACAACCCTTAGAAAAACTAAGAAAAAGGAGAGAAAACTCAAACAAATAAAATCAGAAATGAAAGGTGACACATAACCACCGATACCAAAGAAATACAAATGATCATGAGACTACTATGAAAAATTATAAGCCAACAAAATTTGATAGCCTAAAAAAGAAATTGGATAACCTTGGTTAATAAATTTCTATAACCACACAATCTACAAAGATTGGATCATGAAGAAACTGGAAATCTGAAAAGACTACTAATAGGTGAAGAGATTTAATCAGTAACAAAAAATGCTACCAAAGAAAAGGCTGTACTAGGTGACTTTACTGGGGAAGGCTACAAAACATTTAAAATGGAAATAATAGGCCAGGTGCAGTGGCTCATGCCTGCAATCCCCGCAGTTTAGGAGGCTGAGGTGGGCAGATCACTTGAGCTCAGGAGTTCGAGACCAGCCTGGGCAACATAGTGAGACCCCATCTCTACTAAAAGTACGAAAAAATAGCCAGGCATGGTGGTACATGCCTGTGGTCCCAGCTACTCGAGAAGCTGAGGTGGGAGGATCACTTGAGACTGGGAGGTGGAAGTTGCAATGAGCTGAGATCACACCACTTCACTCCAGCCTGGGTGACACAGCAAGATCTCGTCTTAAATAGATAAATAAAATGGAAAAATACAAAAATACTTCCCAAAGTCTTCCAAAGAATAGAAGAGGAGAGGGGAGAGTATGCTTTTTTTTTTTTTTTTTTTTTATGAGACGGAGTCTCACTCTGTCTCCAAGGCTAGAGTGCAGTGCAGTGGTGCGATCTTGGCTCACTGCAAACTTCACCTCCTGGGTTCATGCAATTCTCCTGCCTCAGCCTCCTGAGCAGCTAGGATTACAGCTGCACACCACCACGCCCGGCTAATTTTTGTATTTTTAGTACAGACGGGGTTTCGCCATGTTGGCCAGGCTGGTCTTGAACTCCTGACCTGAGGTGATTTGCCTGCCTCAGCCTCCCAAAGTGCTGGGATTACAGGCATGAGCCACCTCACCTGGCCAGGAGAATACACTTCTAAATGCATTCGAAGAAGACATTATTACTCTGATACTACAGCCAGAAGAGGACACTATGAGAAAAAAAAAAAAATTATAGGCCAACATTTGTGAAGAGCCAACTAGGAAATCCTCAACAAAACACTAGCAAACTGAATTAGATCGCACATTAAATATCAGATGGCCAAGTGGAATTTATTCTTGGAATGCAAGGATGATTCTAATACACGAATCAATAAATGTGACCACATGCAGAAAAACAAAATTAGATCTTTATCTCAAACCATATGCAAATCTCAACTCAAAATGGATGAAAGACTTAACTGCTGTAAGATCTAAAGCTGTACAACTACTTTAAAAAATTAGGGTTAAGTTCCTTAACTTAGGTCTGAACAATGATTTTTTGGATACAAACTCCAAAGCATAGACAACATAGGCAAAAATGACAAATAAAATTATATCAAACTAAAAAGCTCCTGCACAGCCAAAAAAACCAATCAACAGACTAAAGAAACAAATGATGAAATGTGAGAAAATATTTGCGAACTGTACATCTGATAAGGGGTTAATGCCCAAAATATACAAAAACTCAATTCAATAGTATGAAAACAACCTCATTCCAAAAATGGACAATGAATATGAACTTTTTTTTCTTTTTTTTTTGAGATGGAGTCTCACTCTGTCGCCCAGGCTAGAGTGCGGTGGTGCAATCTGGGCTCACTGTAACCTCTACCTCTCAGGTTCAAGTGATTCTCCTGCCTCAGCCTCCTGATTAGCTGGGACTACAGGCGTGTGCCACCACATCTGGCTAATTTTTGTATTTTTAATAGAAACGGGGTTTCACCATGTTGGTCAGGCTGGTCTTTAATTCCTCACCTCAAATGATCCACCCACCTCCACCTCCCAAAGTGCTGGGATTATAGGCGAGAGCCACTGCGCCTGGCTGAATCTGAACATTTTTTA